>NC_057355.1:147971062-148587958 GCF_016509475.1 Prionailurus bengalensis | reverse complement strand
ATGAGTGTATGTGTGTGTATGTCTGTGTGTGTGTGTGTGTGTGTGTGTGTGTGTGTGTGTAGATATACCACATATACTTTATCCATTTATGAGTCAATGCTTACTTGGACTGTCTCCAGAGCTGGGCTGTTTTTGATAGAGCTGCTATAAACATAGAGTTGCAATTCCCTTTAAATTAGTATTTTTGTATCCTTTGGGTAAATACCTAATAGTTCAATTGATCAATCATAAGGTAGTTATATTTTTAGCATTTTGAGGAATGCCCATGCTGTTTTCCAGACAAGCTGCACCAGTTTCCATTCCCAAAAGCAGTGCAAAAGTGTTCCTCTTTCTCTGTATCCTCACAAACACCTGTTGTTCCTTGTGTAGTTGAGTTTAGTCATTCTGACGGGAGTGAGTTGATATTTCATTGTAGTTTTGATTTATATTTCCCTGATGATGAGTGATGTTGAGCATCTTTTCATGTGTTTATTGGTCATCTGTATGTTGCATTTTGGAAACTCTATTCATGCCTTCTGCTCTTTTTTTAATAGGATTATTCAGTTTTGGAGTTGAATTTTATACTACATACAGAAAACCTGAAAAACTCCACCAAAAAAAAAACCACTAGAACTGATACAATAAACCAGTAAAGCTGCAGCATGCAAAATCAACATACAGAAATTTGTGCATTTCGATACAACAATAATGAAGCAGGAGAAAGAGAAATCAAGGAATTTATCCCATTTACAATTACACCAAAAACCATAGGATACCTAGAAGTAACCCTCACTAAAGAGTTACAAGAGCTTTACTCTGAAAAACCTGGGATATTTATGGAAGAATTGAAGAAGACACAAAGAAATGGAAAAATATTCCATGCACATGGATTAAAACAAAAAACATTGTTAAAATGCTTATACTACCCAAAGAAATCTAGACATTCAATGCAAATAATTCAGTTCAAATATCCCTGTCAAATAATACAAGCATTCCTCACAGAGCTAAAACAAATAATTCTAAAATTATCATGGAACCACAAAAGACCTTGAACACCCAAAGCGATCCTAAAAAAGAAACAAAATGGAGGCATCACAATTCTGGATTTCAACCTATATTACAATGCTATAGTCATCAAGACAGTATGATCCTGGCACAAAAAGAGACACATAGATTAATGGAACAGAGTAGAAAACCCATAAATGGTCAACTAATCTTTGACAAAACAGGAAACAGTATCAAATGGAAAAATGACAGTCCTGTCAACAAATGGTGTTGGGAAAACTGGACAGCAACAGGAAACTCTGATGGAACCAGACCACTTTCTTACAATATACACAAAAACAAATTCAAAATGCATGAAAGACCTAAATGTGAGACAGGAAACCATCAAAATCCTAGAGGAAAACACAGGCACCAAAATCTTTGAGCACGGTAAGAACAACTTCTTCCTGGACATGTCCCAGATGCAAGGGAAACAAAAGCAAAAATGAACTATTGGGACCTCAAGATAAACAGCTTCTGTACAGCAAAGACACAATCAACAAAACTAAAAGGCAACTGACAAAACAGGAGAAGATATTTGCAAATGGCATATCAGATAAAGGCTTAGTATCCAAAATCTGTAAAGAACTTATCAAACTCGGCACTGAGAAAAACAAAGAATCTGGTGAAGAAATGGCCAGAAGACATGAATAGACATTTTTCAAAGAACACTTCCAGATGGCGAAAAGACACGTGTAATGAGGCTCATTGTCACTCCTCGTCAGGGAACATAAATCAAAACCACAATGAGATAACACCTCACACCTGTCAGGAGGGCTAAAATTAACATGGTGGGAATGCAAACTGGTGCAGCCATTCTGGAAAATAGTGTGGAGATTCCTGAAAAAAATTAAAAATAGAACTATCCTGTGATCGAGCAATTGTTTTACTAGGTATTTATCCAAAGGATACCAAAATGCTGATTCGGAGGGACACATGGACCCCAATGTTTACAGCAGTCCTATCAACAATAAGCAAATTGTGTGAGAGCCCAAATATCCATCAGGAGATGAATGCATAAAGAAGAGGTGGTAAATATATACAATGGAATATTACTCAGCCATCAAAAAGAATGAAATCTTGTCATTTACAACAATGTGGGTGGAACAACAACGTATTAACCTAAGTGAAATAAGTCAGTAAGAAAAAGTCAAATATCATATGATTTCATTCATATGTGGAATATAAGAAACACAACATAGGGGAAGGCAAAATAAAATAAGAGAAAAACAGAGAATAGGAAACGGGAAGAGACTCTTAAATACAGAGAACAAACCAAGGGGAGGGGGGTAAGGTGGGCTAAAAGGGAGGTGGGCATTAAGAAGGGCACTTGTTGAAATGAGAACTGTGTGTTATATGTACATGATTAATCACAAAATTCTACACCTGAAATCAATACTGCACTGTAGGTTAACACACTTGTAATTAAATTTAAAATATTATAAGAAAATTAAGTACATACATATATGAACTCTTGGGAGTACTTCAAAATAGCAAGCTTCTGCACAGTGAAGGAAACAATAAACAAAACTAAAAGGCAACCTATGGAATGGAAGAAGATATTTATAAATGGCATATCCCCAGGGTTAGGATCCAAAGTATGTAAACTTTTTAAAATTATTTTCACTTATCAGTACAGAGTGTGTGTCCATGCATACTTTGTGTGAGAAGCAAAACTCGTGTATTGTGGTAAGATCTCACTGAAACTGAGATCCACCCTCTTCACTAAATTTTAACCGTACAGTACAATATTGTTAACTACACATGTAATGTTGTGGAGAAGACCTCTAGACATTAGTCGTCTTGCATAACAGAAAATCACACCCCTTGATATCTAACCCTCATTGCACCTCTCTGCCAGCCCCTGGCAACTGCCACTCCACTCTGTTTTATTGTTATCAAAACCCGAATTTAGCTACCTGTTGCTGGAAAGGTCAACGTTCAAAGTTTTAGTTTTGGTTGGAAAGGAATTTGAGCTTTATGCACAAGGCCAGCCACTGGTGAGAATGCAGACTCCTGTCCAAAAGCCAACTCTGAGGTTTCTCCCTGGCGCAGGGGGTGTTACAGGAGTAGAGCATATTTAATCAAACAAAGGAGTTCCATGGTTGATAACGTCTTTTGATCATGTGCAGATTCCACAGTGCAAGCTGCCAAAGATACCTCAACTCCCTGGCATCTCCAGCTGAGGAGGGAACCACACATGCATGGGAGGAGACTGCCAGAGGCCAGGAAAGAACCCCAATAAGGGATTAGAGTGGAAAACCCCTGGGGCTCACACATGGTCAGCAGTACTTTCTGTTCTCCCCAGGTGGCATAAAAAAATACTAAAATACAACCTTGTACTTCACCAATCATGACATAGAATACTGGGAAATGTTTCCTCAGTAAACTCAGAGGAAGCTTCAAACCAAAAACCAAAAGGATCAAATGGCTTGAAAACCAATGTCTAACCAGAATGAGACATGAAAAATGACAAAGCTATTTTTTTAGTCACCTATAAAGGTAAAATTGACAACGTCCACTTCCACATCCCAAGGAAGTAGGAAGCATTGGTCTCCATAATGAGGAAAAGCAGTCGTCCATAGAAAGTGACCCAGCAGTACTACAGGACATGGAATTGGTAGAGAAGTTCAGGGTGTTAAAATTTCATATCCCATATTCACTAGCTGGAGGAAAGATGGAATGTGTTGAATAGAGCCATGTCTCTGGGTCCAAGTCCTTACTATGTCCATGTGAGCACGCTTGAACTGGCTCACCTGCTTCTCCCACATCCACCCCAGCTGAACTGTTGTGCAGGGTCACACAATGCCACACCCTGGGACTGTTACCTAACCCCACAAGTGGATCCCAGGTGCAGGGTGCTGGCCACCCAGTACAGCCCGCTGTTCTGTCAGATGGCCTAGACCTCACTTTGCTGAGGATCCTCCATTTATCCATTCTCACTGGCAGATGTCCCTGAGCAGGGGCATGAGGCTGGCAGAGGGCCAGGTCACCTTGAGGGCGTCCCTCTTGCAGTTTGCACTCTGGGCAGTGCTGGCTCCTGTCCAGGGTTCTCAAGGTCGTCCCTCATGGCTCTACATCTCCTTGAGGTGGTAATTACAAAGAAGGAGCTGCACAACAGCAAGGGCATTCAGATGACTGGTTGGCTGTCTTGTAGCCTGTGTTTTGGGGCCAAGAGACCCGTTATCCACATGTGGCCAAAGACACCCTTTAGGTCCAGACATCTGCTGATGATGACTCAGGATGATCAGGTGCCTTGCAGATGGACTACCCCTCCATGCCTCCAGATTGTTACTACCTCAGCTACCTGGAGGAGATTCCTCTTTCCATGGTCTCCATGGACACGTGCTATCAGGGCCTTGAAGGTACCATGAAGTTGGATGACCTTGCCTGTGAAATCAGACGCATCAGCGATTCCCAACATTTGAACACATTGCTTCTCAGAGAGTGGCAGACACCAATGCAATGGGACCTACTTATAACCTGGGATATAAGGAGGATAGGGACCCCTGTTCCTCAAGCAAATGCCAGTGCAGTCCTCAGTATCTCTAGTAAGTTGTAGTCATCCCATCACGGAATTTTGCTCTCAGACCCTAAACAATATACAGTGTGTTCAACCACGTGTCAACCACGTGTCAAAATGTGCCCAATTCTTAATAAGGCTAGTTAGCTTAATTGACTCATTGTTTCATGGGATTCGTGTAAGTTACTATATTGGTTTCATGATAATTTATGAGAGAGATCTAGCTAACATGGGCAAATATGTGTTGCATCAGAGTCCTTTTTTTTTTTTTGATACTGCGAGTCCAAGGGTTTTCGAATTCTTAAACCACATTCATCCTTAGTTGCGATTTGAGATGGATCCCATGAAGTTAATTTCAGCCCAGTTGTATCTAGTATATGCCATCCACAAACACCATCATGATGGGTTATTTAGGCAGATATTATTTAGGCAGAGTCTGTCATAGCAACACATCAGATTGCAAAATATATTGGTTTGTGGGTTGACACTGATGAATATGCTTGCCAGAAAAGGCCCAACTGCATTAGGACCCAATTCTCTTGTATACCTGAAGCTTTCAGTAAGTGTTCCTTCATTCATACACACTACATAATCAGTGGCAGATTAGGCAAGTGCCTCTTCAACATCTAAATGGTGCATTGAAATAAAAGCCTGACCCACAATCATTTTGGAAACTACTTAGCTGACCCAGGCAAGCATTGTGACTGCAGCTCCTTAGAGCAGTGCTATAGCAATCTATGCTGTATGAGTGATTGTATTTTAACCCCTGGGGACAAATGTAATACAGGCAGATGCTATACAAACTGCACCTATTTCGATGCTGGGACACTTGGCAGGCCAATCCAAAATATATGTGATCTTCCAGAGTCCTGCCGTGGGGTGTCCTTGTCGGGCCCTGATGACTTCCATATGCAAGATGGAACCACGTGCACTGAAGAGGGCTGCTGCTATCATGGGAACTGCACTGACCGCACTATGCACTGCTAAGAAATCTTTGGCAGAAATTCTGGGAAAGGTGAAGATGTCTGCTACACCATAAATCAAAAAAGCAGCCGACATGGACACTGCAGAATATCCTGGGGAATTCAACGCTGAACCCTACTCCCACACAGACATGCCGTGTGGAAGGCTGCAGTGTAGGAATGTCACACATCTCCCTCAGCTGCAAGAGCATGTTGGATTCCATCCATCTGAGATCTCATGGTTCTGGTGTTTGCGGCTGAATTTACATAGTAGCACAGGAACAACCGAGATTGGTCATGTGAGAACTGGTACCCCCTACGCTTCTGGAAAGCTCTGTCAGACACCTACTGCACTGGCAGTGTGGCTCAGCTGAATTATGACTGTATCCCAGAGAAATGCAGTCACAGAGGGTCGTGCGACAATAACAGGAACTGCCATTGCCACATAAGCTGGGATCCTCCATGGTGCACTGGATGAGGCACTGGTGGGAGCACAGACAGTGGACCCCTCCAAGAAGAATGGGGCCAGTCAGGCAAACTCATGAATCCCTGTTATATCTCAGATCAGTTTTTGGTCCCATTTAAGCCATAATAGCTGCATTCCTTGTGGTGTCGCCACAAATGTCAAATTATCAACCCCGAGAAAGTTAAGGGACTGATTGTTGCTGACGACAATCCATAATTAGCCTCCTAACTGCTGAACAACTATAGACAATCCAACTGGCACATGTGTGAAAATACAGTAATGAGGCTGAAGAGCTGACATCCACGTTTCCGGGGGTCTGCAGGAGACACAGGGGTCCACAGGCACATCACGGCTCTGACACACATCTCTCATGGCTCACTGACCAGAACGCTGAAATAAAACTTAAAAACTGCATGCTTGTGGCCTCTACGTATATATCTAAGCTTCCAAGAGCCCAAACTGAGCCCGAGATTATGTGCAGAGGACCTGAGTCAGCATCTGGGCCTTGAACTGAGGTATATGCTTCCAGAATTAAGAGACGTTCACACAAGCTCTTTCAGGGACAAATTCATGAGTTGTCTCCAAAACTATGTGGTTGCACACTGAACATTTTCTCATTCTCCAGGTAATCTGTTTTCCCCCAGTCCCAATGTGGGTTCAGGATAATGGAGGGCTACCACCCACCCACACTGCCTGTTCCACACTGGGGTGTCTGTGGGCTGTGAGGGAAGGGGACTGGCATTAGGTTCCACCTAGCACAAGCTGTGCCTCCCTGGAGACAAAATTTCCAAATGTGGGAGACTGAGACCATGAGACTGAATGGAGCACCCAATGAAATGAATCAGAAAGGTAGGCACAAGTGCCTATGGACGACTCTGGCATCCAGTTGGAGCCCGATGAATGTGAATCCCTGCTCTCTTTCTCTTGCCTACCTTTCAGTGAGTTTAGCCTTAGATAAGGATCTGCCTAGGATTCCCACTTTGGTTTTCTGAGAGCCTTCTCAAATAACCACACAGAGGTGAGCCTGTGAAAAGTTAGGGACTTCAGCCCCATCCATTCTCAAGTAATCAGGTACTTGCTACCCTGTTTTCTATGTCCTGATCACTGGGACTGTGGAAAGGAGGCCTGCCCTTCCCAAGGTCCTTGTGTACCCTTGCTTCTGGGCCCTGTGAGTCATAAATCCTGTGCCTCCATTTCCTTTGCTGGGGGTGCACTGAAACGCCACCTTGAGTCAGGAGGGCCCCATGCATCTCATGTATCCAAAGCCAGAGCTCAGATGCCTAGGGAGCCGCCTGTCCACGCCCTGAGCAATGGCTCTTGCCTATTCCTTCAGCAGGATACAGTCTACATGTTCTTAATTTTGTACAACAGCTGGGGTCCCCAACACATTTGTCCCCAGGGATGGGATTGGGGGTCTAGGTGGTGCCCTCCAACAATGTGTTAGCACTGAGAATGGCTCACTCATTCCTCACCCCCACATCTCAGCTGCTCTGGGAAGGAGCTGGAGCTTGCTGGTGGTCTGTAGCTTTGCTTTGGGCTGATGCCAGGTGTTGCCAGAAACCCCCACCCTAAGTTACCAATGCCATAAAAGGTCAGACTCCCTGCAGAGACCAACAATCAGGCACCATCCTGGGGTTCCAGAGGTGTGTATTTCCTACTCATCTCCAAGTGAGATATTGCTGGACACCGAAGACCATATCCCTAGATTAGTGTCGAAGAAGACGCCAGCTGCTGGGTCCACTGTGTTGCAACCAGTATCCTGGTGTTGTGTTTGCTTAGCCATGCCTACCTAGTGACAGAGGCAACTCTACCAGGAGCATCATGTCTCCCTGGGCAGAGGACAGGACCAAGGCAACCTCCCCTACTGGCTGTATTCCTCACTGCTGCTGACAATGGCTCCCTATTTAACAGGTGTTGTCGGGGACACCTCAGTGTGGGAGGCCTCAGCACACTTGTCTGGGAAGAGCTAACTTCTATCCCAGGTCCTCCCTGTCAAGACCACTACACCAACATATCCACGGACCAGTGTGAAAGAGAGAAATGGTGACAGGCACTACACCATCATGAAAATGCAAGGTTTCCTGGAATCATTTGTCCAAAGGGAGGGAGACAAGGACACTGATTGGCTCTAGTGGGTCTTCACAATTGGCTCCAAGCTGTTGCTTTAAGCACTTGACATACTACAGCTGTCTGGATTGGTCCAAGTGCCCCAGATTCATAAATCACTGAAAAGCTCAAGGTATCAATGGCCTGTTTACTTAGAGACAACCTACGGAGCCTCCAGTCTTTTCACTGTATCAAAAGGCTATGACAATCACCCCAAGGCACATGGCAAGAGACACACACCAAGGAAAAAGGGGAAGACTCTGAGGAAGAGGCTCCCTAGGGCCCCAGAGCCCACAGAGGTAGGAAGAAAGAAGCTCTGATTCTCCGGACTTGGATTTTTATGGCACGACAGCACAGGCCCACTGGGAGAGGTCAAGCCCAGGTGATGCAATCCAACTCTAAGATAGAATGGGGACAATTCAATGGGTGTGGGTTTTGGGTTTTGTTTTGTTTTTTTTTTGCCTTATGTCATGCGCCCATGAGCCCTTGTCCATTTCCACCTGGAGGAGAGGCACTTGACAACAGAATCTAAGGAGTTCTTCTTGAAGGACCACTCTGATCTTAAGCCTTGTGCCAATACAATTCATGGAAATACCAGCTTTAGTGTAGCAGGCATTAGCATGCATGCCATAGTCAGATGTGAAAAGGAGAATTTTCAAGAAGCCCAAGACTTCTTTGCTGCAAATGCTGATGGGATCACCACCTCCATAGATAGGAGCCCACAGGAGGGTCCCAGCAGTGCCCCATTCAAGGGGTGGAACTTCAACCCAGATCTCTTGCTCTAGAGATGAGGCCCACACTTCTCTTTATGCACAGCTCTGAGAAGAGGGGTCCCTAGTGACTTAATCTCAGGCAGCCTGAACACAAGTCAGAAACTTTGATCAGACTCTTTGGGATCTTCGAGAGAATGCTGTTCCTACCCTTCGGGTGGGTGCCATCACTTCTCTGGACATGACAGCCCTGGTAGTGGGGAGCTGGGATCCCAGTGGGTGGGGAGATGCCAAGGCCCCTGCCTAGGGACCCGGAGGTTTGTGGAGTATGTCCTTCCTCCTGGGACAACTGCCTGTACACTTCTGTAATTACACTGTAGGACACAGACACAGACAACACTTTATTTCTCTCATTGACCCTGAAGCCAAGGTACAGTGCTTCCCAGGAACCCCTCCAAATATAAGTGTGGTGCTCCTTTAGCTTACTAGGTATAAAGGGAGGGATAGTAGAAGGGTCTCAACATCCCTTTGATGTCACTATTGGAAGAATCTTTACTGAATCTCTTTTAGCAACGGTGGCCCCTTTGACCCTGCATTGTCTGGTTAATGATGTGGATGCCCTCACATGCCATCAAGGCCAGTGGGAACAAACCCTGTGCCTGGCTTTCCTGGGGGAGCTACATATCAGGAGTCTGTAGGACTGCAAATTGCACCCCCCACATCCAATTAAGACAGTATATGCACATCAATATTGTGTGCAATAGAGGACTGAGTAATTGCACCCCATAATTCAAGATTTACTGAAGGAGGGGGGACATTAAACACACCATTTCTCCTTTCAGTCTGCCCACTTGACGGGCATTAAAGCCCCCTCCTAACAGGTGGCACTTTACAGTTGACTACTGAAATGTAAATTCCCAGCTGTCCATAAGATGGCTCACATTCCCAAGACTGTCTAGGCAGTTGAGGGTATCTAAAGGGCCACAGGGGAGACTCTGTCATGACTGAGCTAGCCAGTATGTCCCATTCAGCATCGATGACCAAGGAGTCCCAGCCACAGTCTGCTCTCAACCTGTACATCTCTACCCTGCTGCCTTGGGAATTCCTAACAGTCCAAACAGTGCCAAGATGTTAGGCTGACCAGCTCATGTAGAGCCTGTCATGAGTTCCCACTGGTCTGGGCAATTGAGGGTCACTGTCACTGGTCAATTATCATGCATTCCTGAAAGTTTGTGAGACATGGGAGGCCTGCAGCCCTTCAGCAGCTATAAGGTGGGTTTTGTCACCTGACTGAGCTACTCCAGATTTTCGGTCTACTTTCATATGACTTGTGCATTTAGGCAGCCTTACCTGGAAGTGGCTGAGCTATGCCACTTGATGCACAGGTAGTCTGAGTGCCAATGAAACATTTTGGGATCTGGAAAGTGTTTGTGCCATGGGGGTTATGCTGGAGCACCTAGTGACCATCTGGCACCAGATTGCCTTGCTATGTCACCAAGAGAGAGAAGCCAGCACCATGACTGTCTTCATACAAAGGGAAATATTCTCTCCCAATACTTCACCTGAGCAAAGGACCATCCTGAAGCTTCCATCAAAGTTGTGGTCCCAATCAATGCAGTGGAAGGAAAGGCAGAGTGACATTGTCGTGCTGGTTGTGGATACCACACCCTTCCATTTGTCCATCCACATGGTGCATTCACCTGCTTGCATTGGCAGGAAATAACACTACTTTGGGGGCTTACTTGCTATCCTGATGTCAAAACAATTGACAATCAGACTGATTATTTACTGTAGACGGGACTTGGAAAACTGGTGTAAGGGTCTGTGTCTGACCTGCTGAGATAACTACACAGGTGAATGGGGCAGATGCAGTCTGAAGACAGACAGTTGTAGAGGTTCAGAGGGAGAGCAGGAAATGTAGTCAGTCTTTTAATAGTGGGGGAAAGGGTAGGCTCTATTTTAAAAAGTTTTTTTTTTTCCTGACAGGAAAGAGCCGGAAAATGAAACTAGGTGGAAATGCAGTTTTTTGATCTGTGACCTACTATGTGATGCCATGTGCTTCCGGAGCCTGGGAATTGGCTCTGGGAATCCTTACCAATGGTCATCATGGGGATGGTCATCCACGGTCTTGACAATGGCGATCTGGAACTATTTTGTGCAGCTTGCGTGAATCCAGAGGAATCTTTCCCTAATTCTGATGGCAGTGTAGTCGGTTAGGAGTTCGTCATAAGGTCCTTCTCAGCGAGGTGGCACTGGGTGCTCTCTGAAGACCTGATGAGCGTCCCATATTCTGTAGAAAGGGTGGCAAGGCTAGTCAGTGGCAGAGGCCATGTTCTTATTGTCTGTGGATGATATGACCCAAGTGTACCTGTTAGTTCTTGGACATGGCTATGCATGGCATCAACTTGGTCATATAAGTTATCATGAAGTTCACTCAATCAGTAAAGAAAGGGTTAAGGATTCCTTTCTAAAATACTGTTGCAAAGGGGGTCAGTCCCTGCCTGCTATTTGGAGCATTCCAAATCTCATTAAGGGCCAAGGACAATGATTCTGGATGTTCCAGGCCAGTTTCCAGGCGGATTTTTCCTGAGGACTTTTGTGTCTAGTTTTTCATGTTCCATATCTGTTCCCCTAATCCACATATCCTCATCGTCCTCTTCTGTGATGATTAAGGATGATGTGGGGTATGAAATTCTAATTATCACCCCCAGTCTTTGCAAGTACGTAGTTTGTCTATGTGCTGAAGTGAGTTCCTTGGTCTGGCTAAATCCATAATGGAATGGCAAATCCAGGAACCATTTCAGGCATTACATTCTTTACCACAGTCGTGGCACTGGCATGTCCAGTCAGACAGCATCAGTCCATCCACCAAACATGTAGCCATTAACCAAAGAGGAAGCCAATTTGTCAAATCCATCTGGAGAGCCCCAGTGGGCAGGGAGGGGCTAGAGGGACTCCCTGGGGCCTGCTGATATTATACAAAACTTGGAGAGATTTACAAGTAGTGCCCTGGGAAATAATTTAGTCAGAGGTTTAGTGGATGCCTGGGAAGAACCCACTGTCTCTCAGTTTCTTAATTATCCCATCTGATGGGGTTGGTGCAAGACCAAAGGAGAGAAGAAAGGGGCCTCAGGAGGCCCACTCAACCCCAATGTACACCCCATCTGATCATTATCTGTCCACCTGTCTTTTCCCATTGTGAGGAACTTACATGATAAACAATAGTCCAAGTCAGGGAAAAAGGCAGGCTTCTAAAGTGAAGGAAAGGACAGGGGCCTCTGATCTTGGCTGTGTATTTGACAGCCTTGTGAGCTCTGTCAGTCGCTGGAGAGACAGTGGCAGTCTCCTCACGGTTTGGGCTGGAGAGTGACTGTTAGCAATTTTAGCAGAAAGATCAGTTGCGTATAATGGGGCAGCAATTATAGGCCTGCTGGAAAAATGTCCTCTGTCCTCTGGTACTCATGGCGGTTAGGACCTGTGGGATTTCCAGAGGGTGCCAACAGCCCTGAAGACTCCAGGGCAGGTCTGGAATGCCTGTGAATAGTGGCAGTCTTTCCCTTTGCAGATGTGCAAGCTTGGGAAAACCTGGGAGCGCAGTGGCTTAGACTGATTTTACAGCAGGCAGAGAGGACGCCTGGAGTACCTCTAGTAGGGACACTGGCCTGAGTGGTTCCTATGTTTCCCCACATACAGAAGCTGTCACAAAATAGAAGTCAGGGTGGGGCACCTGGGTGGCTCAGTTGGTTAAGCTATGGACCTCAGCTCAGGTCATGATCTCGCAGTTTGTGAGTTCAAGCCCCACATCGGGCTCTGGACTGACAGCTCAGAGCCTGGAGCCTACTTCAGATTCTATGTCTCCCCCTCTCTCTACCCCTCCCCTGCTCACGCCCTGTGTCTTTCAATAAGAAATAAATGTTAAAAAAAATTTTTTTAAATAGAACTCAGGGTTGACCACCAGATGTCCCAGAAACCATTCCTGTAGCTGAGGGCAATCGTGTGGAATGAAGTAGGGTCTCCCCTTTCAAATTTTTTTAATGTTTATTTATTTTTGAGAGAAAGAGTGTGAGTGGGAGGAGGAGAGAGAGAGGGGGACACAGAATCTGAAGCAGGCTCCAGGCTCTGAGCTGACAGCACAGAGCCCGATGCAGGGCTCAAACTCACAAACCGCAAAATCATGACCTGAGCTGAAGTAGGACGCCCACCAACTGAGCCACCCAGGTGCCCCAGGTCTCCCTTTTTAGGGAGGGGAGTGGGATAACCCAATTTAAACTGTTAACATGACACAAGATGATGGGCGGGTTGGTCAGTGTCCTGCTGGTAGGTGGTGGGCCTGGAAATTACAAACTTGTCAGAGAGGAATACAGAGGTGAGTGGGGATCCTAATGTATCCAGACAGCAGTTGTGGGGGTGCAAGCATGCAGTGGGGCCTGATGGCCCAAGGTCTAATTTTCATGGGAAGAAAGTTATAGGACATATCCGAGAGGCACAGGTTGTCGCAGGATACCTGCAGCCACTCCATTTCCATGGAATGAGAGGTGAAACATGTTATTGATATTCAGACAGCTGAGAGTTTGGGGTGTGCACAGAGCTAATATTAACACTTTAAAGTAGGTTAATGACTCTGAAAGCCACGAAAAGAAATCTGTGGCAGCATCAGGTAGGGGTGAGGGGCTCACAGAGACAGAGCAAAGCATTGAAGTTAGGGGTCCTTGGGAAGCAGTAGCCAGGTTTCCTTAGAAGCTTATGCAACTGCATTTTTGTACCAGTGAGAGGGATGTGAAAAACTGACAAGACACTTTGTGGGGAGTTTTGAAGCACTGTGACATAGTCCTCGTTGGCAGTAGCTGTTTGCAACCGTGGACATTAAGAAGACAGGAGGGTGTATGGCCCTGTCTGGCTGGTGCTTTAGGAGGGTGGCGAGTCTGCAAGGGCTCCCTGATTCCTTTGGTAATAGAGTGACAAGTCACGGACATACTAAACAAGAGTGCAGCCTTGGGTGAAGGCACAGAATGTAAGTTGGCTTCAAGAACTTGGAGTAATATTGAGCCCAACTTAGTTGCCTCCCCCAAGCATACATGAAAAGAGAACTTGTGAATCAGAGTGCAATGGCATTGACAAGAAAGTAGCAGATATTCATTCCAGTAATGCATCTTCATCACCAGGAATTGAGGCATGAGCAGCAGCCCGGTTAGGGACAAAAGATGGGGGGGGGGTAATAGATGACAAAAGACTTTATGGTTCCTACATTGTACAAATCAGTAGCTTTGCCTTCTGAATCAAATTCTGTTCTTTCTTTACTCACAAGATCGGGGTGTTACACGGTGAGGAGGTAAAGCAAGAACATCCTGCGGTAACAGAGTCTATCACAGGGTCAGGTCCTCCCTCTGCAGCAAGACAGGGCATCTGGCTACTGATGGGTGGGGGCAGTTCCTTTCTCAGGCCCCCTGAGCACAGGCTCTGCACTGGGGGCAATCCATCCTCTTGTGCATGTGAGGCCCAGACACTAGTGGGCACATCTTTAAGACTCATCCTCTGAGGAGCACTTTGAATGGAGGTGGGTCTCCATTAGGGAAAGGGGGAAGCTTGAGGTGTGGTCTGATGGCAGGGAAATGAGAACACCTTATTGTCCCTCCTGCATTTTGGATATTAACTCCTTTTCAATATTTTTTATTGTAATGTCTACCCTCCCATAGACTGCCTTCCAGCTCTGCAAATATTTGCTTGCCCCTTTTCTAGTATGGTGTAGTCCCCCTTGCCTGCTTTGTTCTCTGTGACTTTGCTTTTATATCAAATCAATCATTCTCAAGTGAATGTCATCACGTTTATCTTTCATGTTTTCTTTGAAGGCATTTAGGTTCAAGTGTTCTTCTTAATCCTTCATCCATTTTGAGATTTTTTTTGTGTCGACGTATATGTATGAAGCAAGATTATGGCCAAATGTTATTATTTTGCATGTATATATCAATACTATTTTTTAATTTTTACTTTGTTTTTGAGGGAGAGACACAGATCATGAGTAGGGAGGCACAGAGATAGAGGCAGAAACAGAATCCAGGCCCTGAGCTGTCAGCAGGAGCCTGATGTGAGGCTCGAACCCACAAACCATGAGATCATGACCTGAGTGGAAGTGGGATGCTTAACTTACCGAGCCACACAGGTGCCCCTAGTCAACACCATGTTTAAGAGACACTATCCTACCCCCACTGTGCATTGTTGGAAATCTCGTGGAGGATTTGCTGACTGCATCTGCAAACTTCTACTTCTGGGCTCCGTAATGAGCTCCACTGGTCTAAATGTCTCATTTGATGCCAGCAGCACACTGTTGTGGTTAATGTACCTCTGCAATATCTTTAGAAAGAGAGAAGTGTGATGTCTCCAGGTTCTCTCGACGTCATGATTGTTTTGTTGCTTCCATGTGTTGTGTGCTTTCATATGAATTGTATATTTTTCAGATTCCTTAAAAAACTCATTGGCATTTTTATTGACATAACAAGATAAACATAAAAATAACATAAAAAGATAAAGCAGACAGAAAATAGAGACTATCACAAATACAGAAAACAAATCAATTACATAAAAATTTGTATTTGGAAAAGTAACTAAATTTGAAACAAATAGGTAGCCTGGGGAAATAGGGAAGACTCAAACAAATGCAATCAGAATTGAAAGAGGAGACATAACTGAACTAAAGACATGAAAAGGATCATTAAAGAAAAACTTAGGTATTTATAGGCCAACAATTAGATCACCAAGAACAAATTACACATTTTATGCCATAATGTAGTCCACCAAGACTGTTTCATGGAAAAATACAAAATGAACAAAAGAAAAATTAACAAGATTTCTCTATCTAAAACCTCACCCTCCAAAAAATCTGCATAGGAGTCCATGGCTTTATTAAAACTTCTACTAAGTATTTAAAGAGGAATTAATGCCAATATTTCTCAAACTATTACAAAACACTGATAAAAAACAGCACTCCCAAATGAAATTTGTGAGGACAGCATTGCTCTCACACCAAACCAAAGAAAGACACCACAAGAAGGGAAACTACAGGTCACTATCTCAAATGAACATACATGCAAAATTCCTTCACAAAATCTGAGCATACTGAATTCAACAGAACATTGAGAGGATCATACAACATAATCCAGGGTGATTCACTCCAGGGATGATGCAAGGATCCTTCAACATACACAGATGCATAAATGTGATGTCCTCCATTACCAGAGGGAATGATTGAATCAAAGCCATCATTAATTGATTCAAAAAAACATTAGACAAAATTCAACACATGTTCATCATTTAAAAAGAACCCAATTAAAAAGGAACTGAAGGAAATTACCTCCACATGATCATGGCCACTATGAAAAGCCCACACCTGACAGCATATTGAACGGTAAAATGCTGAAGGCTTTCCTGTCAAATCAGGAGCCAGGCAATGATGGTCACCCCTAACATAAGCATTCCCCATGGTAATGTGAAGAATACATATGCCACCTCAAACTATGTCATCTTGTCACACTGCTTATTTGGGTGAAAGTCACTTGAGAAATAGTCCAAGTACACTCAGACTCGCCATCGTCCCTTGACAGCAGGATATAAATCTCCCTCCCGTGTACCAAGAGGGAAGAACCATCGTTAGCACCAGAATAAGGAACACAGGGACAAGAAGGCTGTGCAAACAAACCTACTTACTTGGTGACTAACATAATACCCCAAACTTAACTCTTGCCAAATCCAATGTTTTGTTGTCTGAAAGACACAAGTGCCACCTGCTTTGTCCTTTCTCTGGGTGTCATATCATTAGGAAGGCCATGCACTTACAAAATGAAATTTATTCTCTCCTGTAGATATGTCTTATGTCAATTGAATCCTTACACTGGCTAAATCCCAGAAGAAAAGAAGGGAAAAGCTTTCTTCTCCTACAACTGGAAGACGTAACCAGAAAAAAATAGGGAATAAAAAAAATAAAAGACATTTAAATCAGTAAGGAGGAAGGAAAATTACTTGTTTGCAGGTGACATTGATCTCAAACATAACAAAACCCTAGAGATACCACAAAAAATATTAGAACCAGTTTTGTAAATGAGGAAAAGAGCAGGATGCAAAATGAACAAAGAAAATAAATAAAAATAAACCACCTGTGATTCTACACACCAGCATGAAAATACATGCAAAAAAATAACAAAATTATACAAGTGAAAATGGCACAGAATAAAGTATTTTGGGTTAAACTTCAAAAAGTATGTAAAATACTTGTAGAGTGAAAATGATCTATGTTGATGAAAGACCTGTAAAAATGCACACAGGACTGCAAATACACCTGTACTCACTGAATACAATTATTCATATTGTCACAGCACCATCTACACAAACTAAACTACAAGTGCGTCCCTAACCCTGTTGTTCACTTTTAAAGAATCAAATCTAAGACTGGAGCTTCATATATATGTCAGAGCACATGCAAATGGGGTCCTCTCTATGGTGATAAAACCAGCCCATCCCAGACTCTGCAGCTGGGAGAGGAGCCCCAGCCCCGGGAGTCCCAGGTGTTCCCATTCTCTGATCAGGACAGAACAGACACCTCACCATGGAGTTTGTGCTTGGCTGGGTGTTCCTGGTTGCTCTTTTAAAAGGTAATTCATGGTGAACGAGAGACACTGAGTATGTGAGTGGATATGAGTGAGACCAGTAGATGTGTGACAGTTTCCTGACCAAGATGTCTTGTGTCTGCAGGTGTCCAGTGGGACGTGCAGCTGGTGGAGTCTGGAGGAGACCTGGTGCAGCCTGGGGGGTCCCTGAGACTCACCTGTGTAGCCTCTGGATTCACCTTCAGTAGCTATGGAATGAGCTGGGTTCGCCAGGCTCCAGGAAAGGGGCTGCAGTGGCTCGCATATATTTATGATGATGGAAGTAGCACAAGCTACGCAGACTCCATGAAGGGCCGATTCACCATCTCCAGAGACAACTCCAAGAACACGCTGTATCTGCAGATGAACAACCTGCGGGCCGAGGACAAGGCCACATATTACTGTGCAAGAGACAGGGTGAGGGGACCTCGCTGGGAGCCCAGACACAAACCTCCCTGCAGGAGGGGATCAGCACCACCAGGGGGCGCACACTATGCACAATTCTGCTTTGTGTTGCCAGGAGCAGGTGCAGATGGAGGTTACAGGCAGGTTTCCTCTCAGGGTCTGGGGCTTCCTGTCCACACAGCAGTTTCTCCAGGGAGCCTCTCTGGTCACAGGATTCTGTGTTTACCTATTAACTGTGTGAATTAGATCATTGTTTTCATAGGAAAACTACCCTACCATGCACAAAGACACAGTTGTTTGCATTGCTTACTCCTGTCCCTCAACATGAGTGAATTACAGATTTCCTGAGGCACAATAGCTGAACATTTACATGAGTCCCAGATGCACTCCCTGTGCAGCCAGGACCACAAGCTCCCACAGCTCCCCATTATCTTCACCCAGCCCTTGTCCCAATCAAACAACGTGACACTTCCTTCATGGCACTTTGCTACTCAGGACTTTAAATGAGCTACAGCTTTATTCAATTCCTCTAAACAAGAGATAAATCATCTCCATGTATTAGTCAGGATTCCCTCGAGCAACAGAACCCAAAGCACATTGGTTTCCATGACAAAATATGTTGAGAAGTCCCATGATCTACTGTCACAAGTTGGGGAGCCAGGAAAACCAGTGGTATAATTCTCGCCTGATTCTGAACTAGTGTCTAGTCTCAGAACCTGCAGAGCCTATGATGTAACTCTAAGAACAAGGGCAGGAGGAGACCAATGTTCCAGTTCAAACAAGCACATGGGAAGTAAAAATGAGGGAATTCTTCCTCCCTCTGCATCGGATTCTACTCAGAACTATGATGGAATGGGTGATGCCCAGGCAGAAAGAAACCATGGATGGAAATGCCAATCTCTTCTGGAAACTCATCACAGACATACACAGAAACAGTCGTGAATCTGGACACCCATGACGCAGTCAAGATGACACATAAAGGTAATCATGACAAGTCAACCTGCTGTAAATGTCGAGTTCAAAAACTGAAGATTTAGAAGTCCATGCCATCACTGGGGTGGACCCTGGTGGGCATAGCAGTGCTCCTGTGGAGAAGGAGCCCCGAGGCCCATAGGGACTGCTGCGGTTTGAGGATCCCCTGGGTCATATCGGGTGAGACAGTTACCTTCTTGGAGTGCATTTGGGAGACAGGGCATTGCCTCTCATGGGGCAGGAGAGCTGACAGGCACCATTGCACTGCCCTGGTCATTAGCATAGGAGCCTCTGCTGAGAGCAGCTAACTGAACGCTCCCTTCTTGTTCTTCCTCACCATGAACTCCAAGCTCCTAGTGTTCATGCAACTGCCCTTCTGGGATAACCAGCTCCAACCACATCACAGCAAGACACTGTCCCAGAGGATCAGTGGGGTCCCTGTCACATTGAGTTCAACAATTTGGTGTATTCAAACCCAGCTAGAGCTCCTGAGATAAAACATAAGAGTCCTGAGCTGCCAGGTGTGCCAATGGATTGGACAAAGGCAGGGTGAAGGCTGGGTTCTGAAGGAAGCCTGGGACCCATGAGTACAGATTGTTCTCTCTTTGTGAGGGCTTCCTGAACAGGGGTGGCTGGAAACTCCAACTGCAGGGACTAGAGAAGGAGCTGATGCCAATATTTCCTCCCACCAATTATCATGGACAGAATTCAGTGAGCAGCACAACACCCCCCAGTAGATACTGAGCCACTGACACCAAGCCATACCCACCTTTCCTTCCTCAGGTGCTTCCTTACTAGGGAAAGAGTGCCTAGAACCCAGACCACCATTGCACCCTTCCCTCCAAAGACCACCATATACCCCCACAGGCACCAAGTCTACTGACCATATAGTGAGGCATAGCTTCACCTCTAGGGGAAATAGGAATTAGCCTCTTTTAATAAGGAGACCAAACTCACCTAGTTAAAACTCACAACACTATGGACAAAGTTGAAAAACTCTCCCCTGGAGGCAAGGAGAACTCTGCAGAGGACTGACCTGAGGGACAGAGCAGCCAATACATGACAGCACAGTGCACACAGCACATGCAAGAAATGCTTCCAGAATGTCAGGTCGTCAACAGTATGTAATCATTTCTCAAAAAAGACACTACTCTAGAAGCAGAAAACATAACAGGATTTTCCTAAAACACTTAAGAAAGCAGAGACATGGACATACAGAGTGATGGAGGAATTCATTCCAAAAGAAAAAACCATAAAAGGACATTGCCAGGGATATAATTAAAACACATATAAATAATAAGCCTCAAACAGAATTTAATACCTATCATAAGGAAACAGAACTTTTAAAAACTATCATAAGAATACTAGCTGTGCTTGAGAAAGTCTAGAAGACATGAGGATACCCTGACTACAGATGGAAAAGACCTAAAACCCAGTCAGGCTGAAATTTTTAAAATGCTGTAACCGAGATGTGAACCTGATTGGATATAATGAACTCAAGGCAGAAAGAAGCAGATGAATGAGTAAGTGACATGGAAGATAAAATTTTGTGAGAAATGAAGCAGGAAAGAAGAGGAAAATTAAAATATTGCATCACAAACGTATACTTAGGGAATCAGCAACTCCATAAAGTGTAATAAAATTCTTTTCAAAGGAGTCCCAGAAGAAGAAGACAGGGAGAAAAAATGGGAGAAGTTTGTCTGAGTGCATTAGAGTGGAAAATTTCCACTAAATGGTGAAGGAAACAGACGTCCACATCTATGAGTCACAGAGAACTCCCATTAAAATTAAAAAAAAAAAAAGCAGGCCGACTCTGAGACATAACATAGTAAAATTCACAAAATACACAGATTAAAAAACCCTATAAGCATGAAGACAGAAGAGTTTGCTAACGAATACGGGAAGATAAAAAAAGATTATGGCAGAAGTGTCCACAGAAACCTGCAGGAAAGAAGGGAGTGGCATAATATCCTCAAATGTTCAATTGAAAATTAGGCAGTCAATGGGGGAGGAGACAAGATGGCAGAACAACGTGGAAGATTTTTGTGTGTCTCGTGTCCATGAAATACAGCCAGACCAACACTAAACCATCCTACACACCTAGAAAACTGATTGAGGATTAACACAACAATCTGCACAACCTGAACCACAGAATTCAACAAGTACGTGGCATGGAGAGGGGACCTTGGGGAGCAAGAAGCTGCAGGAAGGGAGGTGCTTTTGCAGGTGGAGAGAGGACGGAGACTGGGGAGTGGGGGAGAAAACAGGAAAAGCACCCCTCCCCAAAAGCAGCTGGAGAGAACGTGGAAAATTGGAAACAGCCACAGGGACTAAACTAAAAAGGGAGAAAGGAGAAAGGAGAGTAGGTAAATTCCACTAAGACTGTAAACAAGGGGAGAGCAAAGGCTGCAACTCCACAGCTCGATACCTGGAGGTGCTCTGGTGGGAAGGGAGAATCCCAGGAACAGAGTGGGGTCCGGGATGTTCTCAGGCCACACGGGGAGAGGCAGTTGCACTGCTGGAAGGACATTTGGAGGAGACTGCCAAAGCCATCTGGTCCCAGCAGACCCCGGAAAACGGCCACATTCGCTGGTGCTGCAACAAGGTCGTTTAGGGTGAAGCCTGGTGCCAGACGTGTGTTGTGATTTTCCATAATCCATGAAACGCTGCTGCTACACTCTCTCACGAACTTTTTCTGGGGCGGGCTGGCACCTGGCCACAGTCTTCGGGCACCGACAACAACAGGGTCCAGCAAGCGTTCCTAGGTGCAGCCGATATTCGGCTCATTCGGACATTGCTCATTCGGACATTGCTTGGTGAGACCCTCCCACAGACGGGCAGAAGGGGTCAAAGCCACGGTCCTTTGGACGTAAGGGACCGGGGAAAACAGCCGCGTCTGTGACAAAACTTGGGAGAGAGGTGCGGCCTGGGGCCTGGTCACAGAGAGTGAAGGAGCGGGGAGTGGACAAGGGCTGAAGACAGAGGATGGGTGTGCAATTGCTGATCCAGGAGAACAGACTGGGTCCCTGGGTGGCGCCATTTTCACCTCTCCCGCGCATTTGCATTGGCACCTACAAGCAAGGCAACAATCCACCCCAGGAGCCTAAAAGCGCCATCTAGTGGAGAGCAGAGCCATTACACTGAGCCCCTCCCAACTGGGCCAACAGGGCTCTTCAGGAACACAAGTCTCACTGCCGCTTACTTTATGGACTATAAAGAGCTACATAGACTGACATCTAGGGGATAACGACGTAATTTCAGTCCTATTTCAATCTGTTAGCCAGTTCATCTAGTCAATTTTCTTTCTTTTTTTTCTTTTTCTCTTTTACACTTCTTTTCTTTTTCTTGAATGCAGAAACAAAAAAATTATTTTTATTATCAATTATTATTAAAAATATTTTTCTTAATTTTTATTACTATATTTTTTACATTTCTGTAATTTTTTTTCAAATTCTATTTTACTTCCATCATTTTATTTTACTCTACCTCAGTGTATTCCCGTTTTCAAATTTCCAGTTTCCTTTTTACTTTTTCTTTCTTTTTCTTTTTTTCTCTTCTTCGTTTCTGTAGTTTTTCTGGAATGCAGAATGAGAAAAACTTCATTTTACTTTCAATTTCTATTAAAAATATTTTTCCTTAATTTTTTTACTATATTGATTGCTTTTATGTAAATTTTTTCAAATTCTATTTTACTTCCATCATTTTATTTTAGTCTACTATGGTGTATTCACTTTTTGAATTTTCAAATGATTTCCTTTTTTTCCTTTTTGTATCTTTTTTCTCTTTTTTGTTTCCTCTCTTTTTTCTAGAATACAGAAAAAGAAAAAAATCACATTTATTTTTAATTTTTATTAAAAATATTTTTCTTTATTTTTTCCACTATATTCTTTACTTTCCTGTATATTTTTTCAAACTCTATTTTACTCCCATCATCTCATTTTAGTCTACTTCAGTGTATTCATTTTTTCAAATTCTCAAATTATTTCCTTTTTTTCTCCCCCTCCCATTTTTTTCTCTAATCTGTCAAACCACTTTCAACACCCAGAACAAAACACACCTAGGATCTAGCATATTCCATTCAATTTGTGTGTGTGTGTGTGTTTAATTTTTAATTTTAATATTTCTGTAATTTTATCTTTTAATTTCAATTTTGCGACCTCATTAATTCCTTTTCTCCCTTCAAAATGATAAAATGAAGGAATTCACCCCAAAAGAAAGACCACGAAGAAATGACAGCCAGGGATTTAACCAACACAGATACAAGCAAGATTTCTGAACCCGAATTTAGAATCACAATAATAAGAATACTAGCTGCAGTCAAAAATAGATTAGAATCCCTTTCTGCAGAGATAAAAGAAGTAAAAAATAGCCAGAATGAAATTTAAAATGCTATAACTGAGCTGCAATCACAGATGGATGCAGAGGTGGCATGGATGGATGAGGCAGAACAGAGAATCAGCGTTATAGAGGACAACCTTATAGAGAATAATGAAGCAGAAAAAAAGAGGGAGATTAAGGCAAAAGAGCAAGATTTAAGAATTACAGAAATCAGTGACTCATTAAAAAGGAAAAACATGAGAATCATAGGGGTCCCAGAAGTGGAAGAGAGAAATAGGGGTGGAAGGGTTATGTGAGCAAATCATAGTGGAAATCTTTCCTAACCTGGGCAAAGACACAGACATCAAAATCCAGGAAGCACGGAGGACTCCCATTAGATTCAACCAAAACCGACCATCAACAAGGCACATCATAGTCAAATTGACAAAGTACTCAGGCAAGGAGAGAATCATAAAACCAACAGGGAAACAAAGTCCATGACTTACAAGGGAAGACAGATCAGGTTTAGCAGACCTATCCACAGAAAGGTGGCAGGCCACAAAGGAGTGGCGGGATGTATTCAGTGTGCTAAATCAGAAAAATATGCATCCAAGAATTCTGTATCCAGCAAGGATGTCATTCAAAATAGAAGGCGAGATAAAAAGATTCCCATACAAACAAAAATTAAATGAGTTTGTGACCACTAAACCAGCCCTGCAAGAAATTTTAAGCGGGAATCTCTGAGGGGAGAAAAGATGAAAATATATCTGTATAAATAAATACATAAATACCAAAATCAACAAAGATTAGAAAGACCAAAGAACACCACCATAAACTCCAACTCTACAAGCATCATAATAGCAATAAACTCCTATCTTTCAGTACTCACTCTAAACGTCAATGGACTCAATGCCCCAATCAAAAGACATAGGGTAACAGAATGGAGAAGAAAACAAGATCCATCTATATGCTTTTTACAAGAGACCCACTTTAGACCTAAAGACGCCTAAGATTGAAAATAAGGGGATGGAGAACCATCTATCATGCTAATGTTCAACAAAAGAAAGCCGGAGTAGCCATATTGATATCAGACAATCTAGACTTTAAAATAAAGACTGCATCAAGAGATGCAGAATGGCATTATATCCTTCATAATCAAAGGGTCTATCCACCAAGAAGACCTAACGATTGTAAACATTTATGCGCCAATTGTGAGAGCACCCAAATATAGAAATCAATTAATCACAAACATAAAGAAACTCATCGATAAGAATACCATAATAGTAGGAGACTTCAACACCCCATTCACAACAATGAACAGATCACCTGATCAAAAAATCAACAAGAAAACAATGGCTTTGAATGACACACTGGACCAGAAGGACTTAACAAATATATTCACAACATTTCATCCTAAAGCAACAGAATATGCACTCTTCTCCAGTGCGCATGGAACTTTCTCCAGAATAGACCATATACTGGGACACAAATCAGCCCTAAGTAAGTACAAAAAGATCGAGATCATACCATGCATATTTTCAGACCACAATGCCATGAACTCAAAATCAACCACAAGAAAAAATTTGGAAAGGTAACAAATAATTAGAGACTGAAGAACCTACTAAAGAATGAATGGGCTAACCAAGCAGTTAAAGAAGAAATTAAAAAGTATATGGAAGTCAATGAAAATGATAACACCACAATGCAAACCTCTAGGATGCAGCAAAGGCGGTCATAAGAGGAAAGTATATAGCAATCCAGGCCTTCCTAAAGAAGGAAGAAAGATCTCAGATACACAACCTAACCTTATGACTAAAGAGCTGGAAAAGGAACAGCAAATAAAACCCAAAACCAGCAGAAGGCAGGAAATACTAAAGATTAGAGCAGAAATTAGTGCTATCGAAACCAAAACACAGTAGAACAGGTCAATGAAACTAAAAGCTGGTGCTTTGAAAGAATTAACAAAATTGATAAACCACTATCCAGTTTGATCAAAAAGAAAAAGGAAAGGACCCAAATAAATAAAATCAAGAATGACAGAGGAGAGATCACAACCAACACAACAGAAATAAAAACAGTAATAAGAGAATGTTATGAGCAATTATATGCCAATAAAATGGGCAATCTGGAAGAAATGGACAAATTCCTAGAAACATATACACTACCAAAACTGAAACAGGAAGAAATAGAAAATTTGAACAGACCCATAACCAGTAAGGAAATCGAATTAGTAATCAAAAATCTGCCAAAAGACAACAGTCCAGGACCAGATGGCTTTCCAGGGGAATTCTACCAAACATTTAAGGAAGAGTTAACACCTATTCTCTTGAAACTGTTCCAAAAAATAGAAATGGAAGGAAAACTTCCAAACCCTTTCTATGAAGCCAGCATTACCTCGATTCCAAAAACAGACACAGACAACACTTAAAAAGAGAACTATACACCAATTTCCCTGATGAACATGGATGCAAAAATCCTCAACAAGATATTATCCAACCAGAAACAATAATACATTAAAAAATTATTCACCACGACCAAGTGGGATTTATACCTGGGATGCAGGGCTGGCTCAATATCTGTAAAACAATTAACGTGATTCATCACATCGATAAAAGAAAGGACAGGAACCATATGATCCTCTCCATAGATGCAGAGAAAGCATTTGACAAAATACAACATCCTTTCTTGATAAAAACCCTCAAGAAAGTAGGGATAGAAGGACCATACCTCGAGATCATAAAAGCCATCTATGAAAGACCCAATGCTAATATCATCCTCAATGGGGAAAAACTGAGAGCTTTCTCCCTAAGGTCAGGAACAAGACAGGGATGTCCACTCTCGCCACTGTTATTCAACATAGTATTGGAAGTCTTAGCCTCTGCACTCAGACAACACAAAGAAATAAAAGGCATCCAAATCGGCCAGGAGGCGGTCAAACTTTCACTCTTCACAGATGACATGATACTCTCTATGGAAAACCCAAAAGACCCCACCAAAAAACTGCTAGAATTGATTCATGAATTCAGCCAAGTGGCAGGATATAAAATCAACGCAGAGAAATCAGTTGCATTCCTATACACCAACAATGAAGCAACAGAAAGAGAAATCAAGGAATCTATCCCATTTACAGTAGCACCAAAAACCATAAAATACCCAGGAATAAATCTAACCAAAGAGGTGAAAAATCTTTACACTGAAAACTATAGAAAGCTTATGAAAGAAATTGAAGAAGACAAAATATGGAAAAACATTCCATGCTCCTGAATAGGAAGAACAAATATTGTTAAAATGCTGATAGTACCGAAAGCAATCTACATATTCAATGCAATCCCGATCAAAGTGACACCAGCATTCTTCACAGAGCTAGAAAAAATAATCCTAAAATTTGTATGGAACCAGAAAAGCCGCCGAATAGCCAAAGAAATCTTGAAAAAGAAAACCAATGCAGGAGGCATCACAATCCCAGACTTCAAGCTATACTTCAAAGCTGTAATCATCAAGACACTATGGTACTGGCACAAGAACAGACACTCAGGGGCATCTGAGTGGATCAGTCTGTTAAGCATCCGACTTTGACTCAGGTCACGATCTGGCAGTTCGTGAGTTAGAGTCCCACATCAGGCTGTGTGCTGACAGCTCAGAGCCTGAAGCCTGCTTGGAATTCTGTGTCTTCCTCTCTCTCTGACACTCCCCCGCTCATGCTCTGTCTCTGTCTCTGAAAAGTAATAAATAAATGCCAAAAAAATTTAAAAAAAACAAGAACAGACACTCAGATCAATGGAACAGAATACAAAATCCAGAAATGGACCCACAAATGTATGGCCAACTAATCTTTGACAAAGCAGGAAAGACTATCCAATGGAATAAAGACAGTGTCTTCAGCAAGTGGTGCTGGGAAAACTGGACAGCGACATGCAGAAGAATGAACCAGGACCACTTTCTTACACCATACACAAAAATAAACTCAAAATGGATGAAAGACCTCAATGTAAGTCAGGAAGCCATCAAAATCCTCGAGCAGAAAGCAGGCAAAAACATCTTTGGTCTTGGCCGCACCAACTTCCTACTCAACACGTCCCCAGAGGCAAGGAAAACAAAAGCAAAAATGAACTACTGGGACCTCATCAAAATAAAAATCTTCTGCATAGTGAAGGCAACAATCAGCAAAGCTAAAATTCAACTGACAGAATGGGAGAAGATATTTGCAAATGACATCTCACATAAAGAGTTAGTATCCAAAATCTATAAAGAATTTATCGAACTCAACACCCAAAACACAATCCAGTGATGAAATGGGCAAAAGACATGAATAGACACTTCTCCAAAGAAGACATCCAGATGGCCAACCGACACATGAAAAAATGCTCCACATCACTCATCATCACGGAAATGCCAATCAAAACCCTAATGAGATACCACCTGACACCTGTCAGAATGGCTAACATTAACAACTCAGGCAACAACAGATGTTGGCGAGGATGCAGAGAGAGGATCTCTTTTGCATTTTGGGGGGCAATGCAAGCTGGTGCAGCCACTCTGGAAAACTGTATGGAGATTCCTCAAAAAACTGAAAATAGAACTCCCCTACGACCCAGCAATTGCACTATTAGGCATTTATCCACGGGACACAGGTGTTCTGTTTCAAAGGGACACATGCACCCCCATGTTTATAGCAGCACTATCAACAATAGCCAAAGTATGGAAAGAGCCAAATGTCCATCGATGGATGAATGGATAAAGAAGAAGTGGTAAATATATACAATGGAGTATTACTCGGCAATCAAAAAGAGTGAAATCTTGCCATTTGCAACTATGTGGATGGAACTGGAGGGTATTATGCTAAGTGAAATGAGTCAGTCAGAGAAAGACAAAAATCATATGAGTTCACTCATATGAGGACTTTAAGAGACAAAACAGATGAACATAAGGGAAGGGAAACAAAAATAATATGAAAACATGGAGGGGACAGAGCATAAGAGACTCATAAATATGGAGAACAAACAGAGGGCTACTGGAGGAGTTGTGGGAGGGGGGATGGGCTAAACTGGTAAGGGGCACTAAGGAATCTACTCCTGAAATCATTGTTGCACTATATGCTAACGAATTTGGATGTTAATTTTTAAAACTAAAAATAAATACTAATTAAAAATTAAAAAATTAAAATATTGTAAGAGAAAATAATGCGCGATCATGCTGTTGAGGTAAATATTTCTTAAAGATTATGCCGAAGCCTCCATTAATAAAGGTAAAAATCCAAAACTGAAAAAAAAAGAATTCTTCATATTGTCACACCGCCATCCACACAAACTAATATTGAAGTGCGTCCCTACCCTGTCATTCACTTTTACACAATCAAATCTAAGTCTGGAGCTTGATATATATGTCAGAGGACATGCAAATGAAGCCCTCTCTGTGCTGATAAAACCAGCCCAGCCCGACCCTGCAGCTGGGAGACGAGCCCCAGCCCCAGAAGTCCCAGGTGTTCCCATTCTGTGATCAGCACAGAACACACACACCTCACCATGGAGTTTGTGCTGGGCTGGGTTTTCCTGGTTGCTCTTTTAAAAGGTAATTCATGATGAACGAGGGACACTGAGTCTGTGAATGGATATGAGTGAAACAGTGGATGTGTGACAGTTTCCTGACCAACATGTCTTGTGTCTGCAGGTGTCCAGTGTGACGAGCAGCTGGTGGAGTCTGGGGGAGACCTGGTGAAGCCTGGGGGGTCCCTGAGACTCACCTGTGTGGCCTCTGGATTCACCTTCAGTAGCTATGCAATGAGCTGGGTCCGCC
This sequence comes from Prionailurus bengalensis, assembly GCF_016509475.1. NCBI lineage: Eukaryota > Metazoa > Chordata > Mammalia > Carnivora > Felidae > Prionailurus > Prionailurus bengalensis. The sequence goes on along the minus strand of NC_057355.1, from coordinate 148,559,048 downwards.
AGGCTCCAGGAAAGGGGCTGCAGTGGGTCGCAGCAATTAGTGGTAGTGGAGGTAGCACATACTACGCAGACTCCGTGAAGGGCCGATTCACCATCTCCAGAGACAACGCCAAGAACACGCTGTATCTGCAGATGAACAGCCTGAAGACCGAGGACACGGCCACATATTACTGTGCGAGAGACACAGTGAGGGGACATCACTGCGAACCCAGACACAAACCTCCCTGCTGGAGGGGATCAGCACCACCAGGGGGCGCACACTATGCACAATTCTCCTTTGTGTTCCCAGGCGCAGGTGCAGATGGAGGTTACAGGCAGGTTTCCTGTCAGGGTCTGGGGCTTCCTCTCCACACAGCAGTTTCCCCAGGGAGCCTCCCTGGTTATATGCTTCTGTGTTTACCTATTAACTCTCTGGATTAGCAACTGGGTTGTCATAGGGAAACTAGACTAATGTGCACAAAGACACAGTTGTTTGCACTTGCTTACTCCGGTCCCTCAACATGAGTGAATTACAGATTTCCTGAGGCACAACAGCTGCACCTTTACAGGATTCCCAGATGCGCTCCCTGTGCAGCCAGGACCACAGGATCCCACAGCTCCTCCTTATCCTCACCCAGCCCTTGTCCCAGTCAAACAATGTGACACTTTCTTCATAGCCCTTTGCTACTCAGGACTTTAAATGAGCTACAGCTTTATTCAATTACTCTAAAGGAGAGACAAACAATCTCCATGTATTAGTCAAGATTCCCCTGAGGAACAGAACCCAAAGGTCATTGGTTTCCATAACTAAATATGTTGAGAAGTCCATGATATACTGTCACAAGCTGAAGACCCAGGAAAACCAGTGATGTAATTCTTGTCTGATTCTGAACTAGTGTCTAGTCTCAGAACGTGGAGAGCTGATGATGTAACTCTCAGAAAAAGGGCCAGAGGAGACCAATATTCCAGTTTAAACAAGCACATGGGAAGTAAAAATGAGGGAATTCGTCCCCCATCTGCATCAGATTCTAGTCACAACCTTAATGGAATGGGTGGTGCCCAGGCAGAAAGAAACCATGGATGGAAATGCCAATCTCTTCTGGAACACATCACAGACATCCACAGAAACCGTGGTGAATCTGGGCACCCAGGATGCAGTCAAGATAACCCATGAAGTTAATCATGACAAGTCAATCTCCTATAAACGTGGAGCTCAAAGACTGAAGATTTAAAAGTCGATCCCATCATTGGGGTGGAGCCTGGTGGGCACAGCAGTGCTCCTGTGGAGGAGGGCAGAGGCCCATAAGGGGAACTGTGGTCTGAGTATCCCCTGGGTCACATGGGGAGAGACAATTCCCTTCGTGGAGTGCATTTGGGAGACGGGGCATTGCCTCTCATAGGACAGGAGAGCTGACAGGCACCATTAAAATTCCCTGATCATTAGCACAGGAGCCTCTTCTGAGAGCAGCTAGCTGGACGCTGCCTTCTGGTTGTTCTTCACCATGTACTCCAAGCCCCTAGTGTTCATGCAACTGCCCATCCGGGGTAAACCAGCTCCAGGCACAGCACATCAAGACCCTCTCCCAGAGGATCAGTGGGGTCCCTGTATATTGAGTTCATACAATTTGGAGTTTTCAAACCCAGCTAGAGCTCCTGAGATAAAACATAAGAGCCCTGTGCCACCAGATGGGCCAATGGCTTGGACGCAGACAGGGTGAAAGCAATTCTGACAGAAGCCTGGGACCCACAAGTGTTCTCTCTGTGTGAGGGCTTCTTGAACAGGGGAGGCTGGGAACTCCAACTCCAGGGACTAGAGAGGGAGCTGATGCCAGTATTTCCTCCCACCAATCAGGATGGACAGATTTCACTCAGCAGCACAGCATCCCCAGTGGAAGCTGAGCCACTAACACCAAGCTCCACCTACTCCAGCCCCCATCAAGTGCTTGCTTACTAGGAAAGAGTGCCTGGCAACCAGACCACCACTGCACCCCTTCCTCCAAAGACCACCGTAAACCCCCACATGCACCAAGTCAGCTGATCATACAGTGAGGCATATCCTCACCTCTAGGGGAGATAGGAATTAGCCTCTTTTAACAAGCAGACCAAACTCACCTAGTTAAAACTCACAACACTGGGCACAAGGTCCAACACTCCCCACTGGAGGCAAGGAGAAACTCTGCAGAGGACTGTCCTGAGGGACAGAGCAGCCAAAACACGACAGCACAGTGCCACGGAACATAAAACAAATGCTTCATGAAGTGTCAGGCCCTGGACAGTATGTGAACACTTCTCAATAAAGATACTACTCTAGAAGCAGAAAAGATAACAGGATTTTCTAAAACATTTAAGAAGGCAGAGACATAGACAACAACATGATGGAGGAATTCATCCTAAAAGAAAAAATGATAAAAGGTCATTGTGAGGGATGTAATTAAAACACATAAACTAATGTGCCTCAAACAGAATTTCTAAAACTCTCATATTGAAACAGGATTTTCAAAAAGTATCATAAGGATACGATCTGTGCTTGAGGAAAATATATGAGACATGAGGGATACCCTTATTGCAAACAGAAAAGACCTAAAAACTAGTCAGGATGAAATTTTAAATGTTGTAACCGAGATGTGAAACTGATTGGATATAATGACCTCAAGGCTGAAAGAAGCAGATGAATGAGGATGGGACATAGAAGATAAAATTATGGGGGAAATGAAGCTGGAAAGAAGAGGAAAATTAAAATATTGCATCACAAACATACACTTAGGGAAATCAGCAACTCCATAAACTGTAATAACATTCTTTTGAAAGGAGTCCCAAAAGAATAAGAGGGAGAAAAAGTGGGATACATTTTAGCTGAGTGAATTATAGTGAAAATTTCCACAAGCTGGGGAAGGAAATAGACATCCACATCTAGGAGGCAGAGAGAACACCCATTAAAATAAAATAAAATAAAAAGGCAGGCCAACACTGAGACATATCATAGGAAAATGGCAAAATATCCAGATAAAGAAAAACCATAAAAGCATCAACACAAAAGAAGTTGCTAACTAACAAGGGAAGATTAAAAAAAAAAACTATGGCAGATGTCTCTACAGAAACCTTCATGCAAGGAGGGAGTGGCATCATATCCTCAACATGCGCATTTGAAAATTATGCAGCTAAGAATACTTTCTCCATAAGGCAGTCATTCAGATACAAGGAGTGATAGAATTTCCCAGACAAATAAAACCAAAGGAGTTCAGGCCTCTAAATCAGCCCTGCGAGAAATTAAAGGGGACCCTTTGAGTGGGAAAGGAAGACTAAAAGTAACAAAGACTAGAAATAAACAGAGAAAATCTCCAGAAACAATGACTTTGGAGGTAATACTATGGCACTAAGTTTATATCTATCAATAATTACTGTGAATGTAAATGGACAAAATGCTCCAATCAAAAGACATAGGATACCAGAATGGATAAAAACAAATACAAGATCCTTCTATACACTGCACACGATTGACTCATTTTCAACCTAAAACACCTGTAGATTGAAAGTGAGGGGAGGGTGAACAATTTATCATGCTAATGGACGTCAAAAGAAAGTTGTAGTACCACACTCATATCACACTAACTAGTTTTCAAACCAAAGTTTGTTACAAGAGATCAGGAAGGCAGTATATCATCATAAAGGGGTCTATCCAACAAGAAGATCTGAAGCTTTAAATATTTATACCCCAAAAATGTAAGCACTGAAATATATAACTCAATTACTAAGAAAGATAAAGAAACTCATTGATAATAGACAATAGTAGTAATAGAGAACGTTAACACTCCACTTACAACAATGGAAAGACAATCTAAGCTGAAAATCAATAAGGAAACAAAGGCTTTGAAAGACACATGGACTGAATGGACTTAACAGATATATTCACAACATTCCATCCTAAAGCACCAGAATACACATTCTTTTTGAGTGTGCATGGAACATTCTCCAGAACAGATCACATACTATGTCACAAATCAGCCCTCTACAAGTACAAAAAGACTGAGATCATTCCATGCGTATTTTCAAACCACAACACTATGAAACTTGAAGTCGACCACAAGAAAAATTTGGGCAACACCACCAATACATTAGGTTAAAGAACATTGTAGTAAAAGCGGAATGAGATTTTCAGGAAATTACAGAAGCAATAAAAAATACATGGAAGCAAATGAAAATGAAAACATGCCAGTTCCAAACCATCTGGATGCAGCAAAGTTGATGGAAGAGTGAAATATATAGCAGTACAGGCCAAACTCAAGAAAGAAGAAAGGTCTCAAACACACAACCACTTTACAACTAAAGGAGCTAGAAAAAGAACAACAAATGAACCCTAAAGCCAGCAGGAACAGGTAAACAAAAAAGATTAGAGCAGAAATAAATGATATAGAACAAGAAAAACAACAGTAGAACAGATGAATGAAACTATAAGTTGGTTTTTGTAAGAATAAATAAAAATGATAAACCCATGGGCAGACTTGGCAAAAACAAAAGAGAAAGGACGAAAGTAAATAGAATTTGAGAGGAGACATCGCGACTGACACCACAGAAATACAACTATGAGAAATAGTTTGGAGATTTATATGCCAACAAATTGGGCAATCTGGAAGAAATGGATAAATTCCCAGAATAATGTAAACTACCTAAACTGAAAAAGGAAGAAATAGAAAACAGGAACAGACTGATAATGAGCAAAGAAATTGAATCATTAATCAAAAATCTACTGACACACAAAAATCCAGGGCCAGATAGGTTCACAGGTGAATTCTACCAGATATTTAAGAAGAGTGTCAAATATTCGATTTAAGTAGAATAGAATATTCCTGTCTTCACAAACTGTTCCAAATAATAGAAATGGAAAGAAAACTTCCAAATTCATTCTATAAGATCAGTATGATCACGGTTCCAAACCAGATTAAACCCCACTAAAAATGAGACTTACAGGCCACTAGCCCTAATGAGCAAGAATGCAACAATTGTCAAGAAAATACTTGCAGGGGCACCTGGGTGGCTCAGTCGGTTAAGCGTCCGACTTCGGCTCAGGTCCTAATCTTGTGGTCCGTGAGTTCGAGCCCCGTGTCGGGCTCTGTGCTGACAGCTCAGAACCTGGACCCTGCTTCAGATTCTGTGTCTCCCTCTCTCCCTGCTTTTCCCCGCTCATGCTCTGTCTCTCTCTCCCTATCAAGAATAAACATTTTAGGGGCGCCTGGGTGGCTCAGTCGGTTAAGCAGCCAACTTCGGCTCAGGTCATGATCTCGTGGTCTGTGAGTTCAAGCCCCGCGTCGGGCTCTGTGCTGACAGCTCAGAGCCTGGAGCCTGTTTCAGATTCTGTGTCTCCCTCTCTCTGACCCTCCCCCATTCATGCTCTGTCTCTCTCTGTCTCAAAAATAAATAAACGTTAAAAAAAAAAGAAAGAGAATACTTGCAAATTGAATCCACCAATACATTAAAAGGATCCTTTAACGTGACCAGGTGGGATTTATTCCTTGGCTGTAAGGGTGGTTCAATAGTCACAAATAAATCAATGTAATACATACCATCAATCAGAGAAAGGATATGAATGATATGACCCTCTCAATAGATGCAAAAAAAAATTGACATAGTACAGCATCCTCTCTTGATAAAACCCTCAACAAGGGGTAGAGGAAACACACCTCAACATCATAAAGTCCGTACATGAAAACCCCACAGCTAATATCCTCAGTGGGGAAAAAAAACCTTTTCCTCTACTGTCAGGAACACAAGAGGGATGTCCACTCCCATCATTCTACTTAACACAGCAGTGGAAGTCTTATCCTCAAAAACAGACAACAAAAATAAATAAAGGCATTCAGTTGGAAAGAAGAAGTCAAACATTCCCTCTTCACAGATGACATGACACTCTATATAAAAAACTCAAGACTCCACCAAAATATTTCAAGAACTGATACACAAATTCAGCAAAGTCACAAGATACAGTATCAACATACTGAAATCTGCTGCATTTCTACACAGCAATAATGAAGAAACAGAAAGAAAAAAAAAAACTATCCATCCCGTTTACAATTGCACCAAATATAATAGGATACCTAAAGAGTTAAAATATCTATACTTGGAAGACTCTAAAAACGGTGAAAGAAACTGAGGATGACACAAAGAAATGGAAACACCTTCAATGTTCATGGATTTAAGGAGCAAGGAGTGTTGAAATGTCTATGCTACACAAAGAAATGGGAGACTTCATGATTATGGATTTCATGCTATATTACAAAGCTGTACTTATCAAGACAGTAAGCTACAAGCACAAAAGAGACACATAGATCAAGAGAACAGAATAGTAAACCCAGATATGGACTCACAAATGTATGGCCACCTCATCTTGGATGAAGTAGGAAAGACTATGTAATGGGAAAAAAGACAGCCTTGTCAACAAAGGGTGTTGGGAAAACTGGACCAGAACATGCAGAAGAATGAAACTGAACCACTTTCTTACTCCATACACAAAAATAAATCCAAATGGGTGAAAGACCTAAATGTGAGACAGGAGACCATCAAATCCTAGAGGAGAACACAGGCAGCAACCTCCTGGACATCGGACATAGCAACTTCTTACTAGACGTGTCTCGAGAGGCAAGGGAAACAACAGCAAACTTGAACTACTGGGACCTCATCAAAATAAAAACCTTCTGCACAGCTAAAGAAACAATCAACGAATCTAAAAGGCATTCTACAGAAATTAAAAAGGTATTTGCAAACCACATATCTGATAAAGGCTTACTATCCAAAATCTACAAAAACTTCTCAAACTCAACACCCAAAATACAAAGAATCCAGTGAAGAAATGGGCAGAAGACATGAGGAGATACTTTTCCAAACAAAGCATTCAGATGGCTAACTGACACACGAACATATGCTCAACATCACTCATCATCAGGGAATTACAAATCAAAACTACAATGAGAGATGCCCGCACACCTGTCAGAATGGCTACAATTAACAACTCAGGAAACAACAGATATTGATGAGGATGAGGAAAGAAGGGAACCCTTTTATACTCTTGGTGGGAATGCCAAGTGCCTGGACCATTCCAGAAAACAGTTTAAAAACTAAAAATCAAACAACCTTACACACCAGCAATTGCTCTACTAGGAATTCATCCAAAGCATACAAAACTTCTGATTTGAGGAAGTACATGCACCCCAATGTTTACAGCAGCATTAACTATGACAGACAAACTGAGGAAAGAGACCAAAAGTCCACCATGTGATTAATCTGCTATATGTATAGAATGGTATATTACTCAGTCATAAAAAAGAATGAAATCTTGCCATTTGCAAAGATGTTGATGCAGCTAGAGGGTATCATGCTAAGCAAAGTAAGTCAGTCAAAGATGACAAACACCATATGATTTCCTCATATGGGGAATTTAAGAAACGCAACAGATGATCTAGGGGAAGGGGAAAAGAGCAAGAAATCATAAAAAAACTCTAAGGTTAGAGACCAAACTGAGGGTTGCTGGAGGGCAGGTGTGTGGGGGATGGGATAATGGGTGTTGGGGATTAAGGAGGCCACGTGTTGTGATGAGTACTGGGTGTTAATGTAAGTGATGAATCAATAAATTCTACTACTGAAATTAATATTACACAATATGTTAACTAACAAATATTTAAACACAAACTTAAAAAATTTAAAAGTGGAAAAAAGGGAGAATTGTTGTCACAAATTGTCATGAACATGGAATCTAAGGTAGTGAGTCTAACGTCTTGCATTTACTCATTATATCCCTAACTGATGGTGGACATAAATTAACATACTCATGAATTTTCACAGCAGTGCCAGGTGGGCTGGAATTCAAACCACAGCTGCCCTTCCCAACTCCACTGTGCCCACACATCATGGGCAGCTTGTCCAGACACCTGCACAAGAACCCAGGTTGGACCTCAGCAGGGACCCACATCTGCAGAACTGGAAAGTGTGAACAGTTGACGCTTCCTGAGAAGCTCTGGGTTTCCTTCCCCGACTTGCTGTCTCAGCTTCCTTGTCTTCCTTTCCTGTGTCTTGAAGAGAACCATGTTTCCTGTTAGTGGTTCATGAAAGTGAGGGGCTAGATGTTCTATAAACATTCAATATGACAGATAACATACAAGGGGACAAAAAAAAGCCCATATGATGCAGCCTGTCTCACGGCTCCTATCACCCAATGTGGTAGAGTACAAATAAACCTAAGTATTCATTTGGTCAAAAAACTGCACAGCACGTTGGAAAAGTATTAAGAGATGAGAAGCCTGGAAGAATTCCACAAATGCAGATATGAGCTCCCCTTGGAAGGAAGAAGAAAAATTACAGTCCCAAACACGCAAGAGTAAAATAATTTTAGGAAATGATACAAGAGCTTCAATGCGTTCTATTCATGAAGTGTCTAAATTTGGCAATGCAAAAAATGGATTTTGAGGGTTTCACATAGAATTGCGAAGGAAAAATTGTGTCAAGAACTCGGTTGTGTGCACAGAGCTCAACGGCTCCTGAGACATATAGAAAGCCCGCCACCTGAAAAGGTAAACGTGTTTTTTGACCCCAGGAGCATATCTATCAAATCTGATGAGCAGTCTGGCCAAAGAGACACAGAATGGCAACTCTTGTGAAATTTGAACTTCAATTTCCTATATTTCCACATAATTTCCATATATTGGGAAAAACCATGCCACGAAAATGATTTGCTAGAGTCTATAAATTTAAAAACAAACGACAAAACTCTAAGTCACCAGAGACCAAATAGGGAACAAGTCAATGTTGAGAGAAACCAGAAAAAAACAAGACTTTTAGTTACATTGTAAGTCAAGAAATCAGTGGGGTGCCTGGGTGGTTCAGTCGGTTAAGTGTCTCACTTCAGCTCAGGTCTCGATGTCACGATTTGAGGGTTTGAGCCCCGTTGTCAGGCCCTATGCTGACAGCTCAGAACCTGGAGCCTGCTTCAGATTCTGTGTCTCCCTCTCTCTCTGCTTTTCCCCGCTCATGTTCTGTCTCTCTCTCTCCCTATCAAGAATAAACATTTTAGGGGCGCTTGGGTGGCTCAGTCGGTTAAGCAGCCAACTTTGGCTCAGGTCATGATCTCGTGGTCTGTGAGTTCAAGCCCCGCGTCGGGCTCTGTGCTGACAGCTCAGAGCCTTGAGCCTGTTTCAGATTCTGTGTCTCCCTCTCTCTGACCCTCCCCCGTTCATGCTCTGTCTCTCTCTGTCTCAAAAATAAATAAACGTTAAAAAAAAGAATAAACATCTTAAAAAATATTAGTCACAAGCAATCAATCATCAAGAAAATGAAAACTATAGCTAAGAACACAACACCCATAAAAAGAAATAGTATAAATAGACTTTGTGAAAATCAAATATGCTTATCTGCCCACATGAATACCAATAGTAAGATAAGTTACAGAGTAAGAGACATATTCACAAATTGCATAACCACCAAGGGACCTGCATCTTGAATATGCTAAGAGCCCTCAACAGTCAATAGGAAGAAAGGAAACAAACCTCCATAAAACAAGCACAGCCTTGTGTAGTAGACATCCTATCCTTGAGGTTATAGACACATTAGGTACGGACTGGAGAAGACTCTTCACACCATCGACTGTCAGGGAAATTCAAAACAAGAATGCAATAGATGCCCTATACACACATCCCAATGGCTCCGGAATGAAAACAACACTGACAGCAACATCCAGGTGAGCATCCAGCATACGTGGGGCCTCAAACAATGCAGGAAGGATTGACAAATAAACACCAGCTCTGGAAAACCGTTGGCTGTTGCTTATGAAATTATACATGGATGACATAAAAAGGAACCTGGAAATACCACTCCTGAGTATTTGTCCCTGAAAAATGAAATCCCATGCTCAGAAAATAAATGGTGTGTAAATATTTATAGCATCTTTCTTAGTGTTAGAAGCTCAGAATAAGGCAAAAGTCTTTCTAAATATAAAGGAATAAACCAACTACGAAACTTCCATCAATGGGATGCTTTGCCACAGAAATGTGACACTACTGATGCACACCTGAAACCAGGTGAAACTCAAAGACATGATGTGGAGGGAAGGGCGGTAGTCCCATAATTACAGAGGTGGTGTGACCTGGGACATTCACACAGCCAGACCATGGTGACAGTGGTTTGGTTGGGCATTCCTTATCTCTTTCTTTCCCAAACCACATGATGAGATACTCTGCTTCATTTGAGAGCACTCCTATGTTCAACCACCCTCTGATGTATGGAGTCTCCACAGACTGAACCCTACAACCTCGGACTCCTCTGAATGGAGAGTTGTTGAGGCCATAATCTGACATGTGTTCTGACAGGAGCTGTTCCCTCCACTGTCCCTGGCTCTGGCTCTCTCCTGCAGGTGAGGGGGAGTAGGTTAGGAATCCTCCACTGAAACTATTGGTCTCCTGCACCTGACTCTCCCACAACATGAGGGCCAGACCTTCCTCACACTCAGCTGGAAATGAAGTCAGTTCTATAGGAACAGATTTGCTCCTTGATTTAGAGGATTGCTCCATCTCCCCCTTACCCTGGGCAATACTCTGGGCAAAGGTCTGCAGCTGCAGGGGGTGTCGGGGACAAACAGGATTCCAAACAGTTTGGAAACTGAGGGCTCTGTTTAGGGGTGGCTGGCAGCTTCACTGCCTTGTGGCTTGCTTGTCCTGGTGGCATGAGACTCCTGCCATACAAGTCAGGTCTGGGGTGATCAGGTTCCCAGCATCCCTAGTGGACTGTGCCCAGGGCAGAGCTTCCTTCCTGGGAGTGGGGCTGCCAACAATGAGTGAGTCGCACATCTCAGTGGCACCTGCTGGGGCTTGGCCTCAACAGCAAACAGCTTAGGGTCACTGACATCCTGTCCCTCTGGGAAAGAGTCCTCTGAACAGGAGCTGGTCACCAGGAACCTGTGTATTGGCTACAACAGTCTGGAGGGGAGGTTGCAGCCAGGCTTAGTGGCACATGCCTATAGTCCCAGTTACTTGCACTGGAGTTTCTACTTGCTGATCTGGGGTGGGAAAGGAAAAGAACATACCTTAGTTCAAATATTCTAGGTATTCTTTCTGGTAGTATATTTTCTGGAATAAATGCTTCTTCATGGGCTGTATGCCAACACGGCCATTTGCAGCACTATAAATACATTATTTGAGTTTTTCTTCAAATTCCAGTTAGTTAACATGCAATGTAATATTACTTTCAGGTGTAAAATATAGTGATTCAACATTGCAATACAGCACCCAGTGTTCGTTAGGAGTGCTCCCCTTAATCCCCATCAACTACCTCCCCATCCCTCCACCCACCCTCCCCAGGGTAACCATCAGTTTTTCCCCTATAGTTAAGTATCTGTTTCGTGGTGCTTACGTGCTTCCATGGGTTAGGCCCATGACTCTTGATCTGGGCTCTTGTCTTGATCTCATCGTTCCTGAGATCGAGCCCCACTTTGGTTTCTGCACTGACAGCATGACGTTTCCTTGGGATTCTCTTCCCATCTGCCTCTGCCCCACCTCCCATTCTCTCTCTAAATAAATAAGTGAACATTGAAAAAATCGCCTATTTCTTGGTTTGCCTCTTCTCTCTTATTTGTCCCTTTGCCCATTTGTTGTTTCTTAAATTCTACATATGGATGAAATCATATATTTGTCTTTCTCTGACTTATTTCAGTAAATATAATACTCTCTAGGCCCATCCATGTCCTTACAAATAGCTAATGTCATTCCTTTTATGGCTGAGAAATATTCCAGTGTGCGTGGACGGGGTTATGTAGATATACCACGTATTCTATACCCATTCATCAATCAATGCATACTTGGGCTGGGTTGTTTCCATAGCTGGGCTGTTTGTGACATAGCTGCTATAAACATAGAGGTACAATTCCCTTCAATTAGTATTTTTGTATCCTTTGGGTAAATACCTAGTAGTGCATTTGTTCTATCGTAACGTAGTTATATTTTTAGCTTTCTAAGGAACCTCCATGTTGTTTTCCATAGTGGCTGTGCCAGTGTGCATTCCCACCAGCACCTCGAAAAGGATCCTCTTTCTCTGCATCCTCACCAACACCTGTTGTTTCTTGTGCTGTTGAGTTCAGCCTTTCTGACCAGTGTGAGTTGATATTTCATTGTAGTTTGGATTTATATTTCCCTGATGAGGAGTGATGTTGACCATCTTTTCATGTGTTTATTGACAATCTGTAGGTCGCATTTGGAAAAATGCTTATTCATGTCTCCTGGCCATTTTTAATAGGATTATTCAGTTCTGGAGTTGAATTTTATACCATATATAGAAAACCTGAAAGACTCCACCAAAAAAAAAAAAAAAACCGCTAGAACTGGTACAATAAACCCATAAATTTGCAGCATACAAAATCAACATATAGAAATTTGTTACATTTCTATACACCAATAATGAAGCAGGAGAAAGAGAAATCAAGGAATCAGTCCCATTTAAAATTACACCAAAACCATAATATACTAGAAATAAACCTAAGTAAAGAGGTAAAAGATCTGTACTCTGAAAGGTCTGGGACATTTATGGAAGAAATTGAAGAAAACACAAAGAAATGGAAAAATATTCCATGCACATGGATTAAAAGAAAAATCATTAGTAAATGACAATACTATCCAAAGCAATCTAGACATTCAATGCAAATAATTCAATTTCCTGTCAAATAATACCAGCATTTTTCACAGAGCTAGAACAAATAACTCTAAAATTATCATGCAACCACCAAAGACCCCAAATAACCAAAGATCTTGAAAAAGAAAAATACCTGGAGGCATCACAATTATGGATATCAAGCTATATTACAATGCTGTAGTCATCAAGACAGTATCATACTAGCAAAAAATAGACACATAGATTAATGGAAAGATTAGAAAACCCTGAAATGGACACATCCCTATATGATCAACTAATCTTTGACAGAGCAGGAAAGACTATCAAATGGAAAAAGTCCCTTCAACTACTGGTGTTGGGAAAACTGGACAGCATCGTGAACTTGTAATGAACCTGGACCACTTTCTTACAGTACACACAAAAATAAATACAAAATGAATGAAAGACCTAAATGTGAGACAGGAAACCATCAAAATCCTAGAGGAGAACACAGGCACCAAACTCTTTGACCTTGGCCAGAACAAGTTCTTTTTTTTTTTTCAACGTTTATTTATTTTTGGGACAGAGAGAGACAGAGCATGAACGGGGGATGGGCAGAGAGAGAGGGAGACACAGAATCGGAAACAGGCTCCAGGCTCTGAGCCATCAGCCCAGAGCCTGACGCGGGGCTCGAACTCACGGACCATGAGATCGTGACCTGGCTGAAGTCGGACGCTTAACCAACTGCGCCACCCAGGCGCCCCACAGAACAAGTTCTTACTAGACGTGTCCCCAGAGGCAAGGGAAACAATAGCAAAAATAAACTATTGGGATCTCATCAAGATAAAAAGCTTCTGCTCAGCAAAGGAAACAACCAACAAAACTAAAAGGCAACCAACGGAATGGGAAAAGATATTTGCAAATGACATATCGGACAAAGGGCTAGTATCCAAAATCTATAAAGAGCTCACCAAACTCCACACCCAAAAAGCAAATTACCCAGTGAAGAAATGGGCAGAAAACATGAATAGACACTTCTCTAAAGAAGACATCCGGATGGCCAAAAGGCACATGAAAAGATGTTCAGCATCGCTCTTTATCAGGGAAATACAAATCAAAACCACACTCAGGTATCACCTCACGCCAGTCAGAGTGGCCAAAATGAAAAAAATCATGAGACTATAGATGCTGGAGAGGATTTGGAGAAACGGGAACCCTCTTGCACTGTTGGTGGGAATGCAAATTGGTGCAGCCGGTCTGGAAAGCAGTGTGGAGGTTCCTCAGAAAATTAAAAATAGACCTACCCTATGACCCAGCAATAGCACTGCTAGGAATTTATCCAAGGGATACAGGAGTACTGATGCATAGGGCCACTTGTACCCCAATGTTCATAGCAGCACTCTCAACAATAGCCAAATTATGGAAAGAGCCTAAATGTCCATCAACTGATGAATGGATAAAGAAATTGTGGTTTATATACACAATGCAATACTACGTGGCAATGAGAAAATATGAAATATGGCCTTTTGTAGCAAGGTGGATGGAACTGGAGAGTGTGATGCTAAGTGAAATAAGCCATACAGAGAAAGACAGATACCATATGGTTTCACTCTTATGTGGATCCTGAGAAACTTAACAGGAACCCATGGGGGAGGGAAAGAAAAAAAAAAAGAGGTTAGAATGGGAGAGAGCCAAAGCATAAGAGACTGTTAAAAACTGAGAACTGAGGGTTGATGGGAGGTGGGAGGGAGGAGAGGGTGGGTGATGGGTATTGAGGAGAGCACCTTTTGGGATGAGCACTGGGTGTTTTATGGAAACCAATTTGACAATAAATTTCATATATAAAAAAAAAAGAAAGGCAAAAAAAAAAGAAAATACTAAAATACAACCTTGTAGTTCACCAGTCATCACTCAGGATACTGAGAAATGTTTTCCTCAGTGAACTCAGAGGAACCTTCAAAGCAAAAACCAAAAGGACCAAATGGCTTCCAAACTAATAGCCAAGGAGAATAAGACACATAAAACTACAAAGAGATTTTTTGCATCACCCATAAAGGTAAAATTGACAATGTTTACTTCCACATCACAAGGAAGCAAAAGCAGTGGTCTCAGAAATGAGGAAAAGTAGTCATCCAAAGAAAGTGACCCAGCAGTACCACAGGACATGGAATTGGTAGAGAAGTTCAGGGTGTTATAACTGCATAGCCCATATGCAAGTAGCTGGAGGAAAGATTGAGGTGTTGACTAGAGCCAGGTGCCTGGGTCCAAATCCCTACCCATGTCCAAGTGACCACTCTTGACCATGGCCCACCTGCCCCTCCCACATCCACCCCAGCTTAACTCATGTCAGTTCACCCAATGCCGCACCCTGGGACTGTTGCTGAACCCCACAAGTGGCCCCCAGGTGTAGGGTGCTGGCCACCTGGCACAGCCTTCTGCTCTGTCTGATGGTCTAGACCTGGCTTTGCTGAGGATCCTCCATTTATCCATTCTCACTGGCAGATGTCCCTGAGCAGGGGCATGAGGCTGGCAGAGGGCCAGGTCACCCTGAGGGCACCCCTCTTGCTGTTTGCACTCTGGGCAGTGCTGGCTCCTGTGCAAGGTTCTCAAGGGCATCCCTCATGGTGCTACATCTCCTCTCAGGTGGTAATTCCCAAGAAGGAGCCGAACCACCTCAAAGGAATTCAGATGCCTGGCTGTCTGTCCTATAGCCTGCATTTTGGGGGCAAGAGACATGTTATGCACATGTGGCACAAGAAACTCTTTTGGTCCAGACTCTGCTGATGATGACTCAGGATGCTCAGGGAGCCTTGCAGGTGGACTACCCCTTCATGCCTCCAGACTGTTACTACCTCGGCTACCTGGAGGAGATTCCTTTTTCCATGGTCACAATTGACACAGGCTATGGCAGCCTTGAAGATATCATGAAGTTGGATTAACTTGCCTATGAAATGAGACCCCTCGGTGATTTCCAATGGTTTGAACACTTTGTTTCTCAGATAGTCGCAGACATCTGTGCAATGGGACCTACTTATAACCTGGCTATAAGGAGGACAGGGGAACCCCTGTTCCTCAAGGAAATGCCAGTGCAGCCCCAAGGATCTCTAGTAAGTTCTGTTCATCCCATCACAGAATTTTCAAAGGACTTGCTCTCAGTTTCAAAACAATGTATAGTGTGTTAACCACGTGGAAAAAAAGTGCCCAATTCCTAATAAGGCTAGTTAGCTTAATTGAGTCAATATTTCATGGTATTGATGTAAGTTATTGGTTTCATGGTCATTTATAGTGAGAGACATCAAGCTCACACAGGCAATTATGTGTTACATCAGAGTCCTTTTTTCTCTTCAATAGTATGAGTCAAAGTATTTTCGAATTCTCAAAACACATTCACCCTTAATTGTGATTTGAGATGGGCCCCATGAGGTTCATTGCACTCCAGTTGTGTATTCTATATGCCATCCACCAATGGGTTATATGCCATCATTCTGGGTTATTTACGCAGACATTATTTACTCTTGTCTGTCATAGCAACACATCAGATTGCAAGAAATTGTGGCTTGTGCATTGACACTGATGAATGTGCTTGCCAAAAATGGTCCAGCTGCCTTAGGACCCAATTAACTGGTATAATGGAAGCTTTCAGGAACTGTTCCTTCATTCATATGCAGCACATAATGAATTGTGAAACAGGCAAATGCAGGTTCAACACTGAAATGGTGTGTGCAAATAAAAGCCTGACCCACTATCATTATGGAAACTACATAGTGGATCCAGGCAAGCAGTGTGACTGCGGCTTATCCAAGCAGTGCTACAGCAATCTAGGCTGTATGTGTGATTGTATCTGAACCCCTGGGGGCAAATGTAATACAGGCAGATGCTATACAGACTGCACCAACTCCGCTGCTAGGACACTCTGCAGACCAATCCAAAATATATGTGATCTTCCAGAGTCCTGCCATGGGGTGACCTTGGCATACCCTGATGATTTCCATATGCAAGATGGAACCACGTGCACTGAAGAGGGCTGCTGCTATCATGGAAACTGCACTGACCGCACTATTCACTGCCAAGAAAGCTTTGGCAGAAATTCTGGGAAAGATGAAGATGTCTGCTATACCATAAATCAAAACGGCAGCCAATATAGACACTGCAGAAGACCCCGGGGAATTCAACGCTGAACCCCGTTCCCACACAGACATGCCGTGTGGAAGGCTGCAGTGTACGAATGTCACCCATCTCCCTCAGCTGCAAGAGCATCTTGGATTCCATCTGTCTGAGATCAAGGGTTCTGATGTTTGGGGCTGGATTCACATCGTAGCACAGGAACAACCGAGATTGGTTGAGAACTGGTACTTCCTGTGTTCCTGGAAAGTTCTGTCAGGATACCTACTCCAATGGCAGTGTGGCTCAGCTGAATTATGACTGTATCCGAGAGAAATGCAGTCACAGAGGGATGTGCAACCATAACAGGGACTGTCACTGCCACATAAGCTGGGATCCTCCATGGTGCACGGACAAGGCACTGGTGGGAGCACAGTTGACCCCTCCAAGAAGAATTCAGTCAGTCAGGCAAAGTCATGAATGCATGGTATATCTCAGAGTGGTTTTTGGTCACATTATGCCATAATAGCTGCATTCCTCTTTGTTGTTTCTGGAAATGTCAGAACTATAAATACAGAGAAAGTTAAGGAAGGGATTTTTGGAGAAGACAATCCATAATTCACCCTCCAGACCCCTGAACAACTATACACAATGCACCTGGTGCATCTGTAAAAATACAGTAATGAGGCGGCACAGCTGACATCCACATTTTCAAGGGTCCGTGGGAGACACAGGGGTCCTCAGGCACATCATGGCTCTGACACCAGGTCTCTCATGGGTCACCAACCAGCACTCTGAAATAAAACTTGAAAACTGCATGCTTGTGGCCTTTATGTAGTTTTTAAGCCTGTAAGAGCCCAAACTGAGCCTTAGTTTCTGGGAAGAGGACCTGAGTCACAGCTTTGTCTTGAGGGGAAGAGTCTGGTTCCAGAATTAAGAGAAGTTGACACAAGCTCCTTTATTGGCAACTTCATGAGTTTTCTCCAAAACTACGCTGTTGTGGACTGAAAAGTTTCTCATTCTCCAGGTAATCTGACTTCCCCCAGTACCAACGTGGGTTCAGGATAATAGAGGGCTACCACCCACACATACTGCCTGTCCCACACGGGGTTGTCTGCCAGCTGTGAGGGAAGGGGACTGGCATTAGCTTCCACCTAGTGCAAGCCGTGCCTCTCTGGAGAGCAAATTTCCAAATGTGGGAGACTGAGACCATGAGGCTGAAAGGAGCACCCCATAAATCAATCAGAAAGGTAGGCACAAGTGTCTACGGATGACTCTGGCATCCAGAGGGAGACCGGTAAATGTGAATCCCTGCTCTCTTTCTCTTGCCTACTTTTCAGTGTGTTTACCTTAGGTAAGAATCTGCCTAGGGTTCCCACTTTGGTTTTCCAAGCACCTTCTAGAATAACACAGAGGTGAGCCTCTGAAAGTTAGCGAATTCAGCCCCATCCACTCCCAAGAAATCCTGTACTTGCTCTCCTGGTTTCTATGTCCTGATCATTGCGAATGTGGGATGGAGGCCTGCCCTTCCCTGGGTCCTTGTGCCCTCTTATTCTGGGCTCTGTAAGTCATAAATCCTGTGCTTCCATTTCCTTTGTTGGGGGTGTATTGAAACCCCACCTTCAGTCACAAGGGGCCTGCACATCTCATGTACCCCAAGCGAGAGCTCAGATGCCTAGGGAGCTGCCTGTCACCCACTGTGACTTGCTGTTGCCACTTCCTTCAGCAGGTCACAGTCTACATGTTCTTAATTCAGTCCAGAAGCTGAGGTCCTACAATACATTTATCCCCAAGGATGGGAATGGGAGCCTAGCTGATGCCCCCCTACAATACCTTAGACCTAAGAATGGCTCACTCATTCCTCACCCTCACGTCTCAGCTGCTGTGGGAAGGAGCTGGTGCTTGCTGGTGGTCTGTAGCTTTGATTTGGGATTATGCCAGGTGTTGCCAGAAACCCTCACCCTAAATTATCAGTGCCATAAAAGGTCAGACTCCCTGCAGAGACCAACAAGCAGGCACCAGTCTGGGGTTGCAGGGGTGTGTATTTCCTATTTACTTCCAAAGGAGGTGGGCACCGAGGACAGTGTTCCTAGATTAGTGTCGAAGAAGACGCCAGCTGCTTGGTCCACTGCGTTGCAGCCAGCACCATGGTATGTGCTTGATTAGCCAGCCCTCGCTAGTGATGGAGGCAAATCTACAAGGAGCATCATGGCACCTAGGGTGGAGGACTTGGGCAAGGCAAGCTCCCCTTAGTGGCTGCAATCCTCGGTGCTGTCGCCAATGGCTCCCCACCTGTCAGGTATTGGGTGGGACAACTCAGTGTGGGAGGCCACAGAACACGACTCTGGGAAGAAATAACTTCTATCCCAGATTTTCCCTGTCACGATCCACTACACCTACATGTCCAAGGACCAGCGTGAGAGACAGAAATGGTGACAGGCACTATACCATAATGGAAATGCAAGGCTTCCTAGAATCATTTGTCCAAAGGGAGGGAGACAAGGACATTGATTGGCTTTTGTGGTCTTCGTCATTGGCTCCGAGCTGTTGCTTACAGCACTTGACATACTGCAGCTGACTGAATTGGTCCAAGACCGCCAAAGTCATCATTCACTGAAAAACTCAAAGTATCCACAGCCTGTTTACAGAGACACCCTAGAGGAGCCTCCAGACTTTTCATTCTATCAAGAGACCATGACAAGCACGCCAAGGCACAGGGCAGGAGACACAGACAAAAAAAAGGGGGGGAAGGCTCTGAGGAAGACGCTCCCCAAGCCCCCAGAGCCCACAGAGGTAGGAAGAAAGAAGCTCTGATTCCTGGGACTTGGATTTTTATGGCATGGCAGCACAGGCCCACTGGGAGAGACCCAATCCACCTCTAAGAAAGAATGGGGACAATTCCAAGAGGGTGGGGTTTTTGGTTTTTGTTTTTGCCTTGTGTCATGCGCCCAAGATCCTTGACCATTTCCAACCTGGAGGACAGGCCCTTGACAACACAATCTAAGGAGCTCTTCTTGAAGGACCACTCTGATCTTAAGGCTGTGCCATTACATTCACAGTGGGGGAACAGGACGACATAGGTTCCTGGCCACGTGACAAGAACCTGATCTCAGGACCCACTGTGGAGACTTCCGGCGGAGGAGGGCCCGCGTCCACGCCGACCAGAACTGGTTTCGTCAGGACCCGCTGTGGAGGATTCGGGAGGACTAGGGCCTGTGTCCAAACCCAGAAGAACCCAGTCTCTACAGGACCCGCTGTGGAGTCTTGGGTTGGACTAGGGCCCACGTCCGAACCGACAAGAACCCGGTCTCCTCAGGATCCGTTGTGGAGCCTTCAGGCGGACAAGGTCCCGTGTCCACACCTACAAGAATCCGGCTTTTCAGGACCGGCTGTGGAGGATTCGGGAGGACCTGGACCTGCGTCCAGACGGACAAGAACCCGGTCTCCTCAGGACCCACCGTGGAGGATTCAGGGGGACCTGGCCCCGCGTCCAAACCGAGAAGAACGCGGTCTCCACAGGACCTTCTGTGGAGACTTCGGGGGGATGAGGGCCCGTGTCCACACCGACAAGAACCCGGTTTCGTCAGGACTCGCTGTGGAGGATTCGGGAAGAGGAGGGCCCGCGTCCAAACCGACAAGAACCCGGTTTCATCAGAACCCGCTGTGGAGACTTCGGGGAAACGAGGGCCCGTGTCCACACAGACAAGAACCCAGTCTCCTCAGGACCCACTGTGGAGGATTCAGGGGCACGTGGCCCTGCGTCCACACCGGGGGACGTGGCCCTGCGTCCACACTGAGAAGAACCCGGTCTCCTCAGGACCCACTGTAGAGAATTCAGGGGGACATAGCCCCGCATCCACACTGACAAGAACCCGGTCTCCACAGGACCCGCTGAGGAGGATTCGGGAGGACCAGGCCTGTGTCCACACGGACAAGAACCCGGTCTCCTCAGGACCCGCTGTGGAGGATTCAGGGGGATGTGGCCCCGCGTCCACATAGACAAGAACCCGGTGTCCTCAGGACCCGCTGTGGAGGATTCAGGGGGACGTGGCCCCGCGTCCACACGGACAAGAACCCGGTCTCCTCAGGACCCACTGTGGAGGATTCAGGGGCACGCGGCCCCACGTCCACACAGACAAGAACCCTGTCTCCTCAGGACCCGCTGTGGAGGATTCAGGGGGACGTGGCCCCGCGTCCACACGGACAAGAACCCGGTCTCCTCAGGACCCACTGTGGAGGATTCAGGGGGACGTGGCCCCGCGTCCACACAGACAAGAACCCTGTCTCCTCAGGACCCGCTGTGGAGGATTCAGGGGGACGTGGCCCTGCGTCCACACGGACAAGAATCCGGTCCTCTCAGGACCCGCTGTGGAGGATTCAGGGGGACGTGGCCCCGCGTCCACACAGACAAGAACCTGGTCTCCTCAGGACCCGCTGTGGAGAATTCTGGGGGACGTGGCCCCGCGTCCACACGGACAAGAACCCGGTCTCCTCAGGACCCACTGTGGAGGATTCAGGGGCACGCGGCCCCACGTCCACCTGGACAAGAACCCGGTCTCCTCAGGACCCGCTGTGGAGGATTAAGGGGCACGTGGCCCACATAAGTCACTCTAGGCATACAGTTGTCTGGCATTAACTGCATTCACACTGTTGTACATCTATCTCCAGAACGTTGTCATGTTCCCTGAGGGAAACTCTCTATCTGTTAAACCCTAAATCCAAATTCCCCTTTCCCCTCGGCCCCTACAGCCACATTCTACTTGGTGTCTCTGAGTATGACTTTTCTGGACACCTCACTTAAGCAGAAGCATAGTGTATTTTCCTTCTGTCACTGGCTCATTTCACTCAGCATAATGACTGCCAAGTTCAGTCGGTGTGCTAGTGTGTGTCAGAAGTCTCTTCCTTTTTAAAGCTGAATCATATTCCATTGTGTATATACTACATTTTGTTTATTTACTCATCTGTGAATAGTTACTTGGTTTGCTTCCATCTTTTGGCTGTTGTGAAGAAGCGGCTATGAATACGGGAACATGAATACCTGCTCAAGGCTTTGCTTTAAATTTCCAGATGTAAGTGCAGATGTGGAGTTCTGTGATAGCTTTCTGAGAAACCAGTATTCTCTACAGCCACAACATTTTACTTTATTTCTTTGTATGACAGAATAATATTCCTGTTTAAGGGTCTGCCCCAGGTTGTTTATCCATTCACACACCGATAGGCATTTGCATAGTTTCTACAATTTGGCTATTGTGAACAGTGCTATGTTGTGCACATGCACTTTGTTTCAACAACTGTTTTCAATTCTTCGAGATATACATCTAGGAGGAGTATTGTTGGGCCATATGGTAATTCTATGTTTTTATCTTTTTTCTGGGGGGGGGGGGAATTGCCAAACTACTTTACACATAGTCTCCACCATTTTACATTTCCACAAGCAAGGTTGAAGGGTTCCAATTTCTCAACATCTTTACCAACATTTGTTATTTTGTAGTTGTATTGATTAGAGCATTTTTAGTGAGTGTAAAAGGGTATCTCACTGTGGTTTAAATCTCCATTTCCATAAGGACTATTGATGTTTAATATCTTTTCAAGTGGTATTCACCATTTGTATGGTTGCACTGGGGAAAGATAAAGCAAAATCCTTTGTCCATATTAAAAATTGGGTGGTCAGGGGCGCCTGGGTGGCGCAGTCAGTTAAGTGTCCGACTTCAGCCAGGTCACGATCTTGCGGTCCGTGAGTTCGAGCCCCGCGTCAGGCTCTGGGCTGATGGCTCAGAGCCTGGAACCTGTTTCCGATTCTGTGTCTCCCTCTCTCTCTGCCCCTCCCCCGTTCATGCTCTGTCTCTCTCTGTCCCAAAAATAAATAATCGTTGAAAAAAAAATTAAAAAAAAATTGGGTTGTCTTTTTGTTGATGAGTTGTAAAAACTCTTTATACATTCTGCATAACAGGTTCTTACCAAATACTGTGCAAATATTGTCTTCCATTAGGCTTTGTCTTTTCACTTTGGGGATAGCATCTTCTGGTGTACAAAGGTTTCTAACGCTGAGAAACTAAATTTATCTACTTTTATTTCCTTGCTTATGCTTTGGTGTCATCTCTAACAGCATTGCTAAACCCAAAGTCATGAAGATTTATCTCGATATATTGCTTCCAGAGGTCTTAATTTTACATGTAAACTGTTGATCCATTTTGATTTGATGTTTTTATATGGTGCGAGGTATGGGCTCAATTTCATTCCTCTGCACATGGATAGCCAGCTGTCTAGCACCCTTTATTAAAAAGACCATTGCGGGGCGCCTGGGTGGCACAGTTGGTTAAGCGACCGACATCAGCCAGGCCACGATCTCACGGTCCGTGAGTTTGAGCCCGGCGTCAGGCTCTGGGCTGATGGCTGGGAGCCTGGAGCCTGTTTCCGATTCTGTGTCTCCCTCTCTCTCTGCCCCTCCCCCGTTCATGCTCTGTCTCTCTCTGTCCCCAAAAAAATAAACGTTGAAAAAAAAATTAAAAATAAAGTAACATAAAATAAAAAGACCATTGTTTCCCCAATGTCATGTCGTCTGCTCTTGTCAAAATTCAGTTGACCAAAGATGAAGGGGGATTATTTCTGGGTTCTCCATTAAATATCACTGACCTGTACATATCTTTATTTTTGTAATGTTTATTTATTTTTGAGACAGAGAACACGCGAGGCCCAGAGAGAAAGGGAGAGATAGGAAACTGATTGGTGTGCAAAGGAAAGGGTTTGGATAGACCTGAGAATGATACATTTCTTTGACCTGTGTTTATTTGGTTGTCCTGTAACTTGATTATGTTCATCTAAACTCATAGAATCTTATAATAAACATGGTCATTTACCATATTTAAGTTACTTCTGTAAATATATTACTTTCATTATTAGATAAAATTTTATAAAATTATTTCTATAAATACTTATGTCTTCACACTCTGTATTGTGTTCCTTCTTAGCTTGGTGGTTGTCTGATGACCATATAGAGTAGATAGATAGGATGGACCAGTTGTGTAGGGGGGACAGATTTAGTTCAGTTCATGAAAGTGACCGTTTCTAATGCAAGACTGTGGGGTCAAGGGGCTGAGATGGGATGCAAAATAATAACATCATGGGAATGAACTCAAGGCTATTGTGGAGAGACTCTGTCATGTTTTACCTATACTGTTCTTTCTTCAATGTGAATTATTATTAGGAGACCTGCCAACCTAACAAACTGTTGTTAAATCCACAGGAAATGAATGGAAGAGTGCAGAAGGAGGCTGGTAGGTGGCGGATGCAGGGATGGAGCCTGGTGGGCAGAAGCCTGGTGGTTGAGCAAGGGCATGGAAGGAGCTGTAAATGTTAGGCCAGAGGGACTATGGTCCAGATCCAGGACAGAGCTCTTGTCCCTGCACATCCCAGAGCTCAGGACATCCTGGGAAGGGAGACCCTGGGAACAAATGGGAGTGGAAGACAAAGCCCCAGAGGGAGGAGGAATCTACAAGCAGGCATGTGCTACCCCATGTGGAAGCTGTATTCAGAAAATATTGAAGTCATAATTATTTCTTTTGTATTTCTAAAGTTGGTGTCAAATATTCTTTTCTGTATGAAATTATGGTCTTTTAAGAAATATTGCCAATAGTGGGTAATTTCATTCAAATACATTCATAATGATGTGACTCCTCTATAATGACTTTAATATAACATAAAAGTATCTATTATCTATCTATCATCTATCTACCCTCTATCATCCATCACCTATCCACTTATCATCTATCTAGTATCTAGCATTCTGATCTCTATTTGCAGTCTATTCAGCTAACTCAGCATTTATCCTCTTGGCACATGCCTTCAGGACTATGAACACATTTTCTACAATTTCTTTAGGCTCCGGATGTTTAGATTCCAATGATGTCCAGGTCAGCCAATCCATTTTCATTAATGTGGTTGTTTTAGTGCCTTTAACTTCTTACCTCAGATACTGATGGTCTCTGTGCCATATCAGTGAAGAGTCCCCCACTTTTCTGTGACATCTGTGCCTCCTCCCTGAGTTAACAGCCCCTTGTGTTGGATGGGGATTTCTCAGGAGATGGAGACACCAGCCATGCATGGGAATCATATCTGCAGGGGACAGAAAGGTGTCCATGTCTTGGTGTCTGTGCACTTAAAGATGTCGGCACTGCTTCCAAGCTTTGCAGATGACTGAGGAAGCAAACCCCATCAGCACAGAACCATCAAGATCAGAAGTCTCCAGGTGTGCTCAAGCTCTGCAGGTAGTTGTCAGGTGAGGTTAATACATCAGTGTGGAAACTAAAAGAAATATGATCCTGGGAACAAGTGTCCTTTGCTTGTTATATTTACACCAGACTGGACATCAATATAGATTTTTCCTATGCAGTTATGTGTGGAATGACTGTTAAAATTGAATGTATTTAAAGACTTGATTTGGAAAGTTTTCTGGAGAAAATATGGATCCCTTCAAATATCTTTTGGACAGATAGTGTACAGTGAATTGTGATCCACTCATTTGTTCACTATCTGATCAGAAAGGTGAGGCCATCACTTGACCTGCCTCCAACACAATTCATAGACCAAGTGCTGCCTTGACCGAGGACCAACAAGCCTGTGGATCCACAAAGAGATGCCCACAGGTGGACCTGGAAGGACCAGGGGAGCCTGACTAAATTTTTGTTCACTTGTAAGGACATGCTCCCTCCCACACAGGCAAACTTCTCAAGATCTAGAGTTAACTCCAATCTCAGGGTGTGGGAGCCCACAGCTCTCTCCTCAGAGAGAGCTGAAGTCCCTAAGGAAGGCAGAACTGTATTCAAGACACAGAAGAGGCTGTAGGGCCTTCCTTGTGCCTGGTGAGAGGTCCCAAAGGTGAGGGTTTCAGATGTCAGATGTGGGATGATGGGAATGGTTGTGACTGCTGGTGACTGGCCCAGGCTGAGTCTCCTTGTCCCCAGGGGTCCTGTCCCAGGTGCAGCTGCAGGGGTTGTGCCCAACTGGTGAATGCCTAGCACACTCTGCACCTCACTAGCAGCATCTTGGGGTTCTCCATCTCAACCAGTAATTTCTGGTGGAATTGGATCCACCGACCCCAGCAGAGTGGATGCAGTGGATGGTTCACATACTATCATATATTCTATATCACATACTAGGGTCCAGACCACAAGAGCCACATGTCCATCAGTTAGGCAGTTTGTTAGGCAAGAGGGAAGAGGGATAAAGCAGGTTCTGGCCACACCCTTGGAGGTTCCCCCAGGATTAACAGCCACACAATCAGAATCGCCTCTATGGGTGAACAGGACAGGATAGGCCTAGCCACAGAGCTGTCTCAAACACCACAAAGGACTTCTGAGAGCTGAGCATGGGCCCAAAAATTGCAATTTGCCCTTAGGTTACCTAAAATTCATGAGGGGGCATTCAGGACAACAGGGGTAACTGAGATCTCCTGGGGTGCTCAGGTTACCAGGGGGAGCTGAGGACACCAGGGTCGCTTAGTTCTGCATGGAGCACTCAGACCTCCAGGGGGATGCTCAGGTCTCCATGGGGCATTGAGGTCACTAGTTGCCACTCAGTTCACCTGGGGGCACTAAGGTCATCAGGAACACACAGGACACCAGGAGCCACGTAGGTAACCTGAAGGTTCACAGGTCTCCAGGGGGCACCCAAGATCTCAGAATTCATATCCGGAACCAGTGTTTCAGGGTCAGGTTTCCTGTGAAGCATCTTTCTCATCATGCCCTGCAAGCTTCATCCTGACCAGTAAACAGTACACACTGTTTCCTAAACCATTTACAAACACAGATGTCTTCTAACATTTAGAGTGAACAGTCATATATTAGTGCCGACCTTGACAGAGACCAAGCTTGGGGATAAATCAACTCATATACAGACCTGTGCCTCACAAGTACACGGGCCACCATTTAAGATACATGTAAGTGATTTTCAAACAGAGGACACTGACTCATTCAAGTGATCTAAATTTAATATATTTGAGCACCTCCTCTCTCCTTTAATTTTCCTTAAGGTTTTCCTTTGATGCCCATGAAGAGAGACCATGAGTAAAGACCCTTGTGGTTGTTGAAACCCCACAGCGTCTTCATCAACTCCACTACTTTCTCTCAAGATTTACAGTATATACACGTTCCTGTGAGAGAAAAGAGTAGTTTCTACCCTTCACTCCTTTTGTTCTCCATCCAGTTCAGGAAGCCAGAGACAACCAGTGGGGAGGCACACTGAGTCAAGTCTTACAAAACGGTCAGCCAGGGGTCCATTCTACTGAAGTAGTTAAGGAATCATCCACTGGATCCACCTGTCTCTGGACCTGCCTCTCCACAGAACATGAGGCCCAGACCTTCCTCACACTCAGCTGGACATGAAGTCAACTGTATGGGAGCAGATTAGGAACTCAGTTTAGTGGGTCATTTCACCACAGTTTTCCATAGTGGCTACACGATGTTGCACTCCCATCAAGTGAATTCTAGGATTGCCTGTTCTCCACATCCTCAGCAACACTTGAGATGTTCTCATTGTGTTTGCCTTATTTTATAATAGCCTTGCTATCAGTTGTGAGGTGATATCTCAGTGGATCGGGGGTGGAATTCTCTGATGATTAGTGATGATGAACACCATTCATATGCTGGATGGACATTTTTTCAACCTTAATAGCAAAATGGATATTTACATGTTTTACCCAAATTTTAATCAGGTGATGTGCTTACTGTTATGATTATAATTGTGGTTTTTGCTATTGATGTTAAGGAGTCCCTCCTGTATTTTGGATATTAACTCCTTTTCAATATTTTTAATGTAATGTCTCCCATTTCATAGACTGCCTTCTCACCCTGCTACTGTTTGATTTGCCCCCTTTCTAGTTTGATGCAGTCCCCCTTGTCTGCCATGGTTCTCTGTGATTTTGCTTTTGTATCAAATAAATCATTGTCAAGAGAATGTCATGATGTTTATCCTGTGTGTTTTATTCGAAGGCATTTTGGGTCGGGCTTCTGCTTAATCTTTAATCCATTTTGAGATTTGTTTGTGTTGACATATATGTATGATGCAAGATTACGGCCAAATGTCATTATTTTGCATGTGTATATCAACACCATTTTTTAATGTTTCTTTTATTTTTGAGGGAGAGAGATCATGATCAGGGGAGGCACAGGGATAGAGGCAGACACAGAATCCAGGCTCTGAGCTGTCAGCACAGAGCCTGATGTGGGGCTCAAACCCACAAATCATGACAACAATACATGACTGGAAGTTGGATGCTTAGCTGACTGAGCCACCCAGGCGCCCCTAGTCAACACCATGTTTAAGAGACACAATCCTTTCCCCACTGTGCATTGTTGGAAATCTCATGGAGGATTTGCTGACTGCATCTGCACAATTCTACTCTTGGGCTCCGTAATGAGCTCCACTGGTCTATATGACTCATTTCATGCCAGCAGTACACTGTTGGAGTTAATGTACCTCTGCAATATATTTAGAAGGAAGAAGTGTTCTCCTTCTTCCAGGTTCTCTCCTCTTCATGATTTTGTTTTTTACTTCCATGTGTTTTGTGGTTACATATGAATTAGTATATTTTTCAGATTCCTTTAAAAAAAAGGCATTGGTATTTTCATTGAGATAAAAAGATAAATACAAAATTAACATAAAAATATACAGCAGAGAAAAAAGACTATCACAAATACAGAAAACAAATCAACTTCATTAAAATTTGAATTTGGAAAGATAAGTGAAATTTAAAAAACTTAGGTAGCCTAGGGAAATAGGTAAGATTCAAACAAATGCGATCGGAACTGAAAAAGGAGACCTAACTGAACTAAACACATGAAAAGGATCATAAAGGAAAAACTTAGATATTTATAGGTCAACAATTAGATCACCAAGAACAAATTACACATTTTCTAGCATTATATAATCCACCAATACTCTTTCATGCAAAATACAAGAGGAACAAAACACAAATTAGTAAGAAGATATCCTTAATGTAAAACCTTCACCCTCCAAAAAAAAAAAAAACCAAGGCTTTATTAAAATTCTACAATATTTAAAGAATAATTAATGCCAATACTTCTCAAACTATTACAAATCACTGATGAAAAAGACCACTCCCAGATGCACTTTATGAGGACACCTTTACTCTCACAACAAAGCCAGAGAAACACACCACAAGAAGGGAAACTACAGGCCAGTGTCTCAGATACACATACATGCAAAATTCCTTGATTAAGTCCGAGCCTACTGAATTCAACAGCACACTGAAAGGATCATACATGATACTCCAGTGTGATTCATCCCTGAAATGCAAGTATCCTTCAACATACACAAATGCAAAAATCTGATGTCCTCCATTAACAGAGGGAATGATTGAATCAAAGCCATCCTTAATTTATTCATAAAATCATTAGACACAGTTTTTTCATGAACAAAAAACACATGTTCATCATTTTTAAAATAACTCAATTAAAAAGGAGAAGGAAATTACCTCCACATGATCATGGCCACTATGAGAGCCCACACCTGACAGCATATTGAACATAAAATAATAAAACCATTCCTGCCACATCAGGAGCCAGGCAATGATGGTCATCCCCAATAGAAGTATTCCACATGATAACGTGAAGAATAACTATGCCGCCTCAAACCATGTCATCGTGTCACAGTCCTTATTTGGATGAAAGTCACGGGAGAAACAGCCAGTCCAAGGACACTCAGACCCTCCTGTGTCCCTTGACAGCAGATATAAATCTCCCTTGGGAAACTCCCCTTCCCTGTACCAGGAGGGGAGAACCATCCTTAGCACCAGAATAAGGAACACAGGGACAAGAAGGATGTGCAAACAAACCTAGTTACTTGACTAATTAAATACCGAAAACCACACCTTTGCCTTGACTCTTGCCAAATCCAATGTTTTGTTGTCTGAAAGTCACAAGTGCCACCTGCTTTGTTCATTTTCTGGGTGTCATATTATTAGGAAGCCCAGGCACTTGCAAAATGAAATTTATTCTCCCCTTTAGATCAGTCTTATGTCAATTGAATCCTTAGACAGGATGAAAGCCCAGAACAAAAGAAGGTAAAAGCATTCTTATCCTACAACTGGAAGAAGTACCCACAAACTTTGGCAATAAAAAGAAATAAAAGTACATTTAAATCAGTAAGGAGGAAGGAAAATTACTTCTTTGCAGATGACATGATCTTAAACATAACAAAACCCTAGAGATACCACAAAAAATATTAGAACCAGTTTTTGAAAATGAGGAAAAGTGCAGGATGCACAATGAGCACAATGAACAAAGAAAATAAATAAAAATAAACCACCTATGATTCTACACACCAGCATGGAAATATATGCAAAACAAATAACAAAATTATACAACTGAAAATGGCACAGAATAAAGTACTTGGGATTAAACTTCATAAAGTATGTAAAATAATTGTAGAGCGAAAATGACCTTTGTTGATGAAAGACATGTAAAAATGCACAAGTTCCGCAAATATACCTGTGCTCACTGATAAGAATTATTCATATTGTCACAGCACCATCCACACAAACTAATGTAGAAGTGCATCCCTAAACCTGCCATTCACTTTTAAAGAATCAAATCTAAGTCTGCAGTGTGATATATATGTAAGAGGACATGCAAATAGGGCCCTCTCTGTGCTGATAAAACCAGCCCAGCCCGACCGTGCAGCTGGGAGAGGAGCCCCAGCTCCAGGGGTCCCAGGTGTTCCCATTCTGTGATCAGGACAGAACACAGACACCTCACCATGGAGTATGTGCTGGCTTGGTTTTCCTTGTTGCTTTTTTAAAAGGTAATTCATGGTGAACGAGAGACACTGAGTATGTGAGTGGATATGAGTGAGAACCAGTGGATGTGTGACAGTTTCCTGACCAAGATGTCTTGCGTCTGCAGGTGTCCAGTGTGACGTGCAGCTGGTGGAGTCTGGGGGAAATCTGGTGAAGCCTGGGGGATCCCTGAGACTCATCAGTGTAGCCTCTGGATTCACCTTCAGTAGTTCCAGCATGAACTGGGTCCGCCAGGCTCCAGGAAAGGGTCTGCAGTGGGTCTCAGGGATTGATACTGATGGAAGTGGCACATACTACGCAGATTCTGTGAAGGGCCGATTCACCATCTCCAGAGACAACGCCAAGAACACGCTGTATCTGCAGATGCACCTGAGGACAGAAGACACTGCCACAAATTACTGTGCAAGAGACAGGGTGAGGGGACCTCGCTGGGAGCCCACACGCAAACCTCCCTGCAGGAGGGGATCAGCACCACCAGGGGGCGCACACTATGCACAATTCTGCTTTGTGTTGCCAGGAGCAGGTGCAGATGGAGGTTACAGGCAGGTTTCCTGTCAGGGTCTGGGGCTTCCTGTCCACACAGCAGTTTCCCCAGGGAGCCTCTCTGGACACAGGATTCTGTGCTTACCTATTAACTCTCTGAATTAGATACCTGTTGTCATAGGAAAACTGCACTAACATGCACAAAAGACACAGTTGTTTGCATTGCTTACTCCTGTCCCTCAACATGAGTGAATTACAGATTTTCTGAGGCACAACATCTGAGCCATTAGAGGAGTCCCAGATGCACTCCCTGTGCAGCCAGGACCACAGGATTCCACAGCTCCCCATTAACTTCACCCAGCGCTTGTCCCAATCAAACAACGTGACACTCCCTCCTGGCACTTGCTACTCAGGACGTTAAATGAGCTACAGCTTTATTCAATTCCTCTAAAGAAGAGATAAATCATCTCCATGTATTAGTCTGGATTCTCCTGAGGAACAGAACCCAAAGCACATTGGTTTCCATGACTAAAGAGGTTGGGAAGTCCC
This sequence comes from Prionailurus bengalensis, assembly GCF_016509475.1. Taxonomy (NCBI): domain Eukaryota; kingdom Metazoa; phylum Chordata; class Mammalia; order Carnivora; family Felidae; genus Prionailurus; species Prionailurus bengalensis. Next base: position 148,527,509 of record NC_057355.1, on the reverse strand, counting down.
ATGATCTACTGTCACAAGCTGGAGACCCAGGAAAACCAGTGGTGTAATATGTCTGATTCTGAACTAGGGTCTAGTCTCAGAACGTAGAGATCTGATGTTATAACTCTCATAACAAGGGCCAGAGGGGACCACTGTTCCAGTTCAAACAAGCACATGGGAAGTAAAAATGAGGGAATTCTTCCTCGCTCTGCATCAGATTCTATTCACAACCTTAATGGAATGGGTGATGCCCAGACAGAAACCATGGAAGGAAATGCCAGTCTCTTCTGGAAACACATCACAGACATCCACAGAAACAGTGGTGAATCTGGGCACCCATGACTCAGTCAAGATAACCCATAAAGTTAATCATGACAAGTCAACTTCCTGTAAACGTGGAGCTCAAAGACTGAAGACTTGAATTTAAATTAAAAATAAAAGAAGAAAATTAAATACATACATATATGAACTATTGGGACTACCTCAAAATAGCACGCTTCTGCACAGTGAGGGAAACAATCAACAAAACTAAAAGGCAACCTATGGAATGGAAGAAGATATTTGTAAATGACATATCCTCAGGGTTACTATTCAAACTATGCAAATGTTTTTAAATTATTTTCACATTATCAGTAGAGAGTGTGTCCATGCAGTTCAGCATACTGTCATGTGAGAAGCAAAATTCGTGTCTTCCACTTTTGTTTTATGTTAGGATCTCACTGAACATGACACCAACACTCTTCACAAAACTTGAACCATACAGTACAGTACTGTTAATTACAGGGGTAATGTTGTGGAGACCCCTCTAGAACTTAATCATCTTGCATAACAGAAAATCATAGCCCTTGAGATCTACTCCTCATTGCCCCACCCTGCCAGCCCCTGACAACTGCCATTCCACTCTCCATTGTATTGTTATCAAATCCCAAATTCAGCTGAGTATTTCTGGAAAGGTCAATGTTCAAAGTATTAGTTTTGGTGGGAAAAGAAGTCGAGCTTTATTTAGGAGGCCAGCCACCCAGAGAAAAGGCAGACACTTCTCCAAAAGCCAACTCTGAGGGTTTCTGCCCAACCCAGGGGATTTTAAAGGACTAGACGGTACTTAAACAAGGGAGTTCCATGGTGGATACCATTTTCGATCATGTGCAGCCTCCATGGTGCAAGCTGCCAACGTAACCTCAACTCCCCTGCATCTATCTCCACCTGAGGAGAGAAACTCACAGGCATGGCAGAGGACTGCCAGAGGCCAGGAAAGAACCACAATAAGGGATTAGAGGGGAAATCCCCTGGGGCTCACACATGTTCAGCAGTACTTTCTGTTCTCACCAGATGGCATAAGAAAAAACTAAAATACAACCTTGTACTTCACCAATCATGACACAGAATACTGGGAAATGTTTCCTCAGTAAACTCAGAGGAAGCTTCAAAGCAACAACCAAAAGGATCAAATGGCTTGCAAACTAATAGCCAACCAGAATAAGACATGTAAAATTACAAAGCGATGTTTTTCAATACGTACAAAGGTAAAATTGACAGTCTACCTCCATATCCCATGGAAGTAGGAAGCATTGGTCTCCATAATGAGGAAAAGCAGTCATCCAGAGAAAGTGACCCAGCAACACCACAGGACGTGGAATTGGTAGAGAAGTTCAGTGTGTTATAATTGCATATCCCATATCCAAGTAGGAGAAAAGATGGAATGTGTTGAATAGAGCCGTGTTTCTGGGTCCAAGTCCCTACCCATGTCCATGTGAGCACTGTTGACCATGGCCCCCCTGACTCTCCCACATCCACCCCAGGTGAACGGATGAGCAGGGTCACCCAATGCCACACCCTGTGACTGTTACCTAACCCCACAGGTGGCCCCGAGTGTAGGGTGCTGGCCACCCGGTCCAGCCCTCTGTTCTGTCTGATGGTCTAGACCTGGCTTTGCTGAGGATCCTCCATTTATCCATTCTCACTGGCAGATGTCCCTGAGCAGGGGCATGAGGCTGGCAAAGAACAAGGTCACCCTGAGGGCACCCCTCTTGCTGTTTGCACTCTGGGCAGTGCTGGCTCCTGTCCAAGGTTCTCAAGGTCGTCCCTCATGGCGCTACATCTCTTCTGAGGTGGTAATTCCCAAGAAGGAGTGGCACCACGGCAAGGGCGTTCAGATGCCTGGCTGGCTGTCCTATAGCCTGCATTTTGGGGGCAAGAGCCATGTTATCCACATGAGGCACAAGAAACTCTTTTGGTCCAGACATTTGCTGATGATGACTCAGGATGATCAGGGAGCCTTGCAGATGGACTACCCCTTCATCCCTCCAGACTGTTACTACCTCGGCTACCTGGAGGAGATTCCTCTTTCCACGGTCACCATGGACACGTGCTATGGGGGCCTTGAAGGTATCATGAAGTTGGATGACCTTGCCTATGAAATCAGACCCCTCAGCGATTCCCAACGGTTTGAACACGTTGTTTCTCAGATAGTGGCAGACACCAATGCAACGGGACCTACTTATAACCTGGGATATAAGGGGGATAGGAAACCTCTGTTCTCTCAAGCAAATATCAGTGCAGCCCCCAGGATCTCTAGTAAGTTGTATTCATCCCATCATGGAATTTTGAAAGGACTTGTTCTCGGTTCCAAAACAATGTATAGTGTGTTCAACAACGTGTCAAAATGTGCCCGATTCCTCATAAGGCTTGTTAGTTTGACTGACTCAATGCTTCAAGGTATTGATGTAAGGCACTATATTTCCTCCATGGTCATTTATAATCTGGAAGATCCAGTTGTCTTGAACAATTTTCAGGTGCCAGGGAGTCCGATTCATATCTACTTTCAAAGACACTTGTTTGTTGCTTTTAAACCACATACAGCTTTACTTATGAACAAAGATGCTCCACATGAACTTCAGTTTCAGCCAGCCACATATGCGGTATGCGGATCAAAATCCATCATCTCTCTTGCTTCTCTAGGCAGACATTTTTTATTGTTGTCCGTGTTAGTAGCCCAAACAATTGCAAAATCTATTGGTATTTTTTATGAAAATAAATTTTGTGCATGCCAGAGGAGGTCTACCTGCATTATGAATCAATACCCTATTATGACAGATTCTTTCAGTAACTGTTCCTTCATTGATATGCAGCATGTAGTGGTGAATAATTTTTGTGAGTGCATATTTGACTCAGGACTTTCCTATTTCAATAAAAGCCTGACTCACGATCGTTGTGGAAACTATGTAGTGGAGCCAGGTGAGCAGTGTGACTGTGGCTCCTTCAAGCAGTGCTACAACAATCCCTGCTGCACGAGTGATTGTATTCTAACCCCTGGCAGCAAATGTATTACAGGCAGATGCTGTACAAACTGTGATACATCACATTGATAAAAGAAAAGATAAGAACCATATGATTTTGTCAACTGATGCAGAGAAATCATTTGACAAAAATTCAGCATCCTTTCTTAATAAAAACCCTCAAGACACTCGGGATAGAAGGAACACACTTGAACATCATAAAAGCCATTTATGGAAACCCCACAGCTAATATCATCTTCAATGGGGAAAAATTGAGATATTTCCACCTGAGATCAGGAACACGACAGGAATGTTCACTCTGACTGCTGTTGTTTAACATAGTGTTGGAAGTTCTAGCATCAGCAATCAGACAACAAAAGGAAATCAAAGGTATCAAAATTGGCAAAGATAAAGTCAGCTTTCACTTATTGCAGATGACATGATACTACACATGGAAAACCCAATAGACTCCACCAAAAGTCGGCTAGAACTCATACATGAAATCAGAAAAGTCGCAAGATACAAAAGCAATGTACAGAAATCAGTTACATTTTTATACACTAAAAATGAAGCAACAGAAAGACCAATGAAGAAACTGATCCCATTCACAATGGCACCAAGATTCATAAAATACCTAAGAATAAACCTAACCAAAGATGTAAAAGATCTGTATGCTGAAAACCATAGAAAGCTTATGAAGGAAACTGAAGAAGATGCAAAGAAATGAAGAAACATTCCATGCTCATGGATTGGAAGAATAAATATTGTTAAAATGTCAATACTACCCAAATCAATCTACATAATCGAAATTGCAATCCCAATCAAAATTGCACCAGCATTCTTCTCGAAGCTAGAGCAAGCAATCCTAAAACTTGTATGGAACCACAAAAGACCCAGAATAGCCAAATGTTGAAGAAGAAGACCAAAGCGGGAGGCATCACAATCCCAGACTTTAGCCTCTACTACAAAGCTGTCATCATCAAGACAGCATAGTATTGGCACAAAAACAGACACATAGACCAATGGAATAGAATAGAGACTCCAGAATTGGACCCACAAATGTATGGCCAACTAATCTTTGACAAAGCAGGAAAGAATATCCAATGGAAAAAAGACAGTCTCTTTAACAAATGGTGCTGGGAGAACTGGACAGTAACATGCAGAAGAATTAATCTAGACCACTTTTTTACACCATTCACAAAAATAAACTCAAAACGGATAAAGGACCTGAATGTGAGACAGGAAACCACCAAAACCCTAGAGGAGAGAGCAGGAAATAACCTCTCTGACTTCAGCCACAGCAAATTCTTACTTGACACATCTCCAGAGGCAAGGGAATTAAGAACAAAAATGAACTATTGGGACTTCATGAAGATAAAAAGCTGCACTGCAAAGGAAACAATCAGCCAAATTAAAAGGCAGCCAACGGAATGGGAAAAGATATTTGCAAATGACATTTCAGACAAAGGGCTAGTATCCAAAATCTATAAAGAACTCATCAAACTCCACACCCGATAAACAAATAATCCAGTAACAAAATGGGCAGAAGACATGAATAGACACTTCTCTAAAGAAGACATCCAACTGGCCAACAGGCACATGAGAAGATGCTCAACGTCGTGCCTCATCAGGGAAATACAAATGAAAACCACACTGAGATACCACCTCACGCCAGTCAGAGTGGCTAAAATGAACAAACCAGGAGACTATACATGCTGGAGAGGATGTGAAGAAACGGGAGCCCTCTTGCACTGTTGGTGGGAATGCAAACTGGTGCAGCCATTCTGGAAAATAGTGTGGATGTTCCTAAAAAATTAAAAATAAGTCTACCCTATGACCCAGCAATAGCACTGCTAGGAATTTACCCAAAGGATACAGGAGTGCTGATGCATAGGGGCACTTGTACCCCAATGTTTATAGCAGCACTTTGAACAATAGCCAAATTATGGAAAGGGTCTAAATGTCCATCATCTAATGAATGGATAAAGAAATTGTGGTATCTATTCAAAATGGAATACTACCTGACATTGATAAAGAATGAAATGTGGCCTTTTGTAGCAAAGTGGATGGATCTGTAGAGTGTTGTGCTGAGTGAAATTAGTCATATGGAGAAAGACAGATACTGTATGTTTTCACTCTTATTTGGATCCTGAGAAACTTGACAGAGGACCATGGGGAAGGGGAAGGAAAATAAAGTTAGAGAGGGAGGGAGTCAAACCATCACAGACTCTTAAAAACTGAATAAACTGAGGGTTGATGGGGGGTGGGAGGGAGGGTAGGGTGGGTGATGGGTATTGAGGAGGGCACCTGTTGGGATGAGCTTTGGGTGTTGTATAGAAACCTATTTGACAATAAATTTCATATTTACAAAATAATCTTACTTAATTGTCATTACTATGTTTTTTTAGTTTTATGTAAATTTTTTCAAATTCTATTTTATTTCCATCATTTTACTTTAGTCTACTACAGTATATTCACTTTTTCAAATTTTCAAATGATTTCTTTTTTTTCTTTTCTTTATCTTTATTCTTTTTCATTTCTTTACTTTTTTCTTAAATACAGAACAAAAAATTCATATTTATTTTTAATTTTTACTAAAAATATTTTTCTTTAATCTTTTCTACTATATTCTTTACTTTTGTGTATATTATTTTCAAATTCTGTTTTATTCCCATCTACCCATTTTAGTCTACTTCAGTGTATTCATTTTTTCAAATTCTCAAATGATTTAATTTGCCCCCTGTTTCTCCCCTAATCTGTCAAACCACTTTCAACACCCTAAAAAAAGACACCTAGGATGTAGCATTAACTATTAGATTTGTGTGTGTGTATGTTTAATTTTTAATTTTAATATTTTTGTAATTTTACTGTTTTATTTCAATATTTCTACTTCATTAATTCCTTTTCTCTCTTCAAAATGACAAAATGGAGGAATTCACCCCAAAAGAAAGACCAGGAAGAAACAACAGCCAGGGATTTAACCAACACAGGTACAAGCAAGATGTCTGAACCAGAATTTAGAATCACGATAATAAGAATACTAGCTGGAGTCAAAAAAAGATTAGAATCCCTTTCTGAAGAGATAAAAGAAGTAAAAAAAATAGCCAGAATGAAATTAAAATGCTATACCTGAACTGCAATCACGGATGGATGCAGCTGTGGTAAGGATTGATGAGGCAGAACAGAGAATCAGTGATATAAACTTATAGGCAATAATGAAGCAGAAAAAAAGAGGGAGATTAAGGCAAAAGAGCATGATTTAAGAATTAGAGAAATCAGTGACTCATTAAAAAGGAACATCAGAATCATAGGGGTCCCAGAGGAGGAAGAAAGAGAAATAGGGGTAGAAGGGTTATGTGAGCCAATCATAGCAGAAAACTTTCCTATCCTGGGGAAAGACACAGACATCAAAATCCAGGAAGCACAGAGGACCCCCATTAGATTCAACAAAAACTGGCCAGCAACAAGGCATACCATAGTCAAATTCACAAAATACGCAGGCAAGGAGAGAATCATGAAAGCAGCAAGGAAAAAAAAGTCCCTAACATACAAGGGAAGACAGATCAGGTTTGCAGCAGACCTATCCACAGAATCTTGGCAGGCCAGAAAGGAGTCGCAGAGTCTATTCAGTGTGCTGAAACAGAAAAGTATGCAGACAAGAATTCTTTATCCAAGAAGGCTGTCATTCAAAATAGAAGGAGAGATAAAAGTTTCCCAGACAAACAAAAATTAAAAGAGTTTTTGACCACTAAAACAGCCCAGCAAAAAATTTTAAGGGGGACTCTCTGAGGGGACAAAATATATATATATATATATATATATATATATATATATATATATATATATATATATACACACACACACACACACATATGTGTGTGTGTGTGTGTGTGTGTGTGTGTGTATCAAAAGCAAGAAAGATTAGAAAGGACCAGAGAACACCATCAGAAACTCCAGATCTACAAGCATAATCATGACAATAAACTCATGTCTTTCTGTACTCACTCTAAACCTCAGTGGACTCAATGCCCCAATCAAAAGACATAGGGTAATGGAATGGATAAGAAAACAAGATCCATCTATATGCTGTTCACAAGAGACCCACTTTAGACCTAAAGACACCTTCAGATTGAACATAAAGGGAAGGAGAACCATCTATCATGCTAATGGTCAACAAAAGAAAGCCCGAGTACCCATACTTATATCAGACAATGTAGACTTAAAAATACTGTATCAAGAGATGCAGAAGGGCATTATATCATGATCAAGGGGTCTATAGACTAAGAAGACCTAAAAATTGTAAACATTTATGCGCCAAATAGGAGAGCACACAAATATAAATCAATTAATCACAAACATAAAGAAACTCACCGATAGTAATACCATAATATTAGGAGACTTCAACACCCCACTCACAGCAATGGACAGATCATCTCAACAAAAAATCGACAAGGAAAGAATGGCTTTGAATGACACACTGGACCAGATGGACTTAACAGATATATTCAGAACATTTCATCCTAAAGTAACAGAATATGCATTCTTCTACAGTGCACATGGAACGTTCTCCAGAATAGACCATATATTGGTACACAAATCAGCCCTAAGTAAGTAAAAAGTACAAAAAGTACAAAAAGATCGAGATCATACTGTGCATATTTTCAGATCACAATGCTATGAAACTCGAAATCAACCAAAAGAAAAAATTAGGAAAGTTAAAAAATACCTGGAGGGGCGCCTGGGTGGCGCAGACAGTTAAGCGTCCGACTTCAGCCAGGTCATGATCTCGCGGTCCGTGAGTTCGAGCATCAGGCTCTGGGCTGATGGCTCGGAGCCTGGAGCCTGTTTCCGATTCTGTGTCTCCCTCTCTCTCTGACCCTCCCCTGTTCATGCTCTGTCTCTCTCTGTCCCAAAATAAATTAAAAAAAAATACCTGGAGACTAAAGAACATCCTACTAAAGAATGAATGGGCTAAGCAAGCAGTTAAAAGGAAATTAAAAAGTATATGGAAGTTGATTAAAATTATAACACCACAACCCAAAACCTCTGGGACGCAGCAATGGTGGTCATAAGATGAAAATATATAGCATTCCAGGCATTTCTAAAGAAGGAAGAAAGATCTCAGATACACAACCTAACCTACACCTTAAGGAGCTGGAAAAAGAACAGCAAATAGAACCCAAAACCAGCAGAAGACAGGAAATAATAAAGATTACAAAAGAAATTAATGCTATCGAAACCAAAAAAACAGTAGACCAAATCAATGAAACCGGAAGCAGGTTCTTTGAAAGAATGAACAAAATTGATAAACCACTAGCCAGTTTGATCAAAAAGAAAAAGGAAAGGATGCAAAAAAGTAAAATCAAGAATGACAGATCACAACCAACACAACAGAAATAAAAACAATAGTAAGAGAATATTATGACCAATTATATGCCAATAAAATGGGTAATCTGGAAGAAATGGGCAAATTCCTAGAAACACACACACTACCAAACTGAAACAGGAAGAACTATAAAAATTTGAACAGACCCATAACCAGTAAGGAAATGGTATTAGTAGTCAAAAATCTGTCAAAAACAAGAGTCCAGGGCCAGATGGATTTCCAGGGGATTCTACCAAACATTTAAGGAAGAGTTAACACCTCTGCTCTTGAAGTTGTTCCAAAATATAGAAATGGAAGGAAAACTTCCAGACTTTTTCTGAAGCCAGAATTACCTTGATTCCAAAAGCAGACAGAGACCACACTACAAAGGAGAACTATAGACCAACTGCCCTGATGAACATGGATGCAAAAATCCTCAACAAGATATTAGCCTACCGGATCCTACAATACATTAAAAAAATTATACACCAAGACCAAGTGGGATTTATACCTGGGATGCAGGGCTGGTTCAATATCTGCAAAACAATTAACGTGATTCATCACATCAATAAAAGAAAGGACAAGAACCATATGATCCTCTCCATAGATGCAGAGAAAGCATTCGACAAAATACGGCATTCTTTCTTGATTAAAACCCTCACAAAAGTAGGGATAGAAGGAGCATACCTCAAGATCATAAAAGCCATATATGAATGACCCAACACTAATATCATCCTCAATGGGGAAAAACTGAGAGCTTTAATGTGCTTAGTGTTACTACAATAGTGAAGAACTAAGGTTTCTCTGCACAGCATTCTGGGGCCTAAATTCCTTTTTCTGGTGCTAAGGACAGTTCTCCCCTCCTGGTACAAAAAGGGTGTATTTCACATGGAGATTTATATTCTGTTTAGGGAACAAAGGATGGTCAGTGCGTCTCTGCACTGGCTGTTTCTCAAGCATGTTTCATTCCAGTGGCATATTTGGGGTGGCATATTCTGCTCCCCTCCACCATGTAATGCTGGAGTAGAGACACTGGAATAAATGTCCTGTGAGTCTTGGCAGGAACCTCTCTGCAGGGCCGGGCCTAGACGGCAGGGGCCTTTCAGTACTACCCAGCACCAGGCTGATACCCCAGGTGAGTAGGTGCACAAGGGGTGGGGAAGGCTTTCCTGTCAGAAGCCAGTGTTTCCTTTTCCTGAAAGCAATCTAAAATATCAGTAGATGAGGGATGCTAAAGGGTGTTTAAATATCCTGTTCCATCAGAGCATTTAATGAACTCAGGCAGTGAGAAGACACTTGAAGTCGCTGCTAGTCCAGGGCTTTTAGATATCTTCATCTAAGAGATGGAAACCAGGATGCATTTATTACCCCATTTTGTGCAGCAGTTTGGAGTCACGCTTATCCAGGAATAAGACGTTCAGATATCAGAGCCAACAACAGGTTCAGGTGGTCTCTGCCTCATTCAATACTGGTCCACAATGGGGAGAATTTTCTGTAAGGTCTTATCACTCAGTGGCAGGAGCTCAGTCTGCACACAGTTCAGGAACCTGGCCAACGACCCATGTCCTCAAACAAGGATTAGACTGGTGCTCTCTGAGTCCCAATGTACACGGTCTCTGGGACCGTCTCCAGATGGTTCTGGTCCTGTGTATGAAATACTCTGTCTCATGACTATGCAAACAATCCTAAAAGCACTAGGCTAAATATGGGTGTGTCTGTGCCCTGAGAGCATCACCGGAAAACGCCATCGTCTACCGGAGACCCTGAGACACACCCCCTCACAATGGACTGGAGCTGGAGAATCCTCTACCTGGGGGCAGTGGCTACAGGTAAGGGTCACCCAAGTCCCTGGACACAGGAGAGGACCAGGAACAGTCAACATTGGTTTCATCCACTCTTTTACCCTCTCTACAGGTGTGCACTCCCAGGTTTTGCTCGTGCAATCTGGGGCTGAAGTGAGGAAGCCTGGGGCATCATTGAAGATCTTCTGCAAAGCATCTGGATACAGCTTCACTGATTACTATATGCACTGGGTGCGACAGGCTCCTGCACAAGGGCTTCAATGGATGGGAAGCATTGACCCTGAAGATGGTGCTACAAGCTATGCAAAGAAGTTCCAGGGCAGACTCACCCTGACAGCAGACACATCCACAAACACAGGCTACATGGAGCAAAGCAGTCTGAGGTCTGCAGACACGGTCGTGTATTACTGTGCAAGAACACAGTGAGGGGTTGTCCTTGTGAGCCCAGACACAAATCGCCCTGTAGAAGAGGATCAGGACCGCCAGGGGGTGCACATTATGCACCATTCTGTTTGTGTTCCCAGGAGCAGGTGCAGGTAGGGGTTGCTGGAAGGTTTTGTGCCATGGCCTGGGGCTTCCTCTCCATACAGCAGTTTCCCCCAGGAAGCCTCTCTGGACACATGATTCTGTGCTTACCTACTTGGGTCTGGTTTACAAAGTTTGTTTTACCAGGAAAACTATAATTACATTAACAAGAGATAGAGACTCTTACAATTGCTTACCCTTGTACTAAATATCAATGGTTTACACGTATCCTGATGCACATCAATAGAACATTTACAGGAGTCCCAGGTGCGCTCACTTTGCATCTAGGACCACAGGATCCCATAGCTCCTCGTTATCCTCACCCTGCTCTTGCCCCAGTCAAACACCATGACACTTCATTGATGTCACTTTGCTTCTCAGAACTTTATATGTGTTACAGTTTTCTTCAAATACTTGAAACTACAAGAGAAAAAGCATTTACATACATTAGGATAATCCTGAGGAACAGAACACATAGCACATTGGCTTACATGACTATATAGGTTGAGAAGTCCCATGATATACTATCACATGCTGGACACCAAGTAAAGTCTGGTGTAATTCTCATCTGATTCCAAACTAGTGTCAAGTCTGAGAACATGAGGACCTGATGGTTTAACTTTCACTCCAAGGGCAAGAGAAGTCAATTTTACAGCTCAAGGAGGCACACAAGAAGTAAAAATGAGAAATTGCTTCAATTTTATTTTTGTTCAATTCATAACCTTAATGGATTGGGTGATGCCCACTTCCCAAGACACCAAACGCAAGAACACAGTGCACACAGCACTCACCACAAACCCTTCCTGAAGTGCCAGTCTCCGTACAGCATATGAACTCTTCTTAATGTAGCCATTACTCTCAGAAGCTGAAAACATGACAGGTTTTCTAAAACACAGAAGAAGACAGAGACCTAGACAATATGAGAACATGGAGGAATCCATCCCCAAAGAGAGAAGAAGAAAGGATCATATCCAGGGATCTAATCAAAACAGATATTAGGAATAGGCCTAAAACAGAACTTAAAACAACCATAGTAAGGATAATGGATGGGCTTGAGAACAGCATAGAAGACATCAAGGATATGCATACCACAGAGATAAAAGACATAAAAACTGGTCAATGGTGAAATGTAAAAATGCTATGAAAGAGACATGATGCTTACTGCACATAATAATGGGTGGAAGCATCAGAGGAATGACTAAGTGATGTAGAAGATAAAATTATGGAAAATAAGGAATCAGAAAAGAGAGGGTAAACTAACTTCTTGGGTAATGGATGTAGACTTAGAGAACTCAGCCACTCTGTACAGTGTAGTAAAATTCCTTTCATAGGAGTCCAAAAAGAAGAGAGGGAAAAAGGGACAGAATGTTTATTTGTGCAAATTGTAGCTGAAAGTTGCCCTAACCCAAGGAAGGAAATGAGCATCCAAATACAGAAGGCATAGATAACTCCTATCAAAATCAACAAAAGCAGGCCATTACCAAGATAAATCATAGAAAATTGACATAATATAGAGATAAAGGAAAACTCCTAAAAGCAGCAAGAGAATGGGAAAATAATAGGCAGGCAAGAATACTTTATCCAGGAAGTTTGTCATTGAGAAGAAGGAGAGATAAAGAGCTTCCCAGACAAACAAAATCTAAAGGAGTCTGTGACCCCTAATCCAACCCTGCAAGAAATACTAAAGGGACTCTTTGAGTGCAAAAGAAAGACCAAAAGCAACAAACACTAGAAAGGAACAGAGAAAATCTCCAGAAAAAAATTACTTTACAGAAACATTGTGATAACAATTACACTAATATCATATCTTTCAGTAATCACTGTGAATGGAAATGAACTAAAAAGTCCAGTCAAAAGACACAGGGTATCAGAATGGGTAAAAAAGAAAAAACAAGATCCATGTATATTCTGCCTGTAAAAGACTCCTTTGAGACCTAGAGATACCTGTTGATTGAAAGTGAGGGGTTGCAGAACAATTTATCATGCTACTGGACATAAAAAGAAAGCTGTAGTACCATATTCATATCAGGCAACCTAGATTTAAAATACAAAGACTGCAAAAAGAGATGAAGACGGGCATTATATCATAAAGTGATCTATCCAACAAGAAGCACTAACAACTGTAAATATTTATGACCACAAATTGGGGCACTGAAATATGTAAAGCAATTAATGACATAAAAAAACTCATTGATAATAATACACTAGTAGTAGGGGACTTTCATTGTAAGTAGGGGACACCCCACTTACAACAATGAATAGATCGTATAAGAAGAAAATCAAGAAGGAAATAATGGCTTTGAATGACATACATCCAGATGGACTTAACAGATATATTCAAAACATTCCATCTTAAAGCAGCAGAATACATTCTTGTCGAGTGCACATGGAACGTTCTCCAGAATAGATCAGACACGGGGTCATAAATCAGCCCCTACAAGTGCAAAAAGATTGAGACTATGGCATGCATATTTTCAGATCAAAACACTATGAAACTTGGAGTCAACCACAAGGGAAAAATTTGGAAACACCAGTAATAGTTGGAGTAAAAGACCATCGTACTGAAGAATAAAGCGGTTAACCAGGAAACTAAAGAAGAAATAAAAATACATGGAAGCAAATGAAAATGTTAGCGTTGACAGTCCAAATCCTGTGGGATGCAGAAAAAGCACATTTAAGATGGAAATATATAGCAGTACAGGCCTAACACAATAAAAATACAATTTTAAACACACAACCACTTTACACCTAAAGAAGCTAGAAAAGGAAGAGCAAAGGAAGCCTAAAGACAGAGGAGGAGGGTAAATAATCATAGAGTACCTATAAATGGCACAGAAATAAACAAAAACAGTGGAACAGATCAACAAAACTTTTAGGTTGCTTTCTGAAAGAATGAATAAAATTGAAGTTCCTGGACCAGATTTCAAACAGAAAAGAAAAAGGACCCAAAGAGACAAAATCATGAATTTCATGGGACAGATCACAACCAACACCAGAAATACAATCAATTATAAGAGAATATGATGAAAACCTATATACCAACCAATTAGGCCATCTGGAAGAAATGAATAAATTCCTAGAAACATGTAAACTACCAAAATTTCAACAGGAATAATTAGAAAAGGAGAATTACAGACCAATTGCCCAGGTGAACATGAATGCAAAAATTATCAACAACATACTTAGAAATTGAATCCAACAGTATATTAAAAGAGTCATTTACCAGGATGAAGTCGGATTTATTCCTGGGGTGCAAGGATGGATCAATATTAACAATCAATCAAAGTTATACACCATATCAATAATAATATAAGACCCAAATGATCCTTTCAATAAATGCAGAGAATCATTTGATAAACTACACTATCTTTTCTTGATAAAAACCATCAAGCAAGTAAAGATAGATGGAAAATTCTTCAACAACATAAAGGCCATATACAGAACACGCACTGTTAACATCATCCTCAATGGGGAAACACCGAGTGCTCTCCACATATGGTCAGGGACATGACAGGGATATCCACTGTCACTACTTTTGTTCAACGTAGTACTAGAAGGCTTAGCCTCTGCAATCAAACAATGAAAAGAAATAAAACGCATAGACATTTGAAAGGAGTAAGTCAAACTTTCACTCTTTGCAGATTACATGATACTCTATGTGGAAAATCCAAAAGGTTCCACCAAAAGACTTCTAGGGCTGATACAAAATTCAGAAAATTTGTAGGATACAAAACACATCAAGTAACTGGCACTATATACATACACCAAAAATGAAGCAGAAAAGAGAGGCTTTAAGGAATCAGTCCCATTTACAATTGCACCAAAAATCATAACATACCTAGGAATAAACCTAACCAAAGATGTTAGAGATCTGTATGCTAAAAACTACAGAATGCATATGAAGAAAATTACACAAGACACAAAGGAAGAGCATTCCATGGTCATGGATTGGGAAACAAATATTATTAAAATATCAATACTACCCAAAGCATTCTACACATTCAATGTGATCCTTACCAGAATAATACCAACATTCTTCACAAAAAAAGAACAAAGAATTAAAAAATTTTTATAAAACCAGAAAACTCCAAATAGGGAGAGCAATGTTGAAAAAGAAATCCAGTTAGGAGGACGCTGGGCTCACCGCACGTCCTGCTGATCACTTAGATTCCATCTACACCTGCCTAAATAACCCAGAAAACCACCAGAGGATTAGCAGAACTGAGTCGCCGGAGCCAAACGCAGATGAGAGGCCCACGGAAGAGGGTAGGAAGGGCGGCGAGGCGGTGCGAGCTCCACGGACTGGCAGGAGGGAGCCGGGGCGGAGGGGCGGCTCGCAGGCCAAGCAGAGCCCCCGAGTCTGGCTTGCAAAAGCGGAGGGGCCTGAAGGACTGTGTTCCCACAACAAGCGTGACTTAGCGTCTGGGAGGTCATAAGTTAACAGCTCTGCTTGGAAAGCGGGAAGGCTGGAGGACAAAGGGAGGGAGAGCTGCTGAGCCCCCTGACAACAGAGCTCAGTTTGGTGGGGAACAAAGGCGCTCGCCAGTGCCATCTCCCCCGCCCATCCCCCAGCCAAAATCCCAAAGAGAACCAGTTCCTGCCAGGGAACTTGCTCGCTCCACGCAAACACCTAACTCTGCGCTTCTGCGGAGCCAAACCTCCGGCAGCGGATCTGACTCCCTCCCGCTGCCACAGGGCCCCTCCTGAAGTGGATCACCTAAGGAGAAGCGATCTAAGCCTGTCCCTCCTGCCCCCTTGCACCTTGCCTACCCACCCCAGCTAATACGCCAGATCCCCAGCATCACAAGCCTGGCAGGGTGCAAGTAGCCCAGACGAGCCACACCACCCCACAGTGAATCTCGCCCCTAGGAGAGGGGAAGAGAAGGAACACACCAGTCTGACTGTGGCCCCAGCGGTGGGCTGGGGGCAGACATCAGGTCGGACTGTGGCCCCGCCCACCAACTCCAGTTATACACCACAGCACAGGGGAAGTGCCCTGCAGGTCCTCACCACGCCAGGGACTATCCAAAATGACCAAGCGGAAGAATTCCCCTCAGAAGAATCTCCAGGAAATAACAACAGCTAATGAGCTGATCAAAAAGGATTTAAATAATATAACAGAAAGTGAATTTAGAATAATAGTCATAAAATTAATCGCTGGGCTTGAAAACAGTATACAGGACAGCAGAGAATCTCTTGCTACAGAGATCAAGGGACTAAGGAACAGTCACGAGGAGCTGAAAAACGCTTTAAACGAAATGCATAACAAAATGGAAACCACCACAGCTCGGCTTGAAGAGGCAGAGGAGAGAATAGGTGAACTAGAAGATAAAGTTATGGAAAAAGAGGAAGCTGAGAAAAAGAGAGATAAAAAAATCCAGGAGTATGAGGGGAAAATTAGAGAACTAAGTGATACACTAAAAAGAAATAATATACGCATAATTGGTATCCCAGAGGAGGAAGAGAGAGGGAAAGGTGCTGAAGGGGTACTTGAAGAAATCATAGCTGAGAACTTCCCTGAACTGGGGAAGGAAAAAGGCATTGAAATCCAAGAGGCACAGAGAACTCCCTTCAGACGTAACTTGAATCGATCTTCTGCACGACATATCATAGTGAAACTGGCAAAATACAAGGATAAAGAGAAAATTCTGAAAGCAGCAAGGGGTAAACGTGCCCTCACATATAAAGGGAGACCTATAAGACTCGTGACTGATCTCTCTTTTGAAACTTGGCAGGCCAGAAAGAATTGGCACGAGATTTTCAGGGTGCTAGACAGAAAAAATATGCAGCCAAGAATCCTTTATCCAGCAAGTCTGTCATTTAGAATAGAAGGAGAGATAAAGGTCTTCCCAAACAAACAAAAACTGAAGGAATTTGTCACCACTAAACCAGCCCTACAAGAGATCCTAAGGGGGACCCTGTGAGACAAAGTCCCAGAGACATCACTACAAGCATAAAACATACAGACATCACAATGACTCTAAACCCGTATCTTTCTATAATAACACTGAATGTAAATGGACAACCAAAAGACATAGGGTATCAGAATGGATAAAAAAACAAGACCCATCTATTTGCTGTCTACAAGAGACTCATTTTAGACCTGAGGACACCTTTAGATTGAGAGTGAGGGGATGGAGAACTATTTATCATGCGACTGGAAGCCAAAAGAAAGCTGGAGTAGCCATACTTATATCAGACAAACTAGACTTTAAATTAAAGGCTGTAACAAGAGATGAAGAAGGACATTATATAATAGTTACAGGGTCTATCCATCAGGAAGAGCTAACAATTATAAATGTCTATGCGCCGAATACCGGAGCCCCCAAATATATAAAACAATTACTCATAAACATAAGCAACCTTATTGATAAGAATGTGGTAATTGCAGGGGACTTTAACACCCCACTTACAGAAATGGATAGATCATCTAGACACACGGTCAATAAAGAAACAAGGGCCCTGAATGAGACATTGGATCAGATGGACTTGACAGATATATTTAGAACTCTGCATCCCAAAGCAACAGAATATACTTTCTTCTCGAGTGCACATGGAACATTCTCCAAGATAGATCATATACTGGGTCACAAAACAGCCCTTCATAAGTTTACAAGAATTGAAATTATACCATGCTTACTTTCAGACCACAATGCTATGAAGCTTGAAATCAACCACAGAAAAAAGTCTGGAAAACCTCCAAAAGCATGGAGGTTAAAGAACACCCTACTAACGAATGAGTGGGTCAACCAGGCAATTAGAGAAGAAATTAAAAAATATATGGAAACAAACGAAAATGAAAATACAACAATCCAAACGCTTTGGGACGCAGCAAAGGCAGTCCTGAGAGGAAAATACATTGCAATCCAGGCCTATCTCAAGAAACAAGAAAAATCCCAAATACAAAATCTAACAGCACACCTAAAGGAACTAGAAGCAGAACAGCAAAGGCAGCCTAAACCCAGCAGAAGAAGAGAAATAATAAAGATCAGAGCAGAAATAAACAATATAGAATCTAAAAAAACTGTAGAGCAGATCAACGAAACCAAGAGTTGGTTTTTTGAAAAAATAAACAAAATTGACAAACCTCTAGCCAGGCTTCTCAAAAAGAAAAGGGAGATGACCCAAATAGATAAAATCATGAATGAAAATGGAATTATTACAACCAATCCCTCAGAGATACAAACAATTATCAGGGAATACTATGAAAAATTATATGCCAACAAATTGGACAACCTGGAAGAAATGGACAAATTCCTGAACACCCACACTCTTCCAAAACTCAATCAGGAGGAAATAGAAAGCTTGAACAGACCCATAACCAGCGAAGAAATTGAATCGGTTATCAAAAATCTCCCAACAAATAAGAGTCCAGGACCAGATGGCTTCCCAGGGGAGTTCTACCAGACGTTTAAAGCAGAGATAATACCTATCCTTCTCAAGCTATTCCAAGAAATAGAAAGGGAAGGAAAACTTCCAGACTCATTCTATGAAGCCAGTATTACTTTGATTCCTAAACCAGACAGAGACCCAGTAAAAAAAGAGAACTACAGGCCAATATCCCTGATGAATATGGATGCAAAAATTCTCAATAAGATACTAGCAAATCGAATTCAACGGCATATAAAAAGAATTATTCACCATGATCAAGTGGGATTCATTCCTGGGATGCAGGGCTGGTTCAACATTCGCAAATCAATCAACGTGATACATCACATTAACAAAAAAAAAGAGAAGAACCATATGATCCTGTCAATCGATGCAGAAAAGGCCTTCGACAAAATCCAGCACCCTTTCTTAATAAAAACCCTTGAGAAAGTCGGGATAGAAGGAACATACTTAAAGATCATAAAAGCCATTTATGAAAAGCCCACAGCTAACATCATCCTCAACGGGGAAAAACTGAGAGCTTTTTCCCTGAGATCAGGAACACGACAAGGATGCCCACTCTCACCGCTGCTGTTTAACATAGTGCTGGAAGTTCTAGCATCAGCAATCAGACAACAAAAGGAAATCAAAGGCATCAAAATTGGCAAAGATGAAGTCAAGCTTTCGCTTTTTGCAGATGACATGATATTATACATGGAAAATCCGATAGACTCCACCAAAAGTCTGCTAGAACTGATACATGAATTCAGCAAAGTTGCAGGATACAAAATCAATGTACAGAAATCAGTTGCATTCTTATACACTAACAATGAAGCAACAGAAAGACAAATAAAGAAACTGATCCCATTCACAATTGCACCAAGAAGCATAAAATACCTAGGAATAAATCTAACCAAAGATGTAAAGGATCTGTATGCTGAAAACTATAGAAAGCTTATGAAGGAAATTGAAGAAGATTTAAAGAAATGGAAAGACATTCCCTGCTCATGGATTGGAAGAATAAATATTGTCAAAATGTCAATACTACCCAAAGCTATCTACACATTCAATGCAATCCCAATCAAAATTGCACCAGCATTCTTCTCGAAACTAGAACAAGCAATCCTAAAATTCATATGGAACCACAAAAGGCCCCAAATAGCCAAAGGAATTTTGAAGAAGAAGACCAAAGCAGGAGGCATCACAATCCCAGACTTTAGCCTCTACTACAAAGCTGTCATCATCAAGACAGCATGGTATTGGCACCAAAACAGACACATAGACCAATGGAATAGAATAGAAACCCCAGAACTAGACCCACAAACGTATGGCCAACTCATCTTTGACAAAGCAGGAAAGAACATCCAATGGAAAAAAGACAGCCTCTTTAACAAATGGTGCTGGGAGAACTGGACAGCAACATGCAGAAGGTTGAAACTAGACCACTTTCTCACACCATTCACAAAAATAAACTCAAAATGGATAAAGGACCTAAATGTGAGACAGGAAACCATCAAAACCTTAGAGGAGAAAGCAGGAAAAGACCTCTCTGACCTCAGCCGTAGCAATCTCTTACTCGACACATCCCCAAAGGCAAGGGAATTAAAAGCAAAAGTGAATTACTGGGACCTTATGAAGATAAAAAGCTTCTGCACAGCAAAGGAAACAACCAACAAAACTAAAAGGCAACCAACGGAATGGGAAAAGATATTTGCAAATGACATATCGGACAAAGGGCTAGTATCCAAAATCTATAAAGAGCTCACCAAACTCCACACCCGAAAAACAAATAACCCAGTGAAGAAATGGGCAGAAAACATGAATAGACACTTCTCTAAAGAAGACATCCGGATGGCCAACAGGCACATGAAAAGATGTTCAGCGTCGCTCCTTATCAGGGAAATACAAATCAAAACCACACTCAGGTATCACCTCACGCCAGTCAGAGTGGCCAAAATGAACAAATCAGGAGACTATAGATGCTGGAGAGGATTTGGAGAAACGGGAACCCTCTTGCACTGTTGGTGGGAATGCAAATTGGTGCAGCTGCTCTGGAAAGCAGTATGGAGGTTCCTCAGAAAATTAAAAATAGACCTACCCTATGACCCAGCAATAGCACTGCTAGGAATTTATCCAAGGGATACAGGAGTACTGATGCATAGGGCCACTTGTACCCCAATGTTCATAGCAGCACTCTCAACAATAGCCAAATTATGGAAAGAGCCTAAATGTCCATCAACTGATGAATGGATAAAGAAATTGTGGTTTATATACACAATGGAATATTACGTGGCAATGAGAAAAAATGAAATATGGCCTTTTGTAGCAACGTGGATGGAACTGGAGAGTGTGATGCTAAGTGAAATAAGCCATACAGAGAAAGACAGATACCATATGGTTTCACTCTTATGTGGATCCTGAGAAACTTAACAGGAACCCATGGGGGAGGGGAAGGAAAAAAAAAAAGAGGTTAGAATGGGAGAGAGCCAAAGCATAAGAGACTGTTAAAAACTGAGAACAAACTGAGGGTTGATGGGGTGTGGGAGGGAGGAGAGGGTGGGTGATGGTTATTGAGGAGGGCACCTTTTGGGATGAGCACTGGGTGTTGTATGGAAACCAATTTGTCAATAAATTTCATTAAAAAAAAAAAAGAAATCCAAAGCTGGAGATATCACAATTCTAGACTTCAAGCTGTATTACGAAGCTGTAATCATCAAGAAATTATGGTACTGGCACAAAAATAGACACATACATGAATGGGACAGAATAGAGAACCAGATTTGCTGAACAGTCTGTTCACCAAATGGTTCTGGGAAAACTGGATAGAAACATGAGGAAGGTTGAATCTGGAACACTTTCCTACAGCAAACACAAAAATATATTCCAAATGGATGAAAAACCTAAATGTAAGACCAAAAAGCATCAACATCTATAAGAGAAAACAGGCACAAACCTCTTTGACCCCGACCTCGGCAACTTCTTAATAGACATGCCTCTAGAGGCAAGGAAAACAAAAGCAAAAAATGAACTATTGGGACCTCATAAAGATAAAAAGCTTCTGCACAGCGAAGGAAACAATCAACAACACTAAGTGGAAACTGACAGAGGAGTGAAGATATTTGAAAATGACATACGTGGTAAAAGTTAGTATCCAAAATCTATAAGAACTTGACAAACACAAAAGAACAAATATCCAGTGAATGGTCAAAAGACATGAGTAGACAATTTTTCCAAAGAAAACATCTGGATGGCTAAGACACACATGAAAAGATGCTCAACATCACTCATCACTGGGGAAATACAATTCAAAACCATTATAAGATACCACCTGCACCTGTCAGAATGACTAAAATTAACAATTCAGGAAACAACAGATATTGGCAAGGATGTGGAGAAAGAGGAACCCGCCTATACTCTTGGTGGGAATGCAAAGTGGTGTGACCACACTGGAGAAGAGTTTAAAAAATTAAAATAGAATTACCTTATGTCCAACCAATTTCTCTACAAGGTATATACACAACGGATACAAAAATTCGGATTCAAATGGCGTAACGGGTGATGGCGATTATGTAGGTCACTTGTGATGCGCACTGGGTGTTTTTTTTCTTTTCAACATATGAAGTTTATTGTCAAATTCATTTCCATACAACACCCAGTGCTCATCCCAAAAGGTGCCCTCCTCAATACCCATCACCCACCCTCTCCTCCCTCCCACACCCCATCAACCCTCAGTTTGTTCTCAGTTTTTAAAAGTCTCTTATGCTTTGGCTCTCTCCCACTCTAACCTCTTTTTTTTTCCTTCCCCTCCCCCATGGGTTTCTGTTAAGTTTCTCAGGATCCACATAAGAGTGAAACCATATGGTATCTGTCTTTCTCTGTATGGCTTATTTCACTTAGCATAACACTCTCCAGTACCATCCACGTTGCTACAAAGGGCCATATTTCATTCTTCTCATTGCCATGTAGTACTCCATTGTGTATATAAACCACAATTTCTTTATCCATTCATCAGATGATGGATATTTGGGCTCTTTCCATAATTTGGCTATTATTGAGAGTGCTGCTATAAACATTGGGGTACAAGTGCTCCTATGCATCAGTACTCCTGTATCCCTGGGTAAATTCCTAGCAGTGATATTGATGGGTCATAGAGTAGGTCTATTTTTAATTTTTTGAGGAACCTCCACACTGTTTTCCAGAGTGGCTGCACCAATTTGCATTCCCACCAACAGTGCAAGAGGGTTCCCGTTTCTTCACATACTCTCCAGCATCTATAGTCTCCTGATTTGTTCATTTTGGGCACTCTGACTCGCGTGAGGTGACATCTGAGTGTGGTTTTGATTTGTATTTCCCTGATGAAGAGCCATGTTGAGCATCTTTTCATGTGCCTGTTGGCCATCGAAATGTCTTCTTTAGAGAAGTGCCTATTCATGTTTTATGCCCATTTCTTCACTGGGTTATTTGTTTTTCAGGTGTGGAGTTTGGTGAGCTCTTTGTAGATTTTGGATACTAGCCCCTTGTCCAATATGTCATTTGCAAATATCTTTTCCCATTACGTTGGTTGCCTTTTAGTTTTGTTGGTTGTTTCCTTTGCTGTGCAGAAGTTTTTATCTTCATAAGGTCCCAGTAGGTCATTTTTTCCTTTAATTCCCTTGCCTTTGGGGATGTGTCGAGTAAGAAATTTCTACGGCTGAGGTCAGAGAGGTCTTTTCCTGCTTTCTCCTCTAGGGTTTTGATGGTTTCCTGTCTCACATTTGGGTCCTTTATCCATTTTGAGGTTATTTTTGTGAATGGTGTGAGAAAGTGGTCTAGTTTCAATCTTATGCATGTTGCTGTCCAGTTCTCCCAGCACCATTTGTTAAAGAGACTGTATTTTTTCCATTGGATATTCTTTCCTTCTTTGTCAAAGATTAGTTGGCCATATGTTTGTGGGTCTACTTCTGGGGTTTCTCTCCTATTCCATTGGTCTATGTGTCTGTTTTTGTGCCAATACCATGCTGTCTTGATGATGACAGCTTTGTAGTAGAGGCTAAAGTCTGGGATTGTGATGCCTCCTGCTTTGGTCTTCTTCTTCAAAATTACTTTGGCTATTCGGGGCCTTTTGTGGTTCCATATGAATTTTAGGATTGCTTGTTCTAGTTTCGAGAAGAATGCTGGTGCAATTTTGATTGGGATTGCATTGAATGTGTAGATAGCTTTGGGTAGTATTGACATTTTGACAATATTTATTCTTCCAATCCATGATCACAGAATGCTTTTCCATTTCTTATATATTCTTCAATTACCTTCATAAGCTTTCTATATTTTTCAGCATACAGATCCTTTACATCTTTGGTTAGATTTATACCTATGTATTTTATGTTTCTTGGTGCAATTGTGAACGGGATCAGTTTCTTTATTTGTTTTTCTATTGCTTTATTATTAGTGTATAAGAATGCAACTGATTTCTGTACATTGATTTTCTATCCTGCAACTTTGCAAAATTCAAGTATCAGTTCTAGCAGACTTC
The DNA here is from genome assembly GCF_016509475.1 of Prionailurus bengalensis. Taxonomy (NCBI): domain Eukaryota; kingdom Metazoa; phylum Chordata; class Mammalia; order Carnivora; family Felidae; genus Prionailurus; species Prionailurus bengalensis. Next base: position 148,503,686 of record NC_057355.1, on the reverse strand, counting down.
TGGTGGAGTCTATCAGAATTTCAATGTATAATATCATGTCTTCTGCAAAAAGTGAAAGCTTAACTACATCTTTGCAAATTTTGATGCCTTTGATTTCCTTTTCTTGTCTGATTGCTGATGCTAAAACTTCCAACACTATTTTAAACAACAGCGGTGAGAGTGGACATCCCTGTCGTGTTCCTGATCTCAGGAAAAGAGGTCTCAGTTTTTCCCCATTGGGGATGATGTTGGCCATGGGCTTTTCATAAATGGCTTTCATGATCTTTAAGTATGTTCCTTCTATCCCGACTTTCTCAAGGGTTTTTATTAAGAAACATTGCTGAATTTTGACAAAGGCCTTTTCTGCATCGATTGACAGGATCATATGATTCTTATCTTTTCTTTTATTAATGTGATGTGTCACATTGATTGATTTGCGAATGTTGAACCAGCCCTGCATCCCAGGAATGAATCCCACTTGATCATGGTGAATAATTCTTTTTATATGCTGTTGAATTCGATTTGCTAGTATCTTATTGAGAATTTTTGCATCCATATTCATCAGGGATATTGGCCTGTAGTTATCTTGTTTTACTGAGTCTCTGGTTTAGGAATCAAAGTAATACTGGTTTCATAGAATGAGTCTGGAAGTTTTCCTTCCCTTTCTATTTTTTGGAATAGCTTGAGAAGGATAGGTATTATCTCTGCTTTAAACGTCTGGTAGAACTCCCCTGGGAAGCCATCTGGTCCTGGACTTTTATTTGTTGGGAGATTTTTGATGACTGATTCAATTTCTTTGCTGGTTATGGGTCTTCTCATGCTATTTCCTCCTGATTGAGTTTTGGAAGTGTGTGTGGCTGTTTAGGAATTTGTCCATTTCTTCCAGGTTGTCCAGTTTGTTGGCATATAATTTTTCATAGTATTCCCTGATAATTGCTTGTATCTGTGAAGGATTGGTTGTAATAATTCCATTTTCATTCATGATTTTATCTATTTGGGTCATCTCCCTTTTCTTTTTGAGAAGCCTGGCTAGAGGTTTATCGATTTTGTTTATTTTTTCAAAAAACCAACTCTTGGTTTCGTTGATCTGCTCTACAGTTTTTTTAGATTCTATATTGTTTATTTCTGCTCTGATCTTTATTATTTCTCTTCTGCTGGGTCTAGGCTGCCTTTGCTGTTCTGCTTCTATTTCCTTTAGGTGTGCTGTTAGATTTTGTATTTGGGATTTTTCTTGTTTCTTGAGATAGGCCTGGATTGCAATGTATTTTCCTCTCAGGGCTGCCTTTGCTGCATCCCAAAGCGTTTGGATTGTTGTATTTTCATTTTCGTTTGTTTCCATATATTTTTTAATTTCTTCTCTAATTGCCTGGTTGACCCATTCATTCTCTAGTAGGGTGTTCTTTAACCTCCATGCTTTTGGAGGTTTTCCAGACTTTTTCCTGTGGTTGATTTCAAGCTTCATAGCATTGTGGTCTGAAAGTATGCATGGTATGATTTCAATTCTTGTATACTTATGAAGGGCTGTTTTGTGACCCAGTATGTGATCTATCTTGGAGAAGGTTCCATGTGCACTCGAGAAGAAAGTATATTCTGTTGCTTTGGGATGCAGAGTTCTAAATATATCTGTCAAGTCCATCTGATCCAATGTATCATTCAGGGCCCTTGTTTCCTTATTGACCATGTGTCTAGATGATCTATCCATTTCTGTAAGTGGGGTGTTAAAGTCCCCTGCAATTACCACATTCTTATCAATAAGGTTGCTTATGTTTGTTATTGTTTTATATATTTGGGGGCCCCCGTATTCGGCACATAGACATTTATAATTGTTAGCTCTTCCTGATGGATAGACTCTGTGATTATTATATAATGCCCTTCTTCATCTCTTGTTACAGCCTTTAATCAAAAGTCTAGTTTGTCTGATATAAGTATGGCTACTCCAGCTTTCTTTTGACTTCCAGTGGCATGATAAATAGTTCTCCATCCCCTCACTCTCAATCTGAAGGTATCCTCAGGTCTAAAATGAGTCTCTTGTAGACAACAAATAGATGGGTCTTGTTTTTTTATCCATTCTGATACCTTATGTCTTTTGGTTGGCACATTTAATCCATTTACATTCAGTGTAATTATAGAAAGATATGGGTTTAGAGTCATTGTGATGTCCATAGGTTTCATGCTTGTAGCGATGTGTCTGGTACTTTGTCTCACAGGATCCCCCTTAGGCTCTCTTGTAGGGCTGGTTTAGTGGTGATGAATTCCTTCAGTTTTTGTTTGTTTGGGAAGACCTTTCTCTCTCCTTCTATTCTAAATGACAGACTTGCTGGATAAAGGATTCTCGGCTGCATATTTTTTCTGTTCATCACATAGAAGATCTCCTGCCATTTCTTTCTGGCCTGCCTGGTTTCAGTAGAGAGATTGGTCATGAGTCTTATAGGTCTCCCTTTATATGTTAGAGCACGTTTATCTCTAGCTGCTTTCAGAATTTTCTCTTTATCCTTGTATTTTGCCAGTTTCACTATGATATGTCGTTCAGAAGATTGATTCAAGTTACGTCTGAAGGATTTCTCTGTGCCTCTTGGATTTCAATGCCTTTTTTCTCCCCAGATCAGGGAAGTTCTCAGCTATTATTTCTTCAAGTACACCTTCAGCACCTTTCCCTCTCTTTTCTTCCTTTGGAATACCAATTATGCTTATATTATTTCTCTTTAGTGCATCACTTTGTACTGTAATTTTCCCCTCATACTTCTGGATTTTTTTTATCTCTCTTTTTCTCAGCTTCCTCTTTTTCCATAATTTTGTCTTCTAGTTCACCTATTCTCTTCTCTGCTTCTTCAATCTGAGCCATAGTTGACTCCATTTTATTTTGTATCTCGATAGCATTTTTGAGCTACCCCTGGCTGTTCCTTTGTCCCTTGATCTCTGTAGCAAGAGATTCTCTGCTGTCCTTTATACTGTTTCCAAGCCCAGTGATTAATTTTATGACTATTATTCTAAATTCACTTTCTGTTATATTGTTTAAATCATTTTTGATCAGTTCGTTAGCTGTTGTTATTTCCTGGACATTTTTTTCTGAGGGGAATTCTTCCATTTTGTCATTTTGGATAGTCCCTGGAGTGGTGCAGAGCTGCTGGGCACTTCCCCTGTGCTGTCTTAAATAACTCGCGTTGATGGGCCAGCTGCAGTCAGACCTGATGTCTGCCCCCAGCCCACCGCTGGGGCCACAGTCAGACTGGTGTGCCTTCTCTTCCCCTCTCCTAGGGGCGGGATTCATTGTGGGGTGGCATGGCCAATCTGGGCTACTTGCACACTGCCAGGCTTGTGGTGCTGGAGATCTGGTATATTAGCTGGGGTAGATCGGCAAGGTATATTGGGGTGGGAGGGGCAGGCTCACCTCGCTTTTCCTTCAGAGATCCACTTCGGTAGGGGACCTGCGGCACCGGGAGGGAGTCAGACCCTCTGGAGGGATGGATGCACAGAAGCACAGCATTGGGTGTTTGCGAGGTACAAGCAAGTTCCCTGTCAGGAACTGGTTCTCGTTGGGATTTTGGCTGGGGGATGGGCGAGTGAGATGGCGCCAGCGGAGCCTTTGTTCCCCAGCAAGCTGAGCTCTGTTGTCTGGGCTCAATAACTCTCCCTCCCGTTGTCCTCCAGCCCTCCCATTCTCCGAGCAGAGCTGTTAGCTTATAACCTTCCAGATGTCAAGTCCTGCTTGCGGTCCAACACACTTCTTCCGGCCCCTCCACTTTTGCAAGCCAAACTCGGGGGCTCTGCTTGGCTGGCGGGCCACCTGTCCGAACGGCTCCTTACCCCCAGTTCGTGGAGTGCGCACAACCTCTCCGCCCTTCCTACCCTCTTCCGTGGGACTCTCGTCTGCACTTGGCTCCAGAGACTCCATTCTGCTAGTCTTCTGGAAGTTTCCTGGGTTATTTAGGCAGGTGTAGGTGGAATCTAAGTGATCAGCAGGATGTGTGGTGAGCCCAGCATCCTCCTATGCAGCCATCTTCCCAGGAGCCCGCACTGGGTGTTAATGTATGTGATCAATCACTAAAATTTATTCCTGAAACTAAAACTACACTACATGTTAACTAACAAAGATGTAAATAAATACAATCTTCAGACATTAAAACACAGGGGGAAAAAGGAAATGGACAAATTTTGTTACACATGGTCATAAATAATGGGATCTAGGGCAGTGAGTCTAACTACTTGCATTTACCCATTTTATCCCTAACTGGTAGTGGACATTAATTAACAAACATACCCATGATTCCCAATGTTGGTGCCACTTGAGTTGGAATTCAAACCCCAGCTGCCCTTCCCAGCTCCTCTGTGACCACATCTCATGGGCAGTCTGTCTAGACAGCTGGCATCTATGTATTGCCTGTGTGTAGATGTCCTTGCTCCTGGACCAGACCCGTTCACCCAGGTCTGTTGGGTATTTAAGAAGCACAGACTAGTGTCAGCTGGCATTCCTTGTACTTCCCATTCCTCACTAGGGAACAAGCTCAGCCTTGAGGATGCATGTTTACCATGTGGTGTTCCACTGGTCTACACCACCTGACACCACCCATGTATTCCAGTACTTGCTTCTGAAGGGAATTTCCAAACAGATGACAATTTCACGAGTATTTTACACCAAAAAATAATTGGAACCAAGTGAGGGCACAATACCGGATTTTAGCTGCATCATAAGGGGAACTTCGCTTTCGTTTTTAGAAGACAGAGAAGAGGTTTATACCAGAGACAAGGTCACAAGGACGGATCCTCCCAGAACCAGCAGTGGACCATCATCTTACTGAGAGAGGGTACATTTCACATACAATAGAAGCTGTGAATGTATAACATCTGGAGGGAGTGACCTCAGAGGGTGGAGGGGCCACAGGGGTGGCCGGAACTTCTCTTTACCCTCAGGTGAGGGACCTCCCGAGTCATGTCACTTGTGCACAATACAGTCAGCTTAGGGTGGCTATGGTTCTGGTCTTACATCCCAGAGCCCAGTTTGTAGGGCTGCCCCCGACCTCCACTGGCTAGTGTCCAACATCATCCAATCAAGGCTGCAGTAAACAGGATGCATGTCAGCCCCAGAAGTCTTCTCTCAATGGCAATGACTCCTTTATGTGTCTTTCCTTGCTGTTATCTGTCTTTCTTCATGTTTCTTTCCTTACTGTTTCTCTTCACCTCAGAGCATTTTGGGGATATCCATGCATATCCACCTGGGTTCAGTCAGATACTCAGATCCAGTGGGAGACATGGACTTCATGCAAGAAAGTGTCTGTGCCTGGTGATGAGGGGTTTCATCCCACAATTCTCAAGGTATTCCCTCCCAAAGATGTGCTGTCTTCATGACGCACTCACTCATCTTCAGTTCCGAGATTAACATTTTGTGACTGCCCATCTGTGTCCTGAACTGCATCCCCAGACTCATACACATGACAGTAATATCAATGTCTCACAATTAATCTAATGTGGGCCACAGTCCACAATGATGTCAGGGAAAGTTCACCTCCATCCCACATGACACTCACATTACCACACCCCCAAATCCTCCAACATGTCAAATCATTAAATATTAAGTCAAGTCCAAAATGTACCTAAATTTCACTACCTCTAAAACCCCAAATCTAACCATGTAGCTTGGGTAGGGTGAGACTGTGGTACCTTCCATCCTGGGGTGAAACCCTCTCCATCCGCCGACCTGCATTTCTAGAAAACCATTCATGTTCTTCTGAATGCTTCTGCATGGTAACCATAACATAACAGGTACTGACATTCCTATGACAGAAGAAATACAGTGTAATTTAGAAGTGCATCACCAACAAGAAACAATTTGATTATCAATCCGGGGAAATCCATTAGGTTCAAAGACAGAATGCTCTGAATCTCAGACTCCAACTTGTCTCTGGGATTTACACTTCCTTTTTTCTTGAAGGTGGTACATGTTTGAAGCTGAGCACATTTATCCCAGTTTCATGAAAGTAGAATTTCTGAGCCCAAAAATCTTTCTTTTGTTCTCTTGATTATCAAATGAAAAGTTCTTCTGACTCTTGCCAGCTGATAAGGATGACTATTCAAGATTGTTGCTCACCAATGATTAAAGGAACTATAACTGTATATTTACAGGCAAGGAGCAGAGTTAGGGGTTCAAAGATGGGAAATATGTGGGAGGAGACATCCTGTGAACAGAAGGGTCTGCAGTGCTCATGATGGAAGGGTCTCACCCTTGCATGTTGCATAAATGGGTAGGGAAATAAAGGAGTCACTGTATCTCTGCAGGGGTCTGTGAAACAACAGGAGCACGGGGACCACGAGGGGGCAATCACAACCACCAGGGGGAACTCAGAGACCAGGGAGCTCATGATCCAGGACAAGAGATTGGTTGAAGGCTGGTCTCCTCTCGAGGGTTTTCAGATCCAGGCTCTGCACACTTCTTCTGACATGAACACAGCAAAGAGTTTGTAAAAGCTGTGGAAACACACAAGTTTCCTCCCTGTTTGGAATAATCCATGATAATGGGAATACACAAAATTCCCCAGGGTCAGGCACTGGGATAAATATATCCTTGACAATTCTCACATTAACAAGAGTTTAGAAGAATAATGATCTCCATTTCATAGATTAAGAAATATTTTTAATTAACATCACCCTTCCTGATCTCAGATGTTTTGCCTTCAACATATTTGCCTTCAACAATTCAACCATTTTAACTTTATTGAGGCTTTCTTTTTTAATGTTTACTAATTTTTAAGAGGGAGAGAGAGTATGAGTGGTGGAGGGGAAGAGAGAGAGGAGACACAGAATCAGAATATGAAGCAGTCTCCAGGCTCTGAGCTGTCAGCACAGAGCCCGACACAAGGCTCAAACGCATAAACTGTGAGACCATGACCTGAGTCAAAATCGGACACTTAACCAACTGAACCACCCAGAGACCCCATATTGAGGGTTTCCATTGATGTCCACATAGAGTTCATGTGTAAATGACCACTTGTGTTTGTAGAAAACCCCTGGCATCTCCATCAGCTCTGTGAGTCTCTGTCGAGGCTTCTCACTCTCCAATTTCTGTGACAGAATAGAACTGGCTTCCACCGATCACTCTCCTGGGACTTCTAGAAGGTCATGAACCTGAAAACCTCACTGGAATGTCCAGACTTGTACTGCATGTGGTTCAGGAGGCAGGTGGGTCCCCCAATGCGGAGCACAGGTCCAGATGCTGGGACTACTCTCACCTCATACATGCTCTTTGACACTCACACATTCCATCTCTGCTGCAGTGTATCTGTTAACCTGTACAATGGTGGTATACGGATTCTTACCTCAAGTGTTTGGGTGCATATGTGAAAATAAGGGTTATCATGGGTACTATAATCACTGCAGCAAAATCACAAATTAATAAATCACAATGTCCTGAAAGATATTGTGATACCAAACACTGCCTCATCCCTTACACCTGCCAAGGGTCACTGGCTTATTGAGGATTCTATTGCAAAATTTACTATACAGTCAAAGGACATCTGTATGCTGATTAAAACCTCCATCCCTGAAACTGTAGCTGGGAGAAGAGCCCCAGCCCCTAAGTGTTCACATTCAATGATCAGAACAGAACATAGACATCTCACCATGGAGTTTGGGTTCACTTTGGTTTTCCTTGGTTCTATTTTAAACAGTAATTCATGGTGAACAAGAAACACTGACTATGTTAGTGCATATGAGTGAGAGAAACAGTGTGTGTGTGACATTTTCCGGACTTGTATCTGTAGATGTCTTGTGTGACGTGCAGCTGGTGGAGTCTGGGGGAGACCTGATGAAGCCTGGCAGGGGAGGGGGTCCCTGAGACTCTCCTGTGCAGTCTCTAGATTCACCTTCAGTAGCTAATTGATGAGGTGGGTATGCCAGACTCCAGGGAAGGGGATGAATGGGGTTCTACATACCCGTATGGTATAAGATAAGGACCAAATGTCATTATTTTACTCACTGGAATTCAAAACCATTTGTGAAAGAGGCCAATTTTTCTCTAATTTTAATTCTATGAAATCTCATGGAGGATTTGCTGACTGCATCCAGACACATTTCACTCTGGTCTCTGTAATCTGCTCCACTGGTCTGTGTGTCTGACTCTGTGCCAGCAGCACAGTGTTATAGACAATGTACCTCTGCAATATACTTAGAAAGAAGGATGTGTGCTGTCTCCAGGTTTCTTCTTCTTTCTCAGGATTGTTTTCTCACTTCTGTGTGCTTTGTGGTACCATATAAATAAGAATTTCCCAGATACATTCATTGGCATTTTTATTAACTCAACTAATATTAGAAATTATTAGAACAGATAAAAGGAATAAAGAGTGTAATAATACAAAAAATTAACAAATTGAAGTGTATATCTGGAAAGCTAAATGAAATTTAAAAAGCATCTCTACCAGTAAAATGGTAAAACTCAAACAAATACAATCAGAATTAAGGAGGGGACATAACTGATACCAAAGAAGTGAAAACAATAACAGAAAATGCCTAGAGAATTATAGACCAATTATTAGATAACTAAAGGCAACTAGGTAATTTCTAGAGTTATACAATCCCCAAGACTGTATATGAAGAAATAGAAAATTGACAGAATGAAAACAAATAAGAGTGAATCTATAATCTAATCATACACCACCCCAAAAGAAACAAGGCAGCTTACTAACAGAGGGCTTTATCCATGAATTGTATCAAAATATAAAAGAGATTTAATTACAATACCTCCCAGACTCTTACCAAAAACTGAAAAGAAAGGAATATGCCCCAATTCATCTACAAGACCAACCTTACTATGCTGCAAAATCGAAAGACACCTTAAGAAGAGAAACTAAAGGCCAATATCTCAGATGGACATACATGCAAAACTCCTAGCATAGTGAATGCAACAGCACAATGAAAGGGTCATATGTGACAATGCAGTCACATCTGTTGATCATATCATCATCTATTGTTACATATAAAACTAGACAAAATTCAACAAATTGTCATTATTAAAAAATCTCAGCAACTGAGGGAAAGAAAGAAATAACCTCCATAAAAACGTGGCCATAGATGAAAAGCCCACACATGACAGCATATTTAACAGTGAAACACTGAAGCTTTTCCTGTCATATTAGGAGCCTGGCAAGAATGCTCATTCCCAACATAGGTATTCCACATGGTAACATGAAGACCAGTAAAATATGGCACCCAATGTATGTCATCTTGTCACATTGCTTATTTGGAGGAAAGTCACTTGAGTAACAGCTAGTCTAAGGAAACTGTGGCCATTTTTTGTCCCCCTGAGAGCAGGAAATAAATCTTGCCTGGGAAACTTCTTTCCCCTCTACCAGAACGGGAGAACGATCCTTAGCACCAGAAATGGGAACTTAGCACCAAGAAGGCTGTGCAAACAAGCCTTGTTAATTCCTCACTAATTGACTTGCCCAAACCCAAATCTCTGTCTTGTTAACTCTTTGCAAATCCATTGTTTTTTATTCTAAAAGGCACAAGTGCCACCTACTTTCTTCATTCTCTGGGTGTCATATTATTAGGAAGCTTGTGCACATGCAAAATGAAATTTATTCTCTTCTGTAGATCTGTCTTATGTCAGTTGAATCCTTAGACCAAAGAACACAGAAGCAAAGAAGGAAAATGCTTTCTGCTCCTACAAGTTGCAGATGTACCCATAAAAATTAGGTAAGAAAATGAAATAAAGACATGTAAATCAGTAAGAAGAAAATTATTTGTTTGAGAATCACACGAACTTACATACAGTGAAACCTTAGAAACTCCACAAAAAAAGCATTAGGACTAATAAACTCAGGAAAAGTTCAGGATACAAGTCAACATACAAAAATATGTTGTATTTCCACACACCAAAAACATAGTATATGAAAAAATAACAAAATCACACAATTGAAAATGGCACAAAATGGAGCACCTGTGTGGCTCAATCCGTTAAGTGCCTACTGTTGATTTTGGCTCAGGTCATGATCTCATGGTTCCTGAGTTTAATTCTGAGGCAGGGTCTGCAATGATTGTGCAGAGCCTGCTTGGGATTCTCTGTCCCCTTCTCTCTCTCTGATCTCTCTCTCCTCTCTGTCACACAAAAATAAACACACATTAAAATTATATGGCACAAAATAAAGTATTTATGATTAAATTTCACTAAAAAGTAAAATAGCATACCACACATGACGTGCTGGGTGAAAGACATGTAAAATGGCAAACACAGATGAAAAGATAACTGTGTTCACAGATTAGAATTACTTATACTGTCACAGCACCTTCTGCAAGAAATCATCTAGAAGTGCCTCTCAAAAACTGGTTTTAAATTTGAAACAAATATAAGTCTGGAGCTTGATATATAGTCAGAGGATATGCAAATAGGGGGCTCCCTGTGCTGATTAAACCAGTCCAGCTCCAACCCTGCAGCTGGGAGAGGAGCCCCAGCCCTGGGAGTCCCAGGTGTTCCCATTCTGTGATCAGGACAGAACACAGACACCTCACCATGGAGTTTCTGCTTGCCTGGGTTTTCCTGGTTGCCCTTTTAAAAGGTAATTCATGGTGAACAAGAGACACTGAGTATATGAGTGGATATGAGGGAGACCAGTGGATGTATGACAGTTTCCTGATGAATATGTCTTGTGTCTGCAGGTGTCCAGTGTGACGTTCAGCTGGTGGAGTCTGGGGGAGACCTGGTGAAGCCTGGAGGTTCTCTGAGACTCACATGTGTGGCCTCTGGATTCACCTTCAGTAGCAACAGCATGAACTGGGTCCGCCAGGCTTCAGGAAAGGGGCTGCAATGGGTCGCATATATTAATACTGATGGAAGTAGCACAAACTACGCAGACTCCGTGAAGGGCCGATTCACCATCTCCAGAGACAACGCCAAGAACACGCTTTATCTGCAGATGAACAATCTGAAGACTGAGGACACGGCCACTTATTACTGTGCAAGAGACACGGTGAGGGGACCTCACTGGGAGCCCAGACACAAACCTCCCTGCAGGAGGGGATCAGCACCACCAGGGGGAGCACACTATGCACAATTCTGGTTTGTGTTCCCACGAGCAGGTGCAGATGGAGGTTACAGGCAGGTTTCCTGTCAGGGTCTGGGGCTTCCTGTCCACACAGCAGTTTCCCCAGGGAGCCTCCCTGGACACAGGATTCTGTGTTTACCTATTAACTCTCTGAATTAACAACTGTGTTGTCATAGGAAAACTACCCTAACATACACAAAGACACAGTTGTTTGCATTCCTTACTCCTGTCCCTCAATATGAGTGAATTGCAGATATCCTGAGGCACAAGAGCTGCACCTTTACAGGTGTCCCAGATGCACTCCCTGTGCAGCCAGGACCACAAGATTCCACAGCTCCCCATACCTTCACCGAGCCCTTGTCCCAATCAAACAACCTGATACTTCCCTCCTGGCATTTGCTACTCAGGACTTTAAATGAGCTAGAGCTTTATTCCATTCCTCTCAACAAGAGTTAAATCATCTCCATGTATTAGTCAGGATTTTCCTGAGTAACAGGCCCAAAGCACATTGTTTTCATGACTAAATAGGTTGTGAAGTCCCATCATCCAGGATTTTCCTGGAGACCCAGGAAAACAAGTGGTGTAATTCTCATCTGATTCTGAACTAGTGTCTAGTCTCAGAACATGGAGACCTGATGATATAACTCTCAGAACTAGGGCCAGAGGGGACCACTCTTCCAGTTAAAACAAGCACATGGGAAGGAAAAATGAGGGAATTCTTCCTCCCTCTGCATCGTATTCTACTAAGAACTCTAATGGAATGGGTGATGCCCAGGCAGAAAGAAACCATGGATGGAAATGCGAATCTCTTCTGGAAACACATCACAGACATACACAGAAACAGTGGTTAATCTGGGCACCCATGATGCAGTCAAGATGACACATAAGGGTAATTAGACAATTCAACCTCCTGTAAAAGTGGAGTTCAAAGACTAGAGATTTAGAAGTCCATGCCATCACTGGGGTGGAGACTGGTGGCCAGGGCAGTGCTCCTGTGAAGAAGGAGGGCAGAAGCCCATGGGGGCACTGCAGTCAAAGGATCCCCTGGATCGCATGGGAGAGACAGTCCCCTTCTGTGAGTGCATTTGGGATAGGGGGCATTGTCTCTCATGGGACACGAGAGCTGACAGGCACCATTGCACTGCCCTGGTCATTAGCATTGGAGCCTCTGCTGAGAGCAGCTAACTGGACGCTGCCTTCTTGTTATTCCTCACCATGAACTCCAAGACCCTAGTGTTCATGCAACTGCCCTTCTGGGATAACCAGCTCCAGCCACAGCACAGTGAAACCCTCTCCTAGAGGATCAGTGGGGTCCCTGTAATATTGAGTTCATACAATTTGGAGTTTTCAAACCCAGCTAGAGCTCCTGAGATAAAACATAAGAGCTCTGTGCCACCAGGTGGGCCAATGGTTTGGACACGGACAGGGTGAAGGCTGTGTTCTGATGGAAGCCTGGGACCCACGAGTACAGATCGTTCTCTCTGTGTGAGGGCTTCCTGAACAGGGGCGGCTGGGAACTCCAACACAGGGACTAGAGTGGAAGCTGATGCCAATATTTCCTCCCACCAATCAGCATGGACAGAGTTCAGTGAACAGCACAGCACCCCCAGTAGAAGCTGAGCCACTGACACCAAGATCCACCCCCCTTGCCTTCCTCAAGTGCTTCCTTACTAGGGAAAGAGTGTCCGGAACCCAGACCAGCACCATGCCCCTCCCTTCAAAGACCACTATATACCCCCACAGTCACCAAGTCTACTGACCATATACTGAGGCGAACCTTCACCTCTAGAGGAGATAGGAATTAGCCTCTTTTAACAGGCAGAACAAACTCACCTAGTTAAAACTCACAACACTATGGACAAAGTTGAAAAACTCCCCACTAGAGGCAAGGAGAAACTCTGGAGAGGTCTGACCTGAGGGACAGAGCAGCCAATACATAACAGCACAGTGCCCACAGCACATGAAGGAAATGCTTCCAGAAAAGTCAGGTCCTCAACAGCATGTAAACATTTCTCAATAAATACACTACTCTAGAAGCAGAAAACATAACAGGATTTTCCAAAAACTTAAGAAAGCAGAGACATAGAAATACAGAGTGATGGAAGAATTCATTCCAAAAGAAAAACAATAAAATGTCATTGCCAGGTATATAATTAAAACACGTATAACCAATATGCCTCAAACACAATTTTTTAAACTATCATAAGTAAACAGAATTTTTTAAAAATCATCATAAGGATACTAGCTGTGTTTGAAGAAAGCATACAAGACAGGAGGATACGCTGTCTGCATGTAGAAAAGACTTAAAAACTTGTCAGGCTGAAACTTTACAAATGCTATAACCGAGATGTGAAATTGATTGCACATAATGACCTCAGGTGGAAAGAAGCAGATGAATGAGTAAGTGACATAGAAGATAAAATTATGGGGGAATGAAGCAGGAAAGAAGAGGAAAATTAAATATTGCATCACAAACTTATACTGAGGGAACTGAGCAACTTCATAAAGTGTAATAAAATTATTTTCAAAGGAGTCCCAGAGGAAGACAAGAGGGATAAAAAAGGGGAAAAGTTTTATCTGAGTGCATTATAGTGGAAAACATCCACAAACTGGGGAAGGAAATAGTCATCCACATTTATGAGTCACAGAGAACTCCCATTAAAATAAAAACAAAGCAGCTAACACGGAGACATATCACAGTAAAATTAGCAAAATATACATATAAAGAAAAACACTAAAAGCAGCAAGTCAAAAGAAGTCTCTAACTAAAACGGGAAGACATAAAAGATTATGGCAGATGTCTCCACAGAAACCCGCAGGCAAGAAAGGAGTGGCATGATATCCTCAACATGCCCAAGTAAAAAATATGCAGCCAAGAATACTTACCCATCAAGGCTCTCATTCAGATACAAGGAGAGACAGAATTTCCCAAACAAAAACCAAAAGAGTTCGTGGCCTCTAAACCAGCCCTTTGAGAAATATTAAATGGGACTCTTTGAGTGGGATAGGAAGACTAAAAGAAACAAAGACTAGAAATAAGCAGAGAAAATCTCCAGAAACAGTGACTTTAGAGCTAACACAATGGCACTAAGTTTATATCTATCAATAATCACTGTGAATGTAAAAGGGCAACATGCTCCAACCAAAAGACATAGGAAAACAGAATGGATAAAAAAAAAAATACAAGACTTTCTATACACTGCATCCAATAGACTCATCTTCAACCCAAATACCTGTAGATTGAAATTGAGGGGAGAGACAGCAATTTATCATGCTAACGGACGTCAAAAGAAACTTGTAGTACCATACACGTATGACACTAACTAGATTTTAACCAAAATCTGTTACAAGAGATGAGCAAGGCAGTATATCATCACACACTGGTCTATCCAACGAGAAGATATAAAGCTTTAAATCTTTATATGCTAAAATTTTAACCACTGATATATATAAACCAGTTAATAAGAAACATAAACTAATTGATAATAATACAATAATAATAATAGAGAACTTTAACACTCCACTTACAACAATGGACACATCATCTAAGCTGAAAATCAATAAGGAAACAAAGGTTTAGGAAGACACACTGGACCAAATGGGCTTAACAGATATATTCAGAACATTCCATTCTAAACAGAAGAATATACATTCCTTTTGAGTGTACATAGAATATTCCCCAGAACAGATCACATTCTATGTCACAAATCAGCCCTCTACAAGTACAAAAAGATTGACATAATACCAAGGATATTTTCATACCAGGACACTATGAAACTTGAAGTCAACCACAAGAAAACCTTCAGCAACACCACTAATACATGAAGTTAAAGACATTGTAGTAAAGAATGTATGAGATTTTCAGGAAATTAAGGAAACAGTAAAAAATACATGGAAGCAAATGAAAACGGAAATATGCCAGTGCCAAACCATCTGGATGCAGCAAAAGTGGTTGGAAGAGGGAAATATATAGCAATACAGGCCAAACTCAAGAAAGAAGAAAAATCTCAAACACACAACCATGTTACACCTAAACGAGCTAGGAAATGAGCAGAAAATGAACCCTGAAGCCAGCAGAAGGTAAATAAAGAAGACTAGACCAGAAATAAGTGATAAAGAAGCAAACAAACAAAAACAGTACAACAGATCAATAAAACTATAAGCTGGTTTTTGGAAGAATAAAAATGATAAACCAAGGTCATACTTAGCAAAAGCAAAAGAGAAAGGATTAAGTAAATATTTTTTAATATGAAATTTATTGTCAAATTGGTTTCCATACAACACCCAGTGCTCATCCCAACAGGTGCTCTCCTCAATACCCATCACCAACCCACCCCTCACTCCCACCCCCCATCAACCCTCAGTTTGTTCTCAGTTTTTAGGAGTCTCTTATGTTTTGGCTCCCTCCCTCTCTAACCATTTTTTTTTCTTCCCCTCTCCCATGGTCTTCTGTTAACTTTCTCAGGATCCGCATAAGAATGAAAACATATGGAATCTGTCCTTCTCTGTATGACTTATTTCACTTAGCATAACACTCTCCGATTCCATCCACGTTGCTACAAAAAGCCATATTTCATTCGTTCTCATTGCCATGTGGTATCCCATTGTGTATATAAACCACAATTTATCCATTTGTCAGTTGATGGACATTTAGGCTCTTTCCATAATTTAACTATTGTTGAGAGTGCTGCTATAAACATTGGGGTACAAGTGCCCCTATGTATCAGTACTCCTGTATCCCTTGGGTAAATTCCTAGCAGTGATATTGCTGGGTCGTAGGGTAGGTCTGTTTATAATTTTTTGAGGAACCTCCACACTGTTTTCCAGAGTGGCTGCACCAGTTTCATTCCCACCAACAGTGAAAGAGGGTTTCCGTTTCTCCACATCCTCGCCAGCATATATAGTCTCCTGTTTTGTTCATTTTAGCCACTTTGACTGGCGTGAGATGATATCTGAGTGTGGTTTTGATTTGTATTTCCCTGATGAGGAGCGACGTTGAGCATCTTTTCATGTTCCTCATGGCCATCTGGATGTCTTTAGAGAAGTGTCTATTCATGTTTTCTGCCCATTTCTTCACTGGGTTATTCGTTTTTCAGGTGTGGAGTTTGGTGAGCTCTTTATACATTTTGGATACTAGTCCTTTGTCCGATATGTCTCTTGCAAATATCTTTTCCCATTCCGTTGGTTGCCTTTTAGTTTTGTTGATTGTTTCCTTCTCTGTGCAGAAGCTTTTTATCTTCATGAAGTCCCAATAGTCCATTTTTGCCTTTAATTCCCTTGCCTTTGGGGATGTGTCAAGTAAGAAATTGCTGCGGCTGAGGTCAGAGAGGTTTTTCCATGCTTTATTCCCTAGGGTTTTGATGATTTCCTGTCTCACACTCAGGTCCTTTATCCATTTTGAGTTTGCTTTTGTGAATGGTGTAAGAAAGTGGTCTAGTTTCATCCTTCTGCATGTTGCTGTCCAGTTCTCCCAGCACCATTTGTTAAAGAGACTTTTTTCCATTGGATATTCTTTCCTGCTTCATCAAAGATTAGTTGGCCATACTTTTGTGGGTCTAGTTCTGGGGTTTCTATTCTATTCCATTGTTCTATGTGTTTTTGTGCCAATACCATGCTGTCTTGATGATTACAGCTTTGTAGTAAAGGCTAAAGTCTGGGATTGTGATGCCTCCTGCTTTGGTCTTCTTCTTCAAAATTACTTTGGCTATTCGGGGCATTTTGTGATTCCATACAAATTTTAGGATTGCTTGTTCTAGTTTTGAGAAGAATGCTGGTGCAATTTTGATTGGGATTGCATTGAATGATATCTTCTTCAATTCCCTTCATAAGTTATCTATTGTTTTCAGCATACAGATCTTGTACATCTTTGGTTAGGTTTATTCCTAGGTATTTTATGCTTCTTGGTGCACTTGTGAATGGGATCAGTTTCTTTATTTGTCTTCTGTTGCTTCATTATTAGTGTATTAAGAATGCAACTGTTATCTGTACATTGATTTTGTATCCTGAGACTTTATTGAATTCATGTATCAGTTGTAGCAGACTTTTCATGGAATCGATCGGGTTTTCCACATATAATATCAAGTCTCCTGCAAAAAGTGAAAGCTTAACTTCATCTTTGCCAATTTTGATGCCTTTGATTTCCTTTTATTGTCTGATTGTTGATGCTAGGACTTCCAACACTATGTTAAACAACAGCGGTGAGAGTGGACATCCCTGTCGTGTTGCTGATCTCAGGGAAAAAGCTCTCAGTTTTTCCCCGTTGAGGATGATATCAGCTGTGGGTTTTTCATAAATGGCTTTTATGATCTTTAAGTATGTTCCTTCTATCCCGACTTCCTAGAGGGTTTTTATTAAGAAAGGATGGTGAATTTTGTCAAATGCTTTTTCTGCATCCATTGACAGGATCATATGGTTCTTATCTTTTCTTTTATTAATGTGATGTATCACACTGATTGATTTGAGAATGTTGAACAAGCCCTGCCCAGCCCAGGAATGAATCCCACTTGATCATGGTGAATAATTCTTTTTATGCTGTTGAATTCAATTTGCTAGTATCTTATTGAGAATTTTTGCATCCATATTCATCAGGGATATTGGGCTATAGTTGTCTTTGTTGCTGGATCTCTTTCTGGTTTAGGAATCAAAGTAATGCTGGCTTCATCGAATGAGTCTGGAAGTTTCCCTTCCGTTTCTATTTTTTGGAAAACTTGAGAAGGATAGGTATTATCTGTGCTTTAAATGTCTGGTAGAATTCCCCAGGGAAGCCATCTGGTCCTGGACTCTTATTTGTTGGGAGATTTTTGATGACTGATTCAATTTCTTTGCTGGTTATGGGCCTGCTCAAGCTTTCTATTTCCTCCTCTTTGAGTTTTGGAAGTGTGTGTGGTGTTTAGGAATTTGTCCATTTCTTCCAGGTTGTCCAGTTTGTTGGCATATAATTTTTCATAGTATTCCCTGATAATTGCTTGTATCTGTGAAGGATTGGTTGTAATAATTCCATTTTCATTCATGATTTTATCTATTTGGGTCATCTCCCTTTTATTTTTGAGTAGCCTGGCTAGAGGTTTATCCATTTTGTTTATTTTTTTCAAAAAACCAACTCTTGGTTTCGTTGATCTGCTCTACAGTTTTTTTAGATTCTATATTGTTTATTTATTCTCTGATCTTTATTCTTTCTCTGCTTCTGCTGGGTTTACGGAGTCTTGGCTGTTCTTCTTCTATTTACTTTAGATGTGCTGTTAGATTTTGTATTTGGGATTTTTCTTGTTTCTGGAGATAGGCCTGGTTTGCAATGTCTTTTCCTCTCAGGACTGCCTTTGCTGCATTCCAAAGCGTTTAGATTGTTGTATTTTCATTTTCATTTGTTGCCATGTACTTTTTAATTTCTTCTCTAATTGCCTGGTTGACCCATTCATTCTTTAGTAGGGCATTCTTTAACCTCCATGCTTTTGGAGGTTTTCCAGACTTTTTCCTGTGGTTGATTTCAAGCTTCATCATGGTCTGAAATTATTCATGGTATGATCTCAATTCTTGTATACTTATGAAGGGCTGTTTTGTGACACAGTATGTGATCTGTCTTGGAGAAGGTTCCATGTGCACTCGAGAAGAAAGTATTTTCTGTTGCTTTGGGATGCAGAGTTCTAAATATATCTGTCAAGTCCATCTGACCCAGTGTATCATTCAGGGCCCTTGTTTCTTTCTTGATCCTGTGTCTAGATGATCTATCCACTGTTGTAAGTGGAGTATTAAAGTTCCCTGCAATTACCACATTCTTATCAATAAGGTTGCTTGTGATCATCATTAATTGTTTTATATATTTGTGGGCTTCCGTATTCAGTCCATAGACATTTATAATTGTTAGCTCTTCCTGATGGATAGAGCCTGTAATTATTATATAATTCCCTTTTTCATCTCTTGTTACAGCCTTTAATTTAAAGTCTAGTTTGATATAAGTATGCCTACACCAGCTTTCTTTTGACTTCCAGAGGCATGATAGATAGTTCTCCATCCCCTCACTTTCAATCTGAAGGTACCCTCAGGTCTAAAATGAGTCTCTTGTAGGCAGCAAATAGATAGGTCTTGTTTTTTTTTAATCCATTCTGATACCCTATGTATTTTGGTTGGAGCATTTAGTCCATTTACATTCAGTGTTATTATAGAAAGATATGGGTTTAGAGTCATTGTGATATCTGTAGGTTTCATGCTTGTAGTGATGTCTCTGGTACTTTGTCTCACAGGATCCCCCCCCCCCCAGGATCTCTTGTAGAGCCGGTTTAGTAGTGATGAATTCCTTCAGTTTTTGTTTGTTTGGGAAGACCTCTTTCTCGCCTTCTATTCTAAATGACAGACTTGCTGGATTAAGGATTCTCAGCTGCATTTTTTTTCTGTTCATCACATGGAAGATTTCCTGCCATTCCTTTCTGGCCTGCCACGTTTCAGTAGACAGATCCATCATGAGTCTTATCAGTCTCCCTTTATGTGTTAGAGCACGTTTATCCCTAGCTGCTTTCAGAATTCTCTCTTTATCCTTGTATTTTGCCAGTTTCACTATGATATATCATGCAGAAGATCGATTCAAGTTACATCTGAAGGGAGTTCTCTGTGCCTCTTGGATTTCAATGCCTGTTTCCTTCCCCAGTTCAGGGAAGTTCTTAGCTATGATCTTTAAGTACACCTTCAACACCTTTCCCTCTCTCTTCCTCCTCTGGAATCCCAATTATGCATATATTATTTCATTTAATTATGTCACTTAGTTCTCTAAGTCTCCCCTCATACTCCTGGATTTTTTTTATCTCTCTTTTTCCTAGCTTCTTCTTTTCCATAATTTTACCTTCTAATTCACCTATTCTCTCCTCTGCCTCTTCAACCTGAGCTGTGATCGCCTCCATTTCACTTTTCATCTCATTTATAGCATTTTCTAACTCCTCCTGACTCTTTTTTAGTCACTTGATCTCTGTAGTAATAGATTCTCTGCTGTCCTCTATTTTTTTTAAACCCAGCGATTAATTTTATGACTATTATATTAAATTCATTTTCTGCTATATTGCTTAAATCGTTTTTGATCAGTTCATAAGCTGTTGCTACTTCCTGGAGTTTCTATTCAGAAGAATTCTTCCGTTTGGTCATTTTGGACAGTCTCTGGAGTGGCGGGGAACTGCAGGGCTCTTCCCCTGTGCTGTCTGGAGTAACTTGCGTTGGTGGGTGAGGCTGCAGTCAGACCTGATGTCTTGTCCCAGCCCTCCACTGGGGCCACAGTCAGATTGGAATGTCCTTTATCTTCCCCTCTCCCAGGGGCAGTACTCACTGTGGAGTGGTGTGGTCTCTGTCTGGGCAAATAGCACACTGCCAGGCTTGTGGTGCTGCTTCGATGGGATCAGGAATATTAACTGGGGTGGATCCGCAAGGTGCAAAGGGGCGGGAGGGGCAGGCTTACCTCGCTTTGCCTTTGGTGGTCCACTTCAGGAGGGGCCCTGTGGCACCGGGAGGGAGGAAGACCCATTGGAGGGATGGATCTGCAGAAGCACAGCATTGGGTGTTTGCGAGGTGCAAGCACCTCGTGCTGGGAACTGGTTCCCTTTGGGATTTTGTCTGGGGGATGGGCAAGGGAGATGGTGCTTCCCTGCACCTTTGTTCTCTAACAAGCTGAGCTCTGTCCTTCGGGGCTCAATAACTCTCCCTCACATTGTCCTTTAGCCCTCCAGTTCTCTGAACAGAGCTGTTGACTTATACCTTTCCAGATGTTAAGCCCCACTGACTGTCAGAACACACTCCGCCCAGCCCCTCCGCTTTTGCAAGTCAGATTCAGGGGCTCTGCCATGCTGGGTGGGCTGGCTGCCCCTCCAGTGCTCTGGCTCCCTCCAGCCAGTCTGTGTAGTGTGCGCCGCCTCTCTGCCCTTCCTACCCTCTTCCATGGGCCTCTCATCTACTCTTGGCTCTGGAGAGTCAATTCTGCTAATCTTCTGGCGGTTTTCTGGGTAAATTAGGGAGATGTGGGTGGAACCTAAGCGATCAGCAGGACGTGGTGATCCCAGCGTCCTCCTACGCTGCCATCTTCCTCCAAGACTAAGTAAATATAATCACAAATTTGAGAGGAGAGATCACAACTAACACCAGAGAAATACAATTATAAAAAAATATTTTGGAATTTATATGCCAACAAATTGGTCAATCTGAAAGACATGGATAAATTCCTAGAATGATATAAACTAAACTGAAAAAGGGAGAAATAGAAAACCTGAACAGACTGAAAGGAGCAAAGAAATTGAATCAGTAATCAAAAACCTACTGACACACAAAAGTCAAGAGCCAGATGGCTTCACAGGTGAATTCTACCAGATATTTAAGAAGAGTGTAAATATTCTATTTAAGTAGAATAAAATATTCTAGTCTTCTCAAACTGTTCCAAATAATAGAAATGGAAAGAAAACTTCCAAACTCATTCTATAAGGCCAGTATTATCATGGTTCCAAACCAGATTAAACCCCACTAAAAACGAGACTTACAGGCCACTAGCCCTAATGAGAATGGATGCAACAATTCTCAAGAAAATCCTTTCCAACTGAATCCAACAACATCAAAAGTAGCATTTACCATGATAGGGTGGGATTTGCTCCTTGGCTGTAAGGGTGGTTCAATATTCACAAATAAATCACTGTAATACATCACAGTAATAAGAGAAAGGATAACAACTATATGACCCTCTCAATAGATCCAAATAATAATAATAATAACATTTGACAAAGTAAAACATCCTTTCTTGATAAAAACCTTCAACAAGGGATAGAGGAAACATACCTCAACACCATAAAGTCCATATATGAAAACCCCACAGCTAATATCCTCACTGGGAAAACAAATTTCCTCTACTCTCAGGAACACAAGTGGAATGCCCACTCTCATAATACTACTTAACTATCCCTGGAAGCTTTATCCACACAAACAGGCAACAAAAATAAACAAAGGCATTCAAATTGGAAAGGAAGGAGTCAAAATTTCACTCTTCACAGATGACATGACAATCTACACAGAAAACCCAAGACTCCACCAAAACATTGCAAGAACTGATACACCAATTCACCAAAGCCACAAGATACAAAATCAACATACAGAATTCTATTGCATTTCTATACAGCAATAATGAAGAAACAGAAAGACAAATTAAAAAAAAATCCATCCCGTTTAATATTGTACGAAAAACAATAGGATACCTAAGAGTTAAAAGATCTATACTCTGTAAACTATAAAACATGATGAAAGAAACTGAGGATGACAGAAAGAAATGGAAACACAGTCAATGTTAAGGATTGAAGGAGCAAGTATTGTTGACATGTCTATGCTACACAAAGAAACAGGAGACTTCGTGATTGCAGATTTCATGCTATATTACAAAGCTGTAGTCATCAAGACAGTATGCTACAAGCACAAAAGAGACACACAGGCAATAGAAAAGAAAGGTAAAACCATATATGGACTCACAAATGTATGGTCACCTCATCTTGGCTGAAACAGGAAAGAGTATGTAATGGAAAAAAGACAATTTTGTCAACAAATGGTGTTGGGCACACTGGACCAGAGGATGCAAAAGAATGAAACCGAGTCACTTTCTTACCCCATACACAAAAATAAATTCAAAATGGGTGAAAGACCTAAATGTGAGACAAGAGACCATCAAAATCCTAGAGAACTCAGGCAGCAACTTCTATGACATCAGACATCGCAACTTCTTACTTGATGCATCTCAGAAGGCAAAGGAAACAATAGTAAACATGAACAACTGGGGCCTCATCAAAAGAAAAAGCTTCTGCGCTAAAGAAACAATCAACTACACTAAAAGGCAACCTACAGAATTGAAAAAGGTATTTGGAAATGACAAATCTCATAAAGGCTTACCATCCAAAATCTATAAAGAACGTATCAAACTCAACACCCAAATTACAACTAATCCAGTGAAGAAATGGGCAGAAGACATGAGGAGACACTTTTCCAATGAAAGCATCCAGATGGCTAACCAACACGCAAAAAGATGCTCAATATCACTCATCATCAGGGAAATACAAATCAAAACTGCAATGAGAAACAACCTCAAACTGTCAGAAAGTCTAAAATTAACAACTGGGAAACAAGAGATATTGATGAGCCTGAGGAGAAAAGAAAACACTTTTATACTCTTGGTGGAAATACATAGTGTGGCCATTCCAGAACACAGTTTAAAAACTTAAAACTTAAACTACCTTACACTCCAGCAATTGCTCTATGAGGTATTCACCCAAAGGATACGAAAATTCTGATTTGAGGAGGCACATGCACCCCAATGTTTACAGCAGCATTACCAATGAGAGCCAAACTGAGGAAAGAGACCAAAAGTCCACCGAGTGATGAATGTGCTATATGTATAGACTAGAATATTACTCAGAAATAAGAATGAAATCTTGTCATTTGCAAAGATGTTGATGCAGCTAGAGGGTATCATGCTAAGTGAAGTAAGTCAGTCAAAGAAAGACAAACACCATATGATTTCCTCATATGAGGAATTTAAGAAACACAACAGATGAACACAGGGGATGGACAAAAAGATCAAGAAAGACATAAAAGACTGTAAGGTTAGAGAACAAACTAAGGGTTGCTAGAGGCCAGGTGTGTGGGGGATTGGATAATGGGTGAGAAGGCCACGCGTTGTGATGAGTACTGGATGTGAATGTAGGTGATGAATCAATAAATTCTACTAATGAAATTAATATCACACAATATGTGAACTAACAAAAATTTAAACACAAATTTAAAAATTAAAAAAAGTGAAAAAAAAAGGAAGGGAGAAATATTGTCACAAATTGTCATGAACATGGAATCTAAGGTAGTGAGTCTACCTTCTTGAATTTACCCATTTTATACCTGTTAGTGGACATTAATTAACATATGCATGAATTTTCACAGCAGTGCCAGGTGGGCTGGAATTCAAACCACAGCAACCCTTCCTAACTCCTCTGTGTCCATATCCCATGGGCCGCTTGTCCAGACACCTGCACAAGAACCCAGGTTGGGCCTCAGCAGGGACCGACATCTGCAGAACTGGAAAGTCTGGAGAGATGACCCTTCCTGCCAGCCTGTGGGTTTCTTTCACCCCCTTGTGTCTCAGCTCCCTTGTCTTCCTTTCCCTTCTCTTTAAAAAGGACCATTCCCCTGTTAGTGGTGCATGAAAGTGAGGGACTATCTTTTCTGTAAGTATTCAATATGACAGATCATTTACATGGGAACAAAAAAAAAAAAAAACCCACCAATATGGTTCAGCCTGTCTTACAGGCTCCTATCACCCAATGTGGCAGAGTACAAATAAACCTAAATATGCATTTAATGAAACACTGTACAGCATGTTGGAAAAGCATTAGGGGATGAGAAAGCTGGAAGAATTCCACAAATGCAGATATGAGCTCCCCTTTGAAGGAGGAAGAAAATCATACTCCCAAACATGCAAGAGTAAAATAGTTTTAGGAAATGATAAAACAGTTGCAGTGTGTTCTATTCATGAAGTGTCTGACAGTGACAACACACAACATGAATTTTCAGGGTTTTACATAGAATTGTGAATGGAAAATCCTGTGTCAAGAACTCAGTTGTGTGCACAGAGCTCAATGGCTCCTGAGACATAGAGAAAGCCCAACACGTGGAAAGGTAAACGCGTTTTTTGACCCCAGGAGCACATCTATCAAATATGACGAACAATCTGGCCAAAAAGACACAGCACAGAATCTCTTATGAAATTTGAAGTTCAATTACAGCATGACAACAGAATTGTCCATATATTTATGAAAAAAACATGCCATGAAAATGAGTTACTGGCGTCTATAAACTTAACAACAAACAACAAAACACTAAGTCACCAGAGACCAATTAGGGAACAAGTCAACATTGAGAGGGAACCAGAAAAAAAAAAAAAACACCAAGACTTTCATTTACATTGTAAATCAAGAAATAAGTCGGGTGCCTGGGTGATTCAGTCGCTATAAGCATCTACTTCAGCTCAGGTCGTGATGTCAGGGTTCATGGGTTTGAGCATCATGTCAGGATCTCTGCTGACAGCTCAGAGCCTGGAGCCTGCTTCAGATTCTGTGCCTCCCTCTCTCTGCATCTCACCCTTCTGTGTCTCTCTCTCGAGAATAAATATTTCAAAATAGACATTAGGCACAAGCAATCAATCATCATTAAAACCAAAATTAAAGCTCAGAACACAAGACCCATAAAAAGAAATGGTATAATTACACTTTATGAAAATCAGATACGTTTTTCTGCCCACAGGACAATCAGTGGCAGTAAGACAAGTTACAAAGGAAGAGACATTATTCACAAATTGCATAACTACCAAGGGACCTGCATCCTGAATATGCTAAGAACCCTCAACAGTCAATAGGAAGAAAGGAAACAACCCTCTATAAAACAAGCACAGCCTTGCGTAGTAAACATCCCATCCTAGAGGTTGTAGACACATCAGGTATAGACTGGGGAAGACTCTTCACACCATCGACTGTCAAGGAAATTCAAATCAAGAATGCAATAGATGCCCTATGCACTCATCCTGAGGGCTCAGGTATGAAGGGAACCCTGGCAACACCATCCAGGTGAGCATCCAGCACACGTGGGGCCTCAAACACTGCAGGTAGGAATGAAAAACAAACACCAGCTCTGGAAAACCATTGGCTGTTGCTTATGACATTATGCATGGATGACTTAACATGTAACCTGGAAATACCACTCCCAAGTGTTTGCTCCAGAATGAAATCCCATGCTCAGAAAATAAATGTTTTCTAAATATTTATAGCAACCTTCTTAGTGTTATAAGCTAAGAATAAGTCAAAAGTCTTTCTAAATATAAAGGAATAAAAGTATGAAACTTACATCGATGGCATGCTTTGCCACAGAAATGTGATGCTATTGATGCAGAATTGAAACTAGGAGAACCCTCAAAGACATGATGTGAGGGAAGGCCACAGAGGTGCTGTGGCCTGAGACATTCACACAGCCAGCCTAGGTGTGACAGCATAAGTGACAGTGTTTGGTTAGACCTTATCTCTTTCTGCCCCACCCCCACATGATAAGTTCCTCTGCTTGATGTTGAATGCTGTGCTATGTTCAACAATACTCTGATGTATGGAGTCTCCACAGACTGAACCCCACAACCTCTGACTCCTCTGGAGAGGTGCTGAGACCAGAATCTGATATGTGTTCTGACAGCGGCTGTTCCCTCCATTGTCCCTGGCTCTTGCTGTCTCCTGCTGGTGAGGAGTAGGTTAGGAATCATCCACTGAAACCATTTGTCTCCTGCACCTGACTCTCCCACAACATGAGGCCCAGACCGTCCTCACACTCAGCTGTAAATGAAGTCAGTCGTACTGGAACAGGTTTGCACCTTGGTTTAGCGGATTTTTCCAGCTCCCCCCTGCCCTGGACAAACTCTGTAGCTACAGGTGGGGACAAACTGAGGGCTCAGTTTAGGGGTGGCTGGCAGCTGCACTTCTTTGAGGCTTGCTTGTCCTGGTGGCATGAGACCCCTGCCATATAAGTCAGGTCTGGGGCGACCAGGCTCCCAGCATCCCTAGTGGACTGTGCCCAGGGCAAAGCTTCCATCCTGGGAGAGGGGCTGCATACAATGAGTGAGTCCCACATCTCAGTGGCACCTGTAGGGGCTTGGCCTCAACAGCACACAGACTGGGGTCACTGACATCCTGTCCCTCTGGGAAAGAGTCCTCTGAACAGGAGCTGGGCACCAGGAACCCTGTATATTGGCTACAAGAGTCTGGAGGGGAGGTTGCAGCCAGGCTCAGTGGCACACGCCTATAGTCCCAGCTCCTTTCACTGGAGTTTCCATTTGCTGAGCTGGGGTGGGGAAAGAAAATAACATACCTTAGCTCAAAACTCTAGCTGTTCCTTGTGGCAGTATATTTTTTGGAATAAATGCTTCCTCGTGGGCTGTATGCCAACAAGGCCATTTGTAGACACTTTAAATACATTGATTGAGTTTTTATTCAAATTCAAGTTAGTTAACATGCAAAGCAATATTAGATTCATGTGTAAAATATAGTGATTCAACATTCCCACACAAAACACAGTGCTCATTATGAGTGCACCCCTTCATCCCCATCACCTACTTCCCCCAACCTTCCATCCACTTTCCCTCTGGTAACCATCAGTTTGTTCTCTACAGTTAAGAGTCTGATTGGTGTGCTTACATGTTCCATGGGTTAAGGCCACGACTCTTGATTTGGGCTCATGTCTTGCTTTCATGGTTCCTGAGATCGAGCCCCACATTGGTTCCTGCACTGACACCACAGAAACTGCTTGGGATACTCCTTCCCTCTTCTTCTGCCCCTCCTCCCATTCTCTCTCAAAATAAATAAATAAACATTGAAAAAATCATCTATTTCTTGGTTTGACTCTTCTCTCTTATTTTTCCCTTTACTCATTTGTTGTTTCTTAAATTCTACATATGAATGAAATCATATATTTTTCTTTCTCTGGCATATTTAATTTTTTTCCAATCAAAGATTGTGCTGATTTTATCTTATTTAATTCAACAAGCGAGGGACTCAGTAACGTACAATGCGGTCCAGAGGAATGTGGACGAGTAAGAAATAAAATCTAGTGAGCAATGGCACTTAGGAAAAACTCCTTAGAAGAAGTGAATTAAACTAAGCTTTCCCTCCTCCTGTTTTATTGAGATTTACTCAACCCACAACACTGTATAAGTTTCAGGTGTTCAGTATAATGACGTGACTTACATATATTTTGAAATGTTTACCATAGTGAGTTTAGTTAATGTCCATCATCCATAGGTTAAGCAGAAAAGTAAGAGAAAATAATGTTTATTTGCTTTGTGATGGAAACTCTTAGGATTTACTCAATTCATTAACTTTCACAATTACCAAACAGCAGTGTTCAGTAGTCACCATGTTGTCCATTACATTCCTAGTATTTACTTATTTTCTAACTTGGAGTTTGTCACTTTGACCACCTTCATCTGATCCCCTCCCCTACCTCTGGTAACCACCTATGTGATCTTTTTTCTTTATTTAAGATGAAATTTATCGCCAAATTGGTTTCCATACAACACCCAGTGCTCATCCCAACAGGTGCCCTCCTCAATGCCCAGCCCCCAATTTCCCTTCCTTCCCTCCCCCACAATCAACCCTCAGTTTATTCTCAGTTTTTACGCATCTCTCGTGGTTTGCCTCCTTCCCTCTCTGTAACTCTTTCTCCCCTTCCCTTCCCCCATACTCTTCTGTTAAGTTTCTCAGGAATCACATAAGAGTGACTACATATTGTATCTGTCTTTCTCTGTTCGACCATGTCACTTAGCATAACACTCTCCAGTTCCATCCACGTTGCTACAAAAGGCCATATTTCATTCTTTCTCGTTGCCAAGTGCTATTCCATTGTGTATATAAACCACAACTTCTTTATCCATTCATCAGTTGATGGACACTTAGGCTCTTTCTATGATTTGGCTATTGTTGAAAGTGCTGCTATAAACATTGGGGTGCAAGTGCCCCTATGTCTCAGCTCTCCTGCATCCCTTGGGTAAATTCCTAGAAGTGTTATTGCAGGTTCATAGGGTAGATCTATTTTTAAGTTTTTGAGGAAACTCCACACTGTTTTCCAGAGTGGCTGCACCAGTTTGCATTGCCACCAACAGTGCAAGAGGGTTCCCATTTCTCCACATCCTCTCCAGCATCTAGAGTCTCCTGATTTGTTCATTTTAGACACTCTGACCTGCATGAGATGTTATCGCAGTGTGGTTTAGATTTGTATTTCCCTGATGAGGAGTGACATTGAGCATTTTTTCATGTGCCTGTTAGCCATCTGGATGTCTTCTTTAGAGAAGTTCTCTGATTATTTCAGGTAGCATAAATTTCTCTAGCTCCAACTGTGTCATTACAAATGACAAAATGTCATTCTTTGTGGGCCTGAGAAATATTCCTCTGTGTGTGTGTGTGTGTGTGTGTGTGTGTGTGTGCGCGCGCGTGTGTGTAGATATACCACATATTTTTTACCCATTCATCAATCAAACAGCACACTTGGGCTGTCTCCATAGCTGGGCTGTTTTTGATAGACCTGCTATAAACATAGAAGTACAAATCCCTTAAATTAGTATTTTTGTATCCCTTGGGTAAATACCTAGTAGTGCAATTCCTCAATCATAAAGTAGTTATACTTTTAGCTTTTTGAGGAACCTCCGTACTGTTTTCCAGAGTGGCTGCACCAGTTTGCATCCCACCATCAGTGCAAAAGGGATCTTCTTTCTCTGTATTCTCACCAACACCTGTTGTTTCTTGTGCTGTTGAGTTTAGCCTTTCTGACCAGTGTGAGTTGATATTTCATTGTAGTTTGGATTTATATTTCCCTGTGGAGGAGTGATGTGGATCATCTTTTCATGTGTTTATTGACAATCTGTAGGTCGCTTTTGGAAAAAATGTTTATTCATGTCTTCTGCCCATTTTTTAATAGGATTATTCAGTTCTGGAGTTGAATTTTATACTATATATAGAAATCCTGAAAAACTCCACCAAAAAAACCGCTAGAACTGATACAATAAACCAGTAAATTTGCAGCATACAAAATCAACATACAGAAATTTGTTACATTTTGATACAACAATAAATGAAGCAGGAGAAACAGAAATCAAGGAATTGATCCCATGTACAATTACACCAAAAACCACAAGATACCTTGAAATAAACCTAACTAAAGAGTTAAAAGATCTTCACTCTGAAAAATCTGGGACATTTATGGAAGAAATTGAAGAAGACAAAAGAAATGGAAAAATATTCAAAGTACATGGATTAAAAGAAAAGCATTGTTAAAATGTTGATACTACCCAAACCATTCTAGACATTCAATGCAAGTAATTCAATGCAAATATCCGTGTCTAATAATGCCAGCATTCTTCACAGAGCTAGAACCAATAATTCTAAAATTATCATGGTAGGGACACCTGGGTGGCTCAGTTGGCTAAGCGTCTGACTTCAGCTCAGGTCATGATCTCACAGTCCTGTGAGTTCGAGCCCCGCATTGGACTCTGTGCTGACAGCTCAGAGCCTGGAGCCTGCTTCAGATTCTGTGTCTCCCTCTCTCTCTGGCCCTCCCCTGCTCATGCTCTCTCTCTCTGTGTCAGCAATAAATAAAAACATTTAAAAAATAAAATTATCATGGAACCACAAAAGACCCTGAATCCACAAAGCAATCCTGAAAAAGAAAAAAAAATGGAGGCATCACAATTCCGGATTTCAAGCTATATTACAATGCTATAGTCATCAAGACAGTATAGTACCTACATAAAAATAGACACACGGATTAATATAACAGATTGGAAAACCCAGAAATAGACCCATAACTATATGGTCACCTAATCTTCGACAAAGCAGGAAACAGTATGAATTGGAAAAATGACAGTCCCTTCAACAAATAGTGTTGAGAAAACTGGACAGCAACATGACACTGTAGTTAAACTGGACCACTTTTTACAATATAAACAAAAATAAACTGAAAATGGATGAAAGACCTGAATGTGAGAAGGGAAACCATCAAAATCCTAGAGGAGAACACAGGAACCAACTTCTTTGACCTTGTCCAGAGCAACTTCTTACTAGACATGTCCCCAGAGGCATGGGAAACAATAGCAAAAATGAACTATTGGGATCTCATCAAGATAAACAGGTTCTATACAGCAATGAAACAATCAACAAAACTAAAAGGCAACTGACAAATGGGGAAAGATATTTGAAAATGACATATCACATAAAGGGTTAGTATTCAATATTATAAAGAACTTATCAAACTCAACACTGAAAAAAACAAATAATCCATCATGGATAAAGAAGATGTTATATATATATATATATATATATATATATATATATATATATATATATATACTTGGCAATGAAAAAGAATGAAATCTTACTTACCATTTGCAACTATGTGGATGGAATAAGAGGGTATTATGCTAAGTGAAATGAGTCAGTCTGAGAAAGACAAAAACCATATGATTTTACTCATATGAGGTGTTTAAGAGACAAAACAGATGAACATAACGGAAGGAAAACAAAAATAATATAAAAACAGGGAGGGGGACAAAACAGAAGAGACTCATAAATATGGAGAACAAATTGAGGGTTACTGGAGGGGTTGTGGGAGGAGGAATGGGCTAAATGGGTAAGGGGCACTAAGGAATCTACTCCTGAAATCATTGTTGCACTATATGCTAATTTGGATATAAATTTTAAAAAATAAAAAACAAACATGTTAATGAAAAAAAAAAGAGAAGAAAATTACCTCCACATGATCATGGCCACTATGAAAGCCCAAATCTGACAGCATATTGCACATAAAATATTAAAACCATTTCTGCCACATCAGGAGCCAGGCAATGATGGTCATCCCCAATAGAAGTATTCCACATGATAACGTGAAGAATAAACATGCTGCCTCAAACCATATCATCGTGTCACAGTCCTTATTTGGATAAAAGTCACATGAGAAACAGCCAGTCCAAGGACATCAGACCCTCGTTTGTCCCTTCACATCAGGAAATAAATCTCCCTTGGGAAAACTCCCTTCCCTGTACCAGGAGGGGAGGAGCATCCTTAGAACCGGAATAAGAAACACAGGGACAAGAAGGCTGTGAAAACAAACCTAGTTACTTGTTGACAAATTAAATACCCCAAACCCACACCTTTGCCTTAACTCTTGCCAAATCCAATGTTTTGTTGTCTGAAAGTCACAAGTGCCAACTGCTTTGTTCATTCTCTGGGTGTCATATCATTAGGAAGGCCATGCACTTGCAAAATGAAATTTATCCTCCCCTTTAGATCAGTCTCATGTCAATTGAATCCTTATACCAAGTGAAAACTCAGAAGAAGGGAAAATAATTCTCCTTCTACAACTGGAAGAAGTACCTGCAAACTTTGGCAATAAAAAGAAATAAAAGACATTTAAATCAGTAAGGAGGAAGGAAAATTACTTGTTTGCAGATGACATTGATCTTAAACATAACAAAACCCTAGAGATACCACAAAAAATATTATAACCAGTTTTTTTTAATGAGGAAAAGTGCAGGATGCACAATGAATAAAGAAAATAAATAAAAATAAACCACCTGTGATTCTACACACCAGCATGGAAATACATGAAAAATAAAAAACAAAATTATACAAGTGAAAATGGCACAGAATAAAGTATTTTGGGTTAAACTTCAAAAAGTATGTAAAATACATGTAGAGTGAAAATGACCTATGTTGATGACAGACCTGTAAAAATGCACACAGGACTGCAAATATACCTGTGCTCACTGATTAGAATTATTCATATTTTCACAGCACCATCTACACAAACTAAACTACAAGTGCGTCCCTAACTCTGTCGTTCACTTTTAAAGAATCAAATCTAAGTCTGGAGTGTGATATATATGTCATAGGACATGCAAATAGCGCCCTCACTGTGCTGATAAAACCAGCCCATCGCAGACTCTGCAGCTGGGAGAAGAGCCCCAGGCCCGGGAGTCTCAGGTGTTCCCATTCTCTGATCAGGAAAGAACAGACACCTCACCATGGAGTTTGTGCTTGGCTGGGTTTTCCTGGTTGCTCTTTTAAAAGAGCATGGTGAACGAGGGACACTGAGTATATGAGTGGACATGACTGAGAAAGAGTGGATGTGTGACAGTTTCCTGATGAAGATGTCTTGTGTCTGCAGGTGTCCAGTGTGACGTGCAGCTGGTGGAGTCTGGAGGAGACCTGGTGAAGCCTGGGGGGTCCCTGAGACTCACCTGTGTGGCCTCTGGATTCACCTTCAGTAGCTCTTGGATGAGCTGGGTCCGCCAGGCTCCAGGAAAGGGGCTGCAGTGGGTCGCATATATTAATACTGATGGAAGTAGCACAAGCTACGCAGACTCCGTGAAGGGCCGATTCACCATCTCCAGAGACAACTCCAAGAACACGCTCTATCTGCAGATGAACAACCTGAAGACTGAGGACATGGCCACATATTACTGTGCAAGAGACACGGTGAGGGGACCTCACTGGGAGCCCAGACACAAACCTCCCTGCAGGAGGGGATCAAGCACCACCAGGGGGCGCACACTATGCACAATTCTGGTTTGTGTTCCCAGGAGCAGGTGCAGATGGGGATTACAGGCATGTTTCCTCTCAGGGTCTGGGGCTTCCTGTCCACACAGCAGTTTCCCCAGGGAGCCTCTCTGGACACAGGATTCTGTGTTTACCTATTAACTCACTGAATTAGCAACTGTGTTGTCATAGGAAAACTACCCTAACATGCACATAGACACAGTTGTTTGCACTTTTTCCTCCAGTCCCTGAACATGAGTGAATTACAGATTTCTTGAGGCACAACAGCTGAACCTTTATAGGAGTCTCAGATGCACTCCCTGTGCAGCCAGGACCACAAGATCCCACAGTTCCACTTTATCTTCACCCAGCAGTTGTCCCAAACAACCTGAAACTTCCTTCCTGGAACTTGCTACTCAGGACTTTAAATGAGCTACAGCTTTATTCAATTCCTCTAAAGAAGAGATAATTCATCTCCATGTATTAGTCAGGATTCTCCCGAGCAACAGAAACCAAAGAAACTGGTTTACATGACTAAATACATTGATAAGCCCCACATTCCACTCTCACATACTGGAGACCCAGGAAAACCAGTGGTATAATTCTCATCTGATTCTGAACTAGTGTCTAGTCTCAGAACGTGGAGAGCTGATGATGTAACTCTCAGAACAAGGGCCAGAGAAAACCAAAGTTCCAATTCAAACAGGCACATGGGAAGTAAAACTGAGGGAATTCCTCCTCCCTGTGCATCAGATTTTATTCAGAACCTTAATGGAATGGGTGATGCCCAGGCAGACAGAAACCATGGATAGAAATGCCAGTCTCTTCTGGAACACATCACAGACATCCACAGAAACAGTGGGGAGTCTAGGCACCCATGATGCAGTCAAGATGACACATAAAGGTAATCATGACAAGTCAACCTCCTGTAAATGTGCCTTTAAAAGACTGAAGATTTAGAAGTCCATGCCATCACTGGCATGGAGCCTGGTGGGCATAGCTGTGCTTCTGTGGTGAAGGAGGGCAGAGTTGCATAGGGAGAATTGTGGTCTGAGTATCCCTTGGGAGACTTGGGGAGAGACAGTTCCCTTCTCAGGGTGCATTTCGTAAAGGGTTCATTGCCTCTCGTGGGGCAGGAGAGCTGACAGGCACCATTGCACTGCCCTGGTCATTAATATAGGAGCCTCTGCTGAGAGCAGCTAACTGAACACTGCCTTGTTGTTGTTCCCCACCATGAACTCCAAGCCCCTAGTGTTCATGCAACTGCCCTTCTGGGATAACCAGCTCCAGCCACAGCACAGTGAAACCCTCTTGCAGAGGATCAGTGGGGTCCCTGTCATATTCAGTTCATACAATTGGGAGTTTTCAAACCCAGCTAGAGCACCTGAGATAAACCTAAGAGCCATGTGCCGCCAGGTGGGCCAATGGTTTGGACACAGACAGGGTGAATGCAGGGTTCTGACGGAAGCCTGGCACCCATGAGTATAGACTGTTCTCTCTGTGTGAGGGCTTCCTGAACAGCGGTGGCTGGAAACTCCAACACAGAGAGTAGAGGGGGAAATGATGTCAATATTTCCTCCCACCAGTCATCATGGACAGAGTTCAGTGAGCAGCACAGCAGCCCCCAGTAGAAGATGAGCCACTGACACCAAGATCCACCCCCCTTTCCTTCCTCAGGTGCATCCTTTCTAGGGAAAGACTGCCTGGAAACCAGACCTGCATTGTGTCCCTTCCTCCAAAGACCACACATACCCCCACAGGCACCAAGTCTACTGACCATATAGTGAGGCATAGCTTCACCTCTAGGGGAAATAGGAATTAGCCTCTTTTAACAGTCAGAACAAACTCACCTAGTTAAAACTCACAACATTGTTGGCAATGTCTAAACACTCATCACTGGAGACAAGGAGAAACTGCAGAGGACTTAGCTGAGGGACAGAGCAGCCAATACACGACTGCACAGTGCACACAGAATGTGCAACAGATGCTTCCTAAAGTGGCAAGCCCTCAACAGTAATTGTACACTTCTCAATAAAGACACTACTCTAGAAACAGAAAACATAACAGGATTTTCTAAAACACTTAAGCAAGCGGAGACATAGATATACACCATGATGGAGGAATTCGTCCCAAAAGAAAAAACAATAAAAGGTCATTGCCAGGGATATTATTAAAACACATATAACTAATATGCCTCAAACAGAATTTCTAAAAACTCTCACAAAGAAATAGAATTTTTAAAAACTATCATAAGGATAATAGGTGTGCTTGAGAAAAGCATAGGAGACATGAGGGAAACCCTTACTGCAGATAGAAAAGACCTAAAACCTAGTCATGCTGAAATTTTAAAAATACTCTAAGATGTGAAACTGATTGTATATAATGACCTCAAGGCAGAATGAAGCAGATGAATGAGTAAGTGACATAGAAGATAAAATTATGGGGGAAATGAAGCAGAAAATAAGAGGAAAATTAAAATATTTCATCACAAACATATACTGAGGGAACTCAGAAACTACATAATGTGTAATAAAATGCTTTTCAAAGGAGTCGGGGAGAAGAGAGGGAGAAAAGAAGAGGTGTTATATGAGTGCATTTCCATGGGAAATTCCCAAAACTGGGGAAGGAAACAGACATACACATCTAGGAGGCATGGAGAACTCCCATTAAAATAAAAAATGGCAGGCCAACACTGAGACATATCATAGTAAAATTGGCGAAATACACAGAAAAAGACAAACCCTATGAGCACCAAGACGAAAGACGTCCCTAACTAAAGAGGGAAGATAAAATAAATGATTATGGTAGATGTATCCACAGAAACCTTCAGGCAAGAAAGGAATGACATGATATCCACAACATGCTCAATTGAAAATTATGCATCTAAGAATACTTTATCCAGTAAGACTGTCATTCGGATAAAAGAAGAAGAGATAGAAGTTCCCAGAAAGGTAAAAACCAAAGGAGTTCATGGCCTCTAAACAAGCCCTGCAAGAAATATTGAAGGGGACTCTTTGAGTGGTAAAGGAAGACTAAAAGAAACAAAGATTAGAAATAAGCAGAGAGTCTCCAGAAACTGTGACTTCAGAGGTAACACAATGGCACTAAGTTTATATCTATCAATAATCACTGTGAATGTAAAAGGGAAAAATGCTCTAATCAAAAGACATAGGATATCAGAATGGATTAAAAAAATACAAGACCTTCTGTACACTGCATACAATAGGCTCATTTTCAACCTAAAGCAACAGTAGATGGAAAGTGAGGGGAGGGAGAACAATTTATCAGGCTAATGGACGTGAAAAGAAAGGTGTAGTACCATACTCATATCACACTGACTAGATTTTAAACCAAAGTCTATTACAAGAAATGAGGAAGTCAGTGTATCATCATGAAGGGTCTATACAGCAAAAAGATATAAAGCTTTAAATATTTATACACCAATATATAAATCAATTGATAAGAAACATTAAAAACTTATTGATAATAATACAAGAATAATAATAGAGAACTTTAACACTCCACCTACCGAAATGGACACATTACCTAAGCCAACATTAATAAGGAAACAATGGCTTAGAAAGGCACACTGGACCAAATGGACTTAACAGATATATTCAGAACATTCCACCCTAAAGCAACAGAATACTCATTCTTTTTGACTGCATATGCAACATTCTCCACAACAGATCACATACTATGTCATAAATCAGCTCACTACAAGTTCAAAAAGACTGAGATCATACATGCACATTTTCATACCAAACACTATGAAACGTGAAGTCAACCACAAGAAAAACTTTGGCAACACCACTAATACCTAAGGTTAAAGAAAATTGTGGTAAAGAATGAATGAGATTTTCAGGAAATTAAAGAAGCAATAAAAAATACATAGATGCAAATTAAAATGAAAACATGCCAGTGCCCCATCTGGATGCAGCAAAAGTGGTTGGCAGAGGGAAATATATAGCAATACAGGACAAACTCAAGAAAGAAGAAAAATCTCAAACAAACAACCACTTCACAACTAAAGAAGCTAGAAAAGAACTGCAAATGAACCCTAAAGCCAGCAGAAGGTAAATGAAAAACATTAGAGCACACAAATGATAAATAAACAAACAAAACATTAGACATGTCATTGAAAATATAAGTTGGTTTTTGGAATCATAAATAAAAATGATAAACCCAAGGCCAGAATTACGAAAAACAAAAGAGAAAGGACTAAGTCAATATAACCACAAATTTAAGACGAGAGATCACAACTAATAGCACAGAAATACAATTAGAAGAAAATATTTTGGAAATTTATATCCCAACAAACTGGTCAATCTGGAAGAACTGGATAAATTCCTACAGTAATGGAAACTACATTAACTGAAATGGGAAGAAATAGAAAACCTGAACTGACTGAATGAACAAAGCAATTGATCCGTAATCAAAACTCTACTGAAACACAAAAGACCAGGGCCTGAAGGCTTCACAGGTAAATTCTACCTGATATTTAAAGAAGAGTGTAAATAATCTATTTAAGTAGCATAGAATATTCTAGTCTTCTCAAACTGTTCCAAATAATAGAAATGGAAAGAAAACTTCCGAACTCATTCTATAAGAACAGTATGACCATGGTTCCAAATCAAATAAAACCCCACTAAGAAGGAGACTTAAAAGCCACTAGCCCTAATTGGCATGGATGCAACAATTATCAAGAAAATAATTGCAACTTGAATCCAAAAATACGTTAAAATTATCATTTACACGATCAGGTGGGATTCATTCCTTGGTTGTAAGGGTGGTTCAAGATTCACAAATGACTCAATGTCATACAACATATCGATAAGATAAAGGATAAAAACTATATGATCCTCTCAATAGATGTAAAAAAGAGCATTTGACAAAGTACAGCAACCTTTCTTAATAAAAACCCTCAACAAGGCATAGAGGAAACATAACTTAACATCATAAAGACCATATATGAAAACCCCACAGGTACTATTCAGAGTAGGGAAAAAACCTTTTCCTCTACTGTCAGGAACACAAGAGGGATGCCCACTCCCATCATTCTACTTAACATAGCACTGGAAGTCTATCCTCACAAACAGACAACGAAAAGAAATAAAGGCATTCAAATTGGCAAGAAAGAAGTCAAACGTTCACTCTTCACAATGACATGACACTCTATATAGAAAACCCAAGAATCCACCAAAATATTGCAAGCACTGATACACAAATTCAGCAAAGTAACAAGAAACAAAATCAACACGCAAAAATCTATTGCATTTGTATATAGTAATAATGTAGAAACAGAAAGACAAATCCAAAAAAATTCCATCCCTTTACAATTGTACCAAAAATAATACGATAACTAAAGGGTTAAAAGATCTATACTCTGAAAAAAACAAACACGATGAAAGAACTGAGGATGACACAAAGAAATGAAAACACAGTCAATGTTCAGGATTGAAGGAGCAAGTATTGTTGACATGTCTATGCTACACAAAGATACAGGAGACTTTATGATTGCAGGCTTCATGCTATATTACAAAGCAGTAGTCATCAAGACAGTACGCTACAAGCACAAAAGAGACACACAGATCAACAGAACAGACTAGTAAGCCCAGATATGGACTCACACATGTATGGTCACCTCATCTTGAATAAAGTAGGAAAGACTATGTAATGGGAAAAAAAATGACAGTCTTCTCAATGAAGGGTGTTGGGAAAACTGGACCAGAACATGCAGAAGAATGAAACCGAGCCACTTTCTTATACCATACACAAAAATAAATTCAAAATGGGTGAAATACCTAAATGTGAGACAGGAGACCATCAAAATCCTAGAGGAGAACTCAGGCAGCAACTTCTTTGATATCGGACATTGCAACTTCTTATTAGACGTGTCTCAGAAGGCAAAAGAAACAATAGCAAACATTAACAACTGGGGCACATCAAAATAAAAAGCTTCTGCACAACTAAAGAAACAATCAACTACACTAAAAGGCAACCTACAGAATTGAAAAAGGTATTTGCAAATGATATATCTCATAAAGCCTTACTATCTAAAATCTATAGAGAACATATCAAACTCAGCACCCAAAATACAAACAATCCAGTGAAGAAATGGGCAGAAGACATGACTAGACATTTTTCCAAACAAAGCACCCTGATGGCTAATGAAAAATACTCATCATCACTCAACGTCAGGGAAACACAAATCAAAACTATGAGATAGGACCTCACAACTCTCAGAATGGCTAAAATTAACAACTCAGGAAACAACAGATATTGGTGAGGATGAGGAGAAAAGGGAACCCTTTTATACTCTTGTTGGGAATGCAAAGAGGTGTGGCCATTCCAGAAAACAGTTTAAATACTTAAAACTGAAACTACCTTGTACTCCAGTAATTGCTCTACTAGGTATTCACCCAAAGGATACAAAAATTCTGACTTGAGGAGGTCCATGCACCCCAATGTTTATAGCAGCATTAACAATGACAGCCAAAGTGAGGAGAGAGACCAAAAGTCCACTGAGTGATGAATGTGCTATATGTATAGATTAGAATATTATTCAGTCATAAAAAAGAATGAAATCTTGCCATCTGCAAAGATGTTGATGCAGTTAGAGGATATCATGCTCAGTGACATAAGGCAGTCAAAGAAAGACAAGCATGATATTATTTCCTTATATGGGGAATTTAAGAAACACAGCAGATGAACATAGGGGAAAGGGAAAAAAGAGCAAGAAAAAATATAAAAGACTCTAAGGTTAGAGAACAAACTGAGGGTTGCTGGAGGACAGGGGTGTAAGGGATGCGTTAATGGATGATGGGGATTAAGTAGGCCACGTGTTCTGATGCGTACTGGATGTGAATGTAGGTGATGAATCAGTGAATTCTACTACTGAAATTAATATCACACAGTATGTAATCTAATAGAAATTTAAACACAAACTTAAAAAGTTAGAAAAGTGGAAAAAAAGGAAGGGAGAAACATTGTCACAAATTGTCATGAACACGGAATCTAAGGTAGTGAGTCTAACTTCTTTCATTTACTCATTTTATCCCTAACTGCTAGTGGATATTAATTAACATACTCATGACTTTTACAGTGGTTCCAGGTGGGCTGGAATTCAAACCACAGCTGCCCTTCCCAACTCCACTGTGCCGACACCCCATGGGCAGCTTGTCCAGACACCTGCACAAGAACCCAGGTTGGACCACAGCAGTGACCCTCATATGCAGAACTGGAAAGTGTGGAGAGATGACCATTCCTGCCAGGCTACAGGTTTCCTCCTGCGACTTTGCTGGCTCCGCTCCCTTATATTCCTTTCCCTTCTCTTTGAAAAGAAGCATGTCGGGGCGCCTGGGTGGCGCAGTCGGTTAAGCGGCTGACTTCAGCCAGGTCACGATCTCGCGGTCCGTGAGTTCGAGCCCCGCGTCAGGCTCTGGGCGGATGGCTCAGAGCCTGGAGTCTGTTTCCGATTCTGTGTCTCCCTCTCTCTCTCTGCCCCTCCCCCGTTCATGCTCGGTCTCTGTCCCCCCAAAAATAAATATAAACGTTAAAAAAAATTAAAAGAAAAGAAAAGAAGCATGTCCCCTCTTTCTGGTGCATCAAAGTGAGGGGCTATGTGTTCTATAAATGTTCAATATGACAGATCACTTACATGGGGACAAATAAAAACCATATGGTGCAGCCTGTCTCATGGGCTCCTATCACCCAAACTGGCAGAGTACAAATAAACCTAAATATGCATTTAGTAAAACACTATACAGCACGTTGCAAAAGCATTAGGAGATGAGAAGCCTGGAATAATTCCAAAAATGCTGTATGAGCTCCCCTTGGAAGGAAGAAGAAATCTTATAGTCCCAAACATGCAAAACAAAACACAATTTCAGGAAATGATAAAACGGTTTCAGTGTGTTCTATTCATGAAGTGTCTGACAGTGACAATGCACAGAATGAATTGTCAGTGTTTCACATAGAATTGTGAAGGAAACATCTTGAGTCACGAACTTGCTTGTGGGCACAGAGCTCAATGGCTCCTGACACATAAAGAAACCCCAAAACTTGGAAAGGTTAACGTGTTATTTGGCCCCAGAGCACATCAATCAAATCTGATGAACAATCTGGCCAAAAAGACACACACAGCATCTCTTGTGAAACTTGAGTTAAATTTCAGCATGAGACCAGAATTTCCATATATTATGAAAAAAACATGCCATGAAAATGAGTTACTACACTCTACAGACTTAAAAACAAACAACAGAGACCAGAGACCAGTTAGGGAACAAATCAGCATTGAGAGAAACCAGAAAAAAAAAAGATTTTAGTTATATTGTAAATCAAAAAATTAGTCAGGTGCCTGCGTGGCTCAGTCAGTTAAGCATCTGACTTAACCTCAGTTCACAATCTCACGGTTCATGGGTTTGAGCCCTGTGTCAGTTTCTATGCTTACAGCTTGGAGCCTAGAGCCTGCTTCAGATTGTGTCTCCCTCTCTCTGCCTCTCGCCCACTTGCGCTCTCTCTCTCTCTCTCTCTCTCTCTCTCTCTGTCTCAAGAATAAAAATTAAAAAAAATTATCAGTCACAAGCAATCAATCATTATGAAAACCAAAATTATACCTAAGAACCAAAGGCCCATAAAAAGAAATAGTATAAATGGGCTTTGTGAAAATCAAATAATTTTTTCTGAACACGTGACAATCAATAGCAGTAAGACAAGTTACAGAGGAAGAGAAAATATTCACAACTTGCATAACCACCAAGGACCTGCATCCTGAATATGCTAAGAACCCCCAACAGTCAATAGGAAGAAAGGAAACAACCCTCTATAAAACAAGCACAGCCTTGCGTAGTAAACATCCCATCTTAGAGGTTGTAGATACATTAGGTAAGGACAGGAAAAGACTCTTCACACCATCGACTGTCAAGGAAATTCAAATCAAGAATGCAATAGATGCCCTATGCACTCATCCTGAGGGCTCAGGTATGAAGGGAACACTGGCAACACCATCCAGGTGAGCATCCAGCACACGTGCGGCCTCAAACACTGCAGGTAGGAATGAAAAACGAACACCAGCTCTGGAAAACCATTGGCTGTTGCTTATGAAATTATACATGGCTGACTTAACATGTAACCTGGAAATACCACTCACGTGTGTCTGCTCCAGAGTGAAATCCCATGCTCACAAAATAAATGGTGTGTAAATATTTATAGCATCTTAGTGTTAGAAGGTAAGAATAAGGCAAAAGTATTTCTAAATAAAAAGTAATAAACCACGTATGAAACTTCCATCAATGGGATGCTTTGCCACAGAAATGTGATGCTATTGATGCAGAATTGAAAC
Source organism: Prionailurus bengalensis (assembly GCF_016509475.1). Taxonomy (NCBI): domain Eukaryota; kingdom Metazoa; phylum Chordata; class Mammalia; order Carnivora; family Felidae; genus Prionailurus; species Prionailurus bengalensis. The sequence continues at coordinate 148,461,228 of NC_057355.1, read as the reverse complement.
TAGGAGAACCTCAAAGACATACTATGAGGGAAGGGAAGTCGTCTCAAAGACTACAGAGGTGGTATGGCCCGGGACATTAACACAGCCAGCCCAGAGTGACAGTGTTTGGCTGGGTTTCTTTATCTCTTTCTGCCCAACACTCACATGATAAGTTCCTCTGCCTCATGTTGAATGCTGTCCTGTGCTCAACAATGCTCTCATGTTTCAACTCTCCACAGACTAAAACCTACAATATCGGACTCCTCTGAATGGAGAGTTGTTGAGGCCATAATCTGACATGTGTTCTGACAGCAGCTGTTCCCTTCACTGTCCCTGGCTCTGGCTCTCTCCTGCAGGTGAGGAGGAGTAGGTTAGGAACACTCCACTGAAACCATCTGTCTCCTGCACCTGACTCTCCCAAAACATGAGGCCCAAAACTTCCTCACCCTCATCTGTAAATGAAGTCAGCTGTACCGGAACAGATCTGCACCTTGGTTTAGTGGATTGCTCCAGCTGCCCCCTGTCCTGGGCATAACTCGGCAGCTGCAGGTGGGGACAAAATAAGGGCCCAGTTTAGGGGTGCGTGGCAGCTGCACTTCTTTGAGGCTTGCTTGTCCTCGTGGCATGAGACCCCTGCCATATAAGTCAGGTCTGGGGCGACCAGGCTCCCAGCATCCCTAGTGGACTGTGCCCAGGGCAGAGTTTCCATCCTGGGAGTGGGGCTGCAAACAATGAGTGAGTCCCACATCTCAGTGGCACCTGCTGATGCTTGGCCTCAACAGCAAAGAGCTTAGGGTCACTGACATCCTGTCCCTCTGGGAAAGAGTCCTCTGAACAGGAGCTGGTCACCAGGAACCCTGGTACTGGTTGCAACAGTCTGGAGGGAAGGTTGCAGCCAGGCTCAGTGGCACATGCCTATAGTCCCAGCTACTTGCACTGGAGTTTGCATTTGCTGAGCTGGGGTGGGGAAGGAAAGGCGCATGCCTTACCTCAAATTCTAGCTTTTCCGTCTGTCAGTATATTTTCTGGAATAAATGTTTCTTCATGGGCTGTATGCCAACAAGGCCATTTGCAGACACTGAAAATACATCATTTGAGATTTTATTCATATTCCACATAGTAAACATTCAATGTAGTATTACTTTCAGGTGTAAAATATAGTGATTCAACATTTCCATACAACACCCAGTGCTCATTATGACTGCGGCCCTGCAACCCCATCACCTACTTCCCCAAACCTCCTCCCACCTTCCCTCTGGTAACCATAAGTTTGTTTTGTATAGGTAAGAATCTGTTTTGTTGGGTTTATATGTTCCATGGGTTAAGCCTAAGACTCTTGATTTGGGTTCATGTCTTGATTTCATGGATCCTGAGATCAAGCCCCATTTTGGTTTCTGCACTGACAGCAATGAGACTGCTTGAGATTCTCCTTCCCGCTTCCTCTGCTCCTCCCCCCATTCTATCTCAACATAAATTTTAAAAAATTGAAAAAAGTTTATTTCTTGGTGGAGCTCTTCTCTCTTATTTGTCCCGTTTCCCTTTTGAAGTTTCTTAAATTCTACACATGAATGAAATCATATATTTGTCTTTCTCTCACTTGTTTCAGTTAGCATAATACTCTCTAGCTCCATCCATATCATTACAAATAGCAAATGTCATTCAGGGCTGAGAAACATTACAGTGTATGAGTATGAGTGTGTGTGTGTGTGTGTGTGTGTGTGTGTGTGTGTGTGTGAAGATATACCACATATACTTTATCCATTTATGAGTCAATGTTTACTTGGACTGTTTCCATAGCTGGGCTGTTTTTGATAGGGCTTCTATAAACATACAGTTGCAATCCCCTTTAAATTAGTATTTTTGTATCCTTTGGGTAAATACCTAGTAGTTCAATTGATCAATCATAAGGTAGTTATATTTTTAGCATTTTGAGGAATGCCCATGCTGTTTTTCAGACAAGCTGCACCAGTTTCCATTCCCACAAGCAGTGCAAAAGTGTTCCTCTTTCTCTGTATCCTCACAAACACCTGTTGTTCCTTGCGTAGTTGAGTTTAGTCATTCTGACAGGAGTGAGTTGATATTTCGTTGTAGTTTTGATTTATATTTCCCTGATGATGAGTGATGTTGAGCATCTTTTCATGTGTTTATTGGTCATCTGTATGTTGCATTTTGGGAAGTCTACTCATGCCTTCTGCTCATTTTTTTAATAGGATCTTTCAGTTTTGGAGTTGAATTTCATACTATATACAGAAAAACTGAAAAACTCCGCAAAAAAAAAGCCCACTAGAACTGATACAATAAACCAGTAAAGCTGCAGCATACAAAATCAACATACAGAAATTTGTGCATTTCGATACAACAATAATGAAGCAGGAGAAAGAGAAGTCAAGGAATTTATCCCATTTACAATTACACCAAAAAACCATAAGATACCTAGAAATAACCCTCACTAAAGAGTTACAAGAGCTTTACTCTGAAAAACCTGGGACATTTATGGTACAAATTGAAAAAGACACAAAGAAATGGAACAATATTCCATGCACATGGATTACAACAAAAAACATTGTTAAAATGTTGATACTACCCAAAGCAATCTAGACATTCAATGCAAATAATTCAATGCAAATATCCCTGTCAAATAATACAAGCATTCCTTACAGAGCTAAAACAAATAATTCTAAAATTATCATGGAACCACAAAAGACCTTGAACACCCAAAGCGATACTGAAAAAAGAAAAAAAATGGAGGCATCACAATTCTGGATTTCAAGCTATATTACAATGCTGTAGTCATCAAGTCAGTACGGTCCTGGCAGAAAAAGAGACACATAGATTAATGGGACAGAGTAGAAAACCCATAAATGGACACATAACAATATGGTCAACTAATCTTTGACAAAACAGGAAACAGTATCAAATGGAAAAATGACAGTCCCTTCAACAAATGGTGTTGGGAAAACTGGACAGCAACAGGAAACTCTAATGTAACTTGACCACTTTCTTACAATATACACAAAAACAAATTCAAAATGGATTAAAGACCTAAATGTGAGCAGGATACCATCAAAATCCTAGAGGAAAACACAGGCACCAAACTCTTTGAGCACGGTCAGAACAACTTCTTCCTGGACATGTCCCAGATGCAAGGGAAACAAAAGCAAAAATGAACTATTGGGACCTCAAGATAAAAAGCTTCTGTACAGCAAAGACACAATCAACAAAACTAAAAGGCAACTGACAAAATAGGAGAACATATTTGCAAATGGCATATCAGATAAAGGCTTAGTATCCAAAATCTATAAAGAACTTATCAAACTCGACACTGAGAAAAACAAATAATCTGGTGAAGAAATGATCGGAAGACATGAATAGACATTTTTCAAAGAAGACTTCCAGATGGCGAAAAGAAACGTGTAATGAGGCTCATTGTCACTCCTTGTCAGGGAACATAAATCAAAACCACAATGAGATAACACTGCACACCTGTCAGGATGGCTAAAATTAACATGGTCGGAATGCAAACTGGTGCAGCCATTCTGGAAAATAGTGTGGAGATTCCTCAAAAAAAATTAAAAATGGAACTATCCTGTGATCAAGCAATTGTTTTACTAGGTATTTATCCAAAGGATACCAAAATGCTGATTCGATGGGGCACATGGACCCCAATGTTTATAGCAGCCCTATCAACAATAAGCAAATTGTGGGAGAGCCCAAATATGCATCAGGAGATGAACGCATGAAGAAGAGGTGGTAAATATATATAATGGAATATTACTCAGCCATCAAAAAGAATAAAATCTCGGGGCGCCCGGGTGGGGCAGTCGGTTAAGCGTCCGAATTCAGCCAGGTCACGATCTCGTGGTCCGTGAGTTCGAGCCCACGTCGGGCTCTGGGCTGATGGCTCAGAGCCTGGAGCCTGTTTCCGATTCTGTGTCTCCCTCTCTCTCTGCCCCTCCCCCGTTCATGCTCTGTCTTTCTCTGTCCCAAAAAATAAATAAATGTTGAAAAAAAAAGAGTAAAATCTTGTCATTTACAACAATGTGGGTGGAACAACAACATATTAACCTAAGTGAAATAAGTCAGTAAGAAAAAGTCAAATATCATATGATTTCATTCATACGTGGAATATAAGAAACACAACATAGGGGAAGGAAAAATAAAATAAGAGAAAAACAGAGAGAGAAGAAACAGGAAGAGACTCTTAAATACAGAGAACAAACTGAGGGGAAGTGGGGAAGTTGGGCTAAAAGGGAGATAGGCATTAAGGAGGGCACTTGTTTAGATGAGAACGGGGTGTTAATATGTACGTGATGAATCACTAAATTCTACACCTGAAATCAATACTACACTGTAGGTTAACACACTTAAATTTAAATTAAAAATATTACAAGAAAATTAAATACATACATATATGAACTCTTGGGAGTACCTCAAAACAGCAAGCTTCTGCACAGTGAAGGAAACAATAACCAAAACTAAAAGGCAACCTACGGAATGGAAGAAGACATTTATAAATGGCATATCCCCAGGGTTAGGATCCAAAGTATGTACATTTTTAAATTTTTTTTTTCACTTATCAGTACAGAGTGTTTGTCCATGCATACTTTGTGTGAGAAGCAAAACTCGTGTATTGTGGTAAGATCTCACTGAAACTGAGATCCGCCCTCTTCACTAAATTTAACCGTACAATACAGTATTGTTAACTACACGTATAATGTTGTGGAGAAGACCTCTAGACTTAGTCGTCTTGCATACCAGAAAATCACACCCCTTGATATCTAACCCTCATTGCACCTCGCTGCCAGCCCCTGGCAACTGCTACTCCACTCTGTTTTATTGTTATCAAAACCCAAATTCAGCTGCCTGTTGGTGGAAAGTTCAACGTTCAAAGTTTTAGTTTTAGTGGGAAAGGAACTTGAGCTTTATTCAGAAGGCCAGCCACTGGGGAGAATGAAGACTCTTGTCCAAAAGCCACCTCTGAGTGTTTCTGCCTGACACAGGGGTTTTTAAAGTAGTAGAGGGTACTTAATCAAACAAGGGAGTGCCATGGTTGATAATGTCTTTTGATCATGTGCAGATTCCATGGTGCTAGCTGCCAAAGTTACCTCAACTCCTCTGCATCTCCAGCTGAGGAGGGAACAACACATGCATGGGAGGAGACTGCCAGAGCATGTTGGATTCCATCTGTCTGAGATCAGGGTGCTGATGTTGGAGTTGGATTTGCATCGCAGCACAGGAAAAACCGAGATTGGTCATGTGAGAACTGGTATGTCATGTGCTCCTGGAAAGTTCTGTCAGAACACCTACTGCACTGTCAGTGTGGCTCAGCTGAATTATGGCTGTATCCCAGAGAAATGCAGTCTGAGAGTGATTTGCAACAATACGAGGAACTGCCATTGCCACATAGGCTGGGATCCTCCACGATGCACTGGACGAGGCACTGGTGGGAACACAAGCAATGGACCCCTCCAAGAAGAGCTCAGTCAGTCAGCAAAGTCAGGGATGCCTGGTATATCTCAGAGTCAGCAAAGTCAGGGATCCCTGGTATATCTCAGAGTGGTTTTTGGTCCCATTTATGCCATAATAGCTGCATTCCTTGTGGTTCACCACAAATGTCAAATTATCAACACCGAGAAAGTTAACGAAGTGATTGTTGCTGAAGACAATCCATAATTAGCCTCCTGACTGCTGAACAACTATAGACAATCCAACTGGCACATGTGTGAAAATGCATTAATGAGACTGCAGAGCTGACATCCACGTTTCCGGGGGTCTTCAGGAGACACAGGGGTCCACAGGAACATCATGGCTCTGACATAGGTCTCTCATGGCTCACTGACCAGAACACTGAAATGAAACTTAAAAACTGCATGCTTGTGGCCTCTACGTACATATCTAAGGTTCCAAGAGCCCAAACTGAGCCCGAGATTATGTGCAGAGGACCTGAGTCAGCATCTGGGTCTTGAACTGAGGTATATGTTTCCAGAATTAAGAGAAGTTGACACAAGCTCGTATAGGGACAAACTCATGAGTTTTCTCCAAAATTGTGCTCTTGCAAACTGAACATTTTCTCATTCTCCAGGTAATCGGTCTTCCTTCAGTCCCAACATGGGTTCAGGATAATGGAGGGCTACCACCCACCCACACTGCCTGCCCCACACTGGGGTGTCTGTGGGCTGTGAGGGAAGGGGACTGGCATTAGGTTCCACCTAGCACAAGCTGTACCTCCCTGGGGAGCAAATTTCCAAATGTGGGAGACTGAGACCATGAGGCTGAATGGAGCACCCAATGAAATCAATCAGAAAGGTAGGCACAAGTGCCTATGGATGACTCTGGCATCCAGAGGGAGCCTGGTGAATGTGAATCCCTGCTCTCTTTCTCTTGCCTACTTTGCAGTGAGTTTAACCTTAGATAAGGATCTTCCTGGGCTTCCAACTTTGGTTTTCTGAGAGCCTTCTCAAATAACCACACAGAGGTGAGCCTGTGAAAAGTTAGGAACTTCAGCCCCACCCACTCTCAAGTAATCAGGTACTCACTACCCTGTTTTCTATGTCCTGATCACTGGGAATGTGGGAAGGAGACCTGCCCTTCCTGGGTCCTTTGTCCCCTTGCTTCTGGGCCCTGTAAGTCATAAATCCTGTGCCTCCATTTCCTTTGCTGGGGGTGCACTGAAACCCCACCTTGAGTCAGGAGGGCCCCATGCATCTCATGTACCCAAAGCGAGAGCTCAGATGCCTAGGGAGCCGCCTGTCCACCCCCTGAGAAAGTGCATCTTACCTGTTTCTTCATCAGGACACAGTCCACATGTTCTTAATTCTGTACAACAGCTGGCGTCCCCAACACATATTTTCCCAAGGATGGGATTGGGGGCCTACATGGTGCCCTCCAACAATGTGTTAGCACTGAGAATGGCTCACTCATTACTCACCCCCACATCTCAGCTGCTCTAGGAAGGAGCTGGAGCTTGCTGGTGGTCTGTAGCTTTCCTTGGGCTGACACCAGGTGTTGCCAGAACCCCCCACCCTAAATTATCAGTGCCATAAAAGGTCAGAGTCCCTGCAGAGACCAACAATCACGCACCACCCTGGGGTTCCAGAGGTGTGTATTTCCTACTCATCTCCAAGTGATATATTGCTGGACACCAGAGACCATATCCCTAGATTAGTGTCGAAGAAGACACCAGCTGCGGCGTCCACTGTGTTGCAACAAGTACCCTGGTGTTGTGCTTGCTTAGCCATGCCTACCTAGTGACAGAGGCAACTCGACCAGGAGCATCATGTCTCCCTGGGTGGAGGACATGGCCAAGGCAACCTCCCCCTACTGGATGTATTCCTCACTGTTGACAATGACTCCCTATTTAACAGGTGTTGAGGCAGACACTGCAGCGTTGGAGGCTTAATAACATGTGTCTGGGAAGAGCTAACTTCTATCCCAGGTCCTCCCTGTCAAGACCACTACACCAACATAACCACGGACCAGTGTGAAAGAGAGAAATGGTGGCAGGCATTACACTATCACGGAAATGCAAGATTTCCCGGAATAATTTATCCAAAGGGAGGGAGACAAGGACATTGATTGACTCCAGTGGGTCTTCATAATTGGCTCCAAACTGTTGCTTTAAGCACTTGACATACTACAGCTGGCTGGATTTGTCCAAGTCCCCCAGATGCATAAATCACTGAAAAGCTCAAGGTATCAACAGACTGTTTACTTAGAGACAACCTACGGAGCCTCCAGTCTTTTCACTGTATCAAAAGGCTATGACAATCACACCAAGGCACAGATCAGGAGACACACAGCAAATAAAAAGGGGAAGGCTCTGAGGAAGATGTTCCCCAGGGCCCCAGAGCCCACAGAGGTGGGAAGAAAGAAGCTCTGATTCTCCGGACATGGATTTTTATGGCATGACAGCATAGGCCCACTAGGAGAGGTCAAGCCCAGGTGATGCAATCCAACTCTAAGATAGAATAGGGACAATTCAATGGGTGTGGGTTTTGGTGTTTTGTTTTGTTTTGTTTTGTTTTGTTTTGTTTTGTTTGCCTTATGTCATGCGCCCATGAGCCCTTGTCCATTTCCAACCTGGAGGAGAGGCACTTGACAACAGAATCTAAGGAGTTCTTCTTGAAGGACCACTCTGATTTTAAGCCTTGTGCCAACAAAATTCATGGAAATACCAGCTTTAGGGTAGCAGGCATTAGCATGCATGCCATAGTCAAATGTGAAAAGGAGAATTTTCAAGAAGCCCAAGACTTCTTTGCTGCAAATGCTGATGGGATCACCAGCTCCATAGATAGGAGCCCACAGGAGTGTACCAGCAGCATATGGAGCTTGGGGGCCTCTTATCAGCCCCGATCAAGGGGTGGCACTTCAACCCAGATCTCTTGCTCTAGAGATGACGCCCACACTTCTCTTTATGCACAGCTCTGAGGAGAGGGTCCCTAGTGACTTAATCTCAGGACAGACCAAACACAAGTCAGAAACTTTGATCAGACTCTTTGGTATCTTTGAGAGAATGCTATTCCTACCCTTTGGGTAGGTGACATCACTTCTCTGGACATGACAGCCCTGGTAGGGGGGAGCTGGGATCCCAGTGGGTGGGGAGATGCCAAGGTCCCTAACTAGGGACCAGGAGGTTTGTGGAGTATGTCCTTCTCCTGGGACAACTGCCTGTGCACTTCTGTAATTACCGTGTAGGACACAGACACAGACAACACTTTATTTCTCTCATTGACCCTGAAGCCAAGGTACAGTGCTTCCCAGGAACCCATCCAAATATAAGTGTTGTGCCCTTTAGCTTATGAGGTATAAAGGGAGGGATAGTAGAAGAGTCTCAATATCCCTTTGATGTCACTATTGGAAGAATCTTTACTGAATCTCTTTTAGCAACGGTGGCCCCTTTGACCCTGCATTGTCTTCCTAATGGTGTGGATGCCCTCACATGCCATCAAGGCCAGTGGGAACAAACACAGTCCCTGGCTTTCCTGAGGGGAGCTACATATCAGGAGTCTGTAGGACTGCAAATTGCACCCCACCACACCCAATTAAGACAGTATATATACACCAATATTGTGTGCAATAGAGGACTGAGTAATTGCAGCCCGTAATTCAAGATTTACTGAAGAAGGGGGGACATTAAACACACCATTTCTCCTTTCAGTCCACCCACTTGATGGGCATTAAAGCCCCCTCCTAACAGGTGGCGCTTTACAGTTGACTACTGAAATGTAAATTCCCAGCTGTCCATAAGATGGCTCACATTCCCAAGACCTTCTAGGCAGTTGAGGGTATCTAAAGGGCCACAGAGGGGACTCTGTCATGAATGAGCTAGCCAGTATGTCCCATTCAGCACCAATGACCAAGGAGTCCCAGCCACAGTCTGCTCTCAACCTGTACATCTCTACCTTGCTGCCTTGAGACTTCCTAACAGCCCAAAAAGTGCCAAAATGTTAGTCTAACCAGCTCATGTAGAGCCTGTCATGAGTTCCCCCTGGCTGGGCAATTGACATCTACTCTCACTGGTCAATTATCATGCATTGCTGAAAGTTTGGGAGGAACTGCAGTTCTTCAGCAGCTATAAGGTGGGTTTTGTCACCTGACTGAGCTACTCCAGATTTTCGGCCTACTTTCATATGACTTGTGCTGTTAGGCAGCCTTACCTGGAAGTGGCTGAGCTATGCCACTTCATGCACAGGTAGTCTGAGTGCCAATGAAATATTTTGGGATCTGGAAAGTGTTTGTGCCATGGGGGTTATGCTGGAGCACCTAGTGACCATCTGGCACCAGATTGCCTTGCTATGTCACCGAGAGAGAGAACCCAGCACCATGACTGTCTTCATACAAAGGGAAATATTCTCTCCCAATACTTCACCTGAGCAAAGGACCATCCTGAAGCTTCCATCAAAGTTGTGGTCCCAATCAATGCAGTGGAAGGAAAGGCAGAGTGACATTGTCGTGCTGGTTGTGGATACCACACCCTTCCATTTGTCCATCCACATGGTGCATTCACCTGCTTGCATTGGCAGGAAATAACACTACTTTGGGGGCTTACTTGCTATCCTGATGTCAAAACAATTGACAATCACACTGATTATTTACTGTAGACGGGACTTGGAAAACTGGTGTAAGGGTCTGTGTCTGACCTGCTGAGATAACTACACAGGTGAATGGGGCAGATGCAGTCTGAAGACAGACAGTTGTAGAGGTTCAGAGGGAGAGCAGGAAATGTAGTCAGTCTTTTAATATTGGGGGAAAGAGTGGGTTCCATTTTTAAAAGTTTGTTTTCCTGACAAGAGAGAGCCAGAAAATGAAACTAGGTGGAAATGCAGTTTCTTGATCCATGACCTACTATGTGATGCCATGTGCTTCTGGAGCCTGGGAATTGGCTCTGGGAATCCTTACCTATGGTCGTCATGGGGATGGCCATCCAGGGTCTTGACGATGGCATTTTGTAGAACTATTTTGTGCAGCTTGCTTGAATCCAAGGCATCTTTCCCTAATTCTGATGGCAGTGTAGTTGGTTAGCAGTTCGTCATAAGGTCCTTCCCAGCGAGGCAGCATTGGGTGCTCTCTGAAGACCTGATGAGCTTCCGGTATTCTGTAGAATGGGTGGCAAGGCTTGTCAGTGGCAGAGGCCATGTTCTTATTGTCTGTGGATGATATGACCCAAGTGTACCAGTTAGTTCTTGGACATGGCTATGCATGGCATCAACTTGGTCATATAAGTTGTCATAAAGTTCACTCAATCAGTAATGAAAGGGTTAAGCATTCCTTTCTAAAATACTATTGCAAAGGGGGTCAGTCCCTGCCTGCTATTTGAAGCATTGTGAATCTCATTAAGGGCCAAGGACAATGATTCTGGATGTTCCAGGCCAGTTTCCAGGCGGATTATTCCTGAAGTACTTTTGTGTCTAGTTTTTCATGTTCCACATCTGTTCCAAACAAATAAAATCAAGCATGACAGAGAAGAGTTCACAACAAACACAACAGAAATAAAACAGTAATGAGAATATTATGAGCAATTATAAGCCAATAAAATGGGCAATCTGGAAGAAATGGACAAATTCCTAGAAACATATACACTACCAAAACTGAAACAGGGAGAAATAGAAAATTTGAACCGACCCATAACCAGTAAGGAAATAGAATTAGTAATCAAAAATCTGCCAAAAGACAACAGTCTAGGTCCAGATGGCTTTCCGAGGGAATTCTACCAAACATTTAAGGAAGAGTTAACACATATTCTCTTGAAACTGTTCCAAAAAATAGAAATGGAAGGAAAACTTCCAGACTCTTTCTATGAAGCCAGCGTTACCTTGATTCCAAAAGCATACAGAGACCACACTTAAAAGGAGAAATATAGAACAATTTCCCTGATGAACATGGATACAAAAGTCCTCAGCAAGATATTATCCAACCAGAAACAGTAATACATTAAAAAAATTATTTACCACGACCAAGTGGGATTTATACCTGGGATGCAGGGCTGGCTCAATATCTGCAAAACAATTAACGTGATTCATCACGTCAATAAAAGAAAGGACAGGAACCATATGATCCTGTCCATAGATGCAGAGAAACCACTTGACAAAATACAACATTCTTTCTTGATAAAAACCCTCAAGAAAGTAGGGATAGAAGGACCATACCTCGAGATCATAAAAGCCATCTATGAACAACCCAATGCTAATATCATCCTCAATGGGGAAAAACTGAGAGCTTTCTCCCTAAGGTCAGGAACAAGACAGGAATGTCCACTCTCGCCACTGTTATTCAACATAGTATTGGAAGTCTTAGCCTCTGCAATCAGACAACACAAAGAAATAAAAGGCATCCAAATCGGCCAGGAGGCGGTCAAACTTTCACTCTTCACAGATGACATGATACTCTATGGAAAACCCAAAAGACTCCGCCAAAAAACTGCTTTAATTGATTCATGAATTCAGCAAATTGGCAGGATATAAAATCAACGCAGAGAAATCCGTTGCATTCCTATACACCAACAATGAAGCAACAGAAAGAGAAATCAAGGAATCTATCCCATTTACAGTAGCACCAAAAACCATTAAATACCCAGGAATAAATCTAACCAAAGAGACAAAAACTCTATGCACTGAAAACTATAGAAAGCTTATGAAAGAAATTGAAGAAGACAAAATATGGAAAAAGATTCCATGCTCCTGAATAGGAAGAACAAATATTGTTAAAATGCCGATAGTACCCAAAGCAATCTACATATTCAATGCAATCCCGATCAAAGTGACACCAGCATTCTTCACAGAGCTAGACAAATAATCCTAAAATTTGTATGGAACAGAAAAGAACCAGAATAGCTAAGGTGATCTTGAAAAACGAAACCAAAGCAGGAGGCATCACAATCCCAGACTTCAAGCTACACTACAAATTTGTAATCATCAAGACAGTATGGTACCGGCACAAACAGTTACTCAGGGCATGTGAGTGGATCCGTCGTTTATGCGTCCGACTTTGACTCAGGTCACGATCTGGCCAATCTTGGGTTAGAGTCCCACATCAGACTTTGTGCTGACTGCTCAGAGCCTGGAGACTGCTTGGAATTCTGTGTCTTCCTCTCTCTCTGACCCTCTCTCACTCATGCTCTGTCTCTGTCTCTGAAAAGTAATAAATAAATGCCAAATATTAAAAAAAAAAAAGAACAGACACTCAGATCAATGGAACAGAATACAAAATCCAGAAATGGAACCACAAATGTATGGCCAACTAAACATTGACAAAACAGGAAAGACTATCCAATGGAATAAAGACAGTGTCTTCAGCAAGTGGTGCTGGGAAAACTGGACAGCGACATGCAGAAGAATGAACCTGGGTCACTTTCTTACACCATTCACAAAAATAAACTCAAAATGGATGAAAGACCCCAATTAAGTCAGGAAGCCATCAAAATCCTCAAGGAGAAAGCAGGCAAAAACATTTAGGTCTTGGCTGCAGCAACTTCCTACTCAACACATCCCTGGAGGCAAGGGAAACAAAAGCAAAAATGAACTACTGGGACCTCATCACTTCTGCATAGTGAAGGCAACAATGAGCAAAACTAAAATTCAACTGACAGAATGGGAGAAGATATTTGCAAATGACATCTCAGATAAAGAGTTAGTATCCAAAATCTATAAAGAATTTATCGAACTCAACACCCAAAACACAAATAATCCAGTGAAGAAATGGGCAAAAAACATGAATAGACACTTCTCCAAAGAAGACATCCAGATGGCCAACCGACACATGAAAAAATGCTCCACATCACTCATCATCACGGAAATGCCAATCAAAACCCTAATGAGATGTCACCTGACACCTGTCAGAATGGCTAACATTAACAACTCAGGCAACAACAGATGTTGGCGAGGATGCAGAGAGAGGATCTCTTTTGCATTTTGGGGGGCAATGCAAGCTGGTGCAGCCACTCTGGAAAACTGTATGGAGATTCCTCAAAAAACAAAAAATAGAACTCCCCTATGACCCAGCAATTGCACTACTAGGCATTTATCCACGGGACACAGGTGTTTTGTTTCAAAGGGACACATGCACCCCCATGTTTATAGCAGCACTATCAACAATAGCCAAAGTATGGAAAGAGCCAAATGTCCATCGATGGATGAATGGATAAATAAGACACGGTATATATATATATATATATATATATATATATATATATACATATATATATATATATATATATATATATATATACACACACACACACACACACAATGGAGTATTAGTTGGCAATCAAAAAGAGTGAAATCTTGCCATTTGCAACTACGTGGATGGAACTGGAGGGTATGATGCTAAGTGAAATGAGTCAGTCAGAGAAAGACAAACTCATATGACTTCACTCATATGAGGACTTTAAGAGACAAAACAGATGAACATAAGGGAAGGGAAACAAAAATAATATGAAAACATGGAGGGGACAGAGCATAAGAGACTCATAAATATGGAGAACAAACAGAGGGCTACTGGAGGGGTTGTGGGAAGGGATGGGCTAAACTGGTAAGGGGCACTAAGGAATCTACTCCTGAAATCATTATTGTACTATATGCTAACTAATTTGGATGTAAATTTTAAAAACTAAAAATACATACTAAATAAATAATTAAAAAATTAAAATATTTTTTAAAGAAAATAATCGGTGATCATGATGTTGAGGTAAAAATTTCTTAAAGATCATTCCTAAAGCTCCGTTAATAAAGGTAAAAATCCAAAACTGAAAAAAAAATTCTTCATATTGTCACACCGCCATCCACACACTCTAATGTAGAAGTGCGTCCTAACACTGTCGTTCACTTTTAAAGAATCAAATCTAAGTCTGGAGCTTGATATATATGTCAGAGGACATGCAAATGAGGCCCTCTCTGTGCTGATAAAACCAGCCCAGCCCCGACCCTGCAGCTGGGAGAGAAGCCCAGCCCCAGGAGTCCCAGGTGTTCCCATTCTGTGATCAGCACAGAACACACACACCTCACCATGGAGTTTGTGCTGGGCTGGGTTTTCCTGGTTGCTCTTTTAAAAGGTAATTCATGGTGAACGAGGGACACTGAGTCTGTGAATGGATATGAGTGAAACAGTGGATGTGTGACAGTTTCCTGACCAAGATGTCTTGTGTCTGCAGGTGTCCAGTGTGACGTGCAGCTGGTGGAGTCTGGAGGAGACCTGGTGAAGCCTGGGGGGTCCCTGAGACTCACCTGTGTAGCCTCTGGATTCACCTTCAGTAGCTACTACATGCACTGGGTTCGCCAGGCTCCAGGGAAGGGGCTGCAGTGGGTCGCATATATTAATACTGATGGAAGTAGCACAAGCTACGCAGACTCCGTGAAGGGCCGATTCACCATCTCCAGAGACAACGCCAAGAACACGCTGTATCTGCAGATAAACAACCTCAAGACCGAGGACACGGCCACATATTACTGTACAAGAGACACGGTGAGGGGACCTCACTGGGAGCCCACACACAAACCTCCCTGCAGGAGGGGATCAGCACCACCAGGGGGTGTACACTATGAACAAATCTGCTTTATGTTCCCAGGAGCAGGTGCAGATGGAGGTTACAGGCAGGTTTCCTGTCAGGGTCTGGGGCTTCCTCTCCACACAGCAGTTTCCCCCAGGAGCCTCCCTGGATATATGATTCTGTGTTTACCTATTAACTCTCTGAATTAGCAACTGGGTTGTCATAGGGAAACTAGACTAACATGCACAAAGACACAGTAGTTTGCACTTGCTTACTCCTGTCCCTCAACATGAGTGAATTACAGAATTCCTGAGGCACAAAAGCTGAACCTTTACAGGAGTCCCAGATGCACTCTAGGACCACAGGATCCCACAGCTCCTCATTATCCTCACCCATCCCTTGTCCCAGTCAAACAACGTGACACATCTTCATAGCACTTTTCTACTCAGGACTTTAAATGAGCTACAGCTTTATTCAATTCCTCTAAATGAGACAAACCATTTCCGTGTACTAGTCAAAATTCTCCTGAGGAACAGAACCAAAGCACATTGATTTCCATGACTAAATAGGTTGAGAAGTCCCATGATCTAGTGTCACAAGCTGAAGATACAGGAAAACCAGTGATGTAATTCTTGTCTGATTCTGACTAGTGTCTAGTCTCAGAATGTGGAGAGCTGATGATGTAACTCTCACAAAAAGGGCCGTGGGGACCAATGTTCCAGTTGATGCAGTTAGAGGGTATCATGCTAAGCAAAGTAAGTCAGTCAAAGAAAGACAAACACCATATGATTTCCTCATATGGGGAATTTAAAAAACACAACAGATGATCATAGGGGAAGGGGAAAAAGAGCAAGAAATCATAAAAAAAACTCTAAGGTTAGAGAACAAACTGAGGGTTTCTGGAGGGAAGGTTGTGGGGGATGGGATAATGGGTGATGGGGATTAAGTAGGCCACATGTTGTGATGAGTACTGGGTGTTAATGTAAGTGATGAACCAATATTCTACTATTGAAATTAATATTACACAATATGTTAACTAACAAAAATTTAAACACAAACTTAAAAAATTTAAAAAGTGGAAAAAGGGAGAAACATTGTCACAAAGTGTAATAAACATGGAATCTAAGGTAGTGAGTCTGACATCTTGCATTTACTCATTTTATCCCTGCTAATGGACATTAATTAACATACTCATGAATTCTCACAGCAGTGCCACGTGGGCTGGAATTCAAACCACAGCTGCCCTTCCCAACTCCACTGTGCCCACATGTTATGGGCGGCTTGTCCAGACACCTGCACAAGAACCCAGGTTGGGCCTCAGCAGGGACCCACATCTACAGAACTGGAAAGTGTGGAGACTTGATACTTCCTGAGAAGCTCTGGGTTTCCTCCCCTGACTTGCTTTTTCAGCTCCCTTGTCTTCCTTTCCTGTCTCTTTTGAAAAGGACCATGTCCCCTGTTAGTGGTGCATGAAAGTGAGGGGCTATATGTTCTATAAATATTCAATATGACAGATCACATACAAAAAAACAAAAAAAAAAAGCCTATATGGTGCAGCCTGTCTCGCAGCTTCTATCACCCAATGTGGCAGAGTACAAATAAACCTAAATATGCATTTGGTAAAAACTGCACAGCACGTTGAAAAAGCATTAAACAGATGAGAAGCCTGGAAGAATTCCACAAATGCAGATATGAGCTCCCCTTGGAAGGAAGAAGAAAAATTATACTCCCAAACATGCAAGAGTAAAATAATTTTAGGAAATGATACAAGAGTTTCAATGTGTTCTATTCATGAAGGGTCTGAAAGTGACAATGCAAAAAATGGATTTTCAGGGTTTCACATAGAATTGCAAAGGAAAAATCTTGTGTCAAGAACTCGGTTGTGTGCACAGAGCTCAACGGCTCCTGAGACATAGAGAAAACCCACCACCTGGAAAGGTAAACGTCTTTTTTGACCCCAGGAGCACATCTAGAAAATATGATGAGCAGTCTGGCCAAAGAGACACAGCATAGCAACTCTTGTGAAATTTGAACTTCAATTTCAGCATGAGAACAGAATTTCCATATATTATGAAAAAAACCATGCCAGGAAAATGAGTTGCTAGAGTCTATAAATTTAAAAACAAACAAAAACACTAAGTCACCAGAGACCAAATTAGGGAAGAAGTCAACATTGAGAGAAACCAGAAAAAAATAGAATTTTAGTTACATTGCAATCAAGAAATCAGTGGGGTGCCTGGGTGGTTCAGTCGGTTAAGTCTCTGACTTCAGCTCAGGTCTTGATGTCACAGTTTGTGGGATTGAGCCCCAGTGTCAGGCTCTATGCTGACAGCTCAGAACCTGGAGCCTGCTTGGGATTCTGTCTTGCTCTCTCTGCTTTTCCCCGCTCACGTTCTGTCTCTCTCTCTCTCTATCAAGAATAAACATTCTAAAAAAATATTAGTCACAAGCAATCAATCATTAAGAAAACCAAAATTATAGCTAAGAAAGAACACCCATAAAAAGAAATGGTATAAATAGACTTTGTAAAAATCAAATACGTTTATCTGCCCACGTGAAAATCAATAGTGAGATAAGTTACAGAGTAAGAGACAATATTCACAAATTGCATAACCACCAAGGGACCTGCATCTTGAATATGCTAAGAACCCTCAACAGTCAATAGGAAGAAAGGAAACAAACCTCCATAAAACAAGCACAGCCTTGTGTAGTAGACATCCTATCCTTGAGGTTATAGACACGTTAGGTACGGACTGGAGAAGACTCTTCACACCATCGACTGTCAGGGAAATTCAAATCAAGAACGCAATAGATGCCCTATACACACATCCCAATGGCTCAGGTATGAAGGGAACACTGGCAACAACATCCAGGTGAGCATCCAGCACACGTGGGGCCTCAAACACTGCAGGGAGGAATGAAAAATAAACACCAGCTCTGGAAAATCATTGGCTGTTGCTTATGACATTATACATGGATGACTTAACATGTAACCTGGAAATACCACTCCTGAGTGTTTGCCCCCGAAAAATGAAATCCCATGCTCAGAAAATAAATGGTGTGTAAATATTTATAGCATCTTTCTTAGTGTTAGAAGCTCAGAATAAGGCAAAAGTCTTTCTAAATATAAAGGAATAAACCAACTACGAAACTTCCATCAATGGGATGCTTTGCCACAGAAATGTGACACTACTGATGCACACCTGAAACCAGGTGAACCTCAGAGACATGATGTGGAGGGAAGGGCGGTAGTCCCATAATTACAGAGGTGGTGTGACCTGGGACATTCACACAGCCAGACCATGGTGACAGTGGTTTGGTTGGGCATTCCTTATCTCTTTCTTTCCCAAACCACATGATGAGATACTCTGCTTCATTTGAGAGCACTCCTATGTTCAACCACCCTCTGATGTATGGAGTCTCCACAGACTGAACCCTACAACCTCGGACTCCTCTGAATGGAGAGTTGTTGAGGCCATAGTCTGATATGTGTTCTGACAGGAGCTGTTCCCTCCACTGACCCTGTCTCTGGCTCTCTACTGCAGGTGAGCAGGAGTAGGTTAGGAATCCTCCACTGAACCATCTGTCTCCTGCACCTGCCTCTCCCACAACATGAGGCACAGACCTTCCTCACACTCAGCTGGAAATGAAGTCAGTTCTATCGGAACAGATTTGCTCCTAGATTTAGAGGATTGCTCCATCTCCCCCTTTCCCTGGGCAAAACTTGGCAAAGGTGTACAGCTTCAGGTGGGGACAAATCCTGAGAAGGATTCCCTCCTTCCTCAGTTTGGAAACTGAGGGCTCTGTTTAGGGGTGGCTGGCAGCTTCACTGCCTTGTGGCTTGCTTGTCCTGGTGGCATGAGACCCCTGCCATACAAGTCAGGTCTGGGGTGATCAGGTTCCCAGCATCCCTAGTGGACTGTGCCCAGGGCAGACTTCCATCCTAGGAGTTGGGCTGCACACAATGAGTGAGTCGCACATCTCAGTGGCACCTGCTGGGGCTTGGCCTCAACAGCAAACAGCTTAGGGTCACTGACATCCTGTCCCTCTGGGAAAGAGTCCTCTGAACAGGAGCTGGTCACCGGGAAACCTGTGTATTGGTTACAACAGTCTTGAGGGGAGGTTGCAGCCAGGCTCAGTGGCACATGCCTATAGTCCCAGCTACTTGCACTGGAGTTTCTACTTGCTGATCTGGGGTGGGAAAGGAAAATAATATACCTTAGTTCAAATATTCTAGGTGTTCTTTCTGTTAGTATATTTTCTGGAATAAATGCTTCTTCATGGGCTGTATGCCAACATGGCCATTTGCAGGCACTATAAATACATTATTTGAGTTTTTATTCAAATTCCAGTTAGTTAACATGCAATGTAATATTACTTTCAGGGGTAAAATATAGTGATTTAACATTGCAATACAGCACCCAGTGCTCATTATGAGTGCCCCCCTTAATTCCCATCAACTACTTCCGCATTCCTCCACTCACCGTCCCCCTGATAACCATCAGTTTTTTCCCTATAGTTAAGTATCTGTTTCGTGGTGCTTACATGGTTCCATGGGTTAGGCCCACGACTCTTGATCTGGGCTCTTGTCTTGATCTCATGGTTCCTGAGATCGAGCCCCACTTTCGTTTCTGCACTGGCAGCACAGAGTTTCCTTGGGATTCTCTTTCCATCTGATTCAGCCCTACCTCCCATTCTCTCTCAAAATAAATATATCAACATTGAAAAAATCGCCTATTTCTTGGATTACCTCTTCTCTCTTATTTGTCCCTTTGCCCATTTGTTGCTTCTTAAATTCTACATATGGATGAAATCATGTATTTGCCTTTCTCTGACTTATTTCAGTAAACATAATACTCTCTAACCCAATACATGTGCTTACAAATGGCAAATGCATTCCTTTTGGGGATGAGAAATATTCCAGTGTGTGTGTGTGTGTGTGTGTGTGTGTGTGTGTGTGTATAGATATACCACATATTCTATACCCATTCATCAATCAATGCATACTTGGGCTGGGCTGTTTCCATAGCTGGGCTTTTGTGATATAGCTGCTATAAACATAAAGGTAAAAAAACCCTTAACTTAGTATTTTTGTATCATCTGGGTAAATACCTAGTAGTGCATTTGCTCGATCATAACGTAGTTATATTTTTAGCTTTCTAAGGAACCTCCATGCTGTTTTCCATAGTGGCTGTGCCAGTGTGCATTCCCACCAGCACTGCAAAAAGGATACTCTTTCTCTGCATCCTCACCAACACCTGTTGTTTCTTGTGCTGTTGAGTTTAGCCTTTCTGACCAGTGTGAGTTGATATTTCATTGTACTTTGGATTTATGTTTCCCTGATGAGGAGTGATGTTGACCATACCATCTGTATGTCACATTTGGAAAAATGCTTATTCATGTCTTCTGGCCATTTTTAATAGGATTATTCAGTTCTGGAGTTGAATTTTATACTGTATATACAAAACCTTAAAGACTCCACCAAAAAAAAAAAACCCCGCTAGAACTGGTACAATAAACCGGTAAATTTGCAGCATACAAAATCAACATATAGAAATTTGTTACATTTGTATACACCAGTAATGAAGCAGGAGAAAGGGAAATCAAGGAATCAATCCCATTTATAGTTACACCAAAACCATAATATACTAGAAATAAACCTAACTAAAGAGGTAAAATATCTGTACTCTGAAAAATCTGGGACATTTATGGAAGAAATTGAAGAAGACACAAAGAAATGGAAAAATATTTCATGTACATAGATTAAAAGAAAAATCATTGTTAAAATGACGATACTACCCAAAGCAATCTAGACATTCATTGCAAATAATTCAATTTCCTGTCAAATAATACCAGCATTTTTCACAGAGCTAGAACAAACAACTCTAAAAGTATCATGGAAACACATAAGACCCCAAATAACCAAAGAAATCTTGAAAAAGAAAAAACCTGGAGGCATCACAATTCTGGATATCAAGCTATATTACAATGCTGTAGTCATCAAGACAATATGATACTGGCAAAAAATAGATACATAGATTAATGGAACAGATTAGGAAACCCAGAAATGGCACATAACTATATGATCAACTAATCTTCGACAAGACAGGAAAGGATCTCAGATGGAAAAAAGTCCCTTCAACAACTAGTGTTGGGAAAACTGGACAGCAACGTGAACTTGTAGTGAAACTGTACCACTTTCTTACAGTTTACATAAAAATAAATTCAAAATGAAAGAAATACTTAAATGTGACACCGGAAACCATCAAAAACTAGAGGAGAACACAGGCACCAACCTCTTTGACCTTGGCCAGAACAACTTATTACTAGACATGTCCCAAGAGGCAAGGGAAACAATAGCAAAACTAAACTACTGGGATCTCATCAAGATAAAAAGCTTCTGCACAGGGGCGCCTGGGTGGCGCAGTCGGTTAAGCGTCCGACTTCAGCCAGGTCACGATCTCGTGGTCCGTAAGTTCGAGCCCCGCGTTGGGCTCTGGGCTGATGGCTTAGAGCCTGGAGCCTGTTTCTGATTCTGTGTCTCCCTCTCTCTCTGCCCCTCCCCCGTTCATGCTCTGTCTCTCTCTGTCCCAAAAATAAATAACGTTGAAAAAAATTAAAAAAAAAAGCTTCTGCACAGCAAAGAACAAATCAACAAAATTAAAAGGCCACTGACAAAATGGGGGGAGATATTTGCAAATGACATATCAGATAAAGGGTTACTATCCAAAATCTATAAAGAACTTATCAAACACAACACTCAAAAACCAAATAATCCAGTGAAGAAATGGGCAGAAGACATGAATACATATTTTTCAAAGAAGACATCCAGATGGCAAAAAGACACTTATAAAGTTGCTCGACAACACCCTCATCAGTAAAATATAAATGAAAACCACAATGAGATACCAACTCACACCTGTCACAATGACTAAAATTAACAATTCAGAAAACAAAAAATGTCAGCAAGGTGAAGAGAAAGTGAAACCCTTCACATTGTTAATGGTTAATCAAACTGGGGAAGCCAGTATGGAGAACAGTGTGGAGATTCCTCAAAAAATTAAAAACGGAACTATCCTCTTCTCAAGCAATTGCATTTATCCAAGGATACCAAAGGTATCCAAAGGATACCAAAATGCTGATTCGAAGGGGCACATGCATCCCAATCTTTATGGCAGCCCTATCAACAAAAAACAAATTGTGGAACAGCCCAAATATTCATCAACAGATAAATGCATAAAGAAGAGGTGGTAAATATATACAATGGAATATTACTCAGCCATCAAAAAATGAAATCTTGGCAATTACAATAATGTGGATGGAACTACAGTGTATTATGCTAAGTGGAACAAGTCAGTCAGAAAAAGTCAAATATCCTATGATTTCACACATTAGTGGAATATAAGAAACACAACATACAGAAAGGAAAAATAAAATAAATCAAAACAGAGAGGGAGGAAACCAGAAGACACTCTTAAATACAGAGAACAAACTGAGGGGAAGTGGGGGAGGTGGGCTAAATGGCATGTGGCCATTAAGGAGGGCACTGGTTGAAATGAGAACTGGGTATTATATGTATGCGATGGTTCCCTAAATTCTACCCCTAAAAGCAGTACTACACTGTATGTTAACAGACTTGAGTTTACATTAATATAATACAAGAAAATTATATATAGAGAGAGACTACCTCAAAATAGCAAGCTTCTGCACAGTGAAGGAAACAATCAACAAAACAAAAAGGCAACCTATGGAATGGAAGAAGATATCTGTAAATGACATATCCACGGGGTTAGTTTTCAAAACATGTAAGTTTTTTAAAATTATTTTCACATTATCAGTAGAGAGTGTGTCCATGCAGTTCAGCACACTGTTGTGTGAGAAGCAAAACTCATGTCTTCCACTTTTATTGTGGTAAGATCTCACTGAACATGAGACCCACACTCTTCACAAAATTTTAACCATACATTACAGTATTGTTAATTACAGGAGTAATGATATGGAGACCCCTTTAGAACTTAATCATCTTGCATAACACAAAATCATAGCCGTTGAGATCTAGTCCACATTGACCCTCCCTGCCAGGCCCTGGAAACTGCCATTTCACTCTCCATTTCATTGTTATCAAAACCCAAATTCAGCTGCCTGTTGCTGGAAAGGTCAATGTTCAAAGTTTTAGTTTTGGTGGGAAAGGAATTTGAGCTATATTCAGAAGGCCAGCCACTGGGGAGAAGGCAAACTCTTGTCCAAATGCCAACTCTGAGGTTTCTCCCTGACCCAGGGCGTTTTAAAGCAGTAGAGGGTACTTAAACGAGGCAGTGCCATGGTCAATACCATCTTTTGATCATGGGCAGACTCCATGGTGCAAGCTGCCAAAGTAACCTCAACTTCCCTGCATCTCCAGCTGAAGAGGGAACCAAACTACATGGGAGGAGACTGCCAGAGGCCAGGAAAGAACCACCATAAGGGATTAGAGGAGAAAACCCCTGGGGCTCACACATGGTCAGCAGTACTTTCTGTTCTCCCCAGCTGGCATAAGAAAATACTAAAATACAACCTTGTAGTTCACCAATCATCACTCAGAATACTGAGAAATGTTTTCTTCAGTAAACTCAGAGGTAGCTTCAAAGCAAAAACCAAAAGGATCAAATGGCTTGCAAACTAATAGCCAAGGAGAATAAGACACATCAAACTACAAAGAGATTTTTTGCATCACCCATAAAGGTAAAATTGACAATGTTTACCTCCACATCACAAGGAAGCAAAAGCAGTGGTCTCTGTAATGAGGAAAATAGTCATCCAAAGAAAGTGACCCAACCGTACCACAGGACATGGAATTGGTAGAGAAGTTCAGGGTGATATAACTGCATAGCCCATATGCAAGTAGCTGGAGGAAAGGTTGAAGGTGTTGACTAGAGCCATGCATCTGGATCCAAATCCCTACCCATGTCCATGTGACCACTCTTGACCATGGCCCACCTGCCTGTCCCACATCCACTCCAGCTGAACTAATGTGCAGGGTCACCCAATGCCACACCCTGGGACTGTTGCCTAACCTCACAGGCGGCCCCCAGGTGCAGGGTGCTGGCCACCTGGCACAGCCCTCTGTTCTGTCTGATGGTCTAGACCTGGCTTTGCTGAGGATCCTCCATTTATCCATTCTCACTGGCAGATGTCCCTGAGCAGGGGCATGAGGCTGGCAGAGGCCAGGTCACCCTGAGGGCACCCTCTTGCTGTTTGCACTGTGGGCAGTGCTGGCTCCTGTCCAAGGTTCTCAAGGGCATCCCTCATGGTGCTACATCTCTTCTGAGGTGGTAATTCCCAAGAAGGAGTTGCACCACGGCAAGGGCGATCAGATGCCTGGCTGTCTGTCCTATAGCCTGCATTTTGGGGGCAAGAGCCATGTTATCCACATGAGGCACAAGAAACTCTTTTGGTCCAGACTCTGCTGATGATGACTCAGGATGCTCAGGGAGCCTTGCAGATGGACTACCCCTTCAGGCCTCCAGACTGTTACTACCTCGGCTACCTGGAGGAGATTCCTCTTTCCATGGTCACAATTGACACATGCTATGGCAGCCTTGAAGATATGATGAAGTTGGATTAACTTGCCTATGAAATCAGACCCCTCAGTGTTTTCCAATGGTTTGAACTCATTGTTTCTCAGATAGCAGCAGACACCAATGCAACGGGACCTACTTATAACCTGGGATATAAGGAGGATAAGGGACCCCCTGTTCTTCAAGGAAATGCCAGTGCAGCACGAAGGATCTCTAGTAAGTTCTGTTCATCCCATCACAGAATTTTCAAAGGACTTGCTCTCAGTTTCAAAACAATGTATAGTGTGTTAACCACGTGGAAAAAAGTGCCCAATTCCTAATAAGGCTAGTTAGCTTAATTGAGTCAATATTTCATGGTATTGATGTAAGTTATTGGTTTCATGATCATTTATAGTGAGAGACATCAAGCTCACACAGGCAATTATGTGTTGCATCAGAGTTTTTTTTTCTTCAATAATAGGAGTCAAAATATTTTCAAATTCTTAAACCATATTCACCCATAATTGTGATTTGAGATGGGCCCCATGAGGTTCATTGCACTCCAGTTGTAAATTCTATATGCCATCCAACAATGGGTTATATGCCATCATTCTGGGTTATTTAGGCAGACATTGTTTACTCTTGTCTGTCATAGCAACACATCAGATTGCAAGAAATTGTGGCTTGTGCTTTGACACTGATGAATGTGCTTGCCAAAAAAGGTCCAGCTGCCTTAGGACCCAATTAACTGGTATAATGGAAGCTTTTAGTAACTGATCCTTCATTCATATGCAGCACATAATGAATTGTGGAACAGGCAAGTTCAGGTTCAACACTGAAATGGTGCATTTAAATAAAAGCCTGACCCACTATCATTATGGAAACTACATAGTGGATCCAGGCAAGCAGTGTGACTGCGGCTCATTCAAGCAGTGCTACAGCAATCTCTGCTGTAGGTGTGATTGTATCTGAACCCCTGGGGGCAAATGTAATACAGGCAGATGCTATACAGACTGCACCAACTCCGCTGCTTGGACACTCTGCAGGCCAATCCAAAATATACGTGATCTTCCAGAGTCCTGCTGTGGGGTGTCCTTGGCGTACCCTGATGACTTCCATATGCAAGATGGAACCGCGTGCACTGAAGAGGGCTGCTGCTATCATGGAAACTGCACTGACCGCACTATGCACTGCCAAGAATTTCTGGGAAAGGTGAAGATGTCTGCTATACCATAAATCACAAAGGCAGCCGACATGGACACCGCAGAAGACCCCGGGGAATTCAACGCTGAACCCTGTTACCACACAGACGTGCTTTGTGGAAGGCTGCAGTGTAGGAATGTCACACATCTCCCTCAGCTGCAAGAGCATGTTGGATTCCAACTGTCTGAGATCCAGGGTTCTGGTGTTTGGGGCTGGATTCACATTGTAGCACAGGAACAACTGAGATTGGTCATATGAGTACTGGTACTTCCTGTGATCCTGAAAAGTTGTTAGGATACCTACTGCAATGGTAGTGGGGCTCAGCTGAATTATGACTGTATCCCAGAGAAATGCAGTCACAGAGGGATGTGCAACCATAACAAGAGCTGCCATAGCACATAGGCTAGGATCCTCCATAGTGCACTGGACGAGGCCCTGGTGGGAGCACAGACAGTGGACCCCTCCAAGAAGAATTTAGTCAGTCAGGCAAAGTCATGAATCCATGGTATATCTCAGAGTGGTTTTTGGTCTGATTTATTCCATAATAGCTGCATTCCTCTTTGGTGTTGCCAGAAATGTCAGAACTGTAAACACAAAGAAAGTTAAGGAAGAGATTTTAGGAGAAGACAATCCAGAATTTATCCTCCAGACCCCTGAAGAACTGTAGACAATGCACCTGGTGCATCTGTAAAAATACAGTAATGAGGCCCACAGCTGACATCCACGTTTCCAAGGGTCTGTGGAGACACAGGGGTCCTCAGGCCCATCATGGCTCTGACACCAGGTCTCTCATGGGTCACTGACCAGCACTCTGAAATAAAACTTGAAAACTGCATGCTTGTGGCCTTTATGTAGTTTTTAAGCCTGTAAGAGCCCAAACTGAGCCTTAGTTTCTGGGAAGAGGACATGAGTCAGCAGCTGTGTCTTGAGTGGAAGTGTCTGGTCCAGAAATAAGAGAAGTTGACACAAGGTCTTTTATGGGCAAATTCATGAGTTTTCTCCAAAACTGTGTTCTTGCACACTGAATATTTCTCATTCTCCAGGTAATCTGTTTTCCCCCAGTCCCAACGTGTGTTCAGGATAATGGAGGGCTACCACCCCCCACACTACCTGTCCCCCACTGGGGTGTCTGTGGGCTATGAGGGAAAGGGACTGGCATTATGTTCCACCAAGCACAAGCTGTGCCTCCCTGGCGAGCAAATTTCCAAATGTGGGAGACTGAGACCACGAGGCTGAAAGGAGCACCCCATGAAATCAATTAGAAAGGTAGGCACAAGTGCCTGTGGATGACTCTGGCATCCAGAGGGACCTTGGTGAATGTGAATCCCTGCTCTCTTTCACTTGCCTACTTTTCAGTGAGTTTACCTTAGATAAGAATCTGCCTAGGATTCCCACTTTGGTTTTCTAAGCACCTTCTAGAAAAACACACAGATGAGCCTGTGAAAGTTAGCAAATTCAGCCACATCCGCTCCCAAGAAATCCTGTACTTGCTACCCTGTTTTCTATGTCCTGGTCATTGGGAATTTGGGATGGAGGCCTCCCCTTCCCTGGGTCCTTGTGTCCTCTTGTTCTGGGCTCTGTAAGTCATAAATCCTGTGCTTCCATTTCCTTTGCTGGGAATGTACTGAAATCCCACCTTCATTCAGAATGGCACACACATCTGGGCAACTAGGCAATTTCTAGAGTCATACAATCCACAAGACTCTACATGAAATATTAGAAAATTAACAGAATGAACACAAGTAAGATTGAATCTATAATCTAATCATACCCCGCCCCAAAAGAAAAAATTCAGCTTAGTAACAGAGGGCTTTATCTATGAATTGTATCAAAATATAAAAGAGATTTAATGACAATACCTCTCAGACTCTTACCAAAAAATTAAAAAAAAGGGAATATGCCCCAATTCATCTACAAGACCAACATTACTATGCTGCAAAATTGAAAGACAACACAAGAAGAGAAACTAAAGGCCAATATCTCAGATGGACATACATGCAAAAATCCTAGCAGAGTGAATGCAACAGCACATTTAATGGGTCATATGTGACAATGCAGTCACAATATTGATCATCTATATCATCATATATTGATACATATAAAACTAGACAAAATTCAACAAATTGTCATTATTAAAAACTCTCAGCAACTGAGGGAAAAAAAGAAATTACCTCCATAAAATCGTAGCCATAGATGAAAAGCCCACACCTGACAGCATATTTAACAGTGAAAAACTGAAGCTTTTCCTGTCATATTAGGAGCTGGGCAAGGATGCTCATTCCCAACATAGGTATTCCATATGGTAACATGAAGACCAGTAAAATATGGCACCCAATGTATGTCATCTTGTCACATTGCTTATTTGGAGGAAAGTCACTTGAGTAACAGCTAGTCTAAGGAAACTGTGACCCTCCTTTGTCCCCTGAGAGCAGGAAATAAATCTCTCCTGGGAAACTTCTTCCCCTCTACCAGAATGGGAGAACCATCCTTGGCACCAGAAATGGGAACTTAGCACCAAGAAGGCTGTGCAAACAAGCCTTGTTATTTCCTCACTAATTGACTTGCCCAAACCCAAATCTCTGTCTTGTTAACTCTTAGCAAATCCATTGTTTTGTATTCTAAAAGGCACAAGTGCCACCTATTTTCATCATTCTCTGCATTTCATGTTATTAGGAAGCTTGTGCACATGAAAAATGAAATTTATTCTCTTCTGTAGATCTGTCTTATGTCAACTGAATCCTTAGACCAGACAAAGAACACAGAAACAAAGAAGGGAAAAGCTTTATGCTCCTTCAAGTTGAATATGTACCCTAAAATTAGGTAAGAAAATGAAATAAAGACATGTAAATCAGTAAGAAGAAAATTGTTTGAGAATCACATGAACTTACATATAGTGAAACCTTAGAAACTCCACAAAAAAAAAGTATTAGAACTAATAAACTCAGGAAAAGTTCAGGATACATATCAACGTACAAAAATATGTTGTATTTCTATACACCAAAAACATAGTGTATGAAAAAAATAACAAAATCACACAATTGAAAATGGCACAAAATAGAGCATCTTTGTGGCTCAGTCCGTTAAGTGCCTACTGTTGATTTTGGCTCAGGTCATGATCTCATGGTTCCTGAGTTTAATTCTGAGGCAGGGTCTGCAATGATTGTGCAGAGCCTGCTTGGGATTCTCTGTCCCCTTCTCTCTCTCTGATCTCTCTCTCCTTCTCTCTATCTGTCACACAAAAATAAACACACATTAAAATTATGTGGCACAAAATAAAGTATTTACGATTAAATTTCACTAAAAAGTAAAATAGCATACCAAACATGACGTGCTGGGAAAAGACATGTAAAATGGCAAACACAGATGAAAACATAACTGTGTTCACAGATTAGAATTATTTACATTGTCACAGCCCCTTCTGCAAGAAGTAATCTAGAAGTGTCTCTCAAACACTGGTTTTAAATTTGAAACAAATATGTCTGGAGCTTGATATATAGTCAGAGGATATGCAAATAGGGCCCGCCCTGTGCTGATTAAACCAGTCCAGCTCCAACCCTGCAGCAGGGAGAGTAGCCCCAGCCCCAGGAGTCCCAGGTGTTCCCATTCTGTGATCAGGACAGACCGCAGACACCTCACCATGGAGTTTGTGCTTGGCTGGGTTTTCCTTGATGCTTTTTTAAAAGGTAATTCATGGTTAACGAGAGACACTGAGTATGTGAGTGGATATGAGGGAGAAACAGTGGATGTGTGACAGTTTCCTGACCAAGATGTCTTGTGTCTGCAGGTGTCCAGTGTGACGTGTAGCTGGTGGAGTCTGGGGGAGACCTGGTGAAGCCTGGGGGGTCCCTGAGACTCACCTGTGTTGCCTCTGGATTCACCTTCAGTAGCTATAGCATGAACTGGGTCCGCCAGGCTCCAGGGAAGGGGCTGCAGTGGGTCGGATATATTAGATATGATGGAAGTAGCACAAGCTACACAGACTCCGTGAAGGGCTGATTCACCATCTCCAGAGACAACGCCAAAAACACGCTCTATCTGGAGATTGAACATCCTGAGGGCCAAAGACACGGCCACAAATTATTGTTCAAGAGACACAGTGAGGGGACCCCACTGGGAGCACAGACACAAACCTCCCTGCAGGGGGGATCAGCACCACCAAGGGAGGCACACTATGCACAATTTTGCTTTGTGTTCCCAGGCACAGGTGCAGATAAGGTTACAGGCAGGTTTCCTGTCAGGGTCTGGGGCTTCCTCTCCACACAGCAGTTTCTCCAGGTAGCCTCCCTGGACACAGTATTCTGTGCTTTCCTATTCATTCCTTGACTTAGAAACTTTGCTGTAATAGGAAAACTACCCTAACATGCACAAAGACACGGTTGTTTGCATTGCTTACTCCTGTCCCTCAATATGAGTGAATTGCAGATTTCCTGAGGCACAACAGCTGAACCTTTACAGGAGTCCCAGATGCACTCCCTGTGCAGCCAGAACCACAGGATACCACAGCTCCCCATTATCTTCACTCAGCTCTTGTTCCAATCAAACAACGTGACACTTCTTCATGGCACTTTGCTACTCAGGACTTTAAATGAGCTACAGCTTTATTCAATTCCTCTAAACAAGAGATATATCATCTCCGTGTATTAGTCAGGATTCCCTTGAGCAACAGAACCCAAAGCACATTGGTTTCCATGACAAAATATGTTGAGAAGTCCCATGATCTACTGTCAAAAGTTGGGGAACCAGTAAGACCTGTGTTGTAACTCTCATCTGATTCTGAACTAGTGTCTAGTCTCAGAAAATGCAGAGCTGATGATGTAACTGTAAGAACAAGGGCAGGAGGAGACCAATGTTCCAGTTCAACAAGCACATGGGAAGTAAAAATGAGGGAATTCTTCCTCCCTCTGCATCGGATTCTACTCAGAACTATAATGGAATGGTGATGCCCAGGCAGAAAGAAACCATGGATGGAAATGCCAATCTCTTCTGGAAACTCATCACAGACATACACAGAAACAGTTGTGTATCTGGGCACACATGATGCAGTCAAGATGACACATACAGCTACTCATGACAAGTCAACCTGCTGTAAATGTCGAGTTCAAAGACTGAAGATTTAGAAGTCCATGCCATCACTATGATGGAGCCTGGTGAGCATGGCAGCGCTCCTGTGAAGAAGGAGAACAGAGGCCCATGGAGGCACTGTGGTCAGAGGACCCCCTGGCTCGCAAAGGGATAGACAGTCCCCTTCTGTGAGTGCATTGGGAGAGAGGGCATTGCCTTTCATGGGACATGAGAGCTGACAGGCACCATTGCACTGCCCTGGTCATTAGCATTGGAGCCTCTGCTGAGAGCAGCTAACTGGATGCTGCCTTCTTGTTGTTCCCCACCATGAACTCCAAGCCCCTAGTGTTCATGCAACTGCCCTTGTGGGATAACCAGCTCCAGCCACAGGACAGCGAAACCCTCTCACAGAAGATCAGTGGGGTCCCTGTCATATTCAGTTCATACAATTTGGAGTTTTCAAACCCAGCTAGAGCTCCTGAGATAAAACATAATATCTCTGTGCCACCAGGTGGGCCAAGAGCTTGGAAATGGACAGGGTGTAGGCAGGGTTCTGACGGAAGCCTGGGACCCACGAGTACAGATTGTTCTCTCTGTCTGAGGGCTTCCTGAACAGGGGCGGCTGGGAACTCCAACGCAGGGACTAGAGGGGGAGCTGAGGCCAATAATTCCTCCAACCAATCAGCATGGACAGAGTTCAGTGAGCAGCACAGCACCCCCAAGTAGAAGCTGAGCCACTGACACCAAGATCCACCCCCCTTGCCTTCTCACATGCTTCCTTACTAGGAAAAGAGTGCCCGGAACCCAGACCAGCACCACGCCCCTCCCTCCAAAGACCACCATATAACCCCACAGGCACCAAGTCTACTGACCATATAGTGAGGCAAAGCTTCACCTGTAGGGGAGATAGGAATTAGCCTCTTTTAACAGGCAGAACAAACTCACCTAGTTAAAACTCACAACACTATGGACAAAGTTGAAAAACTCCCCACTGGAGGCAAGGAGAAACTCTGAAGAGGTCTGACCTGAGGGACAGAGCAGCCAATACATGACAGCACAGTGCCCATGGCACATGCAAGAAATGCTGCCATAATATCAGGTCCTCAACAGTATGTAAACATTTCTCAATAAAGACACTAATCTAGAAGCAGAAAATATAACAGGATTTTCCAAAAAACTTAAGAAAGCAAAGACATAGACATACAGAGTGATGGAGGAATTCATTCCAAAAGAAAAAAAGGTAAAGTTCATTGTCAGGGATAGAATTAAAAGAGATATTCCCAATATGCCTCAAACATAATTTTTTATAACTATCATAAGTAAACAGAATTTTTAAAAACTATCATAAGTAAACAGAATTTTTTAAAAATCATCATAAGGATACTATCTGCGCTTGAAGAAAGCATACAAGACACGAGTGTACTCTGTCTGCATATAGAAAAGACCTAAAAACTTGTTAGGCTGAAACTTTACAAATGCTATAACCGAGATGTGAAATTGATTGTATATAATGATCTCAGGTGGAAAGAAGTAGACGAATGAGTAAGTGACATAGAAGATAAAATTATGGGGGAAAATGAAGCAGGAAAGAAGAGGAAAATTAAATATTGCATCACAAACGTATACTTAGGGAACTCAGCAACTCCATAAGGTGTAATAGAATTATTTTCAAAGGAGTCCCAGAGAAGACGAGAGGGAGAAAAAAAAGGGAGAAGTTTTATCTGAGTACATTATAGTGGAAAATGTCCACAAACTGGGGAAGGAAACAGTCGTCCACATATGAGTCACAGAGAACTCCCATTAAAATAAAATTAAAAAAGCAGCCAACACGGAGACATATCACAGTAAAATTAGCAAAATATACATATAAAGAAAAATACTAAAAGCAGCAAGTCAAAAGAAGTCTCTAACTAAAAGGGAAGACATAAAAGATTATGGCAGATGTCTCCACAGAAACCCACAGACAAAAAAGGAGTGGCATGATATCCTCAACATGCCCAATTCAAAAATATGCAGCCAAGAATACTTACCCATCAAGGCTGTCATTCAGATACAAGGAGAGATAGAATTTCCCAAACAAAAACCAAAGGAGTTCATGGCCTCTAAACCAGCCCTTTGAGAAATATTTTTTAGGACTCTATAAGTGGGACAGGAAGACTAAAAGAAACAAAGACTAGAAATAAGCAGAGAAAATCTCCAGAAACAGTGACTTTAGAGCTAACACAATGGCACTAAGTTTATGTCTATCAATAATCACTGTGAATGTAAAAGGGCAACATGCTCCAAGCAAAAGACATAGGAAAACAGAATGGATAAAAAAAAAAATACAAGACCTTCTATACACTCCATACAATAGACTCATTTTCAACCCAAACACCTGTAGATTGAAAGTGAGGGGAGAGACATCAATTTATCATGTTAATGGGCGTCAAAAGAAAGTTTGTAGTACCATACACTTATGACATTAACTAGATTTTAACCAAAATCTGTTACAAGAGATGAGGAAGGCAGTATATCATCATAAACTGGTCTATCCAATGAGAAGATATAAAGCTTTAAATATTTATATGCTAAAATTGTAACCACTGATATATATAAATCAGTTAATAAGAAACAAAGAAACTAATTGATAATAGTACAATAATAATAATAGAGAACTTTAACGCTCCACTTACAACAATGGACACATCTTCTAAGCTGAAAATCAATAAGGAAACGATGTCTTAGAAAGACACACTGGACCAAATGGACTGAAAAGATATATTCAGAATATTCCATTCTAAACAGAAGAATACACGTTCCTTTTGAGTGCACATAGAACATTCCCCAGAACAGATCACATACTAGGTAACAAATCAGCCCTGCACAAGTACAAAAATATTGACATAATACCAAGGATATTTTCATACCAGGACACTATGAAACTTGAAGTCAACCACAAGAAAACCTTCAGCAACACCACTAATACATGAAGTTAAAGACATTGTAGTAAAGAATGTATGAGATTTTCAGGAAATTAAGGAAACAGTAAAAAATACATGGAAGCAAATGAAAACGGAAATATGCCAGTGCCAAACCATCTGGATGCAGCAAAAGTGGTTGGAAGAGGGAAATATATAGCAATACAGGCCAAACTCAAGAAAGAAGAAAAATCTCAAACACACAACCATGTTACACCTAAACGAGCTAGGAAATGAACAGAAAATGAACCCTGAAGCCAGCAGGAGAAGGTAAATAAAGAAGACTAGAGCAGAAATAAATGACAAAGAAACAAACAAAAACAGTAGAACAGATGAATGAAACTATAAGCTGGTTTTTGGAAGCATAACTAAAAATGATAAACTGAGGCCATACTTAGCAAAAACAAAAGGGAAAGGATTAACTAAATGTGTTTTAATATGAAATCTATTGTCAAATTGGTTTCCATACAACACCCAGTGCTCATCCCAACAGGTGCCCTCCTCAATACCCATCACCCACCCAACCCTCCCTCCCCCGCCCATAAACCCTCAGTTTGTTCTCAGTTTTTAGGAGTCTCTTATGTTTTGGTTCCCTCCCTCTCTAACCATTTTTTCCTTCCCCTCTCCCATGATATTTTGTTAATTTTCTCAGGATCCACATAGGAGTGAAAACATATGGAATCTGTCCTTCTCTGTATGACTTATTTCACTTAGCATAACACTCTCCAGTTCCATCCACGTTGCTACAAAAGGCCATATTTCATTCGTTCTCGTTGCCATATAGTATTCCATTGTGTATATAAACCACAATTTCTTTATCCATTTGTCAGTTGATGGACATTTAGGCTCTTTCCATAATTTAGCTATTGTTGACAGTGCTGCTATGAACATTGGGGTACAAGTGCCCCTATGCATCAGTACTCCTGTATCCCTTGGGTAAATTCCTAGCAGTGCTACTGCTGGGGCATAGGGTAGGTCTATTTTTACTTTTTTGAGGAACCTCCGCACTGTTTTCCAGAGTGGCTGCACCAGTTTGCATTCCCACCAACAGTGAAAGAGGGTTCCCATTTCTCCACATCCTTGCCAGCATCTATAGTCTCCTGTTTTGTTCATTTTAGCCACTTTGACTGAGGTGAGGTGATATCTGAGTGTGGATTTGATTCGTATTTCCCTGAAGAGGAGCAATGTTGACCATCTTTTCATGTGCCTGATGGCCATCTGGATGTCTTTAGAGAAATGTCTATTCATTTTTTTCTGCCCATTTCATCACTCAATTGTTTGTTTTTCAGGTATGGAGTTTGGTGAACTCTTTATAGACTTTGGATACTAGCCCTTTGTCTGATATGTCTCTTGCAAATATCTTTTCCCATTCCATTGGTTGCCTTTTAGTTTTGTTGATTGTTTCCTTTGCTGTGCAGATGCGTTTTATCTTCATGAGATCTCAATAGTTCATTTTTGCCTTTAAATCCCTTGCCTTTGGGGATGTGTCAAGAAATTGCTGCAGCTGAGGACAGAGAGGTTTTTTCCTGCCTTCTCCTCTAGGGTTTTGATGGTTTTCTATCTCACATTCAGGTCCTTTATCCATTTTGAGTTTGCTTTTGTGAATGATGTAAGAAAGTGGTCTAATTTAATCCTTCTGCATGTTGCCGTCCCGTTCTCCCAGCACCATTTGTTAAAGAGACTGTGTTTTTTCCATTGGATATTCTTTCCTGCTTCATCAAAGATTAGTTGGTCATACTTTTGTGGGTCTAGTTCTAGGGTTTCTATTATATTACCTTGGTCTATGTGTCTGTTTTTGTGCCAATACCATGCACCATGATGATTACAGCTTTGTAGTAGAGGCTAAAGTCTGGGATTGTGATGCCTCCTGCTTTGGTCTTCTTCTTCAAAATTACTTTGGCTATTTGGGGCCTTTTGTGGTCCCATAAAAATTTTAGGATTGCTTGTTCTAGCTTCAAGAAGAATGCTGGTGCAATTTTGATTGGGAGTGTATTGAATGATATCTTCTTCAATTTCCTTCATAATCTTTCAATAGTTTTCAGCATACAGATCTTGTACATCTTTGGTTAGATTTATTCCAAGGTATTTTATGCTTCTTGCTGCAATTGTGAATGGGATAAGTTTCTTTATTTGTCTTTCTGTTGCTTCATTATTAGTGTATAAGAATGCAACTGATTTCTGTACATTGAATTTGTATCCTGCAACTTCACTGAATTCATGTATCAGTTCTAACAGACTTTTGGTGGAGTCCATCGGGTTTTCCATGTATGTCATCTGCAAAAAGTGAAAGCTTAAATTCATCTTTGCCAATTTTGATGCCTTTGATTGCCTTTTGTTGTCTGATTGCTGATGCTAGAATTTCCAACACTATGTTAAACAACAGCAGTGAGAGTGGAAATCCCTGTCGTGTTCCTGATCTCAGGGAGAAAGCTCTGTTTTTCCCCATTGAGGATGATATCAGCTGTGGGCTTTTCATAAATAGCTTTTATGATGTTTAAGTATGTTCCTCTTAGCCATACTTTCTCTAGGGTTTTTATTAAGAAAGGATGTTGAATTTTGTCAAATGCCTTTTCTGCATCGATTGACAGGATCATATGGTTCTTATCTTTTCTTTTATTAATGTGATGTATCACATTGATTGATTTGCGAATGTTGAACCAGCCCTGCAGCCCAGGAATGAATCCCACTTGATCATGGTGAATAATTCTGTTTATATGCTGTTGAATTCGATTTGCTAGTATCTTATTGAGAATATTTGCATCCATATTCATCAGTTATATTGGTCTGTAGTTCTCTTTTTTTACTGGGTCTCTGTCTGGGTTAGGAATCGAAGTAATGCTGGCTTCATCGAATGAGTCTGGAAGTTTTACTTCCCTTTCTATTTTTTGGTATAGCTTGAGAAGGATAGGTATTATCTCCGCTTTAAATGTCTGGTAGAATTTCCCAGGGAAGCCATCTGGTCCTGGACTCTTGTTAGTTGGGAGATTTTTTTATAACTGATTCAGTTTCTTCACTGGTTATGGGTCTGTTCAAGCTTTCTATTTCTTTCTGTTTGAGTTTTGGAAGTGTGTGGGTGTTTAGGAATTTGTCCATTTCTTCCAGGTTGTCCAATTTGTTGGCATATAATTTTTCATAGTATTCCCTGATAATTGCTTGTGTTTCTGAGGGATTGGTTATAATAATTCCATTTTCATTCATGATTTTATCTATTTGCATCATCTCCCTTTTTTTTGAGAAGGCTGGCTAGAAGTTTATCAATTTTCTTTATTTTTTCAAAAAACCAACTGTTGGTGTCATTGATCTGTTCTACAGCTTTTTAGATTCTATATTGTTTATTTATTCTCTGATCTTTATTCTTTCTCTGCTTCTGCTGGGTTTACGGTGTCTTGGCTGTTCTTCTTCTATTTACTTTAGATGTGCTGTTATATTTTGTATTTGGGATTTTTCTTGTTTCTGGAGATAGGCCTGGTTTGCAATGTCTTTTCCTCTCAGGACTGCCTTTGCTGCATTCCAAAGCGTTTAGATTGTTGTATTTTCATTTTCATTTGTTGCCATGTACTTTTTAATTTCTTCTCTAAGGTTGACCCATTCATCCTTTAGTAGGGTGTTCTTTAACCGCCATCCTTTAGGAGGGTTTCCAGACTTTTTCCTGTGGTTGATTTCAAGCTTCATAGCATTGTGGTCTGAAAGTATGCATGGTATGATTTCAATTCTTGTATACTTATGAAAGGCTGTTTTGTGGACCCAGGATGTGATCTATCTTGGAGAATGTCCCATGTGCACTCGAGAAGAAAGTATATCCTGTTGCTTTGGGATGCAGAGTTCTGAATATATCTGTCAAGTCCATCTGATCCATTGTATCATTCAGGGCCCTTGTTTCTTTATTTACCCTGTGTCTAGATGATCTATCCACTGTTGTAAGTGGAGTATTAAAGTCCCCTGCAATTACCACATTCTTATCAAGAAGGTTGCTTATGTTTGTGATTCTTATATATTTGGGGGCTCCCTTATTCAGCACATACACATTTATAATTGTTAGCTCTTCCTGATGATAGACTCTGTGATTATTATATAATGCCCTTCTTCATATCTTGTTAGAGCCTTTAATTTAAAGTCTAGTTTGTCTGATATAAGTATGGCTACTCCAGCTCTTTTGACTTCCAGTGGCATGATCGATAGTTCTCCATCCCTTCACTTTCAATCTGAAGGTATCCTCAGATATAAAATGAGTCTTTCGTAGACAGCAAATAGAGGGGTATTTTTTTTATCCATTCTGATACCCTATGTCTTGTGGTTGGAGCATTTTTTCCATTTACATTCAGTGTTATTATAGAAAGATATGGGTTTAGAGTCATTGTGATATCTGTAGGTTTCATGCTTGTAGTGATGTCTCTGGTACTTTGTCTCACAGAATCCCTCCCCCCTAGGATCTCTTGTAGGGCTGGTTTAGTGGTGATGAATTCCTTCAGTTTTTGTTTGTTTGGGAATACCTTTTTCTCTCCCTCTATTCTAAATGACTGACTTGCTGGAGAAAGATTCTTGGCTGCATTTTTTTTTTTTGTTCTCCACATTGAAGATTTCCTGCCATTCCCTCTGGCCTGCCAAATTTCAGTAGACAGATCC
The DNA here is from genome assembly GCF_016509475.1 of Prionailurus bengalensis. Lineage (NCBI taxonomy): Eukaryota > Metazoa > Chordata > Mammalia > Carnivora > Felidae > Prionailurus > Prionailurus bengalensis. The sequence goes on along the minus strand of NC_057355.1, from coordinate 148,422,886 downwards.
GTCATGAGCCTTATCAGTCTCCCTTTATATGTTAGAGCATGTTTATCCCTAGCTGCTTTCAGAATTCTCTCCTTATCCTTGTATTTTGCCAGTTTCACTACGATATGTCATGCAGAAGATCGATTCAAGTTATGTCTGAAGGGAGTTCTCTGTGCCTCTTGGATTTCAATGCCTTTTTCCTTCCCCAGATCAGAGAAGTTCTCAGCTATGATTCCTTCAAGTACACCTTCAGCACCTTTCCCTTTCTCTTCCTCCTCTGGAATCCCAATTATGTGTATATCTAGAAGCAGAAAACATAACAGGATTTTCCTAAAACACTTAAGAAAGCGGAGACATGGCCATACAGAGAGATGGAGGAATTCATTCCAAAAGAAAAAACCATAAAAGGACATTGCCAAGGATATTATTAAAACACAAATAATAAGCCTCAAACAGAATTTAATACATATCATAAGGAAACAGAACTTTTAAAAACTATCATAAGAATACTAGGTGTACTTGAGAAAGTCTAGAAGACATGAGGATACCCTGACTACAGATGGAAAAGACCTAAAACCCAGTCAGACTGAAATTTTTAAAATGCTGTAACCAAGGGGTGCCTGGGTGGAGCAGTCAGTTAAGCGTCCAACTTCAGCCAGGTCACGATCTCGCGGTCCGTGAGTTCGAGCCCCGCGTCAGGCTCTGGGCAGATGGCTTGGAGCCTGGAGCCTGTTTCCGATTCTGTGTCTCCCTCTCTCTCTGCCCCTCCCCCATTCATGCTCTGTCTCTCTCTGTCCCAAAAATAAATAAAAACATTGAAAAAAAAATTTAAAAAAAATGCTGTAACCGAGATGTGAACCTGATTGGATATAATGAACTCAAGGCAGAAATAAGCAGATGAATGAGTAAGTGACATGGAAGATACAATTTTGTGAAAAATGAAGCAGGAGAGAAGAGGAAAATTAAAATATTGCATCACAAACATATACTTAGGGAATCAGCAACTCCATAAAGTGTAATAAAATTCTTTTCAAAGGAGTACCAGAAGAAGAAGAGAGGGAGAAAAAGGCGGAGAAGTTTTGTCTGAATGCATTAGAGTGGAAAATTTCCACTAAATGGTGAAGGAAACAGACGTCTACATCTCTGAGTCACAGAGAACTCCCACTAAAATTAAAAAAAAAAAAAACACAGCAGGCCGACTCTGAGACATAACATAGTAAAATTCACAAAATACACAGATTAAAAAACCCTATAAGCATGAAGACAGAAGAGTTTGCTAACGAATACGGGAAGATAAAAAAAGATTATGGCAGAAGTGTCCACAGAAACCTGCAGGAAAGAAGGGAGTGGCATGATATCCTCAAATGTTCAATTGAAAATTAGGCAGTCAATGGGGGAGGAGACAAGATGGCAGAACAACGTGGAAGATTTTTGTGTGTCTCGCATCCATGAAATACAGCCAGACCAACACTAAACCATCCTACACACCTAGAAAACTGATTGAGGATTAACACGACAAACTGCATCCAAGAATTCTGTATCCAGCAAGGCTGTCATTCAAAATAGAAGGCGAGATAAAAAGATTCCCATACAAACAAAAATTAAATGAGTTTGTGACCACTAAACCAGCCCTGCAAGAAATTTTAAGGGGGAATCTCTTAGGGGAGAAAAGATGAAAATATATCTGTATAAATAAATACATAAATACCAAAATCAACAAAGATTAGAAAGACCAAAGAACACCACCATAAACTCCAATTCTACAAGCATCATAATAGCAATAAACTCCTATCTTTCAGTACTCACTCTAAACGTCAATGGACTCAATGCCCCAATCAAAAGACATAGGGTAACAGAATGGAGAAGAAAACAAGATCCATCTATATGCTTTTTACAAGGGACCCACTTTAGACCTAAAGACACCTAAGATTGAAAATAAGGGGATGGAGAACCATCTATCATGCTAATGTTCAACAAAAGAAAGCCGGAGTAGCCATATTGATATCAGACAATCTAGACTTTAAAATAAAGACTGCATCAGGAGATGCAGAATGGCATTATATCCTTCATAATCAAAGGGTCTATCCACCAAGAAGACCTAACGATTGTAAACATTTATGCGACAATTGTGAGAGCACCCAAATATAGAAATCAATTAATCACAAACATAAAGAAACTCATCGATAAGAATACCATAATAGTAGGAGACTTCAACATTCCATTCACAACAATGAACAGATCACCTGCCCAAAAAATCAACAGGAAAACAATGGCTTTCAATGACACACTGGACCAGAAGGACTTAACAAATATATTCACAACATTTCATCCTAAAGCTACAGAATATGCACTCTTCTCCAGTGCGCATGGAACTTTCTCCAGAATAGACCACATATGGGACACAAATCAGCCCTAAGTAAGTACAAAAAGATCGAGATCATACCATGCATATTTTCAGACCACAATGCCATGAACTCAAAATCAACCACAAGAAAAAATTTGGAAAGGTAGCAAATAATTAGAGACTGAAGAACCTACTAAAGAATGAATCGGGCTAACCAAGCAGTTAAAGAAGAAATTAAAAAGTATATGGAAGTCAATGAAAATGATAACACCACAACGCAAACCTCTAGGATGCAGCAAAGGCGGTCATAAGAGGAAAGTATATAGCAATCCAGGCCTTCCTAAGGAAGGAAGAAAGATCTCAGATACACAACCTAACCTTATGACTAAAGAGCTGAAAAAGGAACACCAAATAAAACCCAAAAACAGCAGAAGGCAGGAAATACTAAAGATTAGAGCAGAAATTTGTGCTATCGAAACCAAAACAGAACACATCAATGAAACTAAAAGCTGGTGCTTTGAAAGAATTAACAAAATTGATAAACCACTATCCAGTTTGATCAAAAAGAAAAAGGAAAGGACCCAACTAAATAAAATCAAGAATGACAGAGGAGAGATCACAACCAACACAACAGAAATAAAAACAGTAATAAGAGAATGTTATGAGCAATTATATGTCAATAAAATGGGCAATCTGGAAGAAATGGACAAATTCCTAGAAACATATACACTACCAAAACTGAAACAGGAAGAAATAGAAAATTTGAACAGACCCATAACCAGTAAGGAAATAGAATTAGTAATCAAAAATCTGCCAAAAGACAACAGTCCAGGACCAGATGGCTTTCCAGGGGAATTCTACCAAACATTTAAAGAAGAGTTAACACCTATTCTCTTGAAGGTGTTCCAAAAAAATAGAAATGGAAGGAAAACTTCCAAACCCTTTCTATGAAGCCAGCATTACCTCGATTCCAAAAACAGACACAGACAACACTTAAAAAGAGAACTATACACCAATTTCCCTGATGAACATGGATGCAAAAATCCTCAACAAGATATTATCCAACCAGAAACAATAATACATTAAAAAATTATTCACCACGACCAAGTGGGATTTATACCTGGGATGCGGGGCTGGCTCAATATCTGTAAAACAATTAACGTGATTCATCACATCGATAAAAGAAAGGACAGGAACCATATGATCCTCTCCATAGATGCAGAGAAAGCATTTGACAAAATATAACATCCTTTCTTGATAAAAACCCTCAAGAAAGTAGGGATAGAAGGACCAGACCTCGAGGTCATAAAAGCCAGGGGTGCCTGGGTGGCGCAGTCGGTTAAGCGTCCGACTTCAGCCAGGTCACGATCTCGCGGTCCGTGAGTTCAAGCCCTGCGTCCGGCTCTGGGCTGATGGCTCAGAGCCTGGAGCCTGTTTCCGATTCTGTGTCTCCCTCTCTCCCTGCCCCTCCCCCATTCATGCTCTCTCTCTGTGTGTCCCAAAAAAAAATAAATAAACGTTGAGATCATAAAAGCCATATATGAAAGACCCAATGCTAATATCATCCTCGATGGGGAAAAACTGAGAGCTTTCTCCCTAAGGTCAGGAACAAGACAGGGATGTCCACTCTCGCCACTGTTATTCAACATAGTATTGGAAGTCTTAGCCTCTGCACTCAGACAACACAAAGAAATAAAAGGCATCCAAATTGGCCAGGAGATGGTCAAACTTTCACTCTTCACAGATGACATGATACTCTATATGGAAAACCCAAAAGACCCCACCAAAAAACTGCTAGAATTGATTCATGAATTCAGCCAAGTGGCAGGATAAAAATCAACGCAGAGAAATCGGTTGCATTCCTATACACCAACAATGAAGCAACAGAAAGAGAAATCAAGGAATCTATCCCATTTACAGTAGCACCAAAAACCATTAAATACCCAGGAATAAATCTAACCAAAGAGGTGAAAAATCTTTACACTGAAAACTAGATAAAGCTTATGAAAGAAACTGAAGAAGACAAAATATGGAAAAAGATTCCATGCTCCTGAATAGGAAGAACAAATATTGTTAAAATGCTGATAGTACCGAAAGCAATCTACATATTCAATGCAATCCCGATCAAAGTGACACCAGCATTCTTCACAGAGCTAGAAAAAATAATCCTAAAATTTGTATGGAACCAGAAAAGCCGCCGAATAGCCAAAGAAATCTTGAAAAAGAAAACCAATGCAGGAGGCATGACAATCCCAGACTTCAAGCTATACTTCAAAGCGGTAATCATCAAGACAGTATGGTACTGGCACAAGAACAGACACTCAGGGGCATCTGAGTGGATCAGTCTGTTAAGCATCCGACTTTGACTCAGGTCACGATCTGGCAGTTCGTGTCCCACATCACGGGTGGGACAGTGAGAGTCCCACATCAGGCTGTGTGCTGACAGCTCAGAGCCTGAAGCCTGCTTGGAATTCTGTGTCTTCCTCTCTCTCTGACACTCCCCCGCTCATGCTCTGTCTCTGTCTCTGAAAAGTAATAAATAAATGCCAAAAAATATTAAAAAAAAAAAAGAACAGACACTCAGATCAATGGAACAGAATACAAAATCCAGAAATGGACGCACAAATGTATGGCCAACTAATCTTTGACAAAGCAGGAAAGACTATCCAATGGAATAAAGACAGTGTCTTCAGCAAGTGGTGCTGGGAAAACTGGACAGCGACATGCAGAAGAATGAACCAGGACCACTTTCTTACACCATACACAAAAATAAACTCAAAATGGATGAAAGACCTCAATGTAAGTCAGGAAGCCACCCAAATCCTCGAGGAGAAAGCAGGCAAAAACATCTTTGGTCTTGGCCGCACCAACTTCCTACTCAACACGTCCCCAGAGCAAGGAAAACAAAAGCAAAAATGAACTACTGGGACCTCATCAAAATAAAAATCTTCTGCATAGTGAAGGCAACAATCAGCAAAGCTAAAATTCAACTGACAGAATGGGAGAAGATATTTGCAAATGACATCTCACATAAAGAGTTAGTATCCAAAATCTATAAAGAATTTATCGAACTCAACACCCAAGACACAATACAGTGATGAAATGGGCAAAAGACATGAATAGACACTTCTCCAAAGAAGACATCCAGATGGCCAATCGACACATGAAAAAATGCTCCACATCACTCATCATCAGGGAAATGGCAATCAAAACCCTAATGAGATACCACCTGACACCTGTCAGAATGGCTAACATTAACAACTCAGGCAACAACAGATGTTGGCGAGGATGCAGAGAGAGGATCTCTTTTGCATTTTGGGGGGCAATGCAAGCTGGTGCAGCCACTCTGGAAAACTGTATGGAGATTCCTCAAAAACTGAAAATAGAATTCCCCTACGACCCAGCAATTGCACTATTAGGCATTTATCCACGGGACACAGGTGTTCTGTTTCAAAGGGACACATGCACCCCCACGTTTATAGCAGCACTATCAACAATAGCCAAAGTATGGAAAGAGCCAAATGTCCATCGATGGATGAATGGATAAAGAAGAAGTGGTAAATATATACAATGGAGTATTACTCGGCAATCAAAAAGAGTGAAATCTTGCCATTTGCAACTATGTGGATGGAGCTGGAGGGTATTATGCTAAGTGAAATGAGTCAGTCAGAGAAAGACAAAAATCATATGAGTTCACTCATATGAGGACCTTAAGAGACAAAACAGATGAACGTAAGGGAAGGGAAACAAAAATAATATGAAAACATGGAGGGGACAGAGCATAAGAGACTCATAAATATGGAGAACAAACAGAGGGCTACTGGAGGAGTTGTGGGAGGGGGGATGGGCTAAACTGGTAAGGGGCACTAAGGAATCTACTCCTGAAATCATTGTTGCACTATATGCTAACTAATTTGGATGTTAATTTTTAAAACTAAAAATAAATACTACTTAAAAATTAAAAAATTAAAATATTGTAAGAGAAAATAATGCACGATCATGCTGCTGAGGTAAATATTTCTTAAAGATTATGCCGAAGCCTCCATTAATAAAGGTAAAAATCCAAAACTGAAAAAAAAAAGAATTCTTCATATTGTCACACACCATTCTACACAAACTAATATTGAAGTGCGTCCCTACCCTGTCATTCACTTTTACAGAATCAAATCTAAGTCTGGAGCTTGATATATATGTCAGAGGACATGCAAATGAAGCCCTCTCTGTGCTGATAAAACCAGCCCAGCCCCGGCCCTGCAGCTGGGAGACGAGCCCCAGCCCCAGAAGTCCCAGGTGTTCCCATTCTGTGATCAGCACAGAACACACACAACTCACCATGGAGTTTGTGCTGGGCTGGGTTTTCCTGGTTGCTCTTTTAAAAGGTAATTCATGATGAACGAGGGACACTGAGTCTGTGAATGGATATGAGTGAAACAGTGGATGTGTGACAGTTTCCTGACCAACATGTCTTGTGTCTGCAGGGGTCCAGTGTGACGAGCAGCTGGTGGAGTCTGGGGGAGACCTGGTGAAGCCTGGGGGGTCCCTGAGACTCACCTGTGTGGCCTCTGGATTCACCTTTAGTAGATATGGAATGAGCTGGGTCCGCCAGGCTCCAGGAAAGGGGCTGCAGTGGGTCGCAGCAATTAGTGGTAGTGGAGGTAGCACAGGCTACGCAGACTCCGTGAAGGGCCGATTCACCATCTCCAGAGACAACGCCAAGAACACGCTGTATCTGCAGATGAACAGCCTCAAGACCGAGGACACGGCCACATATTACTGTGCAAGAGACTCGGTGAGGGGACCTCACTGGGAGCCCACACACAAACCTCCCTGCAGGAGGGGATCAGCACCACCAGGGGGCGCACACTATGCACAATTTTGCTTTGTTCCCAGGTGCATGTGCAGATGGAGGTTACAGGCAGGTTTCCTGTCAGGGTCTGGGGCTTCCTCTCCACACAGCAGTTTCCCCAGGGAGCCTCCCTGGTTATATGCTTCTGTGTTTACCTATTAACTCTCTGGATTAGCAACTGGGTTGTCATAGGGAAACTAGACTAATGTGCACAAAGACACAGTTGTTTGCACTTGCTTACTCCAGTCCCTCAACATGAGTGAATTACAGATTTCCTGAGGCACAACAGCTGCACCTTTACAGGATTCCCAGATGCGTTCCCTGTGCAGCCAGGACCACAGGATCCCACAGCTCCTCCTTATCCTCACCCAGCCCTTGTCCCAGTCAAACAATGTGACCCTTTCTTCATAGCCCTTTGCTACTCAGGACTTTAAATGAGCTACAGCTTTATTCAATTACTCTAAAGGAGAGACAAACAATCTCCATGTATTAGTCAAGATTCCCCTGAGGAACAGAACCCAAAGGTCATTGGTTTCCATAACTAAATATGTTGAGAAGTGCCATGATCTACTGTCACAAGCTGAAGACCCAGGAAAACCAGTGATGTAATTCTTGTCTGATTCTGAACTAGTGTCTAGTCTCAGAATGTGGAGAGCTGATGATGTAACTCTCAGAAAAAGGGCCAGAGGAGACCAATATTCCAGTTTAAACAAGCACATGGGAAGTAAAAATGAGGGAATTCGTCCCCCATCTGCATCAGATTCTATTCACAAACCTTAATGGAATGGGTGGTGCCCAGGCAGAAAGAAACCATGGATGGAAATGCCAATCTCTTCTGGAACACATCACAGACATCCACAGAAACCGTGGTGAATCTGGGCACCCAGGATACAGTCAAGATAACCCATGAAGTTAATCATGACAAGTCAATCTCCTGTAAACGTGGAGCTCAAAGACTGAAGATTTAAAAGTCGATCCCATCATTGGGGTGGAGCCTGAGGGCATAGCAGTGCTCCTGTGGAGGAGGGCAGAGGCCCATAAGGGGAACTGTGGTCTGAGTATCCCCTGGGTCGCATGGGGAGAGACAATTCCCTTCGTGGAGTGCATTTGGGAGACGGAGCATTGCCTCTCATAGGACAGGAGAGCTGACAGGCACCATTAAAATTCCCTGATCATTAGCACAGGAGCCTCTTCTGAGAGCAGCTAGCTGGACACTGCCTTCTGGTTGTTCTTCACCATGTACTCCAAGCCCCTAGTATTCATGCAACTGCCCATCCTGGGTAAACCAGCTCCAGGCACAGCACATCAAGACCCTCTCCCAGAGGATCAGTGGGGTCCCTGTATATTGAGTTCATACAATTTGGAGTTTTCAAACCCAGCTAGAGCTCCTGAGATAAAACATAAGAGCCCTGTGCCACCAGATGGGCCAATGGCTTAGACGCAGACAGGGTGAAAGCAATTCTGACAGAAGCCTGGGACCCACAAATGTTCTCTCTGTGTGAGGGCTTCTTGAACAGGGGAGGCTGGGAACTCCAACTCCAGGGATTAGAGAGGGAGCTGATGCCAGTATTTCCTCCCACCAATCAGGATGGACAGGTTTCACTCAGCAGCACAGCATCCCCAGTGGAAGCTGAGCCACTAACACCAAGCTCCACCTACTCCAGCCCCCATCAACTGCTTGCTTACTAGGAAAGAGTGCCTGGCAACCAGACCACCACTGCACCCCTTCCTCCAAAGACCACCGTAAACCCCCACACGAACCAAGTCAGCTGATCATACAGTGAGGCATATCCTCAACTCTAGGGGAGATAGGAATTAGCCTCTTTTAACAAGCAGACCAAACTCACCTAGTGAAAACTCACAACACTGGGGACAAGGTCCAACACACCCCACTGGAGGCAAGGAGAAAATCTGCAGAGGACTCTCCTGAGGGACAGAGCAGCCAAAACCCGAGAGCACAGTGCCATGGAACATAAAACAAATGTTTCATGAAGTGTCAGGCCCTGGACAGTATGTGAACACTTATCAATAAAGATACTACTCTAGAAGCAGAAAAGATAACAGGATTTTCTAAAACATTTAAGAAGGCAGAGACATAGACAACAACATGATGGAGGAATTCATCCTAAAAGAAAAAATGATAAAAGGTCATTGTGAGGGATGTAATTAAAACACATAAACTAATGTGCCTCAAACAGAATTTCTAAAACTCTCATATTGAAACAGGATTTTCAAAAAGTATCATAAGGATACGATCTGTGCTTGAGGAAAATATATGAGACATGAGGGATACCCTTATTGCAAACAGAAAAGACCTAAAAACTAGTCAGGATGAAATTTTAAATGTTGTAACCGAGATGTGAAACTGATTGGATATAATGACCTCAAGGCTGAAAGAAGCAGATGAATGAGGATGGGACATAGAAGATAAAATTATGGGGGAAATGAAGCTGGAAAGAAGAGGAAAATTAAAATATTGCATCACAAACATACACTTAGGGAAATCAGCAACTCCATAAACTGTAATAACATTCTTTTCAAAGGAGTCCCAAAAGAATAAGAGGGAGAAAAAGGGGGATACATTTTAGCTGAGTGAATTATAGTGAAAATTTCCACAAGCTGGGGAAGGAAATAGACATCCACATCTAGGAGGCAGAGAGAACACCCATTAAAATAAAAAAAAAAGGCCAACACTGAGACATATCATAGGAAAATGGCAAAATATCCAGATAAAGAAAAACCATAAAAGCATCAACACAAAAGAAGTTGCTAACTAACAAGGGAAGATTAAAAAAAAACTATGGCAGATGTCTCTACAGAAACCTTCATGCAAGGAGGGAGTGGCATCATATCCTCAACATGCGCATTTGAAAATTATGCAGCTAAGAATACTTTCTCCAGTAAGGCAGTCATTCAGATACAAGGAGTGATAGAATTTCCCAGACAAATAAAACCAAAGGAGTTCAGGGCTCTAAATCAGCCCTGCGAGAAAGTAAAGGGGACCCTTTGAGTGGGAAAGGAAGACTAAAAGTAACAAAGACTAGAAATAAACAGAGAAAATCTCCAGAAACAATGACTTTGGAGGTAATACTATGGCACTAAGTTTATATCTATCAATAATTACTGTGAATGTAAATGGACAAAATGCTCCAATCAAAAGACATAGGATACCAGAATGGATAAAAACAAATACAAGATCCTTCTATACACTGCACACGATTGACTCATTTTCAACCTAAAACACCTGTAGATTGAAAGTGAGGGGAGGGTGAACAATTTATCATGCTAATGGACGTCAAAAGAAAGTTGTAGTACCACACTCATATCACACTAACTAGTTTTCAAACCAAAGTTTGTTACAAGAGATCAGGAAGGCAGTATATCATCATAAAGGGGTCTATCCAACAAGAAGATCTGAAGCTTTAAATATTTATACCCCAAAAATGTAAGCACTGAAATATATAACTCAATTACTAAGAAAGATAAAGAAACTCATTGATAATAGACAATAGTAGTAATAGAGAACGTTAACACTCCACTTACAACAATGGAAAGACAATCTAAGCTGAAAATCAATAAGGAAACAAAGGCTTTGAAAGACACATGGACTGAATGGACTTAACGGATATATTCACAACATTCCATCCTAAAGCACCAGAAGACACATTCTTTTTGAGTGTGCATGGAACATTCTCCAGAACAGATCACATACTATGTCACAAATCAGCCCTCTACAAGTACAAAAACACTGAGATCATTCCATGCGTATTTTCAAACCACAACACTATGAAACTTGAAGTCGACCCCAAGAAAACTTTGGGCAACACCACCAATACATTAGGTTAAAGAACATTGTAGTAAAAGCGGAATGAGATTTTCAGGAAATTACAGAAGCAATAAAAAATACATGGAAGCAAATGAAAATGAAAACATGCCAGTTCCAAACCATCTGGATGCAGCAAAGTTGATGGAAGAGTGAAATATATAGCAGTACAGGCCAAACTCAAGAAAGAAGAAAGGTCTCAAACACACAACCACTTTACAACTAAAGGAGCTAGAAAAAGAACAACAAATGAACCCTAAAGCCAGCAGGAACAGGTAAACAAAAAAGATTAGAGCAGAAATAAATGATATAGAAACAAAGAAAAACAGTAGAACAGATGAATGAAACTATAAGTTGGTTTTTGTAAGAATAAATAAAAATGATAAACCCATGGGCAGACTTGGCAAAAACAAAAGAGAAAGGACGAAAGTAAATAGAATTTGAGAGGAGACATCGCGACTGACACCACAGAAATACAACTATGAGAAATAGTTTGGAGATTTATATGCCAACAAATTGGGCAATCTGGAAGAAATGGATAAATTCCCAGAATAATGTAAACTACCTAAACTGAAAAAGGAAGAAATAGAAAACAGGAACAGACTGATAATGAGCAAAGAAATTGAATCATTAATCAAAAATCTACTGACACACAAAAATCCAGGGCCAGATAGCTTCACAGGTGAATTCTACCAGATATTTAAGAAGAGTGTCAAATATTCGATTTAAGTAGAATAGAATATTCCTGTCTTCACAAACTGTTCCAAATAATAGAAATGGAAAGAAAACTTCCAAATTCATTCTATAAGATCAGTATGATCACGGTTCCAAACCAGATTAAACCCCACTAAAAATGAGACTTACAGGCCACTAGCCCTAATGAGCAAGAATGCAACAATTGTCAAGAAAATACTTGCAGGGGCGCCTGGGTGGCTCAGTCGGTTAAGCGTCCGACTTTGACTCAGGTCATAATCTTGCGGTCCCTGAGTTCGAGCCCCATGTCGGGCTCTGTGCTGACAGCTCAGAGCCTGGAGCCTGTTTCAGATTCTGTGTCTCCCTCTCTTTCACCCTCCCCCATTCATGCTCTGTCTCTCTCTGTCTCAAAAATAAATAAACGTTAAAAAAAAGAAAGAAAATACTTGCAAATTGAATCCACCAATACATTAAAAGGATCCTTTAACGTGACCAGGTGGGATTTATTCCTTGGCTGTAAGGGTGGTTCAATAGTCACAAATAAATCAATGTAATACATACCATCAATCAGAGAAAGGATATGAATGATATGACCCTCTCAATAGATGCAAAAAAAAATTGACATAGTACAGCATCCTCTCTTGATAAAACCCTCAACAAGGGGTAGAGGAAACACACCTCAACATCATAAAGTCCGTACATGAAAACCCCACAGCTAATATCCTCAGCGGAGAAAACAAAACATTTTCCTCTACTGTCAGGAACACAAGAGGGATGTCCACTCCCATCATTCTACTTAAGACAGCAGTGGAAGTCTTATCCTGAAAAGGAGACAACAACAACAAAAAAATAAAGGCATTCAAGTTGTAAAAGAAGAAGTCAAACATTCCCTCTTCACAGATGACATGACACTCTATATAAAAAACTCAAGACTCCACCAAAATATTTCAAGAACTGATACACAAATTCAGCAAAGTCACAAGATACAGTATCAACATACTGAAATCTGCTGCATTTCTACACAGCAATAATGAAGAAACAGAAAGAAAAAGAAAAAAACTATCCATCCCGTTTACAATTGCACCAAATATAATAAGATACCTAAAGAGTTAAAATATCTATATTTGGAAGACTGTAAAAATGGTGAAAGAAACTGAGGATGACACAAAGACATGGAAACACCTTCAATGTTCATGGATTTGAGGAGCAAGGAGTGTTGAAATGTTTATGCTACACAAAGAAACGGGAGACTTCATGATTGTGGATTTCATGCTATATTACAAAGCTGTACTTATCAAGACAGTAAGCTACAAGCACAAAAGAGACACATAGATCAAAAGAACAGAATAGTAAACCCAGATATGGACTCACAAATGTATGGCCACCTCATCTTGGATGAAGTAGGAAAGACTATGTAATGGGAAAAAAGACAGCCTTGTCAACAAAGGGTGTTGGGAAAACTGGACCAGAACATGCAGAAGAATGAAACTGAACCACTTTCTTACTCCATACACAAAAATAAATCCAAATGGGTGAAAGACCTAAATGTGAGACAGGAGACCATCAAATCCTAGAGGAGAACAGGCAGCAACCACCTGGACATCGGACATAGCAACTTCTTACTAGACGTGTCTCGAGAGGCAAGGGAAACAACAGCAAACTTGAACTACTGGGACCTCATCAAAATAAAAACCTTCTGCACAGCTAAAGAAACAATCAACGAATCTAAAAGGCATTCTACAGAAATTAAAAAGGTATTTGCAAACCACATATCTGATAAAGGCTTACTATCCAAAACCTACAAGAACTTCTCAAACTCAACACCCAAAATACAAAGAATCCAGTGAAGAAATGGTCAGAAGACATGAGGAGATACTTTTCCAAACAAAGCATTCAGATGGCTAACTGACACACGAACATATGCTCAACATCACTCATCATCAGGGAATTACAAATCAGAACTGCAATGAGAGATGCCCGCACACCTGTCAGAATGGCTACAATTAACAACTCAGGAAACAACAGATATTGATGAGGATGAGGAAAGAAGGGAACCCTTTTATACTCTTGGTGGGAATGCCAAGTGCCCGGACCATTCCAGAAAACAATTTTATTTTTTTTTATTTTTATTTTTTTTTTAAATTTCATTCTATCCTTTTTTTTTTTTTTTTCAACGTTTATTTATTTTTGGGGACAGAGAGAGACAGAGCATGAACGGGCGAGGGCCAGAGAGAGAGGGAGACACAGAATGGAAACAGGCTCCAGGCTCTGGGCTATCAGCCCAGAGCCCGACGCGGGGCTCGAACTCACGGACCGCGAGATCGTGACCTGGCTGATGTCGGACGCTTAACCGACTGCGCCACCCAGGCGCCCCCAGAAAACAATTTTAAAACTAAAAATCAAACAACCTTACACTCCAGCATTGCTCTACTAGGAATTCATCCAAAGCATACAAAACTTCTGATTTGAGGAAGTACATGCACCCCAATGTTTACAGCAGCATTAACTAAGACAGACAAACTGAGGAAAGAGACCAAAAGTCCACCATGTGATTAATCTGCTATATGTCTAGAATGGTATATTACTCAGTCATAAAAAAGAATGAAATCTTGCCATTCACAAAGATGTTGATGCAGCTAGAGGGTATCATGCTAAGCAAAGTAAGTCAGTCAAAGATAACAAACACCATATGATTTCCTCATATGGGGAGTTTAAGAAACACAACAGATGATCTAGGGGAAGGGGTAAAAGAGCAACAAATCATAAAAAAACTCTAAGGTTAGAGACCAAACTGAGGGTTGCTGGAGGGCAGGTGTGTGGGGGGTGGTATAATGGGTGTTGGGGATTAAGGAGACCACGTGTTGTGATGAGTACTGGGTGTTGTTAACGTAAGTGATGAACCAATAAATTCTACTACTGAAATTAATATTACACAATATGTTAACTAACAAAAATTTAAACACAAACTTAAAAAATTTAAAAGTGGAAAATAGGAAGGGAGAATTGTTGTCACAAATTGTCATGAACATGGAATCTAAGGTAGTGAGTCTAACGTCTTGCATTTACTCATTATATCCCTAACTGATGGTGGACATAAATTAACATACTCATGAATTTTCACAGCAGTGCCAGGTGGGCTGGAATTCAAACCACAGCTGCCCTTCCCAACTCCACTGTGCCCACACATCATGGGCAGCTTGTCCAGACACCTGACAAGAACCCAGGTTGGACCTCAGCAGGGACCCACATCTGCAGAACTGGAAAGTGTGGACAGTTGACGCTTCCTGAGAAGCTCTGGGTTTCCTTCCCCGACTTGCTGTCTCAGCTTCCTTGTCTTCCTTTCCTGTGTCTTGAAGAGAACCATGTTTCCTGTTAGTGGTTCATGAAAGTGAGGGGCTAGATGTTCTATAAACATTCAATATGACAGATAACATACAAGGGGACAAAAAAAAAGCCCATATGATGCAGCCTGTCTCACGGCTCCTATCACCCAATGTGGTAGAGTACAAATAAACCTAAGTATTCATTTGGTAAAAAAAAACTGCACAGCACGTTGGAAAAGTATTAAGAGATGAGAAGCCTGGAAGAATTCCACAAATGCAGATATGAGCTCCCCTTGGGAGGAAGAAGAAAAATTACAGTCCCAACACGCAAGAGTAAAATAATTTTAGGAAATGATACAAGAGCTTCAATGTGTTCTATCATGAACTGTCTAAATTTGGCAATGCAAAAAATGGATTTTGAGGGTTTCACATAGAATTGCGAAGGAAAAATTGTGTCAAGAACTCGGTTGTGTGCACAGAGCTCAACGGCTCCTGAGACATATAGAAAGCCCACCACCTGAAAAGGTAAACGTGTTTTTTGACCCCAGGAGCATATCTATCAAATCTGATGAGCAGTCTGGCCAAAGAGACACAGAATGGCAACTCTTGTGAAATTTGAACTTCAATTTCAGCATGAGAACCTAATTTCCATATATTATGAAAAACCATGCCATGAAAATGATTTGCTAGAGTCTATAAATTTAAAAACAAACGACAAAACTCTAAGTCACCAGAGACCAAATAGAGAAGAAGTCAACGCTGAGAGAAACCAGAAAAAAACAAGACTTTTAGTTACATTGTAAGTCAAGATATCAGTGGGGTGCCTGGGTGGTTCAATCGGTTAAGTGTCTCACTTCAACTCAGGTCTCGATGTCACGATTTGAGGGTTTGAGCCCCGTTGTCAGGCCCTATGCTGACAGCTCAGAACCTGGAGCCTGCTTCAGATTCTGTGTCTCCCTCTCTCTGCTTTTCCCCGCTCATGTTCTGTCTCTCTCTCCCTATCAAGAATAAACATTTTAGGGGTGCCTGGGTGGCTCAGTCGGTTAAGCAGCCAACTTTGGCTCAGGTCATGATCTCGTGGTCTGTGAGTTCAAGCCCCATGTCGGGCTCTGTGCTGACAGCTCAGAGCCTTGAGCCTGTTTCAGATTCTGTGTCTCCCTCTCTCTGACCCTCCCCCGTTCATGCTCTGTCTCTCTCTGTCTCAAAAATAAATAAAAGTTAAAAAAAGAATAAACATCTTAAAAAAATATTAGTCACAAGCAATCAATCATCAAGAAAATGAAAACTACAGCTAAGAACACAACACCCATAAAAAGAAATAGTATAAATAGACCTTGTGAAAATCAAATATGCTTATCTGCCCACATGAATACCAATAGTAAGATAAGTTACAGAGTAAGAGACATATTCACAAATTGCATAACCACCAAGGGACCTGCATCTTGAATATGCTAAGAGCCCTCAACAGTCAATAGGAAGAAAGGAAACAAACCTCCATAAAACAAGCACAGCCTTGTGTAGTAGACATCCTATCCTTGAGGTTAGAGACACATTAGGTACAGACTGGAGAAGACTCTTCACACCATCGACTGTCAGGGAAATTCAAAACAAGAATGCAACAAATGCCCTATACACACATCCCAATGGCTCCGGAATGAAAACAACACTGACAACAACATCCAGGTGAGCATCCAGCATACGTGGGGCCTCAAACAATGCAGGAAGGATTGGCAAATAAACACCAGCTCTGGAAAACCGTTGGCTGTTGCTTATGAAATTATACATGGATGGCATAAAAAGGAACCTGGAAATACCACTCCCGAGTATTTGTCCCTGAAAAATGAAATCCCATGCTCAGAAAATAAATGGTGTGTAAATATTTATAGCATCTTTCTTAGTGTTAGAAGCTCAGAATAAGGCAAAAGTCTTTCTAAATATAAAGGAATAAACCAACTACGAAACTTCCATCAATGGGATGCTTTGCCACAGAAATGTGACACTACTGATGTACACCTGAAACCAGGTGAAACTCAAAGACATGATGTGGAGGGAAGGGCGGTAGTCCCATAATTACAGAGGTGGTGTGACCTGGGACATTCACACAGCCAGACCATGGTGACAGTGGTTTGGTTGGGCATTCCTTATCTCTTTCTTTCCCAAACCACATGATGAGATACTCTGCTTCATTTGAGAGCACTCCTATGTTCAACCACCCTCTGATGTATGGAGTCTCCACAGACTGAACCCTACAACCTCGGACTCCTCTGAATGGAGAGTTGTTGAGACTATAGTCTGATATGTGTTCTGACAGGAGCTGTTCCCTCCACTGTCCCTGGCTCTGGCTCTCTCCTGCAGGTGAGGGGGAGTAGGTTAGGAATCTTCCACTGAAACTATTGGTCTCCTGCACCTGACTCTCCCACAACATGAGGCCAGACCTTCCTCACACTCAGCTGGAAATGAAGTCAGTTCTATAGGAACAGATTTGCTCCTTGATTTAGAGGATTGCTCCATCTCCCCCTTACCCTGGGCAATACTCTGGGCAAAGGTCTGCAGCTGCAGGGGGTGTCGGGGACAAACAGGATTCCAAACAGTTTGGAAACTGAGGGCTCTGTTTAGGGGTGGCTGGCAGCTTCACTGCCTTGTGGCTTGCTTGTCCTGGTGGCATGAGACTCCTGCCATACAAGTCAGGTCTGGGGTGATCAGGTTCCCAGCATCCCTAGTGGACTGTGCCCAGGGCAGAGCTTCCTTCCTGGGAGTGGGGCTGCCAACAATGAGTGAGTCGCACATCTCAGTGGCACCTGCTGGGGCTTGGCCTCAACAGCAAACAGCTTAGGGTCACTGACATCCTGTCCCTCTGGGAAAGAGTCCTCTGAACAGGTGCTGGTCACCAGGAACCCTGTGTATTGGCTACAACAGTCTGGAGGGGAGGTTGCAGCCAGGCTCAGTGGCACATGCCTATAGTCCCAGTTACTTGCACTGGAGTTTCTACTTGCTGATCTGGGGTGGGAAAGGAAAAGAACATACCTTAGTTCAAATATTCTAGGTATTCTTTCTGGTAGTATATTTTCTGGAATAAATCCTTCTTCATGGGCTGTATGCCAACATGGCCATTTGCAGGCACTATAAATACATTATTTGAGTTTTTCTTCAAATTCCAGTTAGTTAACATGCAATGTAATATTACTTTCAGGTGTAAAATATAGTGATTCAACATTGCAACACAGCACCCAGTGTTCGTTAGGAGCGCTCCCCTTAATCCCCATCAACTACCTCCCCATCCCTCCACCCACCCTCCCCAGGGTAACCATCAGTTTTTCCCCTATAGTTAAGTATCTGTTTCGTGGTGCTTACATGGTTCCATGGGTTAGGCCCATGACTCTTGATCTGGGCTCTTGTCTTGATCTCATCATTCCTGAGATCGAGCCCCACTTTGGTTTCTGCACTGACAGCATGACGTTTCCTTGGGATTCTCTTCCCATCTGCCTCTGCCCCACCTCCCATTCTCTCTCTAAATAAATAAGTGAACATTGAAAAAATCGCCTATTTCTTGGTTTGCCTCTTCTCTCTTATTTGTCCCTTTGCCCATTTGTTGTTTCTTAAATTCTACATATGGATGAAATCATATATTTGTCTTTCTCTGACTTATTTCAGTAAATATAATACTCTCTAGGCCCATCCATGTCCTTACAAATGGCTAATGTCATTCCTTTTATGGCTGAGAAATATTCCAGTGTGCATGGACGGGGTTGTGTAGATATACCACGTATTCTATACCCATTCATCAATCAATGCATACTTGGGCTGGGTTGTTTCCATAGCTGGGCTGTTTGTGACAGCTGCTACAAACATAGAGGTACAATTCCCTTCAATTAGTATTTTTGTATCATTTGGGTGAATACCTAGTAGTGCATTTGTTCTATCGTAACGTAGTTATAGTTTTAGCTTTCTAAGGAACCTCCATGTTGTTTTCCATACTGGCTGTGCCAGTGTGCATTCCCACCAGCACCTCGAAAAGGATCCTCTTTCTCTGCATCCTCACCAACACCTGTTGTTTCTTGTGCTGTTGAGTTCAGCCTTTCTGACCAGTGTGAGTTGATATTTCATTGTAGTTTGGATTTATATTTCCCTGATGAGGAGTGATGTTGACCATCTTTTCATGTGTTTATTGACAACCTGTAGGTCGCATTTGGAAAAATGCTTATTCATGTCTCCTGGCCATTTTTAAAAAAATTTTTTTTTCAACATTTATTTATTTTTGGGACAGAGAGAGACAGAGCATGAACGGGGGAGGGGCAGAAAGAGAGGGAGACACAGAATCGGAAAACAGGCTCCAGGCTCTGAGCCATCAGCCCAGAGCCTGACACGGGGCTCGAACTCACGGGCCGCGAGATCATGACCTGGCTGAAGTCGGACGCTTAACCGACTGCGCCACCCAGGCGCCCCTCCTGGCCATTTTTTAATAGGATTATTCATTTCTGGAGTTGAATTTTATACCATATATAGAAAACCTGAAAGACTCCACCAAAAAAAAAACCCCGCTAGACTGGTAAAATAAATCTGTAAATTTGCAGCATACAAAATCAACATATAGAAATTTGTTACATTTCTATACACCAATAATGAAGCAGGAGAAAGAGAAATCAAGGAATCAATCCCATTTAAAATTACACCAAAACCATAATATACTAGAAATAAACCTAAGTAAAGAGGTAAAAGACCTGTACTCTGAAAGGTCTGGGACATTTATGGAAGAAATTGAAGAAAACACAAAGAAATGGAAAAATATTCCATGCACATGGATAAAAGAAAAATCATTGGTAAATGACAATACTATCCAAAGCAATCTAGACATTCAATGCAAATAATTCAATTTCCTGTCAAATAATACCAGCATTTTTCACAGAGCTAGAACAAATAACTCTAAAATTATCATGGAACCACCAAAGACCCCAAATAACCAAAGATCTTGAAAAAGAAAAAAAACCTGAAGGCATCACAATTATGGATATCAAGCTATATTACAATGCTGTAGTCGTCAAGACAGGATGATACTGGCAAAAAAAGACACATAGATTAATGGAAAAGATTAGAAAACCCTGAAATGGACACATAACTATATGATCAACTAATCTTTGACAGAGCAGGAAAGACTATCAAATGGAAAAAGTCCCTTCAACCACTGGTGTTGGGAAAACTGGACAGCATCATGAACTTGTAATGAACCTGGACCACTTTCTTACAGTACACACAAAAAAGAATACAAAATGAATGAAAGACCTAAATGTGAGACAGGAAACCATCAAAATCCTAGAGGAGAACACAGGCACCAACCTCTTTGACCTTGGCCAGAACAAGTTCTTACTAGCCGTGTCCCCAGAGGCAAGGGAAACAATAGCAAAAATAAACTATTGGGATCTCATCAAGATAAAAAGCTTCTGCACAGCAAAGAACAAATCAACAAAACTAAAAGGCAACTGACAAAATGGGGGGAGATATTTGCAAATGACATCTCAGATAAAGGGTTAGTATCCAAAATCTATGAAGAACTTACCAAACTCAACACTCAAAAAACAAATAATCCAGTGAAGAAATGGGCAGAAGACATGAATACATATTTTTCCAAAGAAGACATCCAGATGGCAAAAAGACACGAATTAAGATGCTCAACAACACTCTTCATCAGTGAAATATAAATCAAAACCACAATGAGATACCAACTCACACCTGTCACAATGACTAAAATTAACAATTCAGAAAACAAAAAATGTCACCAAGAATGCAGAGAAAGCGAAACCCTTTCACACTGTTGATGGTAATGCAAACTGGTGCAGCCACTCTGGAAAACAGTGTGGAGATTCCTCAAAAAATGAAAAACGGAACTATCCAGTGATCAAGCAATTGCATTTATCTAAGGATACCAAAGGTATCCAAAGGATACCAAAATGCTGATTCGAAGGGGCACATGCATCCCAATCTTTATGGCAGCCTTATCAACAAAAAACAAATTGTGGAACAGCCCAAATATTCATCAACACATGAATGCATAAAGAAGAGGTGGTAAACATATACAATGGAATATTACTTAGCCATCAAAAAGAATGACATCTTGCCAATTACAATAATGTGGATGGAACTACAGTGTATTATGCTAAGTGGAACAAGTCAGTCAGAAAAAGTCAAAATCCTATGATTTCACACATTAGTGGAATAGAAGAAACACAACATACGGAAAGGAAAACTAAAATAAATCAAAACAGAGAGGGAGGAAACCAGAAGACACTCTTAAATACAGAGAACAAACTGAGGGGAAGTGGGGGAGGTGGGCTAAATGGCATGTGGCCATTAAGGAGGGCACTGGTTGAAATGAGAACTGGGTGTTATATGTATGCGATGGTTCCCTAAATTCTACCCCTAAAAGCAGTACTACACTGTATGTTAACAGACTTGACTTTACATTAATATAATACAATAAAATTATATATAGAGAGAGACTACCTCAAAATAGCAAGCTTCTGCACAGTGAAGGAAACAATCAACAAAACAAAAAAGCAACCTATGGAATGGAAGAAGATATCTGTAAATGACATATCCTCAGGGTTAGTTTTCAAAACATATGTTTTTTTAAATTGTTTTCAAATTATCAGTAGAGAGTGTGTCCATGCAGTTCAACACACTGTTGTGTGAGAAGCAAAACTCATGTCTTCCACTTTTATATCGTGGTAAGATCTCACTGAACATGAGGCCCACACTCTTCACAAAATTTTAACCATACCTTACAGTATTGTTAACTACAGGGGTAATGATGTGGAGTCCCCTCTGGAACTTAATCATCTTGCATAACAAAAAATCATAGCCCTCGAGATATACTCCTCATTGACCCTCCCTGCCAGGCCCTGGAAACTGCCATTTCACTCTCCATTTCATTGTTATCAAAACCCAAATTCAGCTGCCTGTTGCTGGAAAGGTCAATGTTCAAAGTTAATTTTGGTGGGAAAGGAATTTGAGCTATATTCAGAAGGCCAGCCACTGGGGAAAAGGCAATCTCTTGTCCAAATGCCAACTCTGAGGTTTATCCCTGGCCCAGGGCATTCTAAAGCAGTAGAGGGTACTTAATCAAGCAAGGGAGTGCCACGGTCAATACCATCTTTTGATCATGGGCAGACTCCATGGTACAAGCTGCCAAAGTAACCTCTACTCCCCTCCATCTCCAGCTGAAGAGGGAACCAAACTACATGGGAGGAGACTGCCAGAGGCCAAAAACAACCACCATAAGGGATTAGAGGAGAAAACCCCTGGGGCTCACACATGGTCACCAGTACTTTCTGTTCTCCCCAGCTGGCATAAGAAAATACTAAAATACAACCTTGTAGTTCACCAATCATCACTCAGAATACTGAGAAATGTTTTCCTCAGTGAACTCAGAGGAACCTTCAAAGCAAAAACCAAAAGGATCAAATGGCTTGCAAACTAATAGCCAAGGAGAATAAGACACATAAAACTACAAAGCAATTTTCTGCATTGCCCATAAAGGTAAAATTGACAATGTTTACCTCCACATCACAAGGAAGCAAAAGAAGTGGTCTCTGTAATGAGGAAAAGTATTCATCCAAAGAAAGTGACCCAGCAGTACCACAGGACATGGAATTGGTAGAGAAGTTCAGGGTGTTATAACTGCATAGCCCATATGCAAGTAGCTGGAGGAAAGACTGAAGGTGTTGACTAGAGCCAGGTGCCTGGGTCCAAATCCCTACCCATGTCCAAGTGACCACTCTTGACCATGGCCCACCTGCCCCTCCCACATCCACCCCAGCTTAACTCATGTGCAGGTCACCCAATGCCACACCCTGGGACTGTTGCCGAACCCCACAGCTGGCCCCCAGGTGTAGGGTGCTGGCCACCCGGTCCAGCCCTCTGTTCTGTCTGATGGTCTAGATCTGGCTTTTCTCAGGATCCTCCATTTATCCATTCTCACTGGCAGATGTCCCTGAGCAGGGGCATGAGGCTGGCAGAGGGCCAGGTCACCCTGAGGGCGCCCCTCTTGCTGTTTGCACTCTGGGCAGTGCTGGCTCCTGTGCAGGGTTCTCAAGGGCATCCCTCATGGCGCTACATCTCCTCTCAGGTGGTAATTCCCAAGAAGGAGCCGAACCACCTCAAAGGAATTCAGATGCCTGGCTGTCTGTCCTATAGCCTGCATTTTGGGGGCAAGAGACATGTTATGCACATGCGGCACAAGAAACTCTTTTGGTCCAGACTCTGCTGATGATGACTCAGGATGCTCAGGGAGCCTTGCAGGTGGACTACCCTTTCATGCCTCCAGACTGTTACTACCTCGGCTACCTGGAGGAGATTCCTTTTTCCATGGTCACAATTGACACAGGCTATGGCAGCCTTGAAGATATCATGAAGTTGGATTAACTTGCCTATGAAATGAGACCCCTCGGTGATTTCCAATGGTTTGAACACTTTGTTTCTCAGAGAGTCGCAGACATCTGTGCAATGGGACCTACTTATAACCTGGGATATAAGGAGGACAGGGGACCCCCTGTTCCTCAAGGAAATGCCAGTGCAACCCCAAGGATCTCTAGTAAGTTCTGTTCATCCCATCACAGAATTTTCAAAGGACTTGCTCTCAGTTTCAAAACAATGTATAGTGTGTTAACCACGTGGAAAAAAGTGCCCAATTCCTAATAAGGCTAGTTAGCTTAATTGAGTCAATATTTCATGGTATTGATGTAAGTTATTGGTTTCATGGTCATTTATAGTGAGAGACATCAAGCTCACACGGGCAATTATGTGTTGCATCAGAGTCCTTTTTTCTCTTCAATAGTATGAGTCAAAGTATATTCAATTTCTTAAAACACATTCACCCTTAATTGTGATTTGAGATGGGCCCCATGAGGTTCATTGCACTCCAGTTGTGTATTCTATATGCCATCCACCAATGGGTTATATGCCATCATTCTGGGTTATTTACGCAGACATTATTTACTCTTGTCTGTCATAGCAACACATCAGATTGCAAGAAATTGTGGCTTGTGCATTGACACTGATGAATGTGCTTGCCAAAAACGGTCCAGCTGCCATAGGACCCAATTAACTGGTATAACGGAAGCTTTCAGTAACTGTTCCTTCATTATAATGAATTGTGGAACAGGCAAGTTCAGGTTCAACACTGAAATGGTGCATTTAAATAAAAGCCTGACCCACTATCATTATGGAAACTACATAGTGGATCCAGGCAAGCAGTGTGACTGCGGCTCATTCAACCAGTGCTACAGCAATCTAGGCTGTATGCATGATTGTATCTGAACCCCTGGGGGCAAATGTAATACAGGCAGATGCTATACAGACTGCACCAACTCCGCTGCTTGGACACCCTGCAGACAAATCCAAAATATACGTGATCTTCCAGAGTCCTGCCATGGGGTGACCTTGGCGTACCCTGATGACTTCCATATGCAAGATGGAACCGCGTGCACTGAAGAGGGCTACTGCTATCATGGAAACTGCACTGACCACACTATTCACTGCCAAGAAAGCTTTGGCAGAAATTATGGGAAAGATGAAGATGTCTGCTATACCATAAATCAAAACGGCAGCCAATATAGACACTGCAGAAGACCCCGGGGAATTCAACGCTGAACCCTGTTCCCAGACAGACGTGCCGTGTGGAAGGCTGCAGTGTAGGAATGTCACACATCTCCCTCAGCTGCAAGAGCATGTTGGATTCCATCTGTCTGAGACCCAGGGTTCTGATGTTTGTGGCTGGATTCACATCGTAGCACAGGAACAACCGAGATTGGTTGAGAACTGGTACTTCCTGTGCTCCTGGAAAGTTCTGTCAGGATACCTACTCCAATGGCAGTGTGGCTCAGCTGAATTATGACTGTATCCCAGAGAAATGCAGTCACTGAGGGATGTGCAACCATAACAGGAACTGCCATTGCCACATAAGCTGAGATCCTCCATGGTGCACAGACAAGGCACTGGTGGGAGCACAGACGGTGGACCCCTCCAAGAACAATTAAGTCAGTCAGGCAAAGTGATGAATGCATGGTATATCTCAGAGTGGTTTTTGGTCACATTTATGCCATAATAGCTGCATTCCTCTTTCTTGTTTACAGACATGTCAGAACTATAAACACAGAGAAAGTTAAAGAAGGGATTTTTGGAGAAGACAATCCATAATTCACCCTCCAGACCCCTGAACAACTATAGACAATGCACCTGGTGCATCTGTAAAAATACAGTAATGAGGCGGCACAGCTGACATGCACGTTTCCAAGGGTCCGTGGGAGACACAGGGGTCCTTAGGCACATCATGGCTCTGACACCAGGTCTCTCATGGTCACCGAACAGCACTCTGAAATAAAACTTGAAAACTGAATGCTTGTGGCCTTTATGTAGTTTTTAAGCCTGTAAGAGCCCAAACTGAGCCTTAGTTTCTGGGAAGAGGACCTGAGTCACAGCTGTGTCTTGAGCGGAATGTCTGGTTCCAGAATTAAGAGAAGTTGACACAAGCTCCTTTATTGGCAACTTCATGAGTTTTCTCCAAAACTACGCTGTTGTGGACTGAAAAGTTTCTCATTCTCCAGGTAATCTGTCTTCCCCCAGTCCCAACGTGGGTTCAGGATAATAGAGGGCTACCACCACCCATACTGCCTGTCCCACACGGGGGTGTCTGCAGGCTGTGAGGGAAGGGGACTGGTATTAGGTTCCACCTAGTGCAAGCCGTGCCTCTCTGGAGAGCAAATTTCCAAATGTGGGAGACTGAGACCATGAGGCTGAAAGGAGCACCCCATAAATCAATCAGAAAGGTAGGCACAAGTGCCTATGGATGACTCTGGCATCCAGAGGGAGACCGGTAAATGTGAACCCCTGCTCTCTTTCTCTTGCCTACTTTTCAGTGAGTTTACCTTAGATAAGAATCTGCCTAGGGTTCCCACTTTGCTTTTCCAAGCACCTTCTAGAATAACACAGAGGTGAACCTGTGAAAGTTAGCGAATTCAGCCCCATCTGCTCCCAAGAAATCCTGTACTTGCTACCCTGTTTTCTATGTCCTGATCATTCCGAATGTGGGATGGAGGCCTGCCCTTCCCTGGTCCTTGTGCCCTCTTGTTCTGGGCTCTGTAAGTATTAAATCCTGTGCTTCCATTTCCTTTGTTGGGGGTGTACTGAAACCCCACCTGCAGTCACAAGGGGGCCGCACATCTCATGTACCCCAAGCGAGAGCTCAGATGCCTAGAGAGCTGCCTGTCACCCACTGTGACTTGCTGTTGCCACTTCCTTCAGCAGGTCACAGTCTACATGTTCTTAATTCAGTCCAGAAGCTGAGGTCCCACAATACATTTATCCCCAAGGATGGGAATGGGAGCCTAGCTGATGCCCCCCTACAATGCCTTAGACCTAAGAATGGCTCACTCATTCCTCACCCTCACGTCTCAGCTGCTGTGGGAAGGAGCTGGTGCTTGCTGGTGGTCTGTAGCTTTGATTTGGGCTTATGCCAGGTGTTGCCAGAAACCCTCACCCTAAATTATCAGTGCCATAAAAGGTCAGACTCCCTGCAGAGACCAACAATCAGGCACCAGTCTGGGGGTGCAGGGGTGTGTATTTCCTATTTACCTCCAAAGGAGGTGGGCACTGAGGACAGTGTTCCTAGATTAGTGTCGAAGAAGACGTCAGCTGCTTGGTCCACTGTGTTGCGGCCAGCACCATGGTGTTGTGCTTGATTAGCCAGCCCTAGCTAGTGATGGAGGCAAATCTACAAGAAACATCATGGCACCCATGGTGGACGACTCTGCCAAGGCAAGCTCCCCCTGGTGGCTGCAATCCTTGCTGCTGCTGCCAATGGCTCCCCACCTGTCAGGTGTTGAGTGAGACACCTCAGTGTGGGAGGCCACAGAACACAACTCTGGGAAGAAATAACTTCTATCCCAGATTTTCCCTGTCACGATCCACTACACCTACATGTCCAAGGACCAGCGTGAGAGACAGAAATGGTGACAGGCACTATACCATCATGGAAATGCAAGGCTTCCTAGAATCATTTGTCCAAAGGGAGGGAGACAAGGACATTGATTGGCTTTTGTGGTCTTCGTCATTGGCTCCGAGCTGTTGCTTACAGCACTTGACATGCTGCAGCTGACTGGATTGGTCCAAGACCGCCAAAGTCATCATTCACTGAAAAACTCAAAGTAACCACAGCCTGTTTACAGAGACACCCTAGAGGAGCCTCCAGACTTTCCACTCTATCAAAAGACCATGACAAGCACGCCAAGGCACAGGGCAGGAGACACAGACAAAATAAAAGGGGGGAAGGCTCTGAGGAAGACGCTCCCCAAGCCCCCAGAGCCCACAGAGGTAGGAAGAAACAAGCTCTGATTCCTGGGACTTGGATTTTTATGGCATGGCAGCACAGGCCCACTGGGAGAGACCCAATCCACCTCTAAGAAAGAATGGGGACAATTCCAAGAGTGTGGGGTTTTTGGTTTTTGTTTTTGCCTTGTGTCATGCGCCCAAGATCCTTGACCATTTCCAACCTGGAGGACAGGCCCTTGACAACACAATCTAAGGAGCTCTTCATGAAGGACCACTCTGATCTTAAGGCTGTGCCATTACATTCACAGTGGGGGAACAGGACGACATGGGTTCCTGTCCACGTGGCAAGAACCTGGTCTCCTCAGGACCCACTGTGGAGACTTTGGGCGGAGGAGGGCATGCATCCATGGCGATAAGAACCCGTTTCATCAGGACCCCCTGTGGAGGATTTGGGAGGGCAAGGGGCCACGTCCAAACTGACAAGAACCCGGTCTCCTCAGGCCCTGCTGTGGAGACTTCGGGTGGACAAGGGCCCGTGTCCACACGGACAAGAACCAGTTTCGTCAGGACACCCTGTGGAGGATTCAAGAGTATGAGAGCCCATGTCCACACCGACAAGAACCCGGTTTCGTCAGGACCTGTTGTGGATGATTCTGGAGGACCTGGGCCTGCATCCACACAGACAAGGACCCGGTCTCCTCAGGACCCACTGTAGAGGATTCAGAGGGATGTGGCCCTTCGTCAAAACTGACAATAACCTGGTCTCCTCAGGCCCCGCTGTGGAGACTTCGGGTGGATGAGGGCCCATGTCCACGCTGACAAGAACCGGTTTCATCAGGACTCCCTGTGGAGGATTCGAGAGGAGGAGGGCCGGCATCCAAACTGACAAGAACCCGGTCTCCACAGGACCCGCTGTGCAGTATTGAGGGGGAGATGGCCGCGCGTCCACACAGACAAGGACCCAGTCTCCTCAGGACCTGCTGTGGAGGATTCAGGGGGACGTGTCCCCGCGTCCAAACCGAGAAGAACGCGGTCTCCACAGGACCCGCTGAGGAGGATTCTGGAAGATGAGGGCCCGCGTCCAAACCGACAAGAACCTGGTGTCCTCAGGACCCGCTGTGGAGACTTCGGGTGGTCGAGTGCCCACGTCCACACGGACAAGAACCCGGGCTCCTCAGGACCCATTGTGGAGGATTCAGAGGCACGTGGCCCCGCGTCCACACTGACAATAACCCGGGTTTGTCAGGACCCGCTGTGGAGGATTCGGGAGGACCTGGGCCTGTGTCCACACGGACAAGAACCCGGTCTCCTCAGGACCCGCTGTGGAGGATTCAGGGGGACGTGGCCCTGCGTCCACACCGACAAGAACCCGGTCTCCTCAGGACCCGCTGTGGAGGATTCAGGGGGACGTGGCCCCGCGTCCACACGGTCAAGAACCCGGTCCTCTCAGGACCCGCTGTGGAGGATTCAGGGGGACCTGGCCCCGCGTCCACACAGACAACAACCCGGTCCTCTCAGGACCCGCTGTGGAGGATTCAGGGGCACGTGGCCCCGCGTCCACACGAACAAAAACCCGGTCCTCTCAGGACCCGCTGTGGAGGATTCAGGGGCACGTGGCCCCGCGTCCACACGAACAAAAACCCGGTCCTCTCAGGACCCGCTGTGGAGGATTCAGGGGGACGTGGCCCCGCGTCCACACAGACAACAACCCGGTCCTCTCAGGACCCGCTGTGGAGGATTCGGGAGGACCTGGGCCCGCGTCCACACCAACAAGAACCCGGTCTCCACAGGACCCGCTGAGGAGGATTCGGGAGGACCAGGCCTGTGTACACATGGACAAGAACCCGGTCTCCTCAGGACCCGCTGTGGAGGATTCAGGGGCACGTGGCCCCGCGTCCACACGGTCAAGAACCCGGTCCTCTCAGGACCCGCTATGGAGGATTCAGGGGCACGTGGCCCCGCGTCCACACGAACAAAAACCCGGTCCTCTCAGGACCCGCTGTGGAGGATTCAGGGGCACGTGGCCCCGCGTCCACACGAACAAAAACCCGGTCCTCTCAGGACCCACTGTGGAGGATTCAGGGGCACGTGGCCCCGCGTCCACACGGACAAGAACCCGGTCCTCTCAGGACCCGCTGTGGAGGATTCAGGGGCACGTGGCCCCGCGTCCACACGGACAAGAACCCGGTCCTCTCAGGACCCGCTGTGGAGGATTCAGGGGCACGTGGCCCCGCGTCCACACGGACAAGAACCCGGTCCTCTCAGGACCCGCTGTGGAGGAATCAGTGGGACGTGGCCCCGCGTCCACACGGACAAAAACCCGGTCTCCTCACGACCCACTGTGGAGGATTCAGGGGGACGTGGCCCCGCGTCCACACGGACAAGAACCCGGTCCTCTCAGGACCCACTGTAGAGAATTCAGGGGGACATAGACCCGCGTCCACACGGACAAGAACCCGGTCTCCTCAGGACCCGCTGTGGAGGATTCAGGGGCACGTGGCCCCGCGTCCACCCGGACAAGACCCGGTCTCCTCAGGACCCGCTGTGGAGGATTCAGGGGCACGTGGCCCCGCGTCCACACGGACAAGAACCCGGTCTCCTCAGGTCCCGCTGTGGAGGATTCAGGGGCACGTGGCCCCGCGTCCACACGGACAAGAACCCGGTCTCCTCAGGTCCCGCTGTGGAGGATTCAGGGGGACGTGGCCCCGCGTCCACACGGACAAGAACCCGGTCCTCTCAGGACCCGCTGTGGAGGATTCAGGGGGACGTGGCCCCGCGTCCACACGGACAAGAACCCGGTCTCCTCACGTCCCGCCAAGGGAGGAGCAAGTGAGGAGAAAGCCAGGCCCCAGGAGGAGGGGCTTCCGGAACCTGGAGGCTGAGGGCGGCGGTGTTCCCCAGACCCTGGGGGGAAAGGACCCTGCGCGGCGTCGTGCGCGGTGACACCGTGTCCCCCGCGGGGCTTACCTCACCGGCGCCTGGCGGCGGGTCTCGCGGCCGTGTTCCTGCTCCGCGCCCACTCGGTTCCCGCCGCTTCCTCATGCGGTTCGCGGTCCAGGAGCGGGGTCCCCTGGCGGAGCTTGCACTCCCGCCGCTCTGGCCTCGCGGGTCCCTTCAGCCTCCGCGCGGGGCGGGGTGTCCCTCCCGAGTCTGCGACGGCGCCGTGGGGAGTTCGGTGCGACACCCCGGAGCTGCAGGTCGCTCCGGGCAGGACAGACGTGCTCACGGGGTCGGTTCCTCCGCGGCCTGGAGCACAGAGCCGCTCTCCGCCCCCCGTGCGTCTTCCTCCGTTTCTGTCCCCAGCGCCCTGTCCTGGGACAGCAGGCCTGCCACCTCCTTGCTCAGATTTCCTCTGTGGCACGTCGTTCCTTCTGCGGCGGTTATAAATGGCACCGTCTCCTCCTTTCTCTTTCCGACGGGTCGTCAGGAGCATGCAGACGTGCACGTGGTGTGTGTGCGCTGATCTCCTATCCTGCCAGTGTCCTCTTTTATCCTTCCGTTGCCCTTGGAAACAACGCCGCCAGTTATGCTACCAGCAAAAGTGGGTTTATTCAGGAGTAGCGGAGAATTGCCATCCGGGCCCAGCAAGCTGTGGCAGAACCGCGGCCTGGTGGGGAGCACACGGAGAGGAACGCTGTTTCCGGAGAAGAGGAAGTTGGGAGGGTGGTTTTGAAGCGAGGTCCGCAGGAGGAAAGCAGGGCTGCAGGGCGAGCAGGCGCCTCCCGGGCCCGGCTGCAGGCGCGGTGGGTTTCCTGTAGGGGCCGCAGGGCACAGCTCCCCCTGGCGGGGCCTGAGCCTGGGGCTTCTCTCCACGGAGGGTTCTAATCTTGGGTCTGTAGCGGTGGGTTGTTCCGGGGCCTGACCCTGGGTGCTGGGCTCCGCCTTCCAGCCTCCCCTCCCCGCCTCCTGGGTCCACTTCGTGAGATGTCCCTTCATTGGTTTTCGCAGTTCTAACAGCTTATTCGTGGCGTCTTGTGGACAACCGGAATTCCAAATCCCACTGCTTCCGCTGCACCCAAGACACGTGGCCACCAATTGAACCCTCCCACGTGCCTCTGGCTCACGTGCTGCCTCCTGCAGGGCCCGTGGCCTCTCCGCCTGGGTGAGCTGGGTCTGGGCGTGGGCCTACGTCACAGCGTTTGACCCCTCTCTTGCTTCTGTCATGCGGGGTTGACAAGGTTGTTTGGAGGAGTACCTTACTCTGTGATTTCAGACGTGCAGTGAACGTGTCACGGCAGCGCAAATACACTTTACCTGGACGCTCGTTTCTTTACCGCGTTTGCCACTTCACATGAGATACTTTGGTGCGTTTTAACCCAAACGGGGACGCCCTCCCGAGAAACCACCACAGAACCCCAAATGAGGAAATCCCTGCGTTTCCACCTTAGAACCCAGACCACAGACCCACTTCAAGTGTCCCCACCTGCCCCACTGTGAAATGTCTTTTCCCATTCTGATCTGGTTTCTTTTGGGGAAGTGCTCCTGAGATGTTCCCCTATCTGTGTAACCTGGGGGATTTAAAGAGCAAGGTGGTTCCTGGGGCGCCTGGGGTCTCAGTCTGCTAAAGGCCTAGTTCACTTCAGGTCATGATCTCCAATTGATGGGTTCCAGCGCCTGCTTTGTGCTCTGTGCTAACAGCTCAGAGCCTGCAGATTGCTTCAGATTGTGTGTCTCCCTCTTACTCTGCCCCTCCCGCTATCAGGACCTGTCTCTGTCTCTCTTTTTCAACAATAAATAATAAATGTTAAAAAAAAAAAAAAAGAGCAAGATGGTTCCTGATTGGCCTTTTCTGGATGGCTTCTGCCACTGAGGATGTTTTCTGCATTGACCCATGTGTGTCGTGTATCAGTCCTTCATTTTTAAATTCTGATTAAATGTACGTAACATAACATTTACCACTTAAGTCACTTTAAGCATACAGTTGTCTGGCATTAACTGCATTCACACTGTTGTACATCCATCTCCAGAACGTTGTCATGTTCCCCGAGGGAAACTCTGTATCTATTAAACCCTAAATCCCAATTCCCCTTTCCCCTCGGCCCCTACAGCCACATTCTACTTGGTGTCTCTGAGTATGACTTTTCTGGACACCTCACTTAAGTGGAACCATAGTGTATTTTCCTTCTGTCACTGGCTCATTTCACTCAGCATAATGACTGCCAAGTTCAGTCGGTGTGCTACTGTGTGTCAGAACTCTCTTCCTTTTTAAGGCTGAATCATATTCCATTGTGTATATACTACATTTTGTTTATTTACTCATCTGTGAATAGTTACTTGTGGTGTTTCCATCTTTTGGCTATTGTGAAGAAGCGGCTATGAATACGGGAACATGAATACCTGCTCAAGGCTTTGCTTTAAATTTCCAGATGTAAGTGCAGATGTGGAGTTCTGTGATAGCTTTCTGAGAAACCAGTATTCTCTACAGCCACAACATTTTACTTTCTTTGTATGACAGAATAATATTCCTGTTTAAGGGTCTGCCCCAGGTTGTTTATCCATTCACACACCGATAGGCATTTGCATAGTTTCTACAATTTGGCTATTGTGAACAGTGCTGCTATGTATGTGCACATGCACTTTGTTTAAACAACTGTTTTCAATTCTTCGAGATATACATCTAGGAGTAGTATTGTTGGGCCGAATGGTAATTCTATGTTTTTATCTTTTTTTTGGGGGGGGGGGAATTGCCAAACTATTTTACACATAGTCTCCACCATTTTACATTTCCACAAGCAAGGTTGAAGGGTTCCAATTTCTCAACATCTTTACCAACATTTGTTATTTTGTAGTTGTATTGATTAGAGCATTTTTAGTGCGTGTAAAAGGGTATCTCACTGTGGTTTAAATCTTCATTTCCATAAGGACTATTGATGTTTAATATCTTTTCAAGTGGTATTCAACATTTGTATGATTGCACTGGGGAAAGATATATCCAAATCCATTGTCCATATTAAAAATTGGGTTGTCTTTTGGTTGATGAGTTGTAAAAAACTCTTTATACATTCTGCATAACAGGCTCTTACCAGACAAATACTGTGCAAATATTGTCTTCCATTAGGCTTTGTCTTTTCACTTTGGGGATAGCATTCTGGTGTACAAAGGTTTCTAATGTTGAGAAAACTAAATTTATCTACTTTTTCTTTCCTTGCTTGTGCTTTGGTGTCATCTCTAACAGCATTGCTAAACCCAGTGGTCATGAAGATTTATCTCGATATATTGCTTCCAGAGGTCATAATTTTACATTTAAACTCTTGATCCATTTTGATTTGATGTTTGTATATGGTGTGAGGTCTGGATGCAATTTCATTCCTCTGCACATGGATAGCCAGCTGTCTAGCACCCTTTATTAAAAAGACCATTTGTTCCCCAATGTCATGTTGTCTGCTCTTGTCAAAATTCAGTTGACCAAAGATAAAGGGGATTATTTCTGGGTTCTCCATTAAATCTCACTGACCTGTACGTATCTTTATTTTTGTAATGTTTATTTATTTTTGAGACAGAGAACACGCGAGGCCCAGAAAGAAAGGGAGAGATAGGAAACTGGTTGGTGTGGAAAGGAAAGGGTTTGGATAGACCTGAGAATGATACATTTCTTTGACCTGTGGTTACTCAGTTGTCCTGTAACTTGATTATGTTCGTCTAAACTCATAGAATCTTATAATAAACATGGTCATTTACCATATTTAAGTTACTTCTGTAAATATCATTACTTTGATTAGATAAAATTTTATAAAATTATTTCTATAAATACTTATGTCTTCACACTCTGTATTGTGTTCCTTCTTAGCTTGGTGGTTGTCTGATGACCATATAGAGTAGATAGATAGGATGGACCAGTTTTGTAGGGGGGACAGATTTAGTTCAGTTCATGAAAGTGACAGTTTCTAATGCAAGACTGTGGGGTCAAGGGGCTGAGATGGGGTGCAAAATAATAACATCATGGGAATGAACTCAAGGCTATTGTGGAGAGAGTCTGTCATGTTTTACCTGTACAGTTCTTTCCTCAATGCGAATTATTATTAGGAGACCTGCCAACCTAACAAACTGTTGTTAAATCCACAGGAAATGAATGGAAGAGTCCAGAAGGAGACTGGCAGGTGGTGGATGCAGGGATGGAGCCTGGTGGGCAGAAGCCTGGTGGTTGAGCAAGGGCCTGGAAGGAGCTGTAAATGTTAGGCCAGAGGGACTATGGTCCAGATCCAGGACAGAGCTCTTGTCCCTGCACATCCCAGAGCTCAGGACATCCTGGGAAGGGAGACCCTGGGAACAAATGGGAATGGAAGCCAAAGCCCCAGAGGGAGGAGGAATCTACAAGCAGGCATGTGCTACCCCATGTGGAAGCTGTATTCAGAAAATATTGAAGTCATAATTATTTCTTTTGTATATCTAAAGTTGGTGTCAAATATTCTTTTCCGTATGAAATTATGGTCTTTTAACAAATATTGCCAATAGTGGGTAATTTCATTCAAATACATTCATAATGATGTGACTCCTCTATAATGACTTTAATATAACATAAAAGTATCTATTATCTATCTATCATCTATCTACCCTCCATCATCCATCACCTATCCACTTATCATCTATCTACTATCTAGCATTCTGATCTCTATTTGAAGTCTATTCAGCTAACTCGGCATTCATCCTCTTGGCACATGCCTTCAGGACTATGAACACATTTTCTACAATTTCTTTAGGCTCTAATGTTTAGATTCCAATGTTGTCCAGGTCAGCCAATCCACTTTCATTAATGTGGTTGTTTTAGTGCCATTAACTTCTCACCTCAGATACTGATGGTAGCTGTGCCATATCAGTGAACAGTCCCCCACTTTTCTGTGAAATCTGTGCCTCCTCCCTGAGTTAACAGCCTCTTGTGTTGGATGGGGATTTCTCAGGAGATGGAGACACCAGCCATGCATGGGAATCATATCTGCAGGTGACAGAAAGGTGTCCATGTCTTGGTGTCTGTGCACTTAAAGATGTCGGCACTGCTTCCAAGCTTTGCAGGTGACTGAGGAAGCAAACCCCATCAGCAGAGAAC
Organism: Prionailurus bengalensis; assembly: GCF_016509475.1. Taxonomy (NCBI): domain Eukaryota; kingdom Metazoa; phylum Chordata; class Mammalia; order Carnivora; family Felidae; genus Prionailurus; species Prionailurus bengalensis. Next base: position 148,387,519 of record NC_057355.1, on the reverse strand, counting down.
CATCAAGATCAGAAGTCTCCAGGTGTGCCCATGCTTTGCAGGTAGTTGTCAGGTGAGGTTAATACATCAGTGTGGAAACGAAAAGAAATGTGATCCTGGGAACAAGTGTCCTTTGCTTGTTATATTTACACCAGACTGGACATCAATATAGATTTTTCCTATGCAGTTATGTGAGGAATGACTGTTAAAATTGAATGTATTTAAAGACTTGATTTGGAAAGTTTTATGGAGAAAATATGGATCCCTTCAAATATCTTTTGGACAGATAGAGTATAGTGAATTGTGATCCACTCATTTGTTCACTATCTGATCAGAAAGGTGAGGCCATCACTTGACCTGCCTCCAACACAATTCATAGACCAAGTGCTGCCTTGACCGAGGACCAACAAGCCTGTGGATCCACAAAGAGATGCCCACAGGTGGACCTGGAAGGACAAGGGGAGCCTGACTCAATTTTTGTCCACTTGTAAGGACATGCTCCCTCCCACACAGGCAAACTTCTCAAGATCTAGAGATAACTCCAATCTCAGGGTGTGGGAGCCCACAGCTCTCTCCTCAGAGAGAGCTGAAGTCCCTAAGGAAGGCAGAACTGTATTCAAGAAACAGAAGAGACTGTAGGGCCTTCCTTGTGCCTGGTGAGAGGTCCCAAAGGTGAGGGTTTCAGATGTCAGATGTGGGATGATGGGAATGGTTGTGACTGCTGGTGACTGGCCCAGGCTGAGTCTCCTTGTCCCCAGGGGTCCTGTCCCAGGTGCAGCTGCAGGGGTTGTGCCCAACTGGTGAATGCCTTGCACACTCTGCACCTCACTAGCAGCATCTTGGGGTTCTCCATCCCAACCAGTAATTTCTGGTGGAATTGGATCCACCGACCCCAGCAGAGTGGATGCAGTGGATGGTTCACATACTATCATATATTCTATATCACATACTAGGGTCCAGACCACAAGAGCCACATGTCCATCAGTTAGGCAGTTTGTTAGGCAAGAGGAAGAGGGATAAAGCAGGTGCTGGCCACACCCTTGGAGGTTCCCCCAGGATTAACAGCCACACAATCAGAACCGCCTCTATGGGTGAACAGGACAGGATAGGCCTAGTCACAGAGCTGTCTCAAACACCACAAAGGACTTCTGAGAGCTGAGCATGGGCCCAAAAATTGCAATTTGCCCTTAGATTACCTAAAAGTCATGAGGGGGCATTGAGGACAACACGGGTAACTGAGATCTCCTGGGGTGCTCAGGTTACCAGGGGGAGCTGAGGACACCAGGGTCGCTTAGTTCTGCATGGAGCACTCAGACCTCCAGGGGGATGCTCAGGTCTCCATGGGGCATTGAGGTCACTAGTTGCCACTCAGTTCACCTGGGGGCACTCAGGTCATCAGGAACACACAGGACACCAGGAGCCACGTAGGTAACCTGGGGGTTCACAGGTCTCCAGGGGGCACCCAAGATCTCAGAATTCATATCTGGAACCAGTGTTTCAGGGTCAGGTTTCCTGTGAAGCATCATTCTCATCATGCCCTGCAAGCTTCATCCTGACCAGTAAACAGTACACACTGTTTCCTAAACCATTTACAAACACAGATGTCTTCTAACATTTAGAGTGAACAGTCATATAATAGTGCCGACCTTGACAGAGACCAAGCTCGGGGATAAATCAACTCATATACAGACCTGTGCCTCACTAGTACACGGGCCACCATTTAAGATACATGTAAGTGATTTTCAAACAGAGGAGACTGACTCATTCAAGTGATCTAAATTTAATATATTTGAGCAGGTCCTCTCTACTTTTACTTTCCTTAAGGTTTTCCTTTGATGCCCATGAAGAGAGACCATGAGGAAAGACCCTTGTGGTTGTCGAACCCCACAGCATCTTCATCAACTCCGCGACTTTCTCTCAAGGATTCTCAGTATATACACGTTCCTGTGAGAGAAAAGGGTAGTTTCTACCCTTCACTCCTTTTGTTCCCCATCCAGTTCAGGAAGCCAGAGACAACCAGTGGGGAGGCACACTGAGTCAAGTCTTACAAAACGGTCAGCCAGGGGTCCATCCTACTGAAGGAGTTAATGAATCATCCACTGGATCCACCTGTCTCTGCACCTTGTCTCCACAGAACATGAGGCCCAGACCTTCCTCACACTCAGCTGGACATGAAGTCAACTGTATGGGAGCAGATTAGGAACTCAGTTTAGTGGGTTATTTCACCGCAGTTTTCCATAGTAGCTACACGATGTTGCACTCCCATCAAGTGAATTCTAGGATTGCCTGTTCTCCACATCCTCAGCAACACTTGAGATGTTCTCGTTGTGTTTGCCTTATTTTATACTAGCCTTGCTATCAGTTGTGAGGTGATATCTCAGTGGATCTGGGGGGGGGGAATTCTCTGATGATTAGTGATGATGAACACCATTCATATGCTGGATGGACATTTTTTCAACCTTAATTACAAAATGGATATTTACATCCTTGACCCAAATTTTAATCAGGTGATGTGCTTACTGTTATGATTATAATTGTGATTTTTGCTATTGATGTTAAGGAGTCCCTCCTGTATTTTGGATATTAACTCCTTTTCAATATTTTTAATGTAATGTCTCCCATTTCATAGACTGCCTTCTCACCATGCTACTGTTTGATTTGCCCCCTCTCTAGTTTGATGCAGTCCCCCTTGTCTGCCATGGTTCTCTGTGATTTTGCTTTTGGATCAAATAAATCATTGTCAAGAGAATGTCATGATGTTTATCCTGTGTGTTTTCTTCGAAGGCATTTTGGGTCAGGGTTCTGCTTAATCTTTAATCGATTTTGAGATTTGTTTGTGTTGACATATATGTATGATGCAAGATTACGGCCAAATGTCATTATTTTGCATGTGTATATCAACACCATTTTGTAATGTTTCTTTTATTTTTGAGGGAGCAAGACAGATCATGATCAGGGGAGGCCCAAGGATAGAGGCAGACACAGAATCCAGGCTCTGAGCTGTCAGCACAGAGCCTGATGTGGGGCTCAAACCCACAAATCATGACAACAATACATGACTGGAAGTTGGATGCTTAGCTGACTAAGCCACCCAGGCGCCCCTAGTCAACACCATGTTTAAGAGACACAATCCTTTCCCCACTGTGCATTGTTGGAAATCTCATGGAGGATTTGCTGACTGCATCTGCACAATTCTACATTTGGCTCCATAATGAGCTCCACTGGTCTATATGACTCATTTCATGCCAGCAGTACACTGTTGGAGTTAATGTATCTCTGCAATATATTTAGAAGGAAGAAGTGTTCTCCTCTCTGTGTTCTCTCGTCTTCATGATTTTGTTTTTTACTTCCATGTGTTTTGTGGTTACATATGAATTAGTATATTTTTCAGATTCCTTTTAAAAAAGGCATTGGTATTTTCATTGAGATAAAAAGATAAATATAAAATTAACATAAAAAGATACAGCAGAGAAAAAACACTATCACAAATACAGAAAACAAATCAACTTCATTAAAATTTGAATTTGGAAAGATAAGTGAAATTTAGAAAACTTAGGTAGCCTAGGGAAATAGGTAAGATTCAAACAAATGCGATCGTAACTGAAAAAGGAGACCTAACTGAACTAAACACATGAAAAGGATCATAAAGGAAAAACTTAGATATTTATAGGTCAACAATTAGATCACCAAGAACAAATTACACATTTTCTAGCATTATATAATCCACCAATACTCTTTCATGCAAAATACAAGAGGAACAAAACACAAATTAGTAAGAAGATGTCCTTAATGTAAAACCTTCACCCTCCAAAAAAAAAAAAAAAAACCAAGGCTTTATTAAAATTCTACAATATTTAAAGAATAATTAATGCCAATACTTCTGAAACTATTATAAATTGCTGATGAAAAAGACCACTCCCAGATGCACTTTATGAGGACACCTTACTCTCACAACAAAGCCAGAGAAACACACCACAAGAAGGGAAACTACAGGCCAGTGTCTCACATACACATACATGCAAAATTCCTTGATTAAGTCCGAGCCTACTGAATTCAACAGCACACTGAAAGGATCATACATGATACTCCAGTGTGATTCATCCCTGAAATGCAAGTATCCTTCAACATACACAAATGCAAAAATCTGATGTCCTCCATTAACAGAGGGAATGATTGAATCAAAGCCATCCTTAATTAATTCATAAAATCATTAGACACAGTTTTTTCATGAACAAAAAAACACATCTTCATCACTTTAAAATAACTCAATTAAAAAGGAGAAGGAAATTATCTCCACATGATCATGGCCACTATGAAAGCCCACACCTGACAGCATATTGAACATAAAATACTAAAACCATTCCTGCCACATCAGGAGCCAGGCAATGATGGTCATCCCAATAGAAGTATTCCACATGATAATGTGAAGAATAACTGTGCTGCCTCAAACCATATCATCGTGTCACAGTCCTTATTTGGATGAAAGTCACGGGAGAAACAGCCAGTCCAAGGACACTCAGACCCTCCTGTGTCCCTTGACAGCAGGATATAAATCACCTTTGGGAAACTCCCCTTCCCTGTACCAGGAGGGGAGAACCATCCTTAGCACCAGAATAAGGAACTCAGGGACAAGAAAGTTGTGAAAACAAACCTAGGTATTTGTTGACTAATTAAATACCCCAAAACCACACCTTTGCCTTGACTCTTGCCAAATCCAATGTTTTGTTGTCTGAAAGTCACAAGTGCCACCTGCTTTGTTCATTCTCTGGGTGTCATATTATTAGGAAGCCCAGGCACTTGCAAAAGGAAATTTATTCTCCCCTTTAGATCAGTCTTATGTCAACTGAATGCTTACACCGGGTGAAAACCCAGAAGAAAACAAGGGAAAGTCATTCTTCTCCTACAACTGGAAGAAGTACCCACAAACTTTGGCAATAAAAAGAAAATAAAAGACATTTAAATCAGTAAGGAGGAAGGAAAATTACTTGTTTGCAGATGACATGATCTTAAACATAACAAAACCCTAGAGATACCACAAAAAATATTAGAACCAGTTTTTGAAAATGAGGAAAAGTGCAGGATGCACAATGAGCACAATGAACAAAGGAAATAAATAAAAATAAACCACCTGTGATTCTACACACCAGCATGGAAATATATGCAAAACAAATAACAAAATTATACAACTGAAAATGGCACAGAATAAAGTACTTGGGATTAAACTTCATAAAGTATGTAAAATAATTGTAGAGCGAAAATGAATTTTGTTGATGAAAGACATGTAAAAATGCACAAGTTCCGCAAATATACCTGTGCTCACTGATAAGAATTATTCATATTGTCGCAGCACCATCCACACAAACTAATGGAGAAATGCATCCCAAACCTGCCATTCACTTTTAAAGAATCAAATCTAAGTCTGCAGTGTGATATATATGTAAGAGGACATGCAAATAGGGCCCTCTCTGTGCTGACAAAACCAGCCCAGCCCGACCGTGCAGCTGGGAGAGGAGCCCCAGCTCCAGGGGTCCCAGGTGTTTCCATTCAGTGATCAGGACAGAACACAGACACCTCACCATGGAGTATGTGCTTGGCTTGGTTTACCTTGTTGCATTTTTAAAAGGTAATTCATGATGAACGAGAGACACTGAGTATGTGAGTGGATATGAGTGAGAACCAGTGGATGTGTGACAGTTTCCTGACCAAGATGTCTTGCGTCTGCAGGTGTCCAGTGTGACGTGCAGCTGGTGGAGTCTGGAGGAAAACTGGTGAAGCCTGGGGGGTCCCTGAGACTCACCGGTGTAGCCTCTGGATTCACCTTCAGTAGTTCCAGCATGAACTGGGTCCGCCAGGCTCCAGGAAAGGGGCTGCAGTGGGTCACGTATATTAGTAGTAGTGGAGGTAGCACAAGCTACGCAGACTCCGTGAAGGGCCGATTCACCATCTCCAGAGACAACGCCAAGAACACGCTGTATCTGCAGATGAACAACCTGAAGTCTGAGGAACGGCCACATATTACTGTGCATGAAACAGGGTGAGGGGACCTCGCTGGGAGCTCACTGGCAAACCTCCCTGCAGGAGGGGATCAGCACCACCAGGGGGCACACACTATGCACAATTCTGCTTTGTGTTGCCAGGAGCAGGTGTAGATGGAGGTTACAGGCAGGTTTCCTCTCAGGGTCTGGGGCTTCCTCTCCACACAGCAGTTTCTCCAGGGAGCCTCTCTGGACACAGGATTCTGTGTTTACCTATTACCTGTGTGAATTAGATCATTGTTTTCATAGGAAAACTACCCTACCATGCACAATGACACAGTTGTTTGCATTGCTTTCTCCTGTCCCTCAACATGAGTGAATTACAGATTTCCTGAGGCACAATAGCTGAGCATTTACATGAGGCCCAGATGCACTCCCTGTGCAGCCAGGACCACAAGCTCCCACAGCTCCCCATTATCTTCACCCACCCCTTGTCCCAATCAAACAAAGTGACACTTCCGTCATGGCACTTTGCTACTCAGGACTTTAAATGAGCTACAGCTTTATTCAATTCCTCTAAACAAGAGATAAATCATCTCCATGTATTAATCAGGATTCCCTCGAGCAACAGAACCCAAAGCACATTGGTTTCCATGACAAAATATGTTGAGAAGTCCCATGATCTACTGTCACAAGTTGGGGAGCCAGGAAAACCAGTGGTATAATTCTCACCAGATTCTGAAATAGTGTCTAGTCTCAGAACCTGCAGAGCCGATGATGTAACTCTAAGAACAAGGGCAGGAGGAGACCAATGTTCCAGTTCAAACAAGCACATGGGAAGTAAAAATGAGGGAATTCTTCCTCCCTCTGCAACGGATTCTACTCAGAACTATGATGGAATGGGTGATGCCCAGGCAGAAAGAAACCATGGATGGAAATGCCAATCTCTTCTGGAAACTCATCACAGACATACACGGAAACAGTTGTGAATCTGGACACCCATGATGCAGTCACGATGACACATAAAGGTAATCATGACAAGTCAACCTGCTGTAATTGTCGAGTTCAAAACCTGAAGATTTAGAAGTCCATGCCATCACTGGGGTGGAGCCTGGTGGGCATAGCAGTGCTCCTGTGGAGAAGGAGCCCCGAGGCCCATAGGGACTGCTGGGATTTCAGGATCCCCTGGGTCATATCGGGTGAGACAGTTACCTTCTTGGAGTGCATTTGGGAGACAGGGCATTGCCTCTCATGGGGCAGGAGAGCTGACAGGCACCATTGCACTGCCCTGGTCATTAGCATAGGAGCCTCTGCTGAGAGCAGCTAACTGAACGCTCCCTTCTTGTTCTTCCTCACCATGAACTCCAAGCTCCTAGTGTTCATGCAACTGCCCTTCTGGGATAACCAGCTCCAACCACATCACAGCAAGACACTGTCCCAGAGGATCAGTGGGGTCCCTGTCACTTTGAGTTCAACTATTAGGTGTATTCAAACCCAGCTAGATCTGCTGAGATAAAACATAAGAGTCCTAAGCTTCCAGGTGTGCCAATGGATTGGACAAAGGCAGGGTGAAGGCTGGGTTCTGAAGGAAGCCTGGGACCCATGAGTACAGATTGTTCTCTCTTTGTGAGGGCTTCCTGAACAGGGGTGGCTGGAAACTCCAACTGCAGGGACTAGAGAAGGAGCTTTTGCCAATATTCCTCCCACCAATTATCATGGACAGAATTCAGTGAGCAGCACAACACCCCCCAGTAGATACTGAGCCACTGACACCAAGCCATACCCACCTTTCCTTCCTCAGGTGCTTCCTTACTAGGGAACGAGTGTCTAGAACCCAGACCACCATTGCACCCTTCCTTCCAAAGAGCACCTTATACCCCCACAGGCACCAAGTCTACTGACCATATAGTGAGGCATAGCTTCACCTCTAGGGAAATAGGAATTAGCCTCTTTTAATAAGGAGACCAAACTCACCTAGTTGAAACTCACAACACTATGGACAAAGTTGAAAAACTCTCCCCTGGAGGCAAGGAGAACTCTGCAGACGACTGACCTGAGGGACAGAGCAGCCAATACATGACAGCACAGTGCACACAGCACATGCAAGAAATGCTTCCAGAATGTCCGGTTGTCAACAGTATGTAATCATTTCTCAAAAAAGACACTCCTCTAGAAGCAGAAAACATAACAGGATTTTCCTAAAACACTTAAGAAAGCGGAGACATGGACATACAGAGTGATGGAGGAATTCATTCCAAAAGAAAAAACCATAAAAGGACATTGCCAGGGATGTAATTAAAACACATATAAATAATAAGCCTCAAACAGAATTTAATACCTAGCATAAAGAAACAGAACTTTTAAAAACTATCATAAGAATACTAGTTGCGCTTGAGAAAGTCTAGAAGGCATGAGGATACCCTGACTACAGATGGAAAAGACCTAAAACCAGGTCAGGCTGAAACTTTTAAAATGCTGTAACCGAGATGTGAACCTGATTGGATATAATGAACTCAAGGCAGAAAGAAGCAGATGAATGAGTAAGTGACATGAGAGATAAAATTTTGTGAGAAATGAAGCAGGAAAGAAGAGGAAAATTAAAATATTGCATCATAAACGTATACTTAGGGAATCAGCAACTTCATAAAGTGTAATAAAATTATTTTCAAAGGAGTCCCAGAAGAAGAAGAGAGGGAGAAAAAAGTTTTGTCTGAGTGCATTAGAGTGGAAAATCTCCACTAAATGCTGAAGGACACAGACATCCACATCTATGAGTCACAGAGAACTCCCATTAAAAAAAAAAAAAAAAAAAAACAGCAGGCCGACTCTGAGACATAACATAGTAAAATTCACAAAATACACACATTAAAAAACCCAATAAGCATGAAGACAGAAGAGTTTGCTAACGAATACGGGAAGATAAAAAAAAAGATTATGGCAGAAGTGTCCACAGAAACCTGCAGGAAAGAAGGGAGTGGCATAATACCCTCAAATGTTCAAATGAAAATCAGGCAGTCAATGGGGGAGGAGACAAGATGGCAGAACAATGTGGAAGATTTTTGTGTGTCTCACATCCATGAAATACAGCCAGACCAACACTAAACCATCCTACACACCTAGAAAACTGATTGAGGATTAACACAACAATCTGCACAACCTGAACCACAGAATTCAACAAGTATGTGGCGAGGAGAGGGGGCCTTGGGGAGCAAGAAACTGCAGGAAGGGAGGTGCTTTTGCAGGCAGAGAGAGGACGGAGACTGGGGAGTGGGGGAGAAAACAGGAAAAGCACCCCTCCCCAAAAGCAGCTGGACAGAACGTGGAAAATTGGAAACAGCCACAGGGACTAAACTAAAAAGGGAGAAAGGAGAAAGGAGAGTAGGTAAATTCCACTAAGACTGTAAACAAGGGGAGAGCAAAGGCTGCAACTCCACAGCTCGATACCTGGAGGTGCTCTGGTGGGAAGGGAGAATCCCAGGAACAGAGTGGCGTCCGGGATGTTCTCAGGCCACACGGGGAGAGGCAGTTGCACTGCTGGAAGGACATTTGGAGGAGACTGCCAAAGACGTCTGGTCCCAGCACACCCCGGAAAACGGCCACATTCGCTGGTGCTGCAACAAGGTCGTTTAGGGTGAAGCCTGGTGCCAGCCGTGTGTTGCGATTTTCCATAATCCACGAAACGCTGCTGCTACACTCTCTCACGAACTTTTTCTGGGGCGGGCTGGCACCTGACCATAGTCTCGGGGCACCAACAACAACAGGGTCCAGCAAGCGTTCCTAGGTGCAGCCAATATTCGGCCATTGCTCATTCGGACATTGCTTGGTGACACCCTCCCAAAGAGGGGCAGAACAGGTCAGAGCCGCAGTCCTTTGGACATAAGGGACCAGGGAAAACAGCCGTGTCTGTGACAAAACTTGGGAGAGAGGTGCGGCCTGGGGCCTGGTCACAGAGAGTGAAGGAGCAGGGAGTGGACAAGGGCTGAAGACAGAGGATGGGTGTGCAATTGCTGATCCAGGAGAACAGACTGGGTACCCGGGTGGCGCCATTTTCACCACTCCCGTGCATTTGCATTGGCACCTGCAAGCACGGCAACAATCCACCCCAGGAGCCTAAAAGCGCCATCTAGTGGACAGCAGAGCCATTACACTGAGCCCCTCCCAACTGGGTCAACAGGGCTCTTCAGGAACACAAGTCTCACTGCCGCTTACTTTATGGACTATAAAGAGCTACATAGACTGACATCTAGGGGATAAAGAAGTAATTTCAGTCCTATTTCAATCTGTTAGCCAGTTCATCTAGTCAATTTTCTTTCTTTTTTTTCTTTTTCTCTTTTACACTTCTTTTCTTTTTCTTGAATGCAGAAAAAATTATTTTTATTATCAATTATTATTAAAAATATTTTTCTTAATTTTTATTACTATATTTTTTACATTTCTGTAATTTTTTTTTCAAATTCTATTTTACTTCCATCATTTTATTTTACTCTACCTCAGTGTACTCCCGTTTTCAAATTTCCAGTTTCCTTTTTACTTTTTCTTTCTTTTTCTGTTTTTCCCTTCTTTGTTTCTATAGTTTTTCTGGAATGCAGAATGAGAAAAACTTCATTTTACTTTCAATTTCTATTAAAAATATTTTTCCTTAATTTTTTTACTATATTGATTGCTTTTATGTAAATTTTTTCAAATTCTATTTTACTTCCATCATTTTATTTTAGTCTACTACGGTGTATTCACTTTTTGAATTTTCAAATGATTTCCTTTTTTTCCTTTTTGTATCTTTTTTCTCTTTTTTGTTTCCTCTCTTTTTTCTAGAATACAGAAAAAGAAAAAAAATCACATTTATTTTTAATTGCTATTAAAAATATTTTTCTTTATTTTTTCCACTATATTCTTTACTTTCCTGTATATTTTTTCAAACTCTATTTTACTCCCATCATCTCATTTTAGTCTACTTCAGTGTATTCATTTTTTCAAATTCTCAAATTATTTCCTTTTTTTCCTCCCGCTCCCATTTTTTTCTCTAATCTGTCAAACCACTTTCAACACCCAGAACAAAACACACCTAGGATCTAGCATATTCCATTCAATTTGTGTGTGTTTAATTTGTAATTTTAATATTTCTGTAATTTTATCTTTTCATTTCAATTTTGCGACCTCATTAATTCCTTTTCTCCCTTCAAAATGATAAAATGAAGGAATTCACCCCAAAAGAAAGACCACGAAGAAATGACAGCCAGGGATTTAACCAACACAGATACAAGCAAGATTTCTGAACCCGAATTTAGAATCACAATAATAAGAATACTAGCTGCAGTCAAAAATAGATTAGAATCCCTTTCTGCAGAGATAAAAGAAGTAAAAAATCTCCAGAATGAAATTTAAAATGCTATAACTGAGCTGCAATCACAGATGGATGCAGCGGTGGCATGGATGGATGAGGCAGAACAGAGAATCAGCGTTATAGAGGACAACCTTATAGAGAATAATGAAGCAGAAAAAAAGAGGAAGATTAAGGCAAAAGAGCAAGATTTAAGAATTACAGAAATCAGTGACTCATTAAAAAGGAAAAACATGAGAATCATAGGGGAACCAGATGTGGAAGAGAGAAATAGGGGTGGAAGGGTTATGTGAGCAAATCATAGCGGAAATCTTTCCTAACCTGGCCAAAGACACAGACATCAAAATCCAGGAAGCACAGAGGACTCCCATTAGACTCCACCAAAACCCACCATCAACAAGGCACATCATAGTCAAATTGACAAAGTACTCAGGCAAGGAGAGAATCATAAAACCAACAGGGAAACAAAGTCCATGACTTACAAGGGAAGACAGATCAGGTTTAGCAGACCTATCCACAGAAAGGTGGCAGGCCACAAAGGAGTGGCGGGATGTATTCAGTGTGCTAAATCAGAAAAATATGCATCCAAGAATTCTGTATCCAGCAAGGATGTCATTCAAAATAGAAGGCGAGATAAAAAGATTCCCATACAAACAAAAATTAAATGAGTTTGTGACCACTAAACCAGCCCTGCAAGAAATTTTAAGCGGGAATCTCTGAGGGGAGAAAAGATGAAAATATATCTGTATAAATAAATAAATAAATACCAAAATCAACAAAGATTAGAAAGACCAAAGAACACCACCATAAACTCCAACTCTACAAGCATCATAATAGCAATAAACTCCTATCTTTCAGTACTCACTCTAAACGTCAATGGACTCAATGCCCCAATCAAAAGACATAGGGTAACAGAATGGAGAAGAAAACAAGATCCATCTATATGCTTTTTACAAGAGACCCATTTTAGACCTAAAGACACCTAAGATTGAAAATAAGGGGATGGAGAACTATCTATCATGCTAATGTTCAACAAAAGAAAGCCGGAGTAGCCATATTGATATCAGACAATCTAGACTTTAAAATAAAGACTGCATCAAGAGATGCAGAATGACATTATATCCTTCATAATCAAAGGGTCTATCCACCAAGAAGACCTAACGATTGTAAACATTTATGCGACAATTGTGAGAGCACCCAAATATAGAAATCAATTAATCACAAACATAAAGAAACTCATCGATAAGAATACCATAATAGTAGGAGACTTCAACATTCCATTCACAACAATGAACAGATCACGTGATCAAAAAATCAACAAGAAAACAATGGCTTTGAATGACACACTGGACCAGAAGGACTTAACAAATATATTCAGAACATTTCATCCTAAAGCAACAGAATATGCACTCTTTTCCAGTGCGCATGGAACTTTCTCCAGAATAGACCATATATGGGACACAAATCAGCCCTAAGTAAGTACAAAAAGATCGAGATCATACCATGCATATTTTCAGACCACAATGCCATGAACTCAAAATCAACCACAAGAAAAAATCTGGAAAGGTAACAAATAATTAGAGACTGAAGAACCTACTAAAGAATGAATCAGGCTAACCAAGCAGTTAAAGAAGAAATTAAAAAGTATATGGAAGTCAATGAAAATGATAACACCACAACGCAAACCTCTAGGATGCAGCAAAGGCGGTCATAAGAGGAAAGTATATAGCAATCCAGGCCTTCGTAAAGAAGGAAGAAAGATCTCAGATACACAACCTAACCTTATGACTAAAGAGCTGGAAAAGGAACAGCAAATAAAACCCAAAAACAGCAGAAGGCAGGAAATACTAAAGATTAGAGCAGAAATTTGTGCTATCGAAACCAAAACACAGTAGGTCAGGTCAATGAAACTAAAAGCTGATGCTTTGAAAGAATTAACAAAATTGATAAACCACTATCCAGTTTGATCAAAAAGAAAAAGGAAAGGACCCAACTAAATAAAATCAAGAATGACAGAGGAGAGATCACAACCAACACAACAGAAATAAAAACAGTAATAAGAGAATGTTATGAGCAATTATATGCCAATAAAATGGGCAATCTGGAAGAAATGGACAAATTCCTAGAAACATATACACTACCAAAACTGAAACAGGAAGAAATAGAAAATTTGAACAGACACATATCCAGTAAGGAAATTTTGAATTAGTAATCAAAAATCTGCCAAAAGACAACAATCCAGGACCAGATGGCTTTCCAGGGGAATTCTACCAAACATTTAAGGAAGGGTTAACACCTATTCTCTTGAAACTGTTCCAAAAAAGTAGAAATGGAAGGAAAACTTCCAAACCCTTTCTATGAAGCCAGCATTACCTCGATTCCAAAAACAGACACAGACAACACTTAAAAAGAGAACTATACATGAATTTCCCTGATGAACATGGATGCAAAAATCCTCAACAACATATTATCCAACCAGAAACAATAATACATTAAAAAATTCTTCACCACGACCAAGTGGGATTTATACCTGGGATGCAGGGCTGGCTCAATATCTGTAAAACAATTAACGTGATTCATCACATCGATAAAAGAAAGGACAGGAACCATATGATCCTCTCCATAGATGCAGAGAAAGCATTTGACAAAATACAACATCCTTTCTTGATAAAAACCCTCAAGAAAGTAGGGATAGAAGGACCATACCTCGAGATCATAAAAGCCATCTATGAACGACCCAATGCTAATATCATCCTCAATGGGGAAAAACTTAGAGCTTTCTCCCTAAGGTCAGGAACAGGACAGGGATGTCCACTCTCGCCACTTTTATTCAACAATAGTATTGGAAGTCTTAGCCTCTGCACTCAGACAACACAAAGAAATAAAAGGCATCCAAATCGGCCAGGAGGCAGTCAAACTTTCACTCTTCACAGATGACATGATACTCTCTATGGAAAACCCAAAAGACCCCACCAAAAAACTGCTAGAATTGATTCATGAATTCAGCCAAGTGGCAGGATATGAAATCAACGCAGAGAAATTGGTTGCATTCCTATACACTAACAATGAAGCAACAGAAAGAGAAATCAAGGAATCTATCCCATTTACAGTAGCACCAAAAACCATTAAATACCCAGGAATAAATCTAACCAAAGAGGTGAAAAATCTTTACACTGAAAACTATAGAAAGCTTATGAAAGAAATTGAAGAAGACAAAATATGGAACAACATTCCATGCTCCTGAATAGGAAGAACAAATATTGTTAAAATGCTGATAGTACCGAAAGCAATCTACATATTCAATGCAATCCCGATCAAAGTGACACCAGCATTCTTCACAGAGCTAGAAAAAATAATCCTAAAATTTGTATGGAACCAGAAAAGCCGCCGAATAGCCAAAGAAATCTTGAAAAAGAAAACCAATGCAGGAGGCATCACAATCCCAGACTTCAAGCTATACTTCAAAGCGGTAATCATCGAGACACTATGGTAGTGGCACAAGAACAGACACTCACGGGCATCTGAGTGGATCAGTCTGTTAAACATCCGACTTTGACTCAGGTCACGATCTGGCAGTTCGTGAGTTAGAGTCCCACATCACGCTGTGTGCTGACAGCTCAGAGCCTGAAGCCTGCTTGGAACTCTGTGTCTTCCTCTCTCTCTGACACTCCCCCGCTCATGCTCTGTCTCTGTCTCTGAAAAGTAATAAATAAATGCCAAAAAAATTTAAAAAAAACAAGAACAGACACTCAGATCAATGGAACAGAATACAAAATCCAGAAATGGACCCACAAATGTATGGCCAACTAATCTTTGACAAAGCAGGAAAGACTATCCAATGGAATAAAGACAGTGTCTTCAGCAAGTGGTGCTGGGAAAACTGGACAGCGACATGCAGAAGAATGAACCAGGACCACTTTCTCACACCATACACAAAACTAAACTCAAAATGGATGAAAGACCTCAATGTAAGTCAGGAAGCCATCAAAATCCTCGAGCAGAAAGCAGGCAAAAACATCTTTGGTCTTGGCCGCACCAACTTCCTACTCAACTTCCTACGTCCCCAGAGGCAAGGAAAACAAAAGCAAAATGAACAACTGGGTCCTCATCAAAATAAAAATCTTCTGCATAGTGAAGGCAACAATCAGCAAAGCTAAAATTCAACTGACAGAATGGGAGAAGATATTTGCAAATGACATCTCACATAAAGAGTTAGTATCCAAAATCTATAAAGAATTTATCGAACTCAACACCCAAAACCCAATCCACTGATGAAATGGGTAAAAGACATGAATAGACACTTCTCCAAAGAAGACATCCAGATGCCCAACCGACACATGAAAAAATGCTCCACATCACTCATCATCACGGAAATGCCAATCAAAACCCTAATGAGATACCACCTGACACCTGTCAGAATGGCTAACATTAACAACTCAGGCAACAACAGATGTTGGCGAGGATGCAGAGAGAGGATCTCTTTTGCATTTTGGGGGGCAATGCAAGCTGGTGCAGCCACTCTGGAAAACTGTATGGAGATTCCTCAAAAAACTGAACATAGAACTCCCCTACAACCCAGCAATTGCACTATTAGGCATTTATCCACGGGACACAGGTGTTCTGTTTCAAAGGGACACATGCACCCCCATGTTTATAGCAGCACTATCAACAATAGCCAAAGTATGGAAAGAGCCAAATGTCCATCGATGGATGAATGGATAAAGAAGAAGTGGTAAATATATACAATGGAGTATTACTCGGCAATCAAAAAGAGTGAAATCTTGCCATTTGCAACTATGTGGATGGAGCTGGAGGGTATTATGCTAAGTGAAATGAGTCAGTCAGAGAAAGACAAAAATCATATGAGTTCACTCATATGAGGACTTTAAGAGACAAAACAGATGAACATAAGGGAAGGGAAACAAAAATAATATGAAAACATGGAGTGGACAGAGCATAAGAGACTCATAAATATGGAGAACAAACAGAGGGCTACTGGAGGGGTTGTGGGAGGGGGGATGGGCTAAACTGGTAAGGGGCACTAAGGAATCTACTCCTGAAATCATTGTTGCACTATATGCTAACGAATTTGGATGTTAATTTTTAAAACTAAAAATAAATACTAATTAAAAATTAAAAAATTAAAATATTGTAAGAGAAAATAATGCGCGATCATGCTGTTGAGGTAAATATTTCTTAAAGATTATGCCGAAGCCTCCATTAATAAAGGTAAAAATCCAAAACTAAAAACAAAGAATTCTTCATATTGTCACACACCATTCCACACAAACTAATATTGAAGTGCGTCCCTACCCTGTCATTCACTTTTACACAACCAAATCTAAGTCTGGAGCTTGATATATATGTCAGAGGACATGCAAATGAAGCCCTCTCTGTGCTGATAAAACCAGCCCAGCCCCGGCCCTGCAGCTGGGAGACGAGCCCCAGCCCCAGAAGTCCCAGGTGTTCCCATTCTGTGATCAGCACAGAACACACACACCTCACCATGGAGTTTGTGCTGGGCTGGGTTTTCCTGGTTGCTCTTTTAAAAGGTAATTCATGGTGAACGAGGGACACTGAGTCTGTGAATGGATATGAGTGAAACAGTGGATGCGTGACAGTTTCCTGACCAAGATGTCTTGTGTCTGCAGGTGTCCAGTGTGACGAGCAGCTGGTGGAGTCTGGGGGAGACCTGGTGAAGCCTGGGGGGTCCCTGAGACTCACCTGTGTAGCCTCTGGATTCAACGTCGATAGCTATGCAATGAGCTGGGTCCGCCAGGCTCCAGGGAAGGGGCTGCAGTGGGTCGCATACATTTATACTATTGGAAGTGGCACAAACTATGCAGACGCCGTGAAGGGCCGATTCACCATCTCCAGAGACAACGCCAAGAACACGCTGTATCTGCAGATGAACAACCTGAAGACTGAGGACACAGCCACATATTACTGTGCGAGAGACACAGTGAGGGGACTTCACTGTGAAGTCAGACACAAACATCCCTGCAGGAGGGGATCAGCACCACCAGGGGGCGCACACCATGCACAATTCTCCTTTGTGTTCGCAGGCGCAGGTGCAGATGGAGGTTACAGGCAGGTTTCCTGTCAGGGTCTGGGGCTTCCTCTCCACACACTAGGTTCCCCAGGGAGCCTCCCTGGTTATATGCTTCTGTGTTTACCTATTAACTCTCTGGATTAGCAACTGGGTTGTCATAGGGAAACTAGACTAATGTGCACAAAGACACAGTTGTTTGCACTTGCTTACTCCAGTCCCTCAACATGAGTGAATTACAGATTTCCTGAGGCACAACAGCTGCACCTTTACAGGATTCCCAGATGCGCTCCCTGTGCAGCCAGGACCACAGGATCCCACAGCTCTTCCTTATCCTAACCCAGCCCTTGTCCCAGTCAAACAATGTGACACTTTCTTCATAGCCCTTTGCTACTCAGGACTTTAGATGAGCTACAGCTTTATTCAATTACTCTAAATGAGAGACAAACAATCTCCATGTATTAGTCAAGATTCCCCTGAGGAACACAACCCAAAGGTCATTGGTTTCCATAACTAAATATGTTGAGAAGTCCATGATATACTGTCACAAGCTGAAGACCCAGGAAAACCAGTGATGTAATTCTTGTCTGATTTTGAACTAGTGTCTAGTCTCAGAACGTGGAGAGCTGATGATGTAACTCTCAGAAAAAGGGCCAGAGGAGACCAATATTCCAGTTTAAACAAGCACATGGGAAGTAAAAATGAGGGAATTCGTCCCCCATCTGCATCAGATTCTAGTCACAACCTTAATGGAATGGGTGGTGCCCAGGCAGAAAGAAACCATGGATAGAAATGCCAATCTCTTCTGGAACACATCACAGACATCCACAGAAACCGTGGTGAATCTGGGCACCCAGGATGCAGTCAAGATAACCCATGAAGTTAATCATGACAAGTCAATCTCCTATAAACGTGGAGCTCAAAGACTGAAGATTTAAAAGTCGATCCCATCATTGGGGTGGAGTCTGGTGGGCACAGCAGTGCTCCTGTGGAGGAGGGCAGAGGACCATAAGGGGAACTGTGGTCTGAGTATCCCCTGGGTCACATGAGGAGAGACAATTCCCTTTGTGGAGTACATTTGGGAGACGGGGCATTGCCTCTCATAGGACAGGAGAGCTGACAGGCCCCATTAAAATTCCCTGATCATTAGCACAGGAGCCTCTTCTGAGAGCAGCTAGCTGGACGCTGCCTTCTGGTTCTTCTTCACCATGAACTCCAAGCCCCTAGTGTTCATGCAACTGCCCATCTGGGGTAAACCAGCTCCAGGCACAGCACATCAAGACCCTCTCCCAGAGGATCAGTGGGGTCCCTGTATATTGAGTTCATACAATTTGGAGTTTTCAAACCCAGCTAGAGCTCCTGAGATAAAACATAAGAGCCCTGTGCCACCAGATGGGCCAATGGCTTAGACGCAGACAGGGTGAAAGCAATTCTGACAGAAGCCTGGGACTCACAAGTGTTCTCTCTGTGTGAGGGCTTCTTGAACAGGGGAGGCTGGGAAATCCAACTCCAGGGATTAGAGAGGGAGCTGATGCCAGTATTTCCTCCCACCAATCAGGGTGGGCAGGTTTCACTCAGCAGCACAGCATCCCCAGTGGAAGCTGAACCACTAACACAAAGCTCCACCTACTCCAGCCCCCATCAAGTGCTTGCTTACTAGGGAAGAGTGCCTGGCAACCAGACCACCACTGCACCCCTTCGTCCAAAGACCATCGTAAACCCCCACACGCACCAAGTCAGCTGATCATACAGTGAGGCATATGCTCAACTCTAGGGGAGATAGGAATTAGCCTCTTTTAACAAGCAGACCAAACTCACCTAGTGAAAACTCACAACACTGGGCACAAGGTCCAACACTCCCCACTGGAGGCAAGGAGAAAATCTGCAGAGGACTGTCCAGAGGGACAGAGCAGCCAAAACACGACAGCACAGTGCCACGGAACATAAAACAAATGTTTCATGAAGTGTCAGGCCCTGGACAGTATGTGAACACTCCTCAATGAAGATACTACCCTAGAAGCAGAAAAGATAACAGGATTTTCTAAAACACTTAAGAAAGCTGAGACATAGACAACAACATGATGGAGGAATTCATCCTAAAAGAAAAAATGATAAAAGGGCATTGTGAGGGATGTAATTAAAACACATAAACTAATGTGCCTCAAACAGAATTTACAATTCCACCAAATATAATAGGATACCTAAAGAGTTAAAATATCTATACTCCGAAGACTCTAAAAACGGTGAAAGAAACTGAGGATGACACAAAGAAATGGAAACACTTTCAATGTTCATGGATTTAAGGAGCAAGGAGTGTTGAAATGTCTATGCTACACAAAGGAACGGGAGACTTCATGATTATGGATTTCATGCTATATTACAAAGCTGTACTTATCAAGACAGTAAGCTACAAGCACAAAAGAGACACATAGATCAAGAGAACAGAAGAGTAAACCCAGATATGGACTCACAAATGTATGGCCACCTCATCTTGGATGAAGTAGGAAAGACTATGTAATGGGAAAAAAGACAGCCTTGTCAACAAAGGGTGTTGGGAAAACTGGACCAGAACATGCAGCAGAATGAAACTGAACCACTTTCTTACTCCATACACAAAAATAAATCTAAATGGGTGAAAGACCTAAATGTGAGACAGGAGACCATCAAATCCTAGAAGAGAACACAGGCAGCAACCTCCTGGACATCAGACATAGCAACTTCTTACAAGACGTGTCTTGAGAGGCAAGGGAAACAACAGCAAACTTGAACTACTGGGACCTCATCAAAATAAAAACCTTCTGCACAGCTAAAGAAACAATCAAGTAATCTAAAAGGTATTCTACAGAAATTAAAAAGGTATTTGCAAACCACATATCTGATAAAGGCTTACTATACAAAATCTACAAAAACTTCTCAAACTCAACACCCAAAATACAAAGAATCCAGTGAAGAAATGGGCAGAAGACATGAGGAGATACTTTTCCAAACAAAGCATTCAGATGGCTAACTGACACACGAACATATGCTCAACATCACTCATCACCAGGGAATTACAAATCAGAGCTACAGTGAGAGATGACCACACACCTGTCAGAATGGCTAAAATTAACAACATTGTTTGTTGAAACAACAGATATTGATGAGGATGAGGAGAGAAGGGAACCCTTTTATACTCTTGGTGGGAATGCAAAGGGCCCGGACCATTCCAGAAAACAGTTTAAAAACTAAAAATCAAACAACCTTACACACCAGCAATTGCTCTACTAGGAATTCATCCAAAGCATACAGAACTTCTGATTTGAGGAAGTACATGTACCCCAATGTTTACAGCAGCATTAACCATGACAAACTGAGGAAAGAGACCAAAAGTCCACCATGTGATTAATCTGCTATATGTCTAGAATGGTATATTACTCAGTCATAAAAAAGAATGAAATCTTGCCATTCACAAAGATGTTGATGCAGCTAGAGGGTATCATGCTAAGCAAAGTAAGTCAGTCAAGGATAACAAACACCATATGATTTCCTCATATGGGGAATTTAAGAAATGCAACAGATGATCTAGGGGAAGGGGTAAAAGAGCAAGAAATCATAAAAAAAAGTCTAAGGTTAGAGACCAAACTGAGGGTTGCTGGAGGGCTGGTGTGTGGGGGGTGGGATAATGGGTGTTGGGGATTAAGGAGGCCACGTGTTGTAATGAGTACTGGGCGTTAATGTAAGTGATGAATCAATAAATTCTACTACTGAAATTAGTACTACACAATATGTTAACTAACAAAAATTTAAACACAAACTTAAAAAGTTTAAAAGTGGAAAAAAGGAAGGGAGAATTGTCACAAATTGTCATGAACATGGAATCTAAGGTAGTGAGTCTAACGTCTTGCATTTACTCATTATATCCCTAACTGATGGTGGACATAAATTAACATACTCATGAATTTTCACAGCAGTGCCAGGTGGGCTGGAATTCAAACCACAGCTGCCCTTCCCAACTCCACTGTGCCCACACATCATGGGCAGCTTGTCCAGACACCTGCACAAGAACCCAGGTTGGACCTCAGCAGGGACCCACATCTGCAGAACTGGAAAGTGTGAACAGCTGACGCTTCCTGAGAAGCTCTGGGTTTCCTTCCCCGACTTGCTGTCTCAGCTTCCTTGTCTTCCTTTCCTGTGTCTTGAAGAGAACCATGTTTCCTGTTAGTGGTTCATGAAAGTGAGGGGCTATATGTTCTATAAACATTCAATATGACAGATAACATACAAGGGGACAAAAAACAAACCCATATGATGCAGCCTGTCTCACGGCTCCTATCACCCAATGTGGTAGAGTACAAATAAACCTAAGTATTCATTTGGTAAAAAAAACTGCACAGCACGTTGGAAAAGTATTAAGAGATGAGAAGCCTGGAAGAATTCCACAAATGCAGATATGAGCTCCCCTTGGGAGGAAGAAGAAAAATCACAGTCCCAACACGCAAGAGTAAAATAATTTTAGGAAATGATACAAGAGCTTCAATGTGTTCTATTCATGAACTGTCTAAATTTGGCAATGCAAAAAAATGGATTTTGAGGGTTTCACATAGAATTGCGAAGGAAAAATTGTGTCAAGAACTCGGTTGTGTGCACAGAGCTCAACGGCTCCTGAGACATATAGAAAGCCCACCACCTGAAAAGGTAAACGTGGTTTTTGACCCCAGGAGCATATCTATCAAATCTGATGAGCAGTCTGGCCAAAGAGACACAGAATGGCAACTCTTGTGAAATGTGAACTTCAATTTCAGCATGAGAGCCTAATTTCCATATATTATGAAAAACCATGCCATGAAAATGATTTGCTAGAGTCTATAAATTTAAAAACAAACGACAAAACTCTAAGTCACCAGAGACCAAATAGAGAAGTCAACATTGAGAGAAACCAGAAAAAAACAAGACTTTTAGTTACATTGTAAGTCAAGGTATCAGTGGGGTGCCTGGGTGGTTCAGTCGGTTAAGTGTCTCACTTCAGCTCAGTCTCGATGTCACGATTTGAGGGTTTGAGCCCCGTTGTAAGGCCCTATGCTGACAGCTCAGAACCTGGAGCCTGCTTCAGATTCTGTGTCTCCCTCTCTCTCTGCTTTTCCCTGCTCATGTTCTGTTTCTCTCTCACTATCAAGAATAAACATTTTAGGGGCGCCTGGGTGGCTCAGTCGGTTAAGCAGCCAACTTCGGCTCAGGTCATGATCTCGTGGTCTGTGAGTTCAAGCCCCGCGTCGAGCTCTGTGCTGACAGCTCAGAGCCTTGAGCCTGTTTCAGATTCTGTGTCTCCCTCTCTCTGACCCTCCCCCGTTCATGCTCTGTCTCTGTCTCAAAAATAAATAAACGTTAAAAAAAGAATAAACATCTTAAAAAAATATTAGTCACAAGCAATCAATCATCAAGAAAATGAAAACTATAGCTAAGAACACAACACCCATAAAAAGAAATAGTATAAAGAGACTTTGTGAAAATCAAATATGCTTATCTGCCCACATGAATACCCATAGTAAGAGAAGTTACAGAGTAAGAGACATATTCACAAATTGCATAACCACCAAGGGACCTGCATCTTGAATATGCTAAGAGCCCTCAACAGTCAAAAGGAAGAAAGGAAACAAACCTCCATAAAACAAGCACAGCCTTGTGTAGTAGACATCCTATCCTTGAGGTTAGAGACACATTAGGTACGGACTGGAGAAGACTCTTCACACCATCGACTGTCAGGGAAATTCAAAACAAGAACGCAAAAGATGCCCTGTACACACATCCCAATGGCTCAGGAATGAAAACAACACTGACAGCAACATCCAGGTGAGCATCCAGCATATGTGGGGCCTCAAACAATGCAGGAAGGATTGACAAATAAACACCAGCTCTGGAAAACCGTTGGCTGTTGCTTATGAAATTATACATGGATGACATAAACAGTAACCTGGAAATACCACTCCTGAGTATTTGCCCCTGAAAAAATGAAATCCCATGCTCAGAAAATAAATGGTGTGTAAATATTTATAGCATCTTTCTTAGTGTTAGAAGCTCAGAATAAGGCAAAAGTCTTTCTAAATATAAAGGAATAAACCAACTACGAAACTTCCATCAATGGGATGCTTTGCCACAGAAATGTGACACTACTGATGCACACCTCAAACCAGGTGAAACTCAAAGACATGACGTGGAGGGAAGGGCGGTAGTCCCAAAATTACAGAGGACATTCACACAGCCAGACCATGGTGACAGTGGTTTGGTTGGGCATTCCTTATCTCTTTCTTTCCCAAACCACATGATGAGATACTCTGCTTCATTTGAGAGCACTCCTATGTTCAACCACCCTCTGATGTATGGAGTCTCCACAGACTGAACCCCACAACCTTGGACTCCTCTGAATGGAGAGTTGTTGAGGCCATAATCTCATATGTGTTCTGACAGGAGCTGTTCCCTCCACTGTCCCTGGCTCTGGCTCACTCCTGCAGGTGAGCAGGAGTAGGTTAGGAATCCTCCACTGAAACTATTGGTCTCCTGCACCTGACTCTCCCACAACAAGAGGCCCAGACCTTCTTCCTCACACTTAGCTGGAAATGAAGTCAGTTCTATAGGAACAGATTTGCTCCTTGATTTAGAGGATTGCTCCATCTCCCCCTTACCCTGGGCAATACTCTGGGCAAAGGTCTGCAGCTGCAGGGGGTGTCGGGGACAAACAGGATTCCAAACAATTTGGAAACTGAGGGCTCTGTTTAGGGGTGGCTGGCAGCTTCACTGCCTTGTGGCTTGCTTGTCCTGGTGGCATGAGACTCCTGCCATACAAGTCAGGTCTGGGGTGATCAGATTCCCAGCATCCCTAGTGGACTGTGCCCAGGGCAGAGCTTCCTTCCAGGGAGTGGGGCTGCCAACAATGAGTGAGTCGCACATCTCAGTGGCACCTGCTGGGGCTTGGCCTCAACAGCAAACAGCTTAGGGTCACTGACATCCTGTCCCTCTGGGAAAGACTCCTCTGAACAGGAGCTGGTCACCGGGAATCCTGTGTATTGGCTACAACAGTCTGGAGGGGAGGTTGCAGCCAGGCTCTGTGGCACATGCCTATAGTCCCAGTTACTTGCACTGGAGTTTCTACTTGCTGATCTGGGGTGCAAAAGGAAAAGAACATACCTTAGTTCAAATATTCTAGGTATTTTTTCTGGTATTATATTTTCTGCAATAAAAGCTTCTTCATGGGCTGTATGCCAACATGGCCATTTGCAGGCACTATAAATACATTATTTGAGTTTTTCTTCAAATTCCAGTCAGTTAACATGCAATGTAATACTAGTTTCAGGTGTAAAATATAGTGATTCAACATTGTAATCCAGCACCCACTGTTCATTATGAGCACTCCCCTTAATCTCCATCAACTACCTCCCCATCCCTCCACCCACCCTCCCCCCCCCCCCGGTAACCATCAGTTTTTTCCCTATAGTTAAGTATCTGTTTCGTGGTGCTTACGTGGTTCCATGGGTTAGGCCCATGACTCTTGATCTGGGCTCTTGTCTTGATCTCATCGTTCCTGAGATCGAGCCCCACTTTGGTTTCTGCACTGACAGCACGACGTTTCCTTGGGATTCTCTTCCCATCTGCCTCTGCCCCACTCCCATTCTCTCTCTAAATAAATAAGTGAACATTGAAAAAATCGCCTATTTCTTGGTTTGCCTCTTCTCTCTTATTTGTCCCTTTGCCCATTTGTTGTTTCTTAAATTCTACATATGGATGAAATCATATATTTGTCTTTCTCTGACTTATTTCAGTAAATATAATACTCTCTAGGCCCATCCCTGTCCTTACAAATGGCTAATGTCATTTCTTTTGTGGCTGAGAAATATTCCCGTGTGGGTTTATTCCATCCATATGGGTTTATGTAGATATACCACGTATTCTACACCCATTCATCAATCAATGCATACTTGGGCTGGGTTGTTTCCATACCTGGGCTGTTTGTGACATAGCTGCTAGAAACATAGAGGTAAAATTCCCTTCAATTAGTATTTTTGTATCCTTTGGGTGAATACCTAGTAGTGCATTTGTTCTATCGTAACGTAGTTATATTTTTAGCTTTCTAAGGAACCTCCATGTTGTTTTCCATAGTGGCTGTGCCAGTGTGCATTCCCACCAGCACCTCGAAAAGGATCCTCTTTCTCTGCATCCTCACCAACACCTGTTGTTTCTTGTGCTGTTGACTTCAGCCTTTCTGACCAGTGTGAGTTGATATTTCATTGTAGTTTGGATTTATATTTCCTTGATGAGGAGTGATGTTGACCATCTTTTCATGTGTTTACTGACAATCTGTAGGTCACATTTGGAAAAATGCTTATTCATGTCTCCTGGCCATTTTTAATAGGATTATTCAGTTCTGGAGTTGAATTTTATACCATATACAGAAAACCTGAAAGACTCCACCAAAAAAAAACCCCGCTAGAACTGGTACAATTAACCTGTAAATTTGCAGCATACAAAATGAACATATAGAAATTTGTTACATTTCTATACACCAATAATGAAGCAGGAGAAAGAGAAATCAAGGAATCAATCCCATTTAAAATTACACCAAAACCATAATATACTAGAAATAAACCTAAGTAAAGAGGTAAAAGATCTGTACTCTGAAAGGTCTGGGACATTTATGGAAGAAATTGAAGAAAACACAAAGAAATGGAAAAATATTCCATGCACATGGATAAAAGAAAAATCATTGGTAAATGACAATACTATCCAAAGCAATCTAGACATTCAATGCAAATAATTCAATTTCCTGTCAATACTACCAGCCTTTTTCACAGAGCTAGAACAAATAACTCTAAAATTATCATGGAACCACCAAAGACCCCAAATAACCAAAGATCTTGAAAAAGAAAAAAAACCTGGAGGCATCACAATTATGGATATCAAGCTATATTACAAGGCTGTAGTCGTCAAGACAGGATGATACTGGCAAAAAAGACACATAGATTAATGGAAAATATTAGAAAACCCTGAAATGGACACATCACTATATGATAAACTCATCTTTGACAGAGCAGGAAAGACTATCAAATGGAAAAAGTCCCTTCAACCACTGGCGTTGGGAAAACTAGACAGCATCATGAACTTGTAATGAACCTGGACCACTTTCTTACAGTACACACAAAAATAAATACAAAATGAATGAAAGACCTAAATGTGAGACAGGAAACCATCAAAATCCTAGAGGAGAACACAGGCACCAACCTCTTTGACCTTGGCCAGAACAAGTTCTTACTAGACGTGTCCCCAGAGGCAAGGGAAACAATAGCAAAAATAAACTATTGGGATCTCATCAAGAAAAAACAAATAATCCAGTGAAGAAATGGGCAGAAGACATTAATACATATTTTTCCAAAGAAGACATCCAGATGGCAAAAAGACACGAAGATGCTCAACAACACTCTTCATCAGTGAAATATAAGTCAAAACCACAATGAGATACCAACTCACACCTGTCACAATGACGAAAATTAACAATTCAGAAAACACGAAATGTCACCAAGAATGCGGAGAAAGCGAAACCCTTTCACACTGTTTATGGTAATGCAAACTGGTGCAGCCACTCTGGAAAACAGTGTGGAGATTCCTCAGAAAATGAAAAACGGAACTATCCTGTGATCAAGCAATTGCATTTATCTAAGGATACCAAAGGTATCCAAAGGATACCAAAATGCTGATTCGAAGGGGCACATGCATCCCAATCTTTATGGCAGCCTTATCAACAAAAAACAAATTGTGGAACAGCCCAAATATTCATCAACACATGAATGCATAAAGAAGAGGTGGTAAATATATACAATGGAATATTACTTAGCCATCAAAATGAATGACATCTTGCCAATTACAATAATATGGATGGAACTACAGTGTATTATGCTAAGTGGAACAAGTCAGTCAGAAAAAGTCAAAATCCTATGATTTCACACATTAGTGGAATAGAAGAAACACAACATACGGAAAGGAAAAATAAATCAAAACAGAGAGGGAGGAAACCAGAAGAAACTCTTAAATACAGAGAACAAACTGAGGGGAAGTGGGGGAAGTGGGCTAAATGGCATGTGGCCATTAAGGAGGGCACTGGTTGAAATGAGAACTGGGTATTATATGTATGCGATGGTTCCCTAAATTCTACCCCTAAAAGCAGTACTACACTGTATGTTAACAGACTTGAATTTACATTAATACAATACAAGAAAATTATATATAGAGAGAGACTACCTCAAAATAGCAAGCTTCTGCACAGTGAAGGAAACAATCAACAAAACAAAAAAGCAACCTATGGAATGGAAGAAGATATCTGTAAATGGCATATCCTCAGGGTTAGTTTTCAAAACATATGTTTTTTTAAATTGTTTTCAAATTATCAGTAGAGAGTGTGTCCATGCAGTTCAACACAGTGTTGTGTGAGAAGCAAAACTCATGTCTTCCACTTTTATATCATGGTAAGATCTCACTGAACATGAGGCCCACACTCTTCACAAAATTTTAACCATACCTTACAGTATTATTAACTACAGGCGTAATGATGTGGAGTCCCCTCTGGAACTTAATCATCTTGCATAACAAAAAATCATAGCCCTCGAGATATACTCCTCATTGACCCTCCCTGCCAGGCCCTGTAAACTGCCATTTCACTCTCCATTTCATTGTTATCAAAACCCAAATTCAGCTGCCTGTTGCTGGAAAGGTCAATGTTCAAAGTTTTAGTTTTGGTGGGAAAGGAATTTGAGCTATATTCAGAAGGCCAGCCACTGGGGAAAAGGCAATCTCTTGTCCAAATGCCAACTGTGAGGTTTCTCCCTGACCCAGGGCGTTTTAAAGCAGTAGAGGGTACTTAATCAAGCAAGGGAGTGCCATGGCCAATACCATCTTTTGATCATGGGCAGACTCCATGGTACAAGCTTCCAAAGTAACCTCTACTCCCCTCCATATCCAGCTGAAGAGGGAACGAAACTACATGGGAGGAGACTGCCAGAGGCCAGGAAAGAACCACCATAAGGGATTAGAGGAGAAAACCCCTGGGGCTCACACATGGTCACCAGTACTTTCTGTTCTCCCCAGCTGATATAAGAAAATACTAAAATACAACCTTGTAGTTCACCAATCATCACTCAGAATACTGAGAAATGTTTTCCTCAGTGAACTCAGAGGAACCTTCAAAGCAAAAACCAAAAGGATCAAATGGCTTGCAAACTAATAGCCAAGGAGAATAAGACACATAATAACTACAAAGTGATTTTCTGCATCACCCATAAAGGTAAAATTGACAATGTTTACCTCCACATCACAAGGAAGCAAAAGCAGTGGTCTGTAATGAGGAAAAGTAGTCATCCAAAGAAAGTGACCCAGCAGTACCACAGGACATGGAATTGGTAGAGAAGTTCAGGGTGTTATAACTGCATAGCCCATATGCAAGTAGCTGGAGGAAAGACTGAAGGTGTTGACTAGAGCCAGGTGCCTGGGTCCAAATCCCTACCCATGTCCAAGTGACCATTCCTGACCATGGCCCACCTGCCCCTCCCACATCCACCCCAGCTTAACTGATGTGCATGTCACCCAATGCCACACCCTGGGACTGTAGCCGAACCCCACAGTTGGCCCCCAGGTGCAGCGTGCTGGCCTCCTGGCACAGCTCTCTGCTCTGTCTGATGGTCTAGACCTGGTGTTGCTGAGGATCCTCCATTTATCCATTCTCACTGGCAGATGTCCCTGAGCAGGGGCATGAGGCTGGCAGAGGGCCAGGTCACCCTGAGGGCACCCCTCTTGCTGTTTGCATTCTGGGCAGTGCTGGCTCCTGTGCAGGGTTCTCAAGGGCATCCCTCATGGTGCTACACCTCCTCTGAGGTGGTAATTCCCAAGAAGGAGCCGAACCACAGCAAGGGCATTCAGATGCCTGGCTGTCTGTCCTATAGCCTGCGTTTTGGGGGCAAGAGACATGTTACGCACATGCGGCACAAGAAACTCTTTTGGACCAGACTCTGCTGATGTTGACTCAGGATGCTCAGGGAGCCTTGCAGATGGACTACCCCTTCATGCCTCCAGACTGTTACTACCTCGGCTACCTGGAGGAGATTCCTTTTTCCATGGTCACAATTGACACAGGCTATGGCAGCCTTGAAGATATCATGAAGTTGGATTAACCTGCCTATCAAATGAGACCCCTCGGTGATTTCCAATGGTTTGAACACTTTGTTTCTCAGAGAGTCGCAGACATCTGTGCAATGGGACCTACTTATAACCTGGGATATAAGGAGGACAGGGGACCCCCTGTTCCTCAAGGAAATGCCAGTGCAACCCCAAGGATCTCTAGTAAGTTCTGTTCATCCCATCACAGAATTTTCAAAGGACTTGCTCTCAGTTTCAAAACAATGTATAGTGTGTTAACCACGTGGAAAAAAGTGCCCAATTCCTAATAAGGCTAGTTAGCTTAATTGAGTCAATATTTCATGGTATTGATGTAAGTTATTGGGTTCATGGTCATTTATAGTGAGAGACATCAAGCTCACACGGGCAATTATGTGTTGCATCAGAGTCCTTTTTTCTCTTCAATAGTATGAGTCAAAGTATTTTCGATTTCTTAAAACACATTCACCCTTAATTGTGATTTGAGATGGGCCCCATGAGGTTCATTGCACTCCAGTTGTGTATTCTATATGCCATCCACCAATGGGTTATATGCCATCATTCTGAGTTATTTACGCTTACATTATTTACTCTTGTCTGTCATAGCAACACATCAGATTGCAAGAAATTGTGGCTTGTGCAATGACACTGATGAATGTGCTTGCCAAAAACGGTCCAGCTGCCATAGGACCCAATTAACTGGTATAATGGAAGCTTTCAGGAACTGTTCCTTCATTATAATGAATTGTGGAACAGGCAAGTTCAGGTTCAACACTGAAATGGTGCATGTAAATAAAAGCCTGACCCACTATCATTATGGAAACTACATAGTGGATCCAGGCAAGCAGTGTGACTGCGGCTCATTCAACCAGTGCTACAGCAATCTAGGCTGTATGCGTGATTGTATCTGAACCCCTGGGGGCAAATGTAATACAGGCAGATGCTATACAGACTCAGCCAACTCCGCTGCTTGGACACCCTGCAGACAAATCCAAAATAGACGTGATCTTCCAGAGTCCTGCCGTGGGGTGTCCTTGTCATGCCCTGATGACTTCCATATGCAAGATGGAACCGCGTGCACTGAAGAGGGCTACTGCTATCATGGAAACTGCACTGACCGCACTATTCACTGCCAAGAAAGCTTTGGCAGAATTTCTGGGAAAGGTGAAGATGTCTGCTATACCATAAATCACAAAGGCAGCCAATACAGACACTGCAGAAGACCCTTGGGAATTTAACGCTGTACCCCATTCCCAGACAGACGTGCCGTGTGGAAGGCTGCAGTGTAGGAATGTCACACATCTCCCTCAGCTGCAAGAGCATGTTGGATTCCATCTGTCTGAGATCCAGGGTTCTGATGTTTGTGGCTGGATTCACATCGTAGCACAGGAACAACCGAGATTGGTTGAAAACTGGTACTTCCTGTGCTCCTGGAAAGTTCTGTCAGGATACCTACTCCAATGGCAGTGTGGCTCAGCTGAATTATGACTGTATCCCAGAGAAATGCAGTCACTGAGGGATGTGCAACCATAACAGGAACTGTCACTGCCACATAAGCTGGGATCCTCCATGGTGCACGGACAAGGCACTGGTGGGAGCACAGACAGTGGGCCCCTCTAAGAATAATTCAGTCAGTCAGGCAAAGTCATGAATGCATGGCATATCTCAGAGTGGTTTTTGGTCGCATTTATGCCATAATAACTGCATTCCTATTTCTTGTTTACAGAAATGTCAGAACTATAAACACAGAGAAAGTTAAGGAAGGGATTTTTGGAGAAGACAATCCATAATTCACCCTCCAGACCCCTGAACAACTATAGACAATGCACCTGGTACATCTGTAAAAATACAGTAATGAGGCCGCACAGCTGACATGCACGTTTCCAAGGGTCCGTGGGAGACACAGGGGTCCTTAGGCACATCATGGCTCTGACACCAGGTCTCTCATGGTCACCTACCAGCACTCTGAAATAAAACTTGAAAACTGAATTCTTGTGGCCTTTATGTAGTTTTTAAGCCTGTAAGAGCCCAAACTGAGCCTTAGTTTCTGGGAAGAGGACCTGAGTCACAGCTGTGTCTTGAGCGGAAGTGTCTGGTTCCAGAATTAAGAGAACTTGACACAAGCTCCTTTATTGGCAACTTCATGAGTTTTCTCCAAAACTACGTTGTCGTGGACTGAAAAGTTTCTCATTCTCCAGGTAATCTGTCTTCCCCCAGTCCCAACGTGGGTTCAGGATAATAAAGGGCTACCACCCACCCATACTGCCTGTCCCACACGGGGGTGTCTGCAGGCTGTGAGGGAAGGGGACTGGTATTAGGTTCCACCTAGTGCAAGCCGTGCCTCTCTGGAGAGCAAATTTCCAAATGTGGGAGACTGAGACCATGAGGCTGAAAGGAGCACCCCATAAATCAATCAGAAAGGTAGACACAAGTGCCTATGGATGACTCTGGCATCCAGAGGGAGACCAGTAAATGTGAATCCCTGCTCTCTTTCTCTTGCCTTCTTTTCAGTGTGTTTACCTTAGATAAGAATCTGCCTAGGGTTCCCACTTTTGTTTTCCAAGCACCTTCTAGAATAACACAGAGGTGAGCCTGTGAAAGTTAGCGAATTCAGCCCCATCCACTCCCAAGGAATCCTGTACTTGCTACCCTGTTTTCTATGTCCTGATCATTGCGAATGTGGGATGGAGGGCTGCCCTTCCCTGGGTCCTTGTGCCCTCTTGTTCTGGGCTCTGTAAGTATTAAATCCTGTGCTTCCATTTCCTTTGTTGGGGGTGTACTGAAACCCCACCTTGAGTCACAAGGGGCCCGCACATCTCATGTATCCCAAGCGAGAACTCAGATGCCTAGGGAGCTGCCTGTCACCCACTGTGACTTGCTGTTGCCACTTCCTTCAGCAGGTCACAGTCTACATGTTCTTAATTCAGTCCAGAAGTTGAGGTCGCACAATACATTTATCCCCAATGATGGGAATGGGAGCCTAGCTGATGCCCCCCTACAATGCCTTAGACCTCAGAATGGCTCACTCATTCCTCATCCTCACGTCTCAGCTGCTGTGGGAAGGAGCTGGTGCTTGCTGGTGGTCTGTAGCTTTGATTTGGGCTTATTCCAGGTGTTGCCAGAAACGCTCACCCTAAATTATCAGTGCCATAAAAGGTCAGACTCCCTGCAGAGACCAACAAGCAGGCACCAGTCAGGGGGTGCAGGGGTGTGTATTTCCTATTCACCTCGAAAGGAGGTGGACACCAAGGACAGTGTTCCTAGATTAGTGTCAAAGAAGATGCCAGCTGCTTGGTCCACTGTGTTGCAGCCAGCACCGTGGTGTTGTGCTTGATTAGCCAGCCCTAGCTAGTGATGGAGGCAAATCTACAATTAACATCATGGCACCCAGGGTGGAGGACTTGGCCAAGGCAAGCTCCCCCTAGTGGCTGCAATCCTCATTGCTGCCGCCAATGGCTCCCCACCTGTCAGGTGTTGAGTGGGACACCTCAGTGTGGGAGGCCACAGAACACGACTCTGGGAAGAAATAACTTCTATCCCAGATTTTCCCTGTCACGATCCACTACACCTACATGTCCAAGGACCAGCATGAGAGACAGAAATGGTGACAGGCACTATACCATCATGGAAATTAAAGGCTTCCTGGAATCATTTGTCCAAAGGGAGGGAGACAAGGACATTGATTGGCTTTCGTGGGTCTTCGTCATTGACTCCGAGCTGTTGCTTACAGCACTTGACATGCTGCAGCGGACTTGATTGGTCCAAGACCGCCAAAGTCACCATTCACTGAAAAACTCAAAGTATCCACAGCCTGTTTACAGAGACACCCTAGAGGAGCCTCCAGACTTTTCACTCTATGAAAAGAACATGACAAGCACACCAAGGCACAGGGCAGGAGACAGACAAAAAAAAGGGGGGAAGGCTCTGAGGAAGACGCTCCCCAAGCCCCCAGAGCCCACAGAGGTAGGAAGAAAGAAGCTCTGATTCCTGGGACTTGGATTTTTATGGCATAGCGGCACAGGCCCACTGGGAGAGACCCAATCCACCTCTAAGAAAGAATGGGGACAATTCAAAGAGTGTGGGGTTTTTGTTTTTTGTTTTTGCCTTGTGTCATGCGCCCAAGATCCTTGACCATTTCCAACCTGGAGGACAGGCCCTTGACAACACAGTCTAAGGAGCTCTTCTTGAAGGACCACTCTGATCTTAAGGCTGTGCCATTACATTCACAGTGGGGGAACAGGACGACATGGGTTCCTGTCCACGTGGCAAGAACCTGGTCTCCTCAGGACCCACTGTGGAGACTTTGGGCGGAGGAGGGCATGCATCCATGGCGATAAGAACCCGTTTCATCAGGACCCCCTGTGGAGGATTTGGGAGGGCGAGGGGCCACGTCCAAACTGACAAGAACCCGGTCTCCTCAGGCCCTGCTGTGGAGACTTCGGGTGGACAAGGGCCCGTGTCCACACAGACAAGAACCAGTTTCGTCAGGACACCCTGTGGAGGATTCGAGAGGACGAGAGCCCATGTCCACACCGACAAGAACCCGGTTTCGTCAGGACCTGTTGTGGATGATTCAGCAGGACCTGGGCCTGCATCCACACAGACAAGGACCCGGTCTCCTCAGGACCCACTGTAGAGGATTCAGAGGGATGTGGCCCCTCGTCAAAACCAACTATAACCTTGTCTCCTCAGGCCCCGCTGTGGAGACTTGGGGTGGATGAGGGCCCATGTCCACACTGACAAGAACCGGTCTCCTCAGGACCTGCTGTGGAGGATTCAGGGGGATGTGGCCCCGCGTCCACACGGACAAGAACCCGGTCCTCTCAGGACCCGCTGTGGAGGATTCAGAGGCACGTGGCCCCACGTCCACACTGACAAGAATCCGGTTTCGTCAGGACCCGCTGTGGAGGATTCAGGGGGACGTGGCCCCTGGTCCACACTGACAAGAACCCCGTGTCCTCACGACCCGCTGTGGAGGATTCAGGGGGACGTGGCCCCGTGTCCACACTGACAAGAACCTGGTCCTCTCAGGACCCACTGCAGAGAATTCAGGGGGACAGGGCCCCGCGTCCACACGGACAAGAACCCGGTCTCCTCAGGACCCGCTGTGGAGGATTCAGGGGGACGTGGCCCCGCGTCCACACGGACAAGACCCCGGTCTCCTCAGGACCTGCTGTGGAGGATTCAGGGGGAGGTGGCCCCGCGTCCACACTGACAAGGACCCGGTCCTCTCAGGACCCGCTGTGGAGGATTCGGGAGGACCTGGGCCTGCGTCCACACCAACAAGAACCCGGTCTCCTCAGAACCCGCTGTGGAGGATTCAGGGGGACGTGGCCCCGCGTCCACACGGACAAGAACCCGGTTTCGTCAGGACCCGCTGTGGAGGATTCAGGGGCACGTGGCCCTGCGTCCACACGGACAAGAACCCGGTTTCGTCAGGAACCGCTGTGGAGGATTCAGGGGGACGTGGCCCCACGTCTACACGGACAAGAACCCGGTTTCGTCAGGACCCGCTGTGGAGGATTCAGGGGGACGTGGCCCCGCGTCCACACGGACAAGAACCCGGTCCTCTCAGGGCCCACTGTGGAGGATTCGGGAGGACCTGGGCCTGCGTCCACACCAACAAGAACCCGGCTCCTCAGGACCTGCTGTGGAGGATTCAGGGGCACGTGGCCCCGCGTCCAAACGGACAAGAACCCGGCTCCTCAGGACCTGCTGTAGAGGAATCAGGGGGACGTGGCCCAGTGTCCACACGGACAAGAACCGGTATCCTCACGACCCGATGTGGAGGATTCAGGGGCACGTGGCCCCGCGTCCACACGGACAAGAACCTGGCTCCTCAGGACCTGCTGTGGAGGATTCAGGGGGACGTGGCCCTGCGTCCACACGGTAAGAACCCGGTGTCCTCACGACCCGCTGTGGAGGATTCAGGGGGACGTGGCCCCGCGTCTACACGGACAAGAACCCGGTCTCCTCAGGACCCGCTGTGGAGGATTCAGGGGCACGTGGCCCCGCGTCCACACGGTCAAGAACCCGGTCCTCTCAGGACCCGCTGTGGAGGATTCAGGGGCACGTGGCCCCGCGTCCACACGGACAAGAACCCGGTCTCCTCAGGACCCGCTGTAGAGGATTCAGGGGGACGTGGCACCTCGTCCACAGTGACAAGAACCCGGTCTCCTCAGGACCCGCTGTGGAGGATTCAGGGGGACGTGGCCACGCATCCACACGGACAAGAACCCGGTCTCCTCAGGACCCGGTGTGGAGGATTCAGGGGCACGTGGCCCCGCGTCCACACGGACAAGAACTCGGTCTCCTCAGGACCCGCTGTGGAGGATTCAGGGGGACGTGGCCCTGCGTCCACACCGACAAGAACCCGGTCTCCTCAGGACCCACTGTGGAGGATTCTGGGGGACGTGGCCCCGCGTCCACACGGACAAGAACCCGGTCCTCTCAGGACCTGCTGTGGAGGATTCAGGGGGACGTGGCCCCGCGTCCACACGGACAAGAACCCGGTCTCCTCAGGTCCCGCCAAGGGAGGAGCAAGTGAGGAGAAAGCCAGGCCCCGGGAGGAGGAGCTTCCGGAACCTGGAGGCTGAGGGCGGCGGTGTTCCCCAGACCCTGGGGGGAAAGGACCCTGCGCGGCGTCGTGCGCGGCGACACCGTGTCCCCCGCGGGGCTTACCTCACCGGCGCCGGGCGGCGGGGCCGCGCGGCCGTGTTCCTGCTCCGCGCCCACTCGGTTCCCGCCGCTTCCTCATGCGGTTCGCGGTCCAGGAGCGGGGTCCCCTGGCGGAGCTTGCACTCCCGCCGCTCTGGCCTCGCGGGTCCCTTCAGCCTCCGCGCGGGGCGGCGTGTCCCTCCCGAGTCTGCGACGGCGCCGTGGGGAGATCGGTGCGACACCCCGGAGCTGCAGGTCGCTCCGGGCAGGACAGACGTGCTCACGGGGTCGGTTCCTCCGCGGCCAGGAGCACAGAGCTGCTCTCCGCCGCCGGGCGTCTTCCCCCGTTTCTGTCCCCAGCGCCCTGTCCTGGGACAGCAGGCCTGCCACCTCCTTGCTCAGACTTCCTCTGGGGCACGTCGTTCCTTCTGCTGCGGTTGCAAATGGCACCGTCTCCTCCTTTCTCTTTCCGACGGGTCGTCAGGAGCGTGCAGACGTGCACGTGGTGTGTGCGTGCTGATCTCCTATCCCGCGAGTGTCCTCGTTTATCCTTCCGTTGCCCTTGGAAACAACGCCGCCATTTACGTTACCAGCAAAAGGGGGTTTATTCAGGAGTAGCGGAGAATTGCCATCCGGGCCCAGCAAGCTGTGGCAGAACCGCGGCCCGGTGGGGAGCACACGGAGAGGAACGCTGTTTCCGGAGAAGAGGAAGTTGGGGGGTGGTTTTGAAGCGAGGTCCACAGGAGGAAAGCAGGGCTGCAGGGCGAGCAGGCGCCTCCCGGGCCCAGCTGCAGGCGCGGTGGGTTTCCTGTAGGGGCCGCAGGGCAAGGCTCCCCCTGGCGGGGCCTGAGCCTGGGGCTTCTCTCCGCGGAGGGTTCTAATCTTGGGTCTGTAGCGGTGGGTTGTTCCTGAGCCTGACCCTGGGTGCTGGGCTCCGCCTTCCAGCCTCCCCTCCCCGCCTCCAGGATCCACTTCGGTGAGATGTCCCTTCATTGGTTTTCGCAGTTCTAACAGCTTATTCGTGGCGTCTTGTGGACAACCGGAATTCCAAATCCCACTGCTTCCGCTGCACCCAAGACACGTGGCCACCAATTGAACCCTCCCACGTGCCTCTGCCTCACGTGGTGCCTCCTGCAGGGCCCGTGGCCTCTCCGCCTGGGTGAGCTGGGTCTGGGCTTGGGCCTACGTCACAGCGTTTGACCCCTCTCTTGCTGCTGTCATGCGGGGCTGACACTGTTGTTTCCAGGAGTACCTTACTCTGTGATTTCAGACGTGCAGTGAACGTGTCACGGCAGTGCAAATACAATTTACCTGGACGCTTGTTTCTTTGCCGCGTTTGCCGCTTCACATGAGATACTTTGGTGCGTTTTAACCCAAACGGGGACGCCCTCCCGAGAAACCACCACAGAACCCCAAATGAGGAAATCCCTGCGTTTCCACCTTAGAACCCAGACCACAGGCCCACTTCAAGTGTCCCCACCTGCCCCACTGTGAAATGTCTTTTCCCATTCTGATCCGGTTTCTTTTGGGGAAGTGCTCCGGAGACTTTCCCCTATCTGTGTAACCTGGGGGGGATTTAAAGAGCAATGTGGTTCCTGGGGCGCCTGGGGTCTCAGTCTGCTAAAGGCCGAGTTCACTTCAGGTCATCATCTCCAATTGATGGGTTCCAGCGCCTGCTTTGTGCTCTGTGCTAACAGCTCAGAGCCTGCAGATTGCTTCAGATTGTGTGTCTCCCTCTTGCTCTGCCCCTCCCGCTATCATGACCTCTGTCTCTCTTTTTCAGCAATAAATAATAAATGTTAAAAAAAAAAAAAAAAGAGCAAGATGGTTCCTGAGTGGCCTTTTCTGGATGGCTTCTGTCACTGAGGATGTTTTCTACATTCACCCATGTTGTGACCAGTATCAGTCCTTCATTTTTAAATTCTGATTGAATGTACGTAACATAACATTTACCACGTAAGTCACTTTAGGCATACAGTTGTCTGGTATTAACTGCATTCACACTGTTGTACATCCATCTCCAGAACGTTGTCATGTTCCCCTAGGGAAACTCTGTATCTATTAAACCCTAAATCCCAATTCCCCTTTCCCCTCGGACCCTACAGCCACATTCTACTTGGTGTCTCTGAGTATGATTTTTCTGGACACCTCACTTAAGTGGAACCATACTGTATTTTCCTTCTGTCACTGGCTCATTTCACTCAGCATAATGACTGCCAAGTTCAGTCGGTGTGCTAGTGTGTGTCAGAACTCTCTTCCTTTTTAAGGCTGAATCATATTCCATTGTGTATATACTACATTTTGTTTATTTACTCATCTGTGAATAGTTACTTGTGGTGTTTCCATCTTTTGGCTGTTGTGAAGAAGCTGCTATGAATACAGGACTATGAATACCTGCTCAAGGCTTTGCTTTAAATTTCCAGATGTAAGTGCAGATGTGGAGTTCTGTGATAGCTTTCTGAGAAACCAGTATTCTCTACAGCCACAACATTTTACTTTATTTCTTTGTATGACAGAATAATATTCCTGTTTAAGGGTCTGCCCCAGGTTGTTTATCCATTCACACACCGATAGGCATTTGCATAGTTTCTACAATTTGGCTATTGTGAACAGTGCTGCTATGTATGTGCACATGCACTTTGTTTAAACAGCTGTTTTCAATTCTTCGACATATGCATCTAGGAGTAGTATTGTTGGGCCGAATGGTAATTCTATGTTTTTATCTTTTTTTTGGGGGGGGGGGGGAATTGCCAAACTATTTTACACATAGTCTCCACCATTTTACATTTCCACAAGCAAGGTTGAAGGGTTCCAATTTCTCAACATCTTTACCAACATTTGTTATTTTGTAGTTGTATTGATTAGAGCATTTTTAGTGCGTGTAAAAGGGTATCTCACTGTGGTTTAAATCTTCATTTCCATAAGGACTATTGATGTTTAATATCTTTTCAAGTGGTATTCAACATTTGTATGATTGCACTGGGGAAATATATATCCAAATCCTTTGTCCATATTAAAAACTGGGTTGTCTTTTTGTTGGTGAGTTGTAAAAACTCTTTATACATTCTGCATAACAGGCTCTTACCAGACAAATACTGTGCAAATATTGTCTTCCATTCGGCTTTGTCTTTTCAGTTTCGGGATAGCATCTTCTGGTGTACAAAGGTTTCTAATGTTGAGAAAACTAAATTTATCTACTTTTTCTTTCCTTGCTTGTGCTTTGGTGTCATCTCTAACAGCATTGCTAAACCCAGTGGTCATGAAGATTTATCTCGATATATTGCTTCCAGAGGTCATAATTTTACATTTAAATTGTTGGTCCATTTTGATTTGATGTTTGTATATGATGTGAGGTATGGACGCAATTTCATTCCTCTGCACATGGATAGCCAGCTGTCTAGCACCCTTTATTGAAAAGACCATTGTTTCCCCAATGTCATGTTGTCTGCTCTTGTCAAAATTCAGTTGACCAAAGATGAAGGGGATTATTTCTGGGTTCTCCATTAAATCTCACTGACCAGTACGTATCTTTAATTGTAATGTTTATTTATTTTTGAGACAGAGAACACGCGAGGCCCAGAAAGAAAGGGAGAGATAGGAAACTGGTTGGTGTGGAAAGGAAAGGGTTTGGATAGACCTGAGAATGATACATTTCTTTGACCTGTGGTTACTCAGTTGTCCTGTAACTTGATTATGTTCATCTAAACTCATAGAATCTTATAATAAACATGGTCATTTACCATATTTAAGTTACTTCTGTAAATATCTCATTACTTTGATTATTAGATAAAATTTTATAAAATTATTTCTATAAATAATTATGTCTTCACACTCTGTATTGTGTTCCTCCTTAGCTTGGTGGTTATCTCATGACCATATAGAGTAGATAGATAGGATGGACCAGTTTTGTAGGGGGGACAGATTTAGTTCAGTTCATGAAAGTGACCGTTTCTAATGCAAGACTGTGGGGTCAAGGGGCTGGAGTGGGGTGCAAAATAATAACATCATGGGAATGAACTCGAGGCTATTGTGGAGAGAGTCTGTCATGTTTTATCTATACAGTTCATTCCTCAATGTGAAGTATTATTAGGAGACCTGCCAACCTAACAAACTGTTGTTAAATCCACAGGAAATAAAGTAGGCTGGCAGGTGGTGGATGCAGGGATGGAGCCTGGTGGGCAGAAGCCTGGTGGTTGAGCAAGGGCCTGGAAGGAGCTGTAAATGTTAGGCCAGAGGGACGATGGTCCAGATCCAGGACAGAGCTCTTGTCCCTGCACATCCCAGAGCTCAGGACATCCTGGGAAGGGAGACCCTGGGAACAAATGGGAATGGAAGCCAAAGCCCGAGAGGGAGGAGGAATCTACAAGCAGGCATGTGCTACCCCATGTGGAAGCTGTATTCAGAAAATATTGAAGTCATAATTATTTCTTTTGTATATCTAAAGTTGGTGTCAAATATTCTTTTCCGTATGAAATTATGGTCTTTTAAAAAATATTGCCAATAGTGGGTAATTTCATTATAATACATTCATAATGATGTGACTCCTCTATAATGACTTTAATATAACATAAAAGTATCTATTATCTATCATCTATCTACCCTTTATCATCCATCACCTATCCACTTATCATCTATCTACTATCTAGCATTCTGATCTCTATTTGAAGTCTATTCAGCTAACTCAGCATTTATCCTCTTGGCACATGCCTTCAGGACTATGAACACATTTTCTACAATTTCTTTAGGCTCCAGATTTTTAGATTCCAATGATGTCCAGGTCAGCCAACCCATTTTCATTAATGTGGTTGTTTTAGTGCCATTAACTTTTTACCTCAGATACTGATGGTCTCTGTGCCATACCAGTGAACAGTCCCCAACTTTTCTGTGAAATCTGTGCCTCCTCCCTGAGTTAACAGCCCCTTGTGTTGGATGGGGATTTCTCAGGAGATGAAGACACCAGCCATGCATGGGAATCATATCTGCAGGTGACAGAAAGGTGTCCATGTCTTGATGTCTGTGCACTTAAAGATGTCGGCACTGCTTCCAAGCTTTGCAGATGACTGAGGAAGCAAACCCCATCAGCAGAGAACCATCAATATCAGAAGTCTCCAGGTGTGCTCAAGCTCTGCAGGTAGTTGTCAGGTGAGGTTAATACATCAGTGTGGAAACTGATTTTTCCTATGCAGTTATGTGAGGAATGACTGTTAAAATTGAATGTATTTAAAGACTTGATTTGGAAAGGTTTCTGGAGAAAATATGGATCCCTTAAAATATCTTTTGGACAGATAGAGTATAGTGAATTGTGATCCACTCATTTGTTCACTATCTGATCAGAAAGGTGAGGCCATCACTTGACCTGCCTCCAACACAATTCATAGACCAAGGGTTGCCTTGACCGAGGACCAACAAGCCTGTGGATCCACAAAGAGATGCCCACAGGTGGACCTGGAAGGACAAGGGGAGCCTGACTCAATTTTTGTCCACTTGTAAGGACATGCTCCCTCCCACACAGGCAAACTTCTCAAGATCTAGAGTTAACTCCAATCTCAGGGTGTGGGTGCCCACAGCTCTCTCCTCAGAGAGAGCTGAAGTCCCTAAGGAAGGCAGAACTGTATTCAAGAAACAGAAGAGACTGTAGGACCTTCCTTGTGCCTGGTGAGAGGTCCCAAAGGTGAGGGTTTCAGATGTCAGATGTGGGATGATGGGAATGGTTGTGACTGCTGGTGACTGCCCCAGGCTGAGTCTCCTTGTCCCCAGGGGTCCTGTCCCAGGTGTAGCTGCAGGGGTTGTGCCCAACTGGTGAGTGTCTTGCACACTCTGCACCTCACTAGCAGCATCTTGGGGTTCTCCATCTCAACCAGTAATTTCTGGTGGAATTGGATCCACCAACCCCAGCAGAGTGGATGCAGTGGATGGTTCACATACTATCATATATTCTATATCACATACTAGGGTCCAGACCACAAGAGCCACATGTCCATCAGTTAGGCAGTTTGTTAGGCAAGAGGGAAGAGCGATAAAGCAGGTGCTGGCCACACCTTGGAGGTTCCCCCAGGATTAACAGCCACACAATCAGAACCACCTATAAGGGTGAACAGGACAGGATAGGCCTAGTCACAGAGCTGTCTCAAACACCACAAAGGACTTCTGAGAGCTGAGCATGGGCCCAAAAATTGCAATTTGCCCTTAGGTTATCTAAAAGTCATGAGGGGGCATTGAGGACAACACGGGTAACTGAGATCTCCTGGGGTGCTCAGGTTACCAGGGGGAGCTGAGGACACCAGG
Source organism: Prionailurus bengalensis (assembly GCF_016509475.1). Classification (NCBI taxonomy): domain Eukaryota; kingdom Metazoa; phylum Chordata; class Mammalia; order Carnivora; family Felidae; genus Prionailurus; species Prionailurus bengalensis. The sequence goes on along the minus strand of NC_057355.1, from coordinate 148,345,071 downwards.
GTTGCTTAGTTCTGCATGGAGCACTCAGACCTCAGGGGGATGCTCAGGTCTCCATGGGGCATTGAGGTCACTAGTTGCCACTCAGTTCACCTGGGGGCACTCAGGTCATCAGGAACACACAGGACACCAGGAGCCACATAGGTAACCTGGGGTTTCACAGGTCTCCAGGGGGCACCCAAGATCTCAGAATTCATATCTGGAACCAGTGTTTCAGGGTCAGGTTTCCTGTGAAGCATCATTCTCATCATGCCCTGCAAGCTTCATCCTGACCAGTAAACAGTACACACTGTTTCCTAAACCATTTACAAACACAGATGTCTTCTAACATTTAGAGTGAACAGTCATATAATAGTGCCGACCTTGACAGAGACCAAGCTCGGGGATAAATCAACTCATATACAGACCTGTGCCTCACAAGTACACGGGCCACCATTTAAGATACATGTAAGTGATTTTCAAACAGAGGAGACTGACTCATTCAAGTGATCTAAATTTAATATATTTGAGCAGGTCCTCTCTCCTTTTACTTTCCTTAAGGTTTTCCTTTGATGCCCATGAAGAGAGACCATGAGTAAAGACCCTTGTGGTTGTCGAAACCCCACACCATCTTCATCAACTCCGCGACTTTCTCTCAAGGATTCTCAGTATATACACGTTCCTGTGAGAGAAAAGGGTAGTTTCTACCCTTCACTCCTTTTGTTCTCCATCCAGTTCAGGAAGCCAGAGACAACCAGTGGGGAGGCACACTGAGTCAAGTCTTACAAAACGGTCAGCCAGGGGTCCATCCTACTTAAGTAGTTAAGGAATCATCCACTGGATCCACCTGTCTCTGCACCTCGTCTCCACAGAACATGAGGCCCAGACCTTCCTCACACTCAGCTGGACATGAAGTCAACTGTATGGGAGCAGATTAGGAACTCAGTTTAGTGGGTTATTTCACCACAGTTTTCCATAGTGGCTACACGATGTTGCACTCCCATCAAGTGAATTCTAGGATTGCCTGTTCTCCACATCCTCAGCAACACTTGAGATGTTCTCGTTGTGTTTGCCTTATTTTATACTAGCCTTGCTATCAGTTGTGAGGTGATATCTCAGTGGATCGGGGGTGGAATTCTCTGATGATTAGTGATGATGAACACCATTCATATGCTGGATGGACATTTTTTCAACCTTAATAGCAAAATGTATATTTACATGCTTGACCCAAATTTTAATCAGGTGATGTGCTTACTGTTATGATTATAATTGTGATTTTTGCTATTGATGTTAAGGAGTCCCTCCTGTATTTTAGATATTAACTCCGTTTCAATATTTTTTTTTAATTTTTTTTAACGTTTTTATTTATTTTTGGGACAGAGAGATACAGAGCATGAACGGGGGAGGGGCAGAGAGAGAGGGAGACACAGAATCGGAAACAGGCTCCAGGCTCTGAGCCATCAGCCCAGAGCCTGACGCGGGGCTCGAACTCTTGGACCGCGAGATCGTGACCTGGCTGAAGTCGGATGCTTAACCGACTGCGCCACCCAGGCGCCCCTCAATATTTTTAATGTAATGTCTCCCATTTCATAGACTGCCTTCTCTCCATGCTGTTTGATTTGCCCCCTTTCTAGTTTGATGCAGTCCCCCTTGTCTGCCATGGTTCCCTGTGATTTTGCTTTTGTATCAAATAAATCATTGTCAAGAGAATGGCATGATGTTTATCCTGTGTGTTTTCTTCAAAGGCATTTTGGGTCAGGTGTTCTGCTTAATCTTTAATCCATTTTGAGATTTTTTTGTGTTGACGTATATGTATGATGCAAGATTACGGCCAAATGTCATTATTTTGCATGTGTATATCAACACCATTTTTAATGTTTCTTTTATTTTTGAGGGAGAGAGACAGATCATGATCAGGGGAGGCTCAGGGATAGAGGCAGACACAGAATCCAGGCTCTGAGCTGTCAGCACAGAGCCTGATGTGGGGCTCAAACCCACAAATCATGACAACAATACATGACTGGAAGTTGATGCTTAGCTGACTAAGCCACCCAGGCGCCCCTAGTCAACACCATGTTTAAGAGACACAATCCTTTCCCCACTGTGCATTGTTGGAAATCTCATGGAGGATTTGCTGACTGCATCTGCACAATTCTACATCTTGGCTCCGTAATGAGCTCCACTGGTCTATATGACTCATTTCATGCCAGCAGTACACTGTTGGAGTTAATGTATCTCGGCAATATATTTAGAAGGAAGAAGTGTTCTCCTTCTTCCAGGTTCTCTCCTCTTCATGATTTTGTTTTTTACTTCCATGTGTTTTGTGGTTACATATGAATTAGTATATTTTTCAGATTCCTTTAAAAAAAAGGCATTGGGATTTTCATTGAGATAAAAAGATAAATATAGAATTAACATAAAAAGATACAGCAGAGAAAAAAGACTGTCACAAATACAGAAAACAAATAAACTTCATTAAAATTTGAATTTGGAAAGATAAGTGAAATTTAAAAAATTTAGGTAGCCTAGGGAAATTGGTAAGATTCAAACAAATGCGATCAGAACTGAAAAAGGAGACTTAAATGAACTAAACACGTGAAAAGGATCATAAAGGAAAAACTTAGATATTTATAGGTCAACAATTAGATCACCAAGAACAAATTACACATTTTCTAGCATTATATAATCCACCAATACTCTTTCATGCAAAATACAAGAGGAACAAAACACAAATTAGTAAGAAGATATCCTTAATGTAAAACCTTCACCCTCCAAAAAAAACCAAGGCTTTATTAAAATTCTACAATATTTAAAGAATAATTAATGCCAATACTTCTCAAACTATTACAAATTGCTGATGAAAAAGACCACTCCCAGATGCACTTTATGAGGACACCTTTACTCTCACAACAAAGCCAGAGAAACACACCACAAGAAGGGAAACTACAGGCAAAGTCTCAGATCAACATACATGCAAAAGTCCTTGATGAAATCCGAGCCTACTGAATTCAACAGCACACTGAAAGGATCGTACATGATAATCCACTGTGATTCATCCCTGAGATGCAAGTATCCTTCAACATACACAAATGCAAAAATGTGATGTCCTCCATTAACAGAGGGAAAGATTGAATCAAAGCCATCCTTAATTTATTCATAAAATAATTAGACACAGTTTTTTCATGAACAAAAAACACATCTTCATCATTTAAAAATAACTCAATTAAAAAGGAGAAGGAAATTACTTCCACATGATCATGGCCACTATGAAAGCCCACACCTGACAGCATATTGAACATAAAATACTAATACCATTCCTGCCACATCAGGAGCCAGGCAATGATGGTCATCCCCAATAGAAGTATTCCACATGATAACGTGAAGAATAACTATGCCGCCTCAAACCATGTCATCGTGTCACAGTCCTTATTTGGATGAAAGTCACGGGAGAAACAGCCAGTCCAAGGACACTCAGACCCTCCTGTGTCCCTTGACAGCAGGATATAAATCACCTTTGGGAAACTCCCCTTCCCTGTACCAGGAGGGGAGAACCATCCTTAGCACCAGAATAAGGAACTCAGGGACAAGAAAGTTGTGAAAACAAACCTAGTTATTTGTTGACTAATTAAATACCCCAAAACCACACCTTTGCCTTGACTCTTGCCAAATCCAATGTTTTTTTTTGTCTGAAAGGCACAAGTGCCACCTGCTTTGTTCATTCTCTGGGTGCCATATTATTAGGAAGCCCAGGCACTTGCAAAATGAAATTTATTCTCCCCTTTAGATCAGTCTTATGTCAATTGAATCCTTACACCGGGTGAAAACCCAGAAGAAAAGAAGGGAAAGGCATTCTTCTCCTACAACTGGAAGAAGTACCCACAAACTTTGGCAATAAAAAAATAAAAGACATTTAAATCAGTAAGGAGGAAGGAAAATTATTTGTGTGCAGACGACATGATCTTAAACATAACAAAACCCTAGAGATACCACAAAAAATATTAGAACCAGTTTTTTAAAATGAGGAAAAGCGCAGGATGCACAATGAGCACAATGAACAAAGAAAATAAATAAAAATAAACCACGTATGATTCTACACACCAGCATGGAAATATATGCAAAACAAATAACAAGATTATACAACTGAAAATGGCACAGAATAAAGTACTTGGGATTAAACTTTATAAATTATGTAAAATAATTGTAGAGCGAAAATGACTTTTGTTGATGAAAAACATGGAAAAATGCACAAGTTCCGCAAATATACCTGTGCTCACTGATTAGAATTATTCATATTGTCACAGCACCATCCACACAAACTAATGTAGAAGTTCATCCCTAAACCTACCATTCACTTTTAAAGAATCAAATCTAAGTCTGCAGTGTGATACATATGTAAGAGGACATGCAAATAGGGCCCTCTCTGTGCTGACAAAACCAGCCCAGCCCGACCGTGCAGCTGGGAGAGGAGCCCCAGCTCCAGGGGTCCCAGGTGTTCCCATTCTGTGATCAGGACAGAACACAGACACCTCACCATGGAGTATGTGGTTGGCTTGGTTTTCCTTGTTGCTTTTTTAAAAGGTAATTCACGGTGAACGAGAGACACTGAGTATGTGAGTGGACGTGAGTGAGAACCAGTGGATGTGTGACAGTTTCCTGACCAAGATGTCTTGCATCTGCAGGTGTCCAGTGTGACATGCAGGTGGTGGAGTCTGGGGGAGACCTGGTGAAGCCTGGGGGGTCCCTGAGACTCACCAGTGTAGCCTCTGGATTCACCTTCAGTAGTTCCAGCACGAACTGGGTCCGCCAGGCTCCAGCGAAGGGGCTGCAGTGGGTCTGACGGATTAATACTGATGGAAGTGGCACATACTACAGATTCCGTGAAGGGTCGATTCACCATCTCCAGAGACAATGCCAAGAACACGCTGTATCTGCAGATGAACCTGAGGGCGGAAGACAGGGCCACAAATTACTGTGCAAGAGACAGGGTGAGGGGACCTCGCTGGGAGCCCACACACAAATCTCCCTGCAGGAGGGGATCAGCACCACCAGGGGGCGCACACTATGCACAATTCTGCTTTGTGTTGCCAGGAGCAGGTGCAGATGGAGGTTACAGGCAGGTTTCCTGTCAGGGTCTGGGGGTTCCTGTCCACACAGCAGTTTCCCCAGGGAGCCTCTCTGGACACAGGATTCTGTGCTTACCTATTAACTCTCTGAATTAGATACCTGTTTTCATAGGAAAACTGCACTAACATGCACAAAAGACACAGTTGTTTGCATTGCTTACTCCTGTCCCTCAACATGACTGAATTACAGATTTTCTGAGGCACAACATCTGAGCCATTAGAGGAGTCCCAGATGCACTCCCTGTGCAGCCAGGACCACAGGATCCCACAGCTCCCCATTAACTTCACCCAGCGCTTGTCCCAATCAAACAACATGACACTCCCTCCTGGCACTTGCTACGCAGGACGTTAAATGAGCTACAGCTTTATTCAATTCCTCTAAAGAAGAGATAAATCATCTCCATGTATTAGTCTGGATTCTCCTGAGGAATGAACCCAAAGCACATTGGTTTCCATGACTAAAGAGGTTGGGAAGTCCCATGATCTACTGTCACAAGCTGGAGACCCAGGAAAACCAGTGGTGTAATATGTCTGATTCTGAACTAGGGTCTAGTCTCAGAACGTAGAGATCTGATGTTATAACTCTCATAACAAGGGCCAGAGGGGACCACTGTTCCAGTTCAAACAAGCACATCGGAAGTAAAAATGAGGGAATTCTTCCTCCCTCTGCATCAGATTCTATTCAGAAACTTAATGGAATGGGTGATGCCCAGACAGGAACCATGGAAGGAAATGCCAGTCTCTTTTGGAAACACATCACAGACATCCACAGAAACAGTGGTGAATCTGGGCACCCATGACTCAGTCAAGATAACCCATAAAGTTAATCATGACAAGTCAGCTTCCTGTAAACGTGGAGCTCAAAGACTGAAGACTTGAAATTAAATTAAAAATAAAAGAAGAAAATTAAATACATACATATAGGAACTATTGGGACTACCTCAAAATAGCACGTGTCTGCACAGTGAGGGAAACAATCAACAAAACTAAAAGGCAACCTATGGAATGGAAGAAGATATTTGTAAATGACATATCCTCAGGGTTACTATTCAAACTATGCAAATGTTTTTCAATTATTTTCACATTATCAGTAGAGAGTGTGTCCATGCCGTTCAGCATACTGTCATCTGAGAAGCAAAATTCGTGTCTTCCACTTTTGTTTTGTGTTAGGATCTCACTGAACATGACACCAACACTCTTCACAAAACTTGAACCATACAGTACAGTACTGTTAATTACAGGGGTAATGTTGTGGAGACCCCTCTAGAACTTAATCATCTTGCATAACAGAAAATCATAGCCCTTGAGATCTACTCCTCATTGCCCCTCCCGCCAGCCCCTGGCAACTGCCATTCCCCTCTCCATTTTATTGTTATCAAATCCTAAATTCAGCTGAGTATTTCTGGAAAGTTCAATGTTCAAAGTATTAGTTTTGGTGGGAAAAGAAGTTCATATTTATTTATTTTTTTTTCAAATTCTTTTTTTTTTCTTTTTTTTTTCTGAAATTTATTGACAAATTGGTTTCCATACAACACCCAGTGCTCATCCCAAAAGGTGCCCTCCTCAATACCCATCACCCACCCTCTCCTCCCTCCCACCCCCCATCAACCCTCAGTTTGATCTCAGTTTTTAACAGTCTCTTATGCTTTGGCTCTCTCCCATTCTAACCTCTTTTTTTTTTTTTTCCTTCCCCTCCCCCATGGGTTCCTGTTAAGTTTCTCAGGATCCACATAAGAGTGAGACCATATGGTATCTGTCTTTCTCTGTATGGCTTATTTCACTTAGCATCACACTCTCCAGTTCCATCCACGTTGCTACAAAAGGCCATATTTCATTTTTTCTCATTGCCATGTAATATTCCATTGTGTATATAAACCACAATTTCTTTATCCATTCATCAGTTGATGGACATTTAGGCTCTTTCCATAATTTGGCTATTGTTGAGAGTGCTGCTATGAACATTGGGGTACAAGTGGCCCTATGCATCAGTGCTCCTGTATCCCTTGGATAAATTCCTAGCAGTGCTATTGCTGGGTCATAGGGTAGGTCTATTTTTAATTTTCTGAGGAACCTCCACACTGCTTTCCAGAGCGGCTGCACCAATTTGCATTCCCACCAACAGTGCAAGAGGGTTCCCGTTTCTCCACATCCTCTCCAGCATCTATAGTCTCCTGATTTATTCATTTTGGCCACTCTGACTGGCGTGAGGTGATACCTGAGTGTGGTTTTGATTTGTATTTCCCTGATAAGGAGCGACGCTGAACATCTTTTCATGTGCCTGTTGGCCATCCGGATGTCTTCTTTAGAGAAGTGTCTATTCATGTTTTCTGCCCATTTCTTCACTGGGTTATTTGTTTTTCGGGTGTGGAGTTTGGTGAGCTCTTTATAGATTTTGGATACTAGCCCTTTGTCCGATATGTCATTTGCGAATATCTTTTCCCATTCCGTTGGTTGCCTTTTAGTTTTGTTGGTTGTTTCCTTTGCTGTGCAGAAGCTTTTTATCTTCATAAGGTCCCAGTAATTCACTTTTGCTTTTAATTCCCTTGCCTTTGGGGATGTGTCGAGTAAGAGATTGCTACGGCTGAGGTCAGAGAGGTCTTTTCCTGCTTTCTCCTCTAAGGTTTTGATGGTTTCCTGTCTCACATTTAGGTCCTTTATCCATTTTGAGTTTATTTTTGTGAATGGTGTGAGAAAGTGGTCTAGTTTCAACCTTCTGCATGTTGCTGTCCAGTTCTCCCAGCACCATTTGTTAAAGAGGCTGTCTTTTTTCCATTGGATGTTCTTTCCTGCTTTGTCAAAGATGAGTTGGCCATACGTTTGTGGGTCTAGTTCTGGGGTTTCTATTCTATTCCATTGGTCTATGTGTCTGTTTTGGTGCCAATACCATGCTGTCTTGATGATGACAGCTTTGTAGTAGAGGCTAAAGTCTGGGATTGTGATGCCTCCTGCTTTGGTCTTCTTCTTCAAAATTCCTTTGGCTATTCGGGGCCTTTTGTGGTTCCATATGAATTTTAGGATTGCTTGTTCTAGTTTCGAGAAGAATGCTGGTGCAATTTTGATTGGGATTGCATTGAATGTGTAGATAGCTTTGGGTAGTATTGACATTTTGACAATATTTATTTTTCCAATCCATGAGCAGGGAATGTCTTTCCATTTCTTTAAATCTTCTTCAATTTCCTTCAGAAGCTTTCTATAGTTTTCAGCATACAGATCCTTTACATCTTTGGTTAGATTTATTCCTAGGTATTTTATGCTTCTTGGTGCAATTGTGAATGGGATCAGTTTCTTTATTTGTCTTTCTGTTGCTTCATTGTTAGTGTATAAGAATGCAACTGATTTCTGTACATTGATTTTGTATCCTGCAACTTTGCTGAATTCCTGTATCAGTTCTAGCAGACTTTTGGTGGAGTCTATCGGATTTTCCATGTATAATATCATGTCATCTGCAAAAAGCGAAAGCTTGACTTCATCTTTGCCAATTTTGATGCCTTTGATTTCCTTTTGTTGTCTGATTGCTGATGCTAGAACTTCCAGCACTATGTTAAACAGCAGCGGTGAGAGTGGGCATCCTTGTCGTGTTCCTGATCTCAGGGAAAAAGCTTTCATTTTTCCCCGTTGAGGATGATGTTAGCTGTGGGCTTTTCATAAATGGCTTTTATGATCTTTAAGTATGTTCCTTCTATCCCGACTTTCTCAAGGGTTTTTATTAAGAAAGGGTGCTGGATTTTGTCGAAGGCCTTTTCTGCATCGATTGACAGGATCATATGGTTCTTCTCTCTTTTTTTGTTAATGTGATGTATCACGTTGATTGATTTGCGAATGTTGAACCAGCCCTGCATCCCAGGAATGAATCCCACTTGATCATGGTGAATAATTCTTTTTATATGCCGTTGAATTCGATTTGCTAGTATCTTATTGAGAATTTTTGCATCCATATTCATCAGGGATATTGGCCTGTAGTTCTCTTTTTTTGCTGGGTCTCTGTCTGGTTTAGGAATCAAAGTAATACTGGCTTCATAGAATGAGTCTGGAAGTTTTAAGAAGTTCATATTTATTTAGGAGGCTAGCCACCTGGAGAAAAGGCAGACTCTTCTCCAAAAGTCAACTCTGAAGGTTTCTGCCCAACCTAGGGGATTTTAAAGGACTAGACGGTACTTAAACAAGGGAGTTCCATGGTCGATACCATTTTTGATCATGTGCAGCCTCCATGGTGCAAGCTGCCAACGTAACCTCAACTCCCCTGCATCTATCTCCACCTGAGGAGAGAACCTCACAGGCATGGGAGAAGACTGCTAGAGGCCAGGAAAGAACCACAATAAGGGATTAGAGGGGAAATCCCCTGGGGCTCACACATGTTCAGCAATACCTTCTGTTCTCCCCAGATGGCATAAGAAAAAACTAAAATACAACCTTGTACTTCACCAATCATGACACAGAATACTGGGAAATGTTTCCTCAGTAAACTCAGAGGAAGCTTCAAAGCAACAACAAAAAGGATCAAATGGCTTGCAAATAAAAGCCAACCAGAGTAAGACATGTAAAATTACAAAGCGAGGTTTTTCAATACGTACAAAGGTAAAATTGACAGTCTACCTCCATATCCCATGGAAGTAGGAAGCATTGGTCTCCATAATGAGGAAAAGCAGTCATCCAGAGAAAGTGACCCAGCAGCACCACAGGACGTGGAATTGGTAGAGAAGTTCAGTGTGTTATAATTGCATATCCCGTATCCGAGTAGAAGGAGAAAAGATGGAATGTGTTGAATAGGGCCGTGTTTCTGGGTCCAAGACCCTACACATGTCCATGTGAGCACTGTTGACCATGGCCCACCTGACTCTCCCACATCCACCCCAGGTGAACGGATGAGCAGGGTCACCCAATGCCACACCCTGTGACTGTTACCTAACCCCACAGGTGGCCCTGAGGTGTAGGGTGCTGGCCACCCGGTCCAGCCCTCTGTTCTGTCTGATGGTCTAGACCTGGCTTTGCTGAGGATCCTCCATTTATCCATTCTCACTGGCAGATGTCCCTGAGCAGGGGCATGAGGCTGGCAGAGGGCCAGGTCACCCTAAGGGCACCCCTCTTGCTGTTTGCACTCTGGGCAGTGCTGGCTCCTGTCCAAGGTTCTCAAGGTTGTCCCTCATGGCGCTACATCTCTTCTGAGGTGGTAATTCCCAAGAAGGAGTGGCACCACGGCAAGGGCGTTCAGATGCCTGGCTGGCTGTCCTATAGCCTGCGTTTTGGGGTCAAGAGCCATGTTATCCACATGAGGCACAAGAAACTCTTTTGGTCCAGACATTTGCTGATGATGACTCAGGATGATCAGGAAGCCTTGCAGATGGACTACCCCTTCATCCCTCCAGACTGTTACTACCTCGGCTACCTGGAGGAGATTCCTCTTTCCATGGTAACCATGGACACGTGCTATGGGGCCTTGAAGGTATCATGAAGTTGGATGACCTTGCCTATGAAATCAGACCCCTCAGCGATTCCCAACGGTTTGAACACGTTGTTTCTCAGAGAGTGGCAGACACCAATGCAACGGGACCTACTTATAACCTGGGATATAAGGGGGATAGGATACCCCTGTTCTCTCAAGCAAATATCAGTGCAGCCCCCAGGATCTCTAGTAAGTTGTATTCATCCCGTCATGGAATTTTGAAAGGACTTGTTCTCAGTTCCAAAACAATGTATAGTGTGTTCAACAACGTGTCAAAATGTGCCCAATTCCTCGTAAGGCTTGTTAGCTTGACTGACTCAATGCTTCAAGGTATTGATGTAAGGCACTATATTTCCTCCATGATCATTTATAATCTGGAAGATCCAGTTGTCTTGAACAATTTTCAGGTGCCAGGGAGTCCGATTCATATCTACTTTCAAAGACACTTGTTTGTTGCTTTTAAACCACATACAGCTTTACTTATGAACAAAGATGCACCACATGAACTTCAGTTTCAGCCAGCCACGTATGCGGTATGCAGATCAAAATCCATCATCTCACTTGCTTCTCTAGGCAGACATTTTTTATTGTTGTCTGTGTTAGTAGCCCAAAAAATTGCAAAATCCATTGGTATTTTTTATGACAATAAGTTTTGTGCATGCCAGAGGAGGTCTACCTGCATTATGAATCAATACCCTAGTATGACAGATTCTTTCAGTAACTGTTCCTTCGTTCATATGCAGCATGTAGTGGTGAATAATTTTTGTGAGTGCATATTTGACTCAGGACTTTCCTATTTCAATAAAAGCCTGACTCACGATCGTTGTGGAAACTATGTAGTGGAGCCAGGTGAGCAGTGTGACTGTGGCTCCTTCAAGCAGTGCTACAACAATCCCTGCTGTACGAGTGATTGTATCCTAACCCCTGGCAGCAAATGTAATACAGGCAGATGCTGTACAAACTGCACCTATTCCGATGCTGGGACACTCTGCAGGCCAATCCAAAATATATGTGATCTTCCAGAATACTGCCATGGGGTGTCCGTGGAGTGCCCTGATGACTTCTATATGCAAGATGGAACCCCGTGCACTGAAGAGGGCTACTGATATCATGGAAACTGCACTGACCGCACTATGCACTGCCAAGAAATCTTTGGCAGAAATGCTGTGAAGGCTGAAAATGTCTGCTATACCATAAATCAAAAAGGCAGCTGATATGGACACTGCAGAAGAGACCCAGGGGTATTCAAATCTAAACCCTGTTCCCCCACAGACATGCAGTGTGGAAGGCTGCAGTGTAGTAATGTCACCCATCTCCCTCAGCTGCAAGAGCATGTTGGATTTCATCAGTCTGAGATCTCAGGGTTCTGGTGTTTTGGGCTGGATTCGCATCATAGCACAGGAACAACCGATATTGGTCATGTGAGAACCGGTACCCCCTGTGCTCCTGGAAAGTTCTGTCAGGATACCTACTGCAATGGCAGTGTGGCTCAGCTGAACTATGACTGTATCCCAGAGAAATGCAGTCACAGAGGGATATGCAACAATAACAGGAACTGCCATTGCCACGTAGGCTGGGATCCTCCGCGGTGCACTGAACGAGGCACTGGTGGGAGCACAGACAGTGGACCCCCTCCAAGAAGAATGCGGTCAGTCAGGCAAAGTCGTGAATCCGTGGTATATCTCAGAGTGATCTTTGCTAGAATCTATGCCTTAATTGCTGCATTCCTCTTTGGTGTTGCCGGAAATGTCAGAACTATCAACAGACAGAAAGTTACGGAAGACACTGTTGATCAAGACAATGCATAATTCAGCCTCCAGACCCCTAAACAACTATAGACAAGCCACGTGGCTCATCTGTGAAAATACAGTAATGAGGCGGCACAGCTAACATCCACGTTTCCAGGGGTCTGTGGGAGACACAGGGGTCCACAGGCACATCATGGACCTGACACCAGGTCTCTGATGCGTCACTGAGCAGAACTCTGAAATAAACCTTGAAAACGGCATGCTTGTGGCCTCTATGTATTTTGGTAAGCCTGTAAGAGCCCAAACGGTCCCTAAGACTCTGTGCAGAAGACCTGAGTCAGCAGCTGTGTCTTGGGCTGAGGTTTCTGGTTCCAGAAATAAGAGAAGTTGCCACAAGCTCCTTTAGGGACAAATTCATGAATTTTCCCGAAAACTGTGCTCTTGCACACTGAGCTTTGTCTCATTCTTCAGGTGACCTCTCATTTCCTGGTCCCAATATGGGTTCAGGGTGATGGAGGGCTACCACCCGCCCATACTGCCTGTCCCACACTGGGGTGTCTGTGGGCTGTCAGGGAAAGGGACATGGATTCGATCCCAGCCAGTGCAAGCTGTGCCTCCCTGGAGAGCAAATTTACAAATGTGGGAGACTGAGACTATGAGGCTGAAAGTAGCCCCCAGTGCAATCAATCAGAAAGGTAGGCACAAGTGCCTATGGATGTCTCTGGCATTCCGAGGGAGCCCGTTGAATATGAACCCCTTTTCTCCTTCTTTTCTCTATTTTTCAGTGAGTTCATCCTTTGATGAGGGTCTGCCTAGGATTTCCACTTTGGTTCTCCCAAGAACCTTCTAGAAGTCCTGCAGAGTTGAGCCTGTGAAAAGTTAGGGACCCCTTTTCTAAATATTTTTTGCTATTTTTACAGTTGTCTAGAATATATTTTAAATCATAATAGTGATATTAAAGTCTGTTTATTTTCTTCTGAATTAAAAATACACAACTTTTTAATAGTAATTGATCAGGAAATTTTCAGAACTAAATAGTAACTGTTTCAGAAATTACTTTGGAATAAGAATTTATCCCATAATTCACCAATAGATGTAAAACACATGAAGCACATAACAGGATTTTCACTTCAGTTCATACCTAGAATCCTTTTGTTGGTGCAGGTAGTCTTGTAAGTTGTACCAATGTGTCCCCATGCATGCACTTTGTCTCAAAGATACATGGTTACACAAAGTATTAGACTGCCATGTGTACACATATTCTCCACGTTCCAGGGCAAACAGGTAATCATACTTTCCCAGCACCTCCTGAAATTCCCGTACAGCCACACTGCATGTTCCCAGCAAGAATGCGTCCAGGAATGTTTGGGAAGGAGGGCCAAACAGGTGCCCTGGCCACCTGCTCAGTAAACTACAGAAGGATGCTAAGTGAACTGTGCAGTAACATCAGCCCTTCTGTCTGTTTGGACACACGTGTTACAGATGCAGACCTGTTCAGTTAACACCATACATGTGCTGGAAACGTGAGTTTACCTTCAGGATGAAGTAAGAATGGGTCCTGTGGAGGATCTAGCACCCACAGGCCACACCCACTAATTGATGGGAGTCTACACACCAGCACACAGCGATGTGGGCTTCAAGTATAGTGCTGGGTCTGAGCTGACAAGCAGAATGTGGCTGAACCTAGAGCCTAGAAAGGTGAAGGGGAGGAAGAAATTCTCCACCAAATGTTCTTGTGGACCAAGAACTAAGTTCACATGACCTGGATGAACAGGGGAAAGAAACCAAAGTTCATTGTGTGTGCACAGAGGTCCCCCTAGATACACATTAACTAGATCAGAGAAGTGATGGCCCCCTAAACTGACATTAATGAGCTAAGCAAAGTGAGTGCCCCCTAGAGTAATATTAACTAGATAAGTGAACTGTAGTGTGCCCCCTAGATTTACTAACTAGATAAAGTGAGTGCCCCCTCAGATATACACAAATCAGATAAGCTAAGCAGGTGCCCATTAGATTTATATTGACTAAATAAGTAAAGTGTAGCGTGCACACTAGATTTACATTAACTACATAAGCTAAGTGAGTGTCCCCTAAATTTACATTAACTGGATAAGCAAGGTGAGTGCCCCTTAGATTTATATTACTTAGGTAAGTGAAGTGTAGCTTGCCCCCTACATATACGTTAACTCCATAAACTAAGTGAGTGCCCCCTAGATATACATTAACCAAATAAGCAAAGTGGAGTACCCCCTAGATACCCATTAACTAGACTGGCAAAGTGACTGCCCTCTAGATTTATGTTAACAAGAGAAGCAAAGTGAGTGCCCCCTAGATGAATAACTAGATAAGTGAAGTTAGTGACCCCTAGATTTACATAACTAGATAAGCAAAGTTTAACCTGCCCCCTAGATTTATATTAACTACAAGAGTGAAGTGAGTGCCACCTACATATACATTAACTCCATAAGGGAAGTGAGTGCCCCCTATGTATACATGAAGGAGGTAAGTGAGGTGAGTGCCCCTAGAATTATATTAACTAGATAAGGGAGAGAGTGCCCATAGATATACATATACTGGATAAGCAAAGTGAGGTTTCCCTAGATTTACATTAACTATCTAGGCGAAGTGTAGCTTGCCCCCTAGATTTACATTCACTACATAAGCAAAGTGAGTGTGTCCCCTAGATTGACATTAACTAGATATGGGAAGTGTAGCTTGCCCACGAGATTTGCATTTACTAGATAAGCAAAGTGAGTGCCCCCTAAACATACATTAACCGGATAATTAAAGTGAGTTCCCCCTATGCTGACATTAACTCGATAAGCAAATTGAATGCGCCCCAGATATACATTAATTAGATAAGCAAAGTGTGCTTCCCTAATGTGTCCCATATATTTTCATTAACAAGACAAGGAAATGAGTGCCCCCTAGATTTACATTAACGAGATAAGTGAAACGAGTGCCCCATAAATTCACATTAACTAGGTGAGTTCAATGAGTGCCCACTACATAAAAATTTACTGGATACGTGAATGATCCTAGATTTACATTAACTACATGAGGGAACTGAGTGCCCCCTAGATTTACATTAACTAGATAATCACAGTGAGTTCCCCTAAATGTATTTCAACTAAATCAGCGCAGTGCCCCCTAGATTTATATTCACTAGTTGCACTAGATCAATATTAACTAAATAAGTGAACTTTAGTGTTCCCACTAGAATTACATTAACTACATAAGGGAACTGAGTGTCCCCTAGATTTACATTAAATCGATAAGCAAAGTGAGTGCCCCCTAGGTCTATATTAACAAGATAATGGTGATGAGTGCTCCCTAGATATACGTTAACGAGATAAGGGAAGTTATTAACTCCTAGATACACATTAACCACACAAGCAAAGCATTGCCTGCTGTTTTCAGCAAAGCCAGAAAGCAGTGTTCTGCTTTGCGATGTGTTCCCTGTAATGTCCTACACCAGGACATACCTATTTGATTTCCCACATGTCTGACTTACTTCACTTATCCTGATGCCCTCAGTTTCCACCCATGTTGTCGCAAAGGGCAAATTTTCATTCTTTCTTATGGACGAATCATAGAATTCCACTGTACATACAGGCCACACTTCTTTTTACCCATTCTTTTACCCGCCACTGTGCACCTTGCGGATCCACCCTGGTTAATATGCCAGATCCGATCGAAGCAGCACCCCAAGCCTGGAAGTGTGCAAGCAGCACAGACAGGGGCCACACCACTCCACAGTGAATCTTGCCCCTGGGAGAGGGTAAGATAAGGTACACACCAGTGTGACTGTGGCCCCAGCGGTGGGCTGGGGGCAGACATTGGGTCTGACTGCAGCCCCGCCCACCAACACAAATTACACCAGACAGCACAGGGGAAGTGCCCTGCAGTTTGGAGCCACCACAGGGACTACCAAAAATCATGAAACGGAAGAACTCGCCTCAAAAGAAACTCCAGGAAGTAGCGACACCCAACGAATTGATCAAAAACGATTTAAGCAATATAACACAACAAAAATTTAGAATAATAGTCATAAAAGTAATCACTGGGCTTGAAAAAAGCACAGAAGAAAGCAGAGAATCTACTACTACAGAGATCAAGGGACTAAGAAATAGTCATGAGGAGCTAAAAATACTATAAATGAGGTGCAAAATAAAATGGAGGTGGCCGTAGCATGGACTGAAGAGGCAGGGGAGAGAATAGGTGAATTAGAGGATAAATTATGGAAAAAGAGGAAGCTGCGAAAAAGAGAGGTAAAAAAATCCAGGAGTATGAGGGGAGAATTAGAGAACTAAGTGATGCAATCAAATGGAACAATATCTGTATCATAGGAATTCCAGAAGAGGAAGAGAGAGAGAAAGGGGCTGAAGGTGTATTTGAACAAATAATAGCTGAGAACTTCCCTGATCTGGGGAAGGAAAAAGGCATTGAAATCCAAGAGGCACAGAGAACTCCTTTCAGATGTAACTTGAATCGATCTTCCACATGAAATATCATAATGAAACTGGCAAAATACAAGGATAAAGAGAAAATTCTGAGCAGCTAGAGATAAACATGCTCTAACTTACAAAGTAAGATCCATAAGAGTAATGGCAGACCTATCTACTGAAACTTGGCAGGCCAGAGAGGAATGGCAGGAATTCTTCCATGTGAGGAACAGAAAAATGCATCCAAGAATCCTTTATCCAGCAAGTCCGTCATTCAGAATAAGAAAGATAAAGGTCTTCCCAAACAAACAAAAATGGAAGGAATTCATCACCACTAAACCAGCCCTACAAGAAAACCTAACGGGGATTCTGTAAGTGAAATGTTGCAAGGACCACAAAGTACCAGAGACATCACTACAAGCATGAAACCTACAGATATCACAATGACTCTAAACCCATAACTTTCCATAATAAGACTGAATGTAAATGGACTATATGCTCCAACCAAAAGACATAGGGTATCAGAATGGATAAAAAAACAAGACCCATCTATTTGCTGTCTACAAGAGACTCATTTTAGACCTGAGGACACCTTCAGATTGAAAGTGAGGGGATGGATAGCTATCATGCTACTGGAAGTCAAAAGAAAGCTGGAGTAGCCATACCTATATCAGACAAACTAGATGTTAAATTAAAGGCTGTAACAAGAGGTGAAGAAGGGCATTATATAATAATTACAGGGTCTATCCATCAGGAAAACCTAACAATTATAAATGTCTACGCACTGAATATGGTAGCACCCAAATATATAAAATAATTACAAACATAAGCAACCTTATTGATAAGAATGTGATCATTGCAAGGGACTTTAACACCCCACATACAACAATGGATAGATCACCTAGACACAGGATCAATAAAGAAACAAGGGCCCTGAATGATACATTGGATCCGATGGACTTAACAGATATATTTAGAACTCTGCATCCCAAAGCAACAGAATATACTTTCTTCTCGAGTGCACATGGAACATTCTCCAAGATAGACCACATACTGGGTCAGAAAACATCCCTTCATAACAACAAAAGAACTCACATCATACCATGCACAGTTTCAGACCAAAATGCTATGAAACTTGAAATCAACCACAGGAAAAATCCTGGAACACTTCCAAAAGCATGGAGGTTAAAGAACACCCTACTAAAGAAAGAATGGGTCACCCAGGCAACTGGAGAATAAATTAAAAATTATGTGGAAACAAATGAAAATGAAAATACAACACTCCAGGGGGAACTAGGTGGCTCAGTCGGTTGAGATTCCAACTTCAGCTCAGGTCACAATTTCCCAGCTTGTGAGTCCAAGCCCCACGTCTGGGTCTGTGCTGACAGCTCAGAGTCTGGAGCCTGCTTTAGATTCTGTGCCTCCCTCTCTCTCTGCCCCTAACCCAAACGCATTCTGTCTCTGTCTCTTTCAAAAATAAATAAACATTAACAAAAAAGAAAATACAACAATCCAAATGCTTTAGGATGCAGCAAAGGCAGTCCTGAGAGGAAAATACATTGTAATCCAAGCCTATCTCAAGAAACAAGAAAAAAATCCCAAATACAAAATCTAACAGCACACATAAAGGAAATAGAAGCAGAACAGCAAAGACACCCTAAACCCAGCAGAAGAAGAGAAATAATAAAGATCAGAGTGGAAATAAACAATATAGGATCTAAAAAACTGAAGAGCAGATCAATGAAACCAAGAGTTGTTTTTTTGGAAAAATAAACAAAATTGATAAACCACTAGCCAGCCTTCTCAAAAAGAAAAGGAAGATGACCCAAATAGATAAAATCATGAATGAAAATGGAATTGTTACAACCAAACCCTTAGAAATACAAGCAATTATCAGGGAATACTATGAAAAATTATATGCCAACAAACTGGACAACTTGGAAGAAATGGACAAATTCCTAAGCACCCACACACGGCCAAAACTCAAACAGGAAGAAATAGAAAATTTGAACAGACCCATAACCAGTTAAGAAATTGAATCAGTCATTAAAAATCTCCCAAAAAACAAGAGTCCAGGACCAGATGGCTTCCCTGGGGAATTCTACCAGACATTTAAATCAGAGATAATACCTCTAGTTCTCAAGCTGTTCCAAAAAATAGAAAGGGAAGGAAAACTTCCAGACTCATTCTATGAAGCCAGTATTACTTTCATTCCTAAACCCGACAAAGACCCTACAACAAAGACAACTACAGCCCAATATCCCTGATGAATATGGATGCAAATATTCTCAATAAGATACTAGCAAATCGAATTCAACAGCATATAAAAAGAATTATTCACCATGATCAACGGGTTCATTCCTGGGCTGCAGGCCTGGTTCAACATTCGCAAATCAATCAGTGTGATACATCACATTGATAAAAGAAAAGATAAGAACCATATGATCTTGTCAATTGATGCAGAGAAAGCATTTGACAAAATTCAGCATCCTTTCTTAATAAAAACCCTCAAGACACTCGGGATAGAAGGAACACACTTAAACATCATAAAAGCCATTTATGGAAACCCCACAGCTAATATCATCCTCAATGGGGAAAAATTGAGATATTTCCACCTGAGATCAGGAACATGACAGGAATGTTCACTCTGACTGCTGTTGTTTAACATAGTGTTGGAAGTTCTAGCATCAGCAATCAGACAACAAAAGGAAATCAAAGGTATCAAAATTGGCAAAGATGAAGTCAGCTTTCACTTTTTGCAGATGACATGATACTACACATGGAAAACCCAATAGACTCCACCAAAAGTCAGCTAGAACTGATACATGAAATCAGAAAAGTCGCAAGATACAAAAGCAATGTACAGAAATCAGTTACATTCTTATACACTAAAAATGAAGCAACAGAAAGACCAATGAAGAAACTGATCCCATTCACAATTGCACCAAGATTCATAAAATACCTAAGAATAAACCTAACCAAAGATATAAAAGATCTGTATGCTGAAAACCATAGAAAGCTTATGAAGGAAACTAAAGAAGATGCAAAGAAATGAAGAAACATTCCATGCGCATGGATTGGAAGAAAAATATTGTTAAAATGTCAATACTACCCAAATCAATCTACACAATCGAAATTGCAATCCCAATCAAAATTGCACCAGCATTCTTCTCGAAGCTAGAGCAAGCAATCCTAAAACTTGTATGGAACCACAAAAGACCCAGAATAGCCAAATATTGAAGAAGAAGACCAAAGCGGGAGGCATCACAATCCCAGACTTTAGCCTCTACTACAAAGCTGTCATCATCAAGACAGCATGGTATTGGCACAAAAACAGACACATAGACCAATGGAATAGAATAGAGACTCCAGAATTGGACCCACAAATGTATGGCCAACTCATCTTTGACAAAGCAGGAAAGAATATCCAATGGAAAAAAGACAGTCTCTTTAACAAATGGTGCTGGGAGAACTGGACAGCAACATGCAGAAGAATTAATCTAGACCAGTTTCTTACACCATTCACAAAAATAAACTCAAAACATATAAAGGACCTGAATGTGAGACAGGAAACCACCAAAACCCTAGAGGAGAGAGCAGGAAATAACCTCTCTGACTTCGGCCACAGCAAATTCTTACTTGACACATCTCCAGAGGCAAGGGAATTAAGAACAAAAATGAACTATTGGGACTTCATGAAGATAAAAAGCTGCACTGCAAAGGAAACAATCAGCCAAATTAAAAGGCAGCCAACGGAATGGGAAAAGATATTTGCAAATGACATATCAGACAAAGGGCTAGTATCCAAAATCTATAAAGAACTCATCAAACTCCACACCTGATAAACAAATAATACAGTGACAAAATGGGCAGAAGACATGAATAGACACTTCTCTAAAGAAGACATCCAATTGGCCAACAGGCACATGAGAAGATGCTCAACGTCGCTCCTCATCAGGGAAATACAAATGAAAACCACACTGAGATACCACCTCACGCCAGTCAGAGTGGCTAAAATGAACAAATCAGGAGACTATACATGCTGGAGAGGATGTGAAGAAACGGGAGCCCTCTTGCACTGTTGGTGGGAATGCAAACTGGTGCAGCCATTCTGGAAAATAGCGTGGATGTTCCTAAAAAATTAAAAATAAGTCTACCCTATGACCCAGCAATAGCACTGCTAGGAATTTACCCAAAGGATACAGGAGTGCTGATGCATAGGGGCACTTGTACCCCAATGTTTATAGCAGCACTTTGAACAATAGCCAAATTATTCAAAGGGTCTAAATGTCCATCAACTAAAAATCGATAAAGAAATTGTGGTATCTATTCAAAATGGAATACTACCTGACATTGAGAAAGAATGAAATGTGGCCTTTTGTAGCAACATGGATGGATCTGGAGAGTGTTGTGCTGAGTGAAATTAGTCATATGGAGAAAGACAGATACCGTATGTTTTCACTCTTATTTGGATCCTGAGAAACTTGAGAGAAGACCATGGGGAAGGGGAAGAAAAAAAAAGTTAGAGAGGGAGGGAGTCAAACCATCACAGACTCTTAAAAACTGAATAAACTGAGGGTTGATGGGGGTGGGAGGCAGAGCAGGGTGGGTGATGGGTATTGAGGAGGGCACCTGTTGGGATGAGCTTTGGGTGTTGTATAGAAACCTATTTGACAATAAATTTCATATTTACAAAATAATCTAATTTAATTGTCATTACTATGTTTTTTTAGTTTTACGTAAATTTTTTCAAATTCCATTTTATTTCCATCATTTTACTTTAGTCTACTACAGTATATTCACTTTTTCAAATTATCAAATGATTTCTTTTTTTCCTTTATCTTTATTCTCTTTTTCATTTCTTTACTTTTTTCTTAAATACAGAACAAAAAATTCATATTTATTTTTAATTTTTATTAAAAATATTTTTCTTTAATCTTTTCTACTATATTCTTTACTTTTGTGTATATTATTTTCAAATTCTATTTTACTCCCATCTACCCATTTTACTCTACTTCAGTGTATTCATTTTTTCAAATTCTCAAATGATTTAATTTGCCCCCTTTTTTCCCCCTAATCTGTCAAACCACTTTCAACACCCTAAAAAAAGACACCTAGGATGTAGCATTAACTATTAGATTTGTGTGTGTGTATGTTTAATTTTTAATTTTAATATTTTTGTAATTTTATTGTTTTATTTCAATATTTATACTTCACTAATTCCTTTTCTCTCTTCAAAATGACAAAATGGAGGAATTCACCCCAAAAGAAAGACCATGAAGAAACGACAGCCAGGGATTTAACCAACACAGGTACAAGCAAGATGTCTGAACCAGAATTTAGAATCACGATAATAAGAATACTAGCTGGAGTCAAAAATAGTTTAGAATCCCTTTCTGAAGAGATAAAAGAAGTAAAAAAAAATAGCCAGAATGAAATTAAAAATGCTAAACCTGAACTGCAATCACGGATGGATGCAGCTGTGGTAAGGATGGATGAGGCAGAACAGAGAATCAGTGATATAAACTTATAGGAAATAATGAAGCAGAAAAAAAGAGGGAGATTAAGGCAAAAGAGCATGATTTAAGAATTAGAGAAATCAGTGACTCATTAAAAAGGAACATCAGAATCATAGGGGTCCCAGAGGAGGAAGAAAGAGAAATAGGGGTAGAAGGGTTATGTGAGCCAATCATAGCGGAAAACTTTCCTAACCCGGGGTAAGACACAGACATCAAAATCCAGGAAGCACAGAGGACCCCCATTAGATTCAACAAAAACTGGCCAGCAACAAGGCATACCATAGTCAAATTCACAAAATACTCAGGCAAGGAGAGAATCATGAAAGCAGCAAGGAAAAAAAGTCCCTAACATACAAGGGAAGACAGATCAGGTTTGCAGCAGACCTATCCACAGAATCTTGGCAGGCCAGAAAGGAGTGGCAGAGTCTATTCAGTGTGCTGAATCAGAAAAGTATGCAGACAAGAATTCTTTATCCAAGAAGGCTGTCATTCAAAATAGAAGGAGAGATAAAAGTTTCCCAGACAAACAAAAATTAAGAGAGTTTTTGACCACTAAAACAGCCCTGCAAAAAATTTTAAGGGGGACTCTCTGAGGGGACAAAAGATGGAATATGTATATGTATATATATATATATATATATATATATATATATATATATATATATATGTGTGTGTGTGTGTGTGTGTGTGTATCAAAAGCAAGAAAGATTAGAAAGGACCAGAAAACACCATCAGAAACTCCAGCTCTACAAGCATCATCATGACAATAAACTCATATCTTTCAGTACTCACTCTAAACCTCAGTGGACTCAATGCCCCAATCAAAAGACATAGGGTAACGGAATGGATAAGAAAACAAGATCCATCTATATGCTGTTCACAAGAGACCCACTTTAGACCTAAAGACACCTTCAGATTGAACATAAAGGGAAGGAGAACCATCTATCATGCTAATGGTCAACAAAAGAAAGCCCGAGTACCCATACTTATATCAGACAATCTAGACTTAAAAATACTGTATCAAGAGATGCAGAAGGGCATTATATCATGATCAAGGGGTCTATAGACTAAGAAGACCTAAAAATTGTAAACATTTATGCGCCAAATGGGAGAGCACACAAATATATAAATCAATTAATCACAAACATAAAGAAACTCACCGATAGTAATACCATAATATTAGGAGACTTCAACACCCCACTCACAGCAATGGACAGATCATCTCAACAAAAAATCGACAAGGAAAGAATGGCTTTGAATGACACACTGGACCAGATGGACTTAACAGATATATTCAGATCATTTCATCCTAAAGCAGCAGAATATGCATTCTTCTCCAGTGAACATGGAACGTTCTCCAGAATAGACCATATACTGGGACACAAATCAGCCCTAAGTAAGTACAAAAAGATTGAGATCATACTGTGCATATTTTCAGACCACAATGCTGTGAAACTCAAAATCAACCACAAGAAAAAATTTCGAAAGGTAAAAAGTACTTGGAGACTAAAGAACATCCTACTAAAGAATGAATGGGCTAACCAAGCAGTTAAGAGGAAGTTAAAAAGTATATGGAAGTCAATTAAAATGATAACACCACAACCCAAAACCTCTGGGACACAGCAAAGGTGGTCATAAGATGAAAGTATATAGCATTCCAGGCCTTCGTAAAGAAGGAAGAAAGATCTGATACACAACCTAACCTTACACCTTAAGGAGCTGGAAAAAGAACAGCAAATAGAACCCAAAACCAGCAGAAGACAGGAAATAATAAAGATTACAAAAGAAATTAATGCTATCGAAACCAAAAAAACAGTAGACCAAATCAATGAAACCGGAAGCAGGTTCTTTGAAAGAATGAACAAAATTGATAAACCACTAGCCAGTTTGATCAAAAAGAAAAAGGAAAGGATGCAAATAAGTAAAATCAAGAATGACAGAGGAAAGACACAACCAACCCAACAGAAATAAAAACAATAGTAAGAGAATATTATGAGCAATTATATGCCAATAAAATGGGCAATCTGGAAGAAATGGGAAAATTCCTAGAAACATACACACTACCAAACTGAAACAGGAAGAACTATAAAAATTTGAACAGACCCATAACCAGTAAGGAAATAGTATTAGTAGTCAAAAATCTGTCACAAACAAGAGTCTAGGGCCAGATGGCTTTCCAGGGGATTCTACCAAACATTTAAGGAAGAGTTAACACCTCTGCTCTTGAAGCTGTTCCAAAATATAGAAATGGAAGGAAAACTTCCAGACTCTTTCTGAAGCCAGAATTACCTTGATTCCAAAAGCAGACAGAGACCACACTACAAAGGAGAACTATAGACCAATTTCCCTGATGAACATGGATGCAAAAATCCTCAACAAGATATTAGCCTACCAGATCCTACAATACATTAAAAATTATTCACCACGACCAAGTGGGATTTATACCTGGGATGCAGGGCTGGTTCAATATCTGCAAAACAACGTGATTCATCACATCAATAAAAGAAATGACAAGAACCACATGATCCTCTCCATAGATGCGGAGAAAGCATTCGACAAAATACGGCATCCTTTCTTGATAAAAACCCTCAAGAAAGTAGGGATAGAAGGAGCACACCTCGAGATCATAAAAGCCATATATGAATGACCCAACACTAATATCATCCTCAATGGGGAAAAACTGAGAGCTTCAATGTGCTTAGTGTTACTACAATAGTGAAGAACTAAGGTTTCTCTGCACAGCATTCTGGGGCCCAAATTCCTTTTTCTGGTGCTAAGGACAGTTCTCCCCTCCTGGTACAAAAAGGGTGTATTTCACATAGGAGATTTATATTCTGTTTAGGGAACAAAGGATGGTCAGTGCGTCTCTGCACTGGCTGTTTCTCAAGCATGTTTCATTCCAGTGGCATATTTGGGGTGGCATATTCTGCTCCCCTCCACCATGTAATGCTGGAGTAGAGACACTGGAATAAATGTCCTGTGAGTCTTGACAGGAACCTCCCTGCAGGGCCGGGCCTAGACGGCAGGGGCCTTTCAGTACTACCCAGCACCAGGCTGATACCCCAGGTGAGTAGGTGCACAAGGGGTGAGGAAGGCTTTCCTGTCAGAAGCCAGTGTTTCCTTTTCCTGAAAGCAATCTAAAATATGAGTAGATGAGGGATGCTAAAGGGTGTTTAAATATCCTGTTCCATCAGAGCATTTAATGAACTCAGGCAGTGAGAAGACACTTGAAGACGCTGCTAGCCCAGGGCTTTTAGATATCTTCATCTAAGAGATGGAAACCAGGATGCATTTATTACCCCAATTTGTGCAGCAGTTTGGAGTCACGCTTATCCAGGAATAAGACGTTCAGATATCAGAGCCAACAACAGGTTCAGGTGGTCTCTGCCTCATTCAACACTGGTCCACAATGGGGAGAATTTCCTGTAAGGTCTTACCACTCAGTGGCAGGAGCTCAGTCTGCACACAGTTCAGGAACCTGGCCAAGGACCCATGCCCTCAAACAAGGATTAGACTGGTGCTCTCTGAGTCCCAATGTACACGGTCTCTGGGACCGTCTCCAGATGGTTCTGGTCCTGTGTATGAAATACTCTGTCTCATGACTATGCAAATAGTCCTAAGAGCACTAGGTTAAGTACGGGTGTGTCTGTGCCCTGAGAGCATCACCGGAAAACGCCATCGTCTACCGGAGACCCTGAGACACACCACCTCACAATGGACTGGAGCTGGAGAATCCTCTACCTGGTGGCAGTGGCTACAGGTAAGGGTCAGCCAAGTCCCTGGACACAGGAGAGGACCAGGACCAGTCAACATTGATTTCATCCACTCTTGTCCCCTCTCTACAGGTGTGCACTCACAGGTTTTGCTGGTGCAGTCTGGGGCTGAAGTGAGGAAGCCTGGGGCATCAGTGAAGATCTTCTGCAAAGCATCTGGATACAGCTTCACTGATTACTATATGCACTGGGTGCGACAGGCTCCTGCACAAGGGCTTGAGTGGATGGGAAGAATTGACCCTGAAGATGGTTCTACAAGCTATGCACAGAAGTTCCAGGGCAGACTCACCTTGACAGCAGACACATCCACAAACACAGCCTACATGGAGCTGAGCAGTCTGAGGTCTGCAGACACAGCCATGTATTACTGTGCAAGGACACAGTGAGGGGTTGTCAGTGTGAGCCCAGACACAAACCGCCCTGTAGAAGAAGATCAGGACCACCAGGGGGTGCACACTATGCACCATTCTGTTTGTGTTCCCAGGAGCAGGTGCAGGTAGGCGTTGCTGGAAGGTTTTGTGCCATGGCCTGGGGCTTCCTCTCCATACAGCAGTTTCCCCCAGGAAGCCTCTCTGGACACATGATTCTGTGCTTACCTACTTGGGTCTGGTTTACAAAGTTTGTTTTACCAGGAAAACTATAATTACATGAACAAGAGATAGAGTCTCTTACAATTGCTTACCCTTGTACTAAATATCAATGGTTTACACGTATCCTGATGCACATCAACGGAACATTTACAGGAGTCCCAGGTGCGCTCACTTTGCATCTAGGACCACAGGATCCCAAAGCTCCTCTTATCCTCACCCTGCTCTTGTCCCAGTCAAACACCATGACACTTCATTGATGTCACTTTGCTTCTCAGAACTTTATATGTGTTACAGTTTTCTTCAAATACTTGAAACTACAAGAGAAAAAGCATCTACGTGTATTAGTCAGGATAATCCTGAGGAACAGAACACATAGCACATTGGCTTACATGACTAAATAAGCTGAGAAGTCCCATGATATACTATCACATGCTGGATACCCAGTAAAGTCAGTGGTGTAATTCTCATCTGATTCCAAACTAGTGTCAAGTCTGAGAACATGGGGACCTGATGGTTTAACTTTCACTCCAAGGGCAAGAGAAGTCAATGTTACAGCTCAAGCAGGCACACAAGAAGTAAAAATGAGAGAATTTGCTTCACTTTTATTTTTATTCTATTCATAACCTTAATGGATTGGGTGATGCCCACTTCCCAAGACACCAAACGCAAGAACACAGTGCACACAGCACTCACCACAAACCCTTCCTGAAGTGCCAGTCTCTGTACAGCATATGAACTCTTCTTAATGTAGCCATTACTCTCAGAAGCTGAAAACATAACAGGTTTTCTAAAACACAGAAGAAGACAGAGACCTAGACAATATGAGAATATGGAGGAATCCATCCCCAAAGAGAGAACAAGAAAGGATCATATCCAGGGATCTAATCAAAACAGATATAAGGAATAGGCCTAAAACAGAACTTAAAACAACAATAGTAAGGATAATGGATGGGCTTGAGAACAGCATAGAAGACATCAAGGATATGCATACCACAGAGATAAAAGACATAAAAACTGGTCAACGGTGAAATTTAAAAATGCTATGAAAGAGACATGATGCTTACTGCACATAATAATGGGTGGAAGCAGCAGAGGAATGACTAAGCGATATAGAAGATAAAATTATGGAAAATAAGGAATCAGAAAAGAGAGGGTAAACTAACTTCTTGGGTTATGGATGTAGACTTAGAGAACTCAGCCACTCTGTACAGTGTAGTAAAATTCCTTTCATAGGAGTCCCAAAAGAAGAGAGGGAAAAAGGGACGGAAGGTTTATTTGTGCAAATTGTAGCTGAAAGTTGCCCTAACCCAAGGAAGGAAATGAACATCCAAATCCAGAAGGCACAGAGAACTCCTATCAAAATCAACAAAAGCAGGCCATTACCAAGATAAATCATAGAAAATTGACATAATATAGAGATAAAGGAAAAATCCTAAAAGCAGCAAGAGAAAAGAAGTCCCTAAGAAGGGAAGGCAAATAAGGTTAGTTCCCTTCACAGAAACTTACCAAGAGAGAAGGGAGTGTCATCATACATTCAATGTGCTGAATGGGAAAAAAATAGGCAGGCAAGAATACTTTATCCAGGAAGTTTGTCATTGAGAAGAAGGAGAGATAAAGAGCTTCCCAGACAAACAAAATCTAAAGGAGCCTGTGACCCGTAATCCAACCCTGCAAGAAATACTAAAGGGGACTCTTTGAGTGGGAAAGAAAGACCAAAAGCAACAAACACTAGAAAGGAACAGAGAAAATCTCCAGAAAAAAAATTACATTACAGAAACATTGTGATAACAATTACACTAATATCATATCTTTCAGTAATCACTGTGAATGTAAACGAACTAAAAAGTCCAGTCAAAAGACACAGGGTATCAGAATGGATTAAAAAAACAAGATCCATGTATATTCTGCCTGGGTGGCGCAGTGGGTTAAGCGTCCGACTTCAGCCAGGTCACGATCTCACGGTCCGTGAGTTCGAGCCCCGCGTCGGGCTCTGGACTGATGGCTCAGAGCCTGGAGCCTGTTTCCGATTCTGTGTCTCCCTCTCTCTCTGCCCCTCCCCCGTTCATGCTCTGCCTCTCTCTGTCCCAAAAATAAATAAACGTAAAAAAAAACCCAATACAAGATCCATGTATATTCTGCCTGTAAAAGCCTCCTTTGAGACCTAGAGATACCTGTTGATTGAAAGTGAGGGGTTGCAGAACAGTTTATCATGCTACTGGACATAAAAAGAAAGCTGTAGTACCATATTCATATCAGGCAACCTAGATTTAAAATACAAAGACTGCAAAAAGAGATGAAGAAGGGCATTATATCATAAAATGGTCTATCCAACAAGAAGCACTAACAACTGTAAATATTTATGACCACAAATTGGGGCACTGAAATATGTAAAGCAATTAATGACATAAAAAATCTCATTGATAATAATACACTAGTAGTAGGGGACTTTCACTTGTAAGTAGGGGACACCCCACTTACAACACTGAACAGATCGTGTAAGAAGAAAATCAAGAAGGAAACAATGGCTTTGAATGACACAGGTGCAGATGGACTTAACAGATATATTCAAAACATTCCATCTTAAAGCAGCAGAATACATTCTTGTCGAGTGCACATGGAACATTCTCCAGAATAGATCACACACTGGGTCATAAATCAGCCCCTACAAGTACAAAGATTGAGACTATGGCATGCATATTTTCAGATCAGAACACTATGAAACTTGGAGTCAACCACAGGGAAAAATTTGGAAACACCACTAATAGTTGGAGTAAAAGACCATCGT
Source organism: Prionailurus bengalensis (assembly GCF_016509475.1). Classification (NCBI taxonomy): domain Eukaryota; kingdom Metazoa; phylum Chordata; class Mammalia; order Carnivora; family Felidae; genus Prionailurus; species Prionailurus bengalensis. The sequence goes on along the minus strand of NC_057355.1, from coordinate 148,315,672 downwards.
ACTGAAGAATAAAGCGGTTAACCAGGAAACTAAAGGAGAAATAAAAATACATGGAAGCAAATGAAAATGTTAGCGTTGACAGTCCAAATCTGTGGGATGCAGCAAAAGCAGATTTAGGATGGAAGTATATAGCAGTACAGGCCTAACACAATAAAAATAAAATTTTAAACACACAACCACTTTACACCTAAAGAAGCTAGAAAAGGAAGAGCAAAGGAAGCCTAAAGTCAGACGAGGAGGGTAAACAATCATAGAGTACCTATAAATGGCACAGAAAGAAACAAAAACAGTAGAACAGATCAACAAAACTTTTAGGCTGCTTTCTGAAAGAATGAATAAAATTGAACTTCCTGGACCAGATTATTCAAACAGAAAAGAAAAAGGACCCAAAGAGACAAAATCATGAATTTCATGGGACAGATCACAACCAACACCAGAAATACAATCAATTATAAGGGAATATTATGAAAAACTATATACCAACCAATTAGGCCATCTGGAAGAAATGAATAAATTCCCAGAAACATGTAAACTACCAAAATTTCAACAGGAAGAATTAGAAAAGGAGAATTACAGACCAATTGCCCAGGTGAACACGGATGCAAAAATTATCAACAACATACTTAGAAATTGAATCCAACAGTACATTAAAAGAATCATTTACCAGGATGAAGTCGGATTTATTCCTGGGGTGCAAGGATGGATCAATATTAACAATCAATCAAAGTTATACACCATATCAATAATAGGATAAGACCCAAATGACCCTTTCAATAAATGCAGAGAAGCATTTGATAAACTACACTATCTTTTCTTGATAAAAACCATCAAGCAAGTAAAGATAGATGGAAAATTCTTCAACAACATGAAGGCCATATACAAAACACGCACTGTTAACATCATCCTCAATGGGGAAACACTGAGTGCTCTCCACATATGGTCAGGAACATGACAGGGATATCCACTGTCACTACTTTTGTTCAACGTAGTACTAGAAGGCTTAGCCTCTGCAATCAAACAATGGAAAAAAAAGGCATAGACATTTGAAAGGAATAAGTCAAACTTTCACTCTTTGCAGATTACATGATACTCTATGTGGAAAATCCAAAAGATTCCACCAAAAGACTTCTAGGATGGAGACAAAACTCAGAAAAGTTGTAGGATACAAAGACAACATCAAGTTATTGGCACTATATACATACACCAAAAATGAAGCAGAAAAGAGAGGCATTAAGGAATCAGTCCCATTTACAATTGCACCAAAAATCATAGCATACCTAGGAATAAACCTAACCAAAGATGTTAGAAATCTGTATGCTAAAAACTATAGAAAGCATATGAAGCAAATTACACAAGACACAAAGGAAGAGCATTCTATGGTCATGGGTTGGGAAACAAATATTGTTAAAATATCAATACTACCCAAAGCAATCTACACATTCAATGTGATCCTTACCAAAATAACACCAACATTCTTCACAGAAAAAGAACAAAGAATTTTAACATTTGTATAAAACCAGAAAACACCGAATAGGCAGAGCAATGTTGAAAAAGAAATCCAAAGCTGGAGGCATCACAATTCTAGACTTCAAGCTGTATTACGAAGCTGTAATCATCAAGAAAGCATGGTACTGGCACAAAAATAGACACATACATGAATGGGACAGAATAGAGAACCAGATTTGCTGAACAGTCTGTTCAGCAAATGGTGCTGGGAAAACTGGATAGTAACATGAGGAAGGTTGAACCTGGAACACTTTCCTACAGCAAACACAAAAATATATTCAAAATGGATGAAAAACCTAAATGTAAGACCAAAAAGCATCAACATCTATAAGAGAAAACAGGCAGAAACCTCTTTGACCCCGACCTCGGCAACTTCTTAATAGACATGCCTCTAGAGGCAAGGAAAACAAAAGCAAAAAATGAACTATTGGGACCTCATCCAGATAAAAAGCTTCTGCACAGTGAAGGAAACAATCAACAACATTAAGTGGCAACTGACAGAGGAGTGAAGATATTTGAAAATGACATATGTGGTAAAAGTTAGTATCCAAAATCTATAAGAACTTAACAAACACAGAAGAACAAATATCCAGTGAATGGTCAAAAGACATGAGCAGACACTTTTCCAAAGAAAACATCTGGATGGCTAAGAGACACATGAAAAGATGCTCAACATCACTCATCATTGGGGAAAAACAATTCAAAATCATGATAAGATACCACCTCACACCTGTCAGAATGGCTAAAATGAACAATTCAGGAAACAACAGATATTGGCAAGGATGTGGAGACAGAGGAACCTTCCTATACTCTTGGTGGGAATGCAAAGTGGTGTGACCACACTGGAGAAGAGTTTAAAAAGTTAAAATAGAATTACCTTATGTCCCACCAATTTCTCTACAAGGTATTTACACAAAGGACACAAAAATTCCGATTCAAATAGCTAAACAGGTGATGGAGATTATGTAGGTCACTTGTTGTGATGCGCACTGGGTGTTAATGTATGTGATGAATCACTAAATTTCATTCCCAAAACTAAAACTACACTACATGTTAACTAACAAAGATGTAAATAAATAAAATCTTCAGACATTAAAAAACAGGGGAAAAAAGGAAGGGGACAAATTTTGTTACAAATGGTCATAACCAATGGGATCTAGGGCAGTGAGTCTAACTACTTGCATTTACCCATTTTATCCCTAACTGGTAGTGGACATTAATTAACAAACATACTCATGATTCCCAATGTTGGTGCCACGTGAGTTGGAGTTCAAACCCCAGCTGCCCTTCCCAGCTCCTCTGTGACCACATCTCATGGGCAGTCTGTCTAGACAGCTGGCATCTATGTATTGCCTGTGTGTAGATGTCCTTGCTCCTGGACCAGGCTCATTCACCCAGGTCTGCTGGGTACTCAGAAAGCACAGACTAGTGTCAGCTGGCATTCCTTGTACTTCCCATTCCTCACTAGGGAACAAGTTCAGCCTTGAGGATGCATGTTTACCATGTGCTGTTCCACTGGTCTACACCACCTGACACCACCCATGTATTCCAGTACTTGCTTCTGAAGGGAATTTCCAAACAGATGACAATTTCACTAGTGATTTACACCAAAAAATAATTGGATCCAAGTGAGGGCACAATATTGGATTTTAGCTGCATGTTAAGGGGAACTTTGCTTTCATTCTTAGAAGACAGAGAAGAGGTTTATACCAGAGGCAAGGTCACAAGGATGGATCCTCCCAGAACCAGCAGTGGACCATCGCCTTACTGAGAGAGGGTACATTTCACATACAATAGAGGCTGTGAATGTATAACATCTGGAGGGAGTGACCTCAGAGGGTGGAGGGGCCACAGGGTGGCCAGAACATCTCTTTACCCTCAGGTGAGGGACCTCCAGAGTCATGTCACTTGTCCACAATACAGTCAGCTTGAGGGTGGCTATGGTTCTGGTCTTACATCCCAGAGCCCAGTTTGTAGGGCTGCCCCCGACCTCCACTGGCTAGTGTCCAACATCCTCCAATCAAGGCTGCAGAAAACAGGATGCATGTCAGGCCCAGAAGTCCTCTCTCAATGGCAATGACTCCTTTATGTGTCTTTCCTTGTTGTTATCTGTCTTTCTTCATGTTTCTTTCCTTACTGTTTCTCTTCACCTCAGAGCATTTGGGGGACATCCATGCATATCCACCTGGGTTCGGTTAGACACTCAGACCCAGAGGGAGACATGGACTTCATGCAAGAAAGTGTCTGTGCCTGGTGATGAGGGGTTTCATCCCACAATTCTCAAGGTATTCCCTCCCACAGATGTGCTGTCTTCAGGACCCACTCATCTTCGGTTCCGAGACGGACATTTGGTGACTGCCCATCTGTGTCCTGAACTCCATCCCCAGACTCATACACATGGCAGTAATATCAATGTCTCAAAATTAATCTCATGTGACAAGTCCCTTTGGCCACATAAGTTATTCTACACAGGTTCAAGAATGACATAGATGACCACAGTCCACACTGATGTCAGGGAAAGTTCACCTCCATCCCACATGACACTCACATTACCACACCCCCAAATCCTCCAACATGTCAAATCATTAAATATTAAGTCAAGTCCAAAACGTACCTAAATTTCACTACCTCTAAACCCCCAAATCTAACCATGTAGCTTGGGTAGGGTGAGACTGTGGTACCTTCCATCCGGGGGTGAAACACTCTCCATCAGCCGACCTGCATTTATAGAAAACCATTGTTGTTCTTCTGAATGCTTCTGCATGGTAACCATAACATAACAGGTACTGACATTCCTATGCCAGAAGAAATACAGTGTAATTGAGAAGTGCATCACCAACAAGAAACAATTTGATTATCAATCTGGGGAAACCCGTTAGGTTCAAAGACAGAATGCTCTGAATCTCAGACTCCAACTTGTCTCTGGGATTGACACTTCCTTTTTTCTTAAAGGTGGTACATGTTTGAAGCTGAGCACATTTATCCCAGCTTCATGAAAGTAGAATTTCTGAGCCCAAAAATCTTTCTTTTGTTCTCTCGATATCAAATGAAAAGTTCTTCTGACTCTTGCCAGCTGATAAGGATAACTATTCAAGATTGTTGCTCACCAATGATTAAAGGAAATATAACTGTATATTTATAGGCAAGAAGCAGAGTGAAGGGTTCAAAGATGGAAAATATGTAGGAGGAGACATCCTGTGAACAGAAGGGTCTGCAGTGCTCAGGATGGAAGGGTCTCACCCTTGCATGTTGCATAAATGGGGAGGGGAATAAAGGAGTCACTGTATCTCTGCAGGGGTCTGTGAAACAACAGGAGCACGGGGACCACCGGGGGCAATCACAACCACCAGGGGGAACTCAGAGACCAGGGAGCTCATGATCCAGGACGAGAGATTGGTTGAGGACTGGTCTCCTCTCAAGGGCTTTCAGATCCAGGCTCTGCACACTTATTCTGACATGAACACAGCAAAGAGTTTGTAAAAGCTGTGGAAACACACAAGTGTCCTCCCTGTTTAAATAAACCATGATAATGGGAATACACAAATTTTCCCAGGGTCAGACACTGGGATAAATACATCTTTGATCATTCTCACATTAACAAGAGTTTAGAAGAATAATGATCTCCATTTCATAGATGAAGAAATATTTTTAATTAACATCATCCTTCCTGATCTCAGGTGTTTTTGCCTTCAACATATTTCAATAAAATTCAACCATTTTAACGTTATTGAGGCTTTCTTTTTTTAATGTTTATTTATTTTTATGAGAAAGAGAGACAGACTACGAGCGGGCAAGGGGAAGAGAGAGAGAGAGGAGACACAGTATCAGAATATGAAGCAGTCTCCAGGCTCTGAGCTGTCAGCACAGAGCACGACACAAGGCTCAGACTCATAAACTGTGAGACCATGACCTGAGTCAAAATCGGACACTTAACCAACTGAGCCACCCAGAGGCTCCATATGGAGGGTTTCCATTGATGTCCACATAGAGTTCATGTGTAAATGACCCCTTGTGTTTGTAGAAAACCCCTGGCATCTCCATCAGCTCTGTGAGTCTCTGTCGAGGCTTCTCACTCTCTCCAATTTGTGACACAATAGACCTGGCTTCCATCCATCACTCTCCTGGGACTTCTAGAAGGTCAGGAACCTGCAAACCTCACTGGGATGTCCAGCCTTGTCCTGCATGTGGTTCAGGAGGCCGGTGGGTCCCCTGATGGGGAGCACACGTTCAGATACTGGGACTACTCTCACCTCATACGTGATCTTGGACATTCACACACTCTGTCTCTGCTGCAGTGTATCTGTTAACCTGTACAATGGTGGTATACTGATTCTTACCTCAAGTGTTTGGGTGCATATGTGAAAATAAGGATTATCATGGGTACTTATAATCACTGCAGCAAAATCACAAATTAATAAATCACAATGTCCTGAAGATATTGTGACACCAAACACTGCCCCATCCCTTACACCTGCCAAGGGCCACTGGCTTCTTGAGGATTCTATTGCAAAATTTGCTATATTGTCAAAGGACATCTGTATGCTGATTAAACCCTCCATCCCTGAAACTGTAGCTGGGAGAAGAGCCCCAGCCCCTAAGTGTTCACATTCAGTGATCAGAACAGAACACAGACATCTCACCATGGAGTTTGGGTTCACTTTGGTTTTCCTTGGTTCTATTTTAAACAGTAATTCATGGTGAACAAGAAACACTGACTATGTTAGTGGATATGAGTGAGAGAAACAGTGGATGTGTGACAGTTTCCTGACTTGTATCTGTAGATGTCTTGTGTGACGTACAGCTGGTGGAGTCTGGGGGAGACCTGAGAAGCCTGGCAGGGGAGGGGGTCCCTGAGACTCTCCTGTGCAGTCTCTAGATTCACCTTCAGTAGCTAATTGATGAGGTGGGTCTGCCAGACTCCAGGGAAGGGGCTGAATGGGGGTCTACATATCTGTATGGTATAAGATAAGCACCAAATGTCATTATTTTACTCACTGGAATTCAAAACCATTTGTGAAAGAGGCCATTTTTTCCCTAATTTTAATTCTATGAAATCTCATGGAGGATTTGCTGACTGCATCCAGACACATTTCACTCTGGTCTCTGTAATCTGCTCCACTGGTCTGTGTGTCTGACTCTGTGCCAGCAGCACAGTGTTATAGACAATGTACCTCTGCAATATACTTAGAAAGAAGGATGTGTGCTGTCTCCAGGTTTGTTCTTCTTTCTCAGGATTGTTTTCTCACTTCTGTGTGCTCTGTGGTACCATATAAATAAGAATTTCCCAGATACATTCATTGGCATTTTTATTAACTCAACTAATATTAGAAATTATTAGAACAGATAAAAGGAATAAAGAGTGTAATAATACAAAAAATTAACAAATTGAAATGGATATCTGGAAAGCTAAATGCAATTGAAAAAGCATCTCTACTAGGAAAATAGGTAAAACTCAAACAGATACAATCAGAATTAAGGAGGGGACATAACTGATACCAAAGAAGTGAAAAACAATAACAGAAAATGCCTAGATAATTATAGACCCATTATTAGATAACAAAGGGCAACTAGGCAATTTCCAGAGACAAACAATCCACAAGACTGTACTTGAAGAAATAGAAAATTAACAGAATGAAAACAAATAAAATTCAATCTATAATCTAATCATACACCGCCCCAAAAGAAAAAAGTCAGCTTAGTAATACAGGGCTTTATCTATGAATTATATCAAAATATAAAAGAGACTTAATGGCAATACCTCTCAGACTCTTACCAAAAACTGAAAAGAAAGGAATATGCCCCAATTCATCTACAAGACCAACCTTACTATGCTGCAAAATCGAAAGACACCGTAAGAAGAGAAACTAAAGGCCAATATCTCAGATGGACATACATGCAAAACTCCTAGCATAGTGAATGCAACAGCACAATGAAAGGGTCATATGTGACAATGCAGTCACATCTGTTGATCATCTATATCATCATCTATTGATACATATAAAACTAGACAAAATTCAACAAATTGTCATTATTAAAAAATCTCAGCAACTGAGGGAAAGAAAGAAATAACCTCCACAAAATCGTGGCCATAGATGAAAAGCCCACACCTGACAGCATATTTAACAGTGAAAAACTGAAGCTTTTCCTGTCACGTTAGGAGCCGGGCAAGGATGCTCATTCCCTACATAGGTATTCCACATGGTAACATGAAGACCAGTAAAATATGGCACCCAATGTATGTCATCTTGTCACATTGCTTATTTGGAGGAAAGTCACTTGAGTAACAGCTAGTCTAAGGAAACTGTGACCCTTCTTTGTCCCCCTGAGAGCAGGAAATCAATCTCTCCTGGGAAACTTCCTTCCCTCTACCAGAATGGAAGAACCATCCTTAGCACCAGAAATGGGAACGTAGCACCAAGAAGGCTGTGCAAACAAGCCTGGTTAGTTCCTCACTAATTGACTTGCCCAAACCCAAATCTCTGTCTTGTTAACTCTTCGCAAATCCATTGTTTTTTATTCTAAAAGGCACAAGTGCCACCTACTTTCTTCATTCTCTGGGTGTCATATTATTAGGAAGCTTGTGCACATGCAAAATGAAATTTATTCTCTTCTGTAGATCTGTCTTATGTCAATTGAATCCTTAGACCAGACAAAGAACACAGAAGCAAAGAAGGAAAAAGCTTGCTGCTCCTACAAGTTGCAGATGTACCCATAAAAATTAGGTAAGAAAATGAAATAAAGACATGTAAATCAGTAAGAAGAAAATTATTTGTTTGAGAATCACATGAACTTACATATAGTGAAACCTTAGAAACTCCACAAAAAAAGTATTAGAACTAATAAACTCAGGAAAAGTTCAGGATACAAATCAACATACAAAAGTATGTTGTATTTCCATACACCAAAAACATAGTATATGAAAAAAAATAACAAAATCACAGATTGAAAATGGCACAAAATGGAGCACCTGTGTGGCTCAATCCGTTAAGTGCCTACTGTTGATTTTGGCTCAGGTCATGATCTCATGGTTCCTGAGTTTAATTCTGAGGCAGGGTCTGCAATGATTGTGCAGAGCCTGCTTGGGATTCTCTGTCCCCTTCTCTCTCTCTGATCTCTCTCTCCTTCTCTCTATCTGTAACACAAAACTAAACACACATTAAAATTATATGGCACAAAATAAAGTATTTATGATTAAATTTCACTAAAAAGTAAAATAGCATACCAAACATGACCTGCTGGGAGAAAGACATGTAAAATGACAAACACAGATGAAAACATAACTGTGTTCACAGATTAGAATTATTTCTACTGTCACAGTCCCTTCTGCAAGAAGTGATCTAGAAGTGCCTCTCAAACACTGGTTTTAAATTTGAAACAAATCTAAGTCTGGAGCTTGATATATAGTCAGAGGATATGCAAATAGGGCCCTCCCTGTGCTGATTAAACCAGTCCAGCTCCAACCCTGCAGCTGGGAGAGGAGCCCCAGCCCCAGGAGTCCCAGGTGTTCCCATTCTGTGATCAGCACAGAACATAGACACCTCACCATGGAGTTTGTGCTGGGCTGGGTTTTCCTTGTTGCTCTTTTAAAAGGTAATTCATGGTGAACGAGAGACACTGAGTATGTGAGTGGACATGACTGAGAAAGAGTGGATGTGTGACAGATTCCTGACCAAGATGTCTTGTGTCTACAGGTGTCCAGTGTGACGTGCAGCTGGTGGAGTCTGGGGGAGACCTGGTGAAGCCTGGGGGGTCCCTGAGACTCACCTGTGTGGCCTCTGGATTCACCTTCAGTAGCTACGACATGCACTGGGTCCGCCAGGCTCCAGGGAAGGGGCTGCAGTGGGTCGCAGCAATTAGTGGTAGTGGAGGTAGCACATACTACGCAGACTCCGTGAAGGGCCGATTCACCATCTCCAGAGACAACGCCAAGAACACGCTGTATCTGCAGATGAACAGCCTGAAGACCGAGGACACGGCCACATATTACTGTGCAAGAGACACGGTGAGGGGACCTCACTGGGAGCCCACACACAAACCTCCCTGCAGGAGGGGATCAGCACCACCAGGGGGCGCACACTATGCACAATTCTGGTTTGTGTTCCCAGGAGCAGGTGCAGATGGAGGTTACAGGCAGGTTTCCTGTCAGGGTCTGGGGCTTCCTCTCCACACAGCAGTTTCTCCAGGGAGCCTCTCTGGTCACAGGATTCTGTGTTTATCTATTAACTCTCTGAATTAGCAACTGTGTTGTCATAGGAAAACTACCCTAACATGCACATAGACACAGTTGTTTGCATTCCTTACTCCTGTCCCTCAGTATGAGTGAATTTCAGATTTCCTGATGCACAACAGCTGAACCTTTTTTTATAAAGTATTTTTTTAACGTTTATTTATTTTGGAGACAGAGAGAAACAGAGCATGAACGGGGTCAGATAGAGGGAGACACAGAATCTGAAACAGGATCCAGGCTCTGCTGTCAGCACAGAGCCCGATGCGGGGCTCGAACTCACGGACCGCGAGATCATGACCTGAGCCAAAGTCAGCTGATTAACTGACTGAGCCACCCAGGCATCCCAACAGAAGTCCCAGATGCACTCACTGTGCAGCCAGGCCTACAGGAGCCCCCAGACCCCCATTATCTTCACCCAGCACTTGTCCCAAACAACGTGACACTTCCCTCCTGGCACTTGCTACTCAGGAATTTAAATGAGCTACAGCTTTATTCAATTCCTCTAAAGAAGAGATAATTCATCTCCATGTATTAGTCAGGATTCTCCCGAGGAACAGAAACCAAAGCACATTGGTTTCCATGACTAAATACATTGATAAGCCCCACATTCCACTCTCACATGCTGGAGACCCTGGAAAACCAGTGGTGTAATTTTCATCTGATTCTGAACTACTTTCTAGTCTCAGAACGTGAAGAGCTGATGATGTAACTCTCAGAACAAGGGCCAGAGGAGACCAATGTTCCAATTCAAACAGGCACATGGGAAATAAAACTGAGGGAATTCCTCCTCCTTCTGCATCAGTTTCTATTCAGAACCTTAATGGAATGGGTGATGCCCAGGCAGACAGAAAACATGGATAGAAATGCCAGTCTCTTCTGGAATACTTCACAGACATCCACAGAAACAGTGGGGAGTCTGGGCACCCATGATGCAGTCAAGATGACACATAAAGGTAATCATGACAAGTCAACCTCCTGTAAATGTGCAGTTCAAAGACTGAAGATTTAGAAGTCCATGCCATGACTGGCATGGAGCCTGGTGGGCATAGCTGTGCTTCTGTGGAGAAGGAAGGCAGAGTCGCATAGGGGGCATTGTGGTCTGAGAATCCCCTGGGCGACTTGGGGAGAGACAGTTCCCTTCTCGGGGTGCATTTCATAAAGGGTGTATTGCCTCTCGTGGGGCAGGAGAGCTGACAGGCACCATTGCACTGCCATGGTCATTAGCATAGGAGCCTCTGCTGAGAGCAGCTAACTGAATGCTGCCTTCATGTTCTTCCTCACCATGAACTCCAAGCCCCTAGTGTTCATGCAACTGCCCTCCTGGGATAAACAGCTCCAGCCACAGCACAGTGAGACCCTCTCCTAGAGGATCAGTGGGGTCCCAGTCATATTGCGTTCATATAATTTGGAGTTTTCAAACCCAGCTAGAGCTCCTGAGATAAAACTTAAGAGCCCTGTGCCACCAGGTGGGCCAATGGTTTGGACACAGACAGGGTGAAAGCAGGGTTCTGATGGAAGCCTGGGACCCACAGGTACAGATTGTTCTCTCTGTGGGAGGGCTTCCTGAACAGGGGAGGCTGGGAACTCCAACTCAAGGGACTAGACAGGGAGCTGATGCCAATATTTCCTCCCACCAATCAGCATGGACAGAATTCAGTGAGCAGCACAGAACCTCCCAGTAGAAGCTGAGCCACTGACACCAAGCTATACCCCCCTTGCCTTCCTCAGGTGCTTCCTTACTAGAGAAAGAGGGCCTGGAAACCAGATCAGCACCGCGCCCCTCCCTCAAAAGACGACATATACCCACAAAGGCACCAAGTCTACTGACCATATAGTAAGGCATAGCTTCACCTCTAGGGGAAATAGGAATTAGCCTCTTTTAACAGGCAGAACAAACTCACCTGGTTAAAACTCACAACATTGTGGACAATGTCTAAACACTCATCACTGTAGACAAGGAGAAACTCTGCAGAGGACTTAGCTGAGGGACAGAGCAGCCAATACACGACAGCACAGTGCACACAGAATATGCAACAAATGCTTCCTAAAGTGTCAAGCCCTCAACAGCAATTGAACACTTCTCAATAAAGACACTACTCTAGAAGCAGAAAACAAAACAGGATTTTCTAAAACACTTAAGACAGCAGAGACATAGACATACACCATGATGGAGGAATTCATCCCAAAAGAAAAAACGATAAAAGGTCATTGCCGGGGATATTATTAAAGCACATATAACTAATATGCCTCAAACAGAATTTCTAAAAACTCTCACAAGGAAATAGAATTTTTCAAAACTATCATAAGGATACTTGCTGTGCTTGAGGAAAGCATAGGAGACATGAAGGAAACCCTTACTGCAGATAGAAATGACCTAAAACCCAGTCATGTTGAAATTTTAAATGTTGTAACCAAGATGTTTCAACTCTCCACAGACTAAACCCTACAAACTCGGACCCCTCTGAATGGAGAGTTGTTGAGGCCATAATCTCACATGTGTTCTGACAGGAGCTGTTCCCTCAACTGTCCCTGGCTCTGGCTCTCTCCTGCAGGTGAGGAGGAGTAGGTTAGGAATCCTCCACTGAAACCATCTGTCTCCTGCACCTGACTCTCCCACAACATGAGGCCCAGAACTTCCTCACCCCCATCTGTAAATGAAGTCAGTTGTGCCAGAACAGATCTGCACCTTGGTTTAGTGGATTGCTCCAGCTCCCCCCTGCCCTGGGCAAAACTCTGCAGCTGCAGGTGGGGACAAAATAAGGGCTCAGTTTAGGGGTGAGTGGCAGCTGCACTTCTTTGAGGCTTGCTTGTCCTGGTGGCATGAGACCCCTGCCGTACAAGTCAGGTCTGGGGCAACCAGGCTCCCAGCATCCCTAGTGGACTGTGCCCAGGGCAGAGTTTCCATCCTGGGAGTGGGGCTGCAAACAATGAGTGAGTCCCACATCTCAGTGGCACCTGCTGGGGCTTGGCCTCAACAGCAAACAGCTTAGGGTCACTGACATCCTGTCCCTCTGGGAAAGAGTCCTCTGAACAGGAGCTGGTCACCAGGAACCCTGGTATTGGTTGCAACAGTCTGGAGGGGAGGTTGCAGCCAGGCTCAGTGGCACATGCCTATAGTCCCAGCTACTTGCACTGGAGTTTCCATTTGCTGAGCTGGGGTGGGGAAGGAAAGGCACATACCTTAGCTCAAAATTCTAGCTTTTCTGTCTGTCGGTATATTTTCTGGAATAAATGTTTCTTCATGGGCTGTATGCCAACAAGGCCATTTGCAGACACTGTAAATACATCATTTGAGATTTTATTCATATTCCACATAGTAAACATTCAATGTAGTATTACTTTCAGGTGTAAAATATAGTGATTCAACATTTCCATACAACACCCAGTGCTCATTATGACTGCGGCCCTGCAACCCCATCACCTACTTCCCCAAACCTCCTCCCACCTTCCCTCTGGTAACCATAAGTTTGTTTTGTATAGGTAAGAATCTGTTTTGTTGGGTTTATATGTTCCATGGGTTAAGCCTAAGACTCTTGATTTGGGTTCATGTCTTGATTTCATGGATCCTGAGATCAAGCCCCATTTTGGTTTCTGCACTGACAGCAAAGAGACTGCTTGAGATTCTCCTTCCCGCTTCCTCTGCTCCTCCCCCCATTCTATCTCAACATAAATTTAAAAACATTGAAAAAAGTTTATTTCTTGGTGTAGCTCTTCTCTCTTCTTTGTCCCCTTTCCCATTTGAAGTTTCTTAAATTCTACATATGAATGAAATCATATATTTGTCTCTCGCTCACTTGTTTCAGTTAGCATAATACTCTCTAACTCCATCCATATCATTACAAATAGCAAATGTCATTCCTTTCAGGGCTGAGAAACATTCCAGTGTATGAGTATGAGTGTGTGTGTGTGTGTGTGTGTGTGTGTGTGTGTGTAGATATACCACATATACTTTATCCATTTATGAGTCAATGCTTACTTGGACTGTTTCCAGAGCTGGGCTGTTTTTGATAGGGCTGCTATAAACATACAGTTAAAATCCCCTTTAAATGAGTATTTTTGTATCCTTTGGGTAAATACCTAGTAGTTCAATTGATCAATCATAAGGTAGTTATATTTTTAGCATTTTGAGGAACGCCCATGCTGTTTTCCAGACAAGCTGCACCAGTTTCCATTCCCACAAGCAGTGCAAAAGTGTTCCTCTTTCTCTGTATCCTCACAAACACCTGTTGTTCCTTGTGTAGTTGAGTTTAGTCATTCTGACAGGAGTGAGTTGATATTTCGTTGTAGTTTTGATTTATATTTCCCTGATGATGAGTGATGTTGAGCATCTTTTCATGTGTTTATTGGCCATCTGTATGTTGCATTTTGGAAAGTCTATTCACGCCTTCTGCTCATTTTTTTAATAGGATTATTCAGTTTTGGAGTTGAATTTTATACTACATACAGAAAACCTGAAAAACTCCACCAAAAAAAAAAAACCACTAGAACTGATACAATAAACCAGTAAAGCTGCAGCATACAAAATCAACATACAGAAATTTGTGCATTTCGATACAACAATAATGAAGCAGGAGAAAGAGAAATCAAGGAATTTATCCCATTTACAATTACACCAAAAACCATAAGATACCTAGAAATAACCCTCACTAAAGAGTTACAAGAGCTTTACTCTGAAAAACCTGGACATTTATGGTACAAATTGAAGAAGACACAAAGAAATGGAAAAATATTCCATGCACATGGATTAAAAAAAACATTGTTAAAATGTTGATACTACCCAAAGCAATCTAGACATTCAATGCAAATAATTCAGTGCAAATATCCCTGTCAAATAATACAAGCATTCCTCACAGAGCTAAAACAAATAATTCTAAAATTATCATGGAACCACAAAAGACCTTGAACACCCAAAGCGATCCTAAAAAAGAAAAGAAATGGAGGCATCACAATTCTGGATTTCAAGCTATATTACAATGCTGTAGTCATCAAGACAGTATGCTCCTGGCACAAAAAGAGACACATAGATTAATGGAACAGAGTAGAAAACCCATAAATGGTCAACTAATCTTCGACAAAACAGGAAACAGTATCAAATGGAAAAATGACAGTTCCTTCAACAAATGGTGTTGGGAAAACTGGACAGCAACAGGAAACTCTAATGGAACTGGACCACTTTCTTACAATATACACAAAATCAAATTCAAAATTGGATGAAAGACCTAAATGTGAGACAGGAAACCATCAAAATCCTAGAGGAAAACACAGGCACCAAACTCTTTGAGCACGGTCAGAACAACTTCTTACTGGACATGTCCCAGATGCAAGGGAAACAAAAGCAAAAATGAACTATTGGGACCTCAAGATAAACAGCTTCTGTACAGCAAAGACACAATCAACAAAACTAAAAGGCAACTGACAAAATAGGAGAAGATATTTGCAAATGGCATATCAGATAAAGGCTTAGTATCCAAAATCTATAAAGAACTTCTCAAACTCGACACTGAAAAAAACAAATAATCTGGTGAAGAAATGGCCGGAAGACATGAATAGACATTTTTCAAAGAAGACTTCCAGATGGCGAAAAGAAACGTGTAATGAGGCTCATTGTCACTCCACTTCAGGGAACATAAATCAAAACCACAATGAGATAACACCTCATACCTGTCAGGATGGCTAAATTTAACATGGTGGGAATGCAAACTGGTGCAGTCATTCTGGAAAATAGTGTGGAGATTCCTGAAAAAATTAAAAATAGAACTATCCTGTGATCGAGCAATTGTTTTACTAGGTATTTATCCAAAGGATACCAAAATGCTGATTCGGAGGGGCACATGGACCCCAATGTTTACAGCAGCCCTATCAACAATAAGCAAATTGTGGGAGAGCCCAAATATCCATCAGGAGATGAACACATAAAGAAGAGGTGGTAAATATATATAATGGAATATTACGCAGCCATCAAAAAGAATGAAATCTTGCCATTTACAACAATGTGTGTGGAACAACAACGTATTAACCTAAGTGAAATAAGTCAGTAAGAAAAAGCCAAATATCATATGATTTCATTCATATGTGGAATATAAGAAACACAACATAGGGAAGGAAAATAAAATAAGAGAAAAACAGAGAGAGAAGAAACAGGAAGAGACTCTTAAATACAGAGAACAAAGTGAGGGGAAGTGCGGAAGTTGGGCTAAAAGGGAGATAGGCATTAAGGAGGGCACTTGTTGAGATGAGAACTGGGTGTTATATGTACGTGATGAATCACTAAATTCTACACCTGAAATCAATACTACACTGTAGGTTAACACACTTGTATTTAAATTTAAAATATTACAAGAAAATTAAATGCAATACATATATGAACTCTTGGGAGTACCTCAAAATAGCAAGCTTCTGCACAGTGAAGGAAACAATAAACAAAACTAAAAGGCAACCTATGGAATGGAAGAAGATATTTGTAAATGGCATATCCCCAGGGTTAGGATCCAAAGTATGTACATTTTTTAAAATTATTTTCACTTATCAGTACAGAGTGTGTGTCCATGCATACTTTGTGTAAGAAGCAGAACTAGTGTATTGTGGTAAGATCTCACTGAAACTGAGATCCACTGTCTTCACTAAATTTTAACCGTACAGTACAATATTGTTAACTACACGTGTAATGTTGTGGAGAAGACCTCTAGAAATTAGTCGTCTTGCATAACAGAAAATCACACCCCTTGATATCTAACCCTCATTGCGCCTCGCTGCCAGCACTTGGCAACTGCTACTCCATTCTCTGTTTTATTGTTATCAAAACCCAAATTCAGCTGCCTGTTGCTGGAAAGGTCAACGTTCAAAGTTTTCGTTTTGGTAGGAAAGGAATTTGAGCTTTATGCACAAGGCCAGCCACTGGTAAGAATGCAGACTCCTGTCCAAAAGCCAACTCTGAGGTTTCTCCCTGACGCAGGGAGTTTTAAAGGAGTAGAGCATATTTAATCAAACAAGGGAGTTCCATGGTTGATAACGTCTTTTGATCATGTGCAGACTCCATGGTGCAAGCTGCCAAAGTTACCTCAACTCCCTGGCATCTCCAGCTGAGGAGGGAACCACACATGCATGGGAGGAGACTGCCAGAGGCCAGGAAAGAACCCCAAAAAGGGATTAGAGTGGAAAACCCCTGGGGCCCACACATGGTCAGCAGTACTTTCTGTTCTCCCCAGCTGGCATAAAAAAAATACTAAAATACAACCTTGTACTTCACCAATCATGACAGAATACTGGGAAAAGTTTCCTCAGTAAACTCAGAGGAAGCTTCAAACCAAAAACCAAAAGGATCAAATGGCTTGAAAACTAATGTCTAACCAGAATGAGACATGAAAAACGACAAAGCTATTTTTTTAGTCGCCTATAAAGGTAAAATTGACAATGTCCACCTCCACATCCCAAGGAAGTAGGAAGCATTGGTCTCCATAATGAGGAAAAGCAGTCGTCCATAGAAAGTGACCCAGCAGTACCACAGGACATGGAATTGGTAGAGAAGTTCAGGGTGTTAAAATTTCATATCCCATATTCACTAGCTGGAGGAAAGATGGAATGTGTTGAATAGAGCCATGTCTCTGGGTCCAAGTCCCCACTATGTCCATGTGAGCACGCTTGAACTGGCTCACCTGCTTCTCCCACATCCACCCCAGCTGAACTGTTGTGCAGGGTCACACAATGCCACACCCTGGGACTGTTACCTAACCCCACAAGTGGATCCCAGGTGCAGGGGGCTGGCCACCCGGTACAGCCCTCTGTTCTGTCAGATGGCCTAGACCTCACTTTGCTGAGGATCCTCCATTTATCCATTCTCACTGGCAGATGTCCCTGAGCAGGGGCATGAGGCTGGCAGAGGGCCAGGTCACCTTGAGGGCGTCCCTCTTGCAGTTTGCACTCTGGGCAGTGCTGGCTCCTGTCCAGGGTTCTCAAGGTCGTCCCTCATGGCGCTACATCTCCTTGAGGTGGTAATTACAAAGAAGGAGCTGCACAATGCCA
The DNA here is from genome assembly GCF_016509475.1 of Prionailurus bengalensis. Lineage (NCBI taxonomy): Eukaryota > Metazoa > Chordata > Mammalia > Carnivora > Felidae > Prionailurus > Prionailurus bengalensis. Next base: position 148,297,920 of record NC_057355.1, on the reverse strand, counting down.
AGGGCATTCAGATGACTGGTTGGCTGTCCTATATCCTGTGTTTTGGGACAAGAGACCCGTTATCCACATGTGGCCAAAGAAACCCTTTAGGTCCAGACATCTGCTAATGATGACTCAGGATGATCAGGTAGACTTGCAGATGGACTACCCCTCCATGCCTCCAGACTGTTACTACCTCGGCTACCTGGAGGAGATTCCTCTTTCCATGGTCACCATGGACATGTGCTATCAGGGCCTTGAAGGTATCATGAAGTTGGATGACCTTGCCTATGAAATCAGACGCATCAGCGATTCCCAACATTTGAACACATTGTTTCTCAGAGAGTGGCAGACACCAATGCAACGGGACCTACTTATAACCTGGGATATAAGGAGGATAGGGACCCCTGTTCCTCAAGCAAATGCCAGTGCAGTCCTCAGGATCTCTAGTAAGTTGTAGTCATCCCATCACGGAATTTCGCTCTCAGTTCCAAAACAATATATAGTGTGTTCAACCACGGGTCAAAATGTGCCCAAATCCTAATAAGACTAGTTAGCTTAATTGACTCATTGTTTCATGGGATTCATGTAAGTTACTATATTGGTTTCATGATAATTTATAATGAGAGAGATCCAGCTAACATCGGCAAATATGTGTTGCATCAGAGTCCTTTTTTTTCGATACTATGAGTCCAAGGGTTTTCGAATTCTTAAACCACATTCATCCTTAGTTGCGATTTGAGATGGATCCCATGAAGTTAATTTCAGTCCAGTTGTATGTAGTATATGCCATCCACAAAGCCCTATCATGATGGGTTATTTAGGCAGATATTATTTACTCTTGTCTGTCATAGCAACACATCAGATTGCAAAATATATTGGTTTGTGGGTTGACACTGATGAATATGCTTGCCAGAAAAGGTCCAACTGCATTAGGACCCAATTCCCTTGTATACCTGAAGCTTTCAGTAAGTGTTCCTTCATTCATACGCACTACATAATCAGTGGCAGATTAGGCAAGTGCCTCTTCAACATCTAAATGGTGCATTGAAATAAAAGCCTGACCCACAATCATTTCGGAAACTACTTAGCTGACCCAGGCAAGCATTGTGACTGCAGCTCCTTAGAGCAGTGCTATAGCAATCTATGCTGTATGAGTGATTGTATTTTAACCCCTGGGGACAAATGTAATACAGGCAGATGCTATACAAACTGCACCGATTTCGATGCTGGGACACTTGGCAGGCCAATCCAAAATATATGTGATCTTCCAGAGTCCTACCGTGGGGTGTCCTTGTCATGCCCTGATGACTTCCATATGCAAGATGGAACCACGTGCACTGAAGAGGGCTGCTGCTATCATGGGAACTGCACTGACCGCACTATGCACTGTCAAGAAATCTTTGGCAAAAATTCTGGAAAGGTGAAGATGTCTGCTAGACCATAAATCAAAAAAGCAGCCGACATGGACACTGCAGAAGACCCCGGGGAATTCAATGCTGAACCTGTTCCCATACAGACGTGCCGTGTGGAAGGCTGCAGTGTAGGAATGTCACACATCTCCCTCAGCTGCAAGAGCATGTTGGATTCCATCCGTCTGAGATCTCAGGGTTCTGGTGTTTGCGGCTGGATTCATGTCATAGCACAACCGATATTGGTCATGTGAAAACTGGTATGTCATGTGCTCCTGGAAACATCTGTCAGGATACCTACTGCAGTCACAGTGTGGCTCAGCTGAACTATGACTGTATCCCGGAGAAATGCAGTCACAGAGGGTCGTGTGACAATAACAGGAACTGCCATTGCCACATAAGCTGGGATCCTCCATGGTGCACTGGATGAGGCACTGGTGGGAGCACAGACAGTGGACCCCTCCAAGAAGAATGGGGCCAGTCAGGCAAACTCATGAATCCCTGTTATATCTCAGAGCAGTCCCATTTAAGCCATAATAGCTGCATTCCTTGTGGTGTCGCCACAAATGTCAAATTATCAACCCCGAGAAAGTTAAGGGACTGATTGTTGCTGACGACAATCCATAATTAGCCTCCTGACTGCTGAACAACTATAGACAATCCAACTGGCACATGTGTGAAAATACAGTAATGAGGCTGAAGAGCTGACATCCACGTTTTGGGGGTCTGCAGGAGACACAGGGGTCCACAGGCACATCAGGCTCTGACACACATCTCTCATGGCTCACTGACCAGAACGCTGAAATAAAACTTAAAAACTGCATGCTTGTGGCCTCTACGTATATATCTAAGCTTCCAAGAGCCCAAACTGAGCCCGAGATTATGTGAAGAGGACCTGAGTCAGCATCTGGGTCTTGAACTGAGGTATATGCTTCCAGAATTAAGAGACGTTCACACAAGCTCTTTCAGGAACAAATTCATGAGTTGTCTCCAAAACTGTGCAGTTGCACACTGAACATTTTCTCATTCTCCAGGTAATCTGTTTTCCCCCAGTCCCAATGTGGGTTCAGGATAATGGAGGGCTCCCACCCACCCACACTGCCTGTTCCACACTGGGGTGTCTGTGGGCTGTGAGGGAAGGGGACTGGCATTAGGTTCCACCTAGCACAAGCTGTGCCTCTCTGGAGACAAAATTTCCAAATGTGGGAGACTGAGACCATGAGGTTTAAAGGAGCACCAAATGAAATGAATCAGAAAGGCAGGCACAAGTGCCTATGGATGACTCTGGCATCCAGTTGGAGCCCGATGAATGTGAATCCCTGCTCTCTTTCTCTTGCCTACCTTTCAGTGAGTTTAACCTTAGATAAGGATCTGCCTAGGATTCCCACTTTGGTTTTCTGAGAGCCTTCTCGAATAACCACACAGAGGTGAGCCTGTGAAAAGTTAGGGACTTCAGCCCCATCCATTCTCAAGTAATCAGGTACTTGCTACCCTGTTTTCTATGTCCTGATCACTGGGACTGTGGAAAGGAGGCCTGCCCTTCCCAAGGTCCTTGTGTACCCTTGCTTCTGGGCCCTGTGAGTCATAAATCCTGTGCCTCCATTTCCTTTGTTGGGGGTGCACTGAAACGCCACCTTGAGTCAGGAGGGCCCCATGCATCTCATGTATCCAAAGCCAGAGCTCAGATGCCTAGGGAGCCGCCTGTCCACGCCCTGAGCAATGGCTCTTGCCTATTCCTTCAGCAGGATACAGTCTACATGTTCTTAATTTTGTACAACAGCTGGGGTCCCCAACACATTTGTCCCCAGGGATGGGATTGGGGGTCTAGGTGGTGCCCTCCAACAATGTGTTAGCACTGAGAATGGCTCACTCGTTCCTCACCCCCACATCTCAGCTGCTCTGGGAAGGAGCTGGAGCTTGCTGGTGGTCTGTAGCTTTGCTTTGGGCTGATGCCAGGTGTTGCCAGAAACCCCCACCCTAAGTTACCAATGCCATAAAAGGTCAGACTCCCTGCAGAGACCAACAATCAGGCACCATCCTGGGGTTCCAGAGGTGTGTATTTCCTACTCATCTCCAAGTGAGATATTGCTGGACACCGAAGACCATATCCCTAGATTAGTGTCGAAGAAGACGCCAGCTGCTGGGTCCACTGTGTTGCAACCAGTATCCTGGTGTTGTGTTTGCTTAGCCATGCCTACCTAGTGACAGAGGCAACTCTACCAGGAGCATCATGTCTCCCTGGGCAGAGGACATGACCAAGGCAACCTCCCCCTACTGGCTGTATTCCTCACTGCTGCTGACAATGGCTCCCTATTTAACATGTGTGGTCAGGGACACCTCAGTGTGGGAGGCCTCAGCACACTTGTCTGGGAAGAGCTAACTTCTATCCCAGGTCCTCCCTGTCAAGACCACTACACCAACATATCCACGGACCAGTGTGAAAGAGAGAAATGGTGACAGGCACTACACCATCATGAAAATGCAAGGTTTCCTGGAATCATTTGTCCAAAGGGAGGGAGACAAGGACATTGATTGGCTCTAGTGGGTCTTCACAATTGGCTCCAAGCTGTTGCTTTAAGCGCTTGACATACTACAGCTGTCTGGATTGGTCCAAGTGCCCCAGATTCATAAATCACTGAAAAGCTCAAGGTATCAACGGCCTGTTTACTTAGAGACAACCTACGGAGCTTCCAGTCTTTTCACTGTATCAAAAGGCTATCACAATCACACTGACGCATCAAGCAGGAGACACAGACCAAATAAAAAGGGGAAGGCTCTGAGGAAGAGGTTCCCCAGGGCCCCAGAGCCCACAGAGATAGGAAGAAAGAAGCTCTGATTCTCCAGACTTGGATTTTTATGGCACGACAGCACAGGCCCACTGGGAGAGGTCAAGCCCAGGTGATGCAATCCAACTCTAAGATAGAATGGGGACAATTCAATGGGTCTGGGTTTTGGGTTTTTGGGTTTGGTTTTTTTTTTTTTTTTTGCCTTATGTCATGCGCCCATGAGCCCTTGTCCATTTCCACCTGGAGGAGAGGCACTTGACAACAGAATCTAAGGAGTTCTTCTTGAAGGACCACTCTGATCTTAAGCCTTGTGCCAATACAATTCATGGAAATACCAGCTTTAGTGTAGCAGGCATTAGCATGCATGCCATAGTCAGATGTGAAAAGGAGAATTTTCAAGAAGCCCAAGACTTCTTTGCTGCAAATGCTGATGGGATCACCACCTCCATAGATAGGAGCCCACAGGAGGGTCCCAGCAGTGCCCCATTCAAGGGGTGGAACTTCAACCCAGATCTCTTGCTCTAGAGATGATTCCCACACTTCTCTTTATGCACAGCTCTGAGAAGAGGGGTCCCTAGTGACTTAATCTCAGGACAGACCAAACACAAGTCAGAAACTTTGATCAGACTCTTTGGGATCTTCAAGAGAATGCTGTTCCTACCCTTCAGGTGGGTGCCATCACTTCTCTGGACATGACAGCCCTGGTAGTGGGGAGCTGGGATCCCAGTGGGTGGGGAGATGCCAAGGCCCCTGCCTAGGGACCCGGAGGTTTGTGGAGTATGTCCTTCCTCCTGGGACAACTGCCTCTACACTTCTGTAATTACCCTGTAGGACACAGACACAGACAACACTTTATTTCTCTCATTGACCCTGAAGCCAAGGTACAGTGCTTCCCAGGAACCCCTCCAAATATAAGTGTGGTGCTCCTTAGCTTACTAGGTATAAAGAGAGGGATAGTAGAAGGGTCTCAACATCCCTTTGATGTCACTATTGGAAGAATCTTTACTGAATCTCTTTTAGCAACGGTGGCCCCTTTGACCCTGCATTGTCTGGTTAATGATGTGGATGCCCTCACATGCCATCAAGGCCAGTGGGAACAAACCCTGTGCCTGGCTTTCCTGGGGGGAGCTACATATCAGGAATCTGTAGGACTGCAAATTACACCCTCAATTAAGACAGTATATGTACATCAATATTGTGTGCAATAGAGGACTGAGTAATTGCACCCCATAATTCAAGATTTACTGAAGGAGGGGGGACATTAAACACACCATTTCTCCTTTCAGTCTGCCCACTTGATGGGCATTAAAGCCCCCTCCTAACAGGTGGCACTTTACAGTTGACTACTGAAATGTAAATGCCCAGCTGTCCATAAGATGGCTCACATTCCCAAGACTGTCTAGGCAGTTGAGGGTATCTAAAGGGCCACAGGGGAGACTCTGTCATGACTGAGCTAGCCAGTATGTCCCATTCAGCATCGATGACCAAGGAGTCCCAGCCACAGTCTGCTCTCAACCTGTACATCTCTACCCTGCTGCCTTGGGAATTCCTAACAGTCCAAACAGTGCCAAGATGTTAGCCTGACCAGCTCATGTAGAGCCTGTCATGAGTTCCCACTGGTCTGGGCAATTGAGGGTCACTGTCACTGGTCAATTATCATGCATTCCTGAAAGTTTGTGAGACATGGGAGGCCTGCAGTCCTTCAGCAGCTATAAGGTGGGTTTTGTCACCTGACTGAGCTACTCCAGATTTTCAGTCTACTCTCATATGACTTGTGTTGTTAGGCAGCCTTACCTGGAAGTGGCTGAGCTATGCCAGTTGATGCACAGGTAGTCTGAGTGCCAATGAAACATTTTGGGAACTGGAAAGTGTTTGTGCCATGGGGGTTATGCTGGAGCACCTAGTGACCATCTGGCACCAGATTGCCTTGCTATGTCACCGAGAGAGAGAACCCATAACCATGACTGTCTTCATACAAAGGGAAATATTCTCTCCCAATACTTCACCTGAGCAAAGGACCATCCTGAAGCTTCCATCAAAGTTGTGGTCCCAATCAATGCAGTGGAAGGAAAGGCAGAGTGACATTGTCGTGCTGGTTGTGGATACCACACCCTTCCATTTGTCCATCCACATGGTGCATTCACCTGCTTGCATTGGCAGGAAATAACACTACTTTGGGGGCTTACTTGCTATCCTGATGTCAAAACAATTGACAATCAGACTGATTATTTACTGTAGACAGGACTTGGAAAACCTGTGTAGGGGTCTGTGTCTGACCTGCTGAGATAACTACACAGGTGAATGGGGCAGATGCAGTCTGAAGATAGACAGTCATAGAGGTTCAGAGGGAGAGCAGGAAATGTAGTCAGTCTTTTAATAGTGGGAGAAAGGGTAGGCTCTATTTTAAAAAGGTTTTTTTGGGGGCGCCTGGGTGGCGCAGTCGGTTAAGCGTCCGACTTCAGCCAGGTCACGATCTCGTGGTGTGTGAGTTCGAGCCCCGCGTCGGGCTCTGGGCTGATGGCTCAGAGCCTGGAGCCTGTTTCCAATTCTGTGTCTCCCTCTCTCTCTGCCCCTCCCCCGTTCATGATCTGCCTCTCTCTGTCCCAAAAATAAATAAAAACGTTGAAAAAAAAAATGAAAAAAAAAAAAAAGTTTTTTTTTTTTTTTTCCTGACAGGAAAGAGCCGGAAAATGAAACTAGGTGGAAATGCAGTTTTTTGATCCGTGACCTACTATGTGATGACATGTGCTTCCGGAGCCTGGGAATTGGCTCTGGGAATCCTTACCAATGGTCGTCATGGGGATGGTCATCCACGGTCTTGACAATGGCGCTCTGGAACTATTTTGTGCAGCTTGCGTGAATCCAGAGGAATCTTTCCCTAATTCTGATGGCAGTGTAGTTAGTTAGTTAGTTCTTGGACATGGCTATACATGGCATCAACTTGGTCATATAAGTTATCATGAAGTTCACTCAATCAGTAAAGAAAGGGTTAAGGATTCCTTTCTAAAATACTGTTGCAAAGGGGGTCAGTCCCTGCCTGCTATTTGGAGCATTCCAAATCTCATTAAGGGCCAAGGACAATGATTCTGGATGTTCCAGGCCAGTTTCCAGGCGGATTTTTCCTGAAGGAATTTTGTGTCTAGTTTTTCATGTTCCATATCTGTTCCCCTAATCCACATATCCTCATAGTCCTCTTCTGTGATGATTAAGGATGATGTGGGGTATGAAATTCTAATTATCACCCCCAAGTCTTTGCAAGTACGTAGTTTGTCTATGTGCTGAAGTGAGTTCCTTGGTCTGGCTAAATCCATAATGGAATGGCAAATCCAGGAACCATCTCAGGCATTACATTCTTTACCACAGTTGTGGCATTGGCATGTCCAGTCAGACAGCATCAGTCCATCCACCAAACATGCGGCCATTAACCAAAGAGGAAGCCAATTTGTCAAATCCATCTGGAGAGCCCCAGTGGGCAGGGAGGGGCTAGAGGGACTCCCTGGGGCCTGCTGATAGATATTATACAAAACTTGGAGAGATTTACAAGTAGTGCCCTGGGAAATAATTTAGTCAGAGGTTTAGTGGATGCCTGGGAAGAACTCGCTGTCTCTCAGTTTCTTAATTATCCCATCTGATGGGGTTGGTGCAAGACCAAAGGAGAGAAGAAAGGGGCCTCAGGAGGCCCACTCAACCCCAATGTACACCCCATCTGATCATTATCTGTCCACCTGTCTTTTCCCATTGTGAGGAACTTACATGATAAACAATAGTCCAAGTCAGGGAAAAAGGCAGGCTTCTAAAGTGAAGGAAAGGACAGGGGCCTCTGATCTTGGCTGTGTATTTGACAGCCTTGTGAGCTCTGTCAGTCGCTGGAGACACAGTGGCAGTCTCCTCACGGTTTGGGCTGGAGAGTGACTGTTAGCAATTTTAGCAGAAAGATCAGTTGCGTATAATAGGGCAGCAATTATAGGCAGGCTGGAAAAATGTCCTCTGTCCTCTGGTACTCATGGCGGTTAGGACCTGTGGGATTTCCAGAGGGTGCCAACAGCCCTGAAGACTCCAGCGTACGTCTGGAATGCCTGTGAACAGTGGCGGTCTTTCCCTTTGCAGATGTGCAAGCTTGGGAAAACCTGGGAGCCCAGTGGCTTAGACTGATTTTACAGCAGGCAGAGAGGACGCCTGGAGTACTTCTAGTAGGGACACTGGCCTGAGTGGTTCCTATGTTTCCCCACATACAGAAGCTGTCACAAAATACAAGTCAGGGTGGGGCACCTGGGTGGCTCAGTTGGTTAAGCTATGGACCTCAGCTCAGGTCATGATCTCGCAGTTTGTGAGTTCAAGCCCCACATCGGGCTCTGTACTGACAGCTCAGAGCCTGGAGCCTACTTCAGATTCTAGGTCTCTCCCTCTCTCTAACCCCCCCCCCCCGCTCACGCCCTGTGTCTTTCAATAAGAAATAAATGTTAAAAAAAATTTTTTTTAAATAGAACTCAGGTTGACCACCAGATATCCCAGAAACCATTCCTGTAGCTGAGGGCAATCGTGTGGAATGAAGTAGGGTCTCCCCTTTCAAATTTTTTTAATGTTTATTTATTTTTGAGAGAAAGAGTGTGAGTGGGGGAGGAGCGGAGAGAGAGGGGGACACAGAATCTGAAGCAGGCTCCAGGCTCTGAGCTGACAGCACAGAGCCCGATGCAGGGCTCAAACTCACAACCAGCGAAATCATGACCTGAGCTGAAGTAGGACGCCCACCAACTGAGCCACCCAGTACCCCAGGTCTCCCTTTTTAGGGAGGGGAGTGGAATAACCCAATTTAAACTGTTAACATGACACAAGATGATGGGCGGGTTGGTCAGTGTCCTGTTGGTAGGTGGTGGGCCTGGAAATTACAAACTTGTCAGAGAGGAATACAGAGGTGAGTGGGGATCCTAATGTATCCAGACAGCAGTTGTGGGGGTGCAAGCATGCAGTGGGGCCTGATGGCCCAAGGTCTAATTTTCATGGGAAGAAAGTTATAGGACATATCCGAGAGGCACAGGTTGTCGCAGGATACCTGTAGCCACTCCATTTCCATGGAATGAGAGGTGAAACATGTTATTGATATTCAGACAGATGAGAGTTCGGGGTGTGCACAGAGCTAATATTAACACTTTAAAGTAGGTTAATGACTCTGAAAGCCACGAAAAGAAATCTGTGGCAGCATCAGGTAGGGGTGAGGGGCTCACAGAGACAGAGCAAAGCATTGAAGTTAGGGGTCCTTGGGAAGCAGTAGCCAGGTTTCCTTAGAAGCTTATGCAACTGCATTTTTGTACCAGTGAGAGGGATGTGAAAAAATGACAAGACACTTTGTGGGGAATTTTGAAGGACTGTGACATAGTCCTCGTTGGCAGTAGCAGTTTGCAACCGTGGACATTAAGAAGACAGGAGGGTGTATGGCCCTGTCTGGCTGGTGCTTTAAGAGGGTGGGGGAGTCTGCAAGGGCTCCCTGAGTCCTTTGGTAATAGAGTGACAAGTCACGGACATACGAAACAAGAGTGCAGCCTTGGGTGAAGGCACAGAATGTAAGTTGGCTTCAAGAACTTGGAGTAATATTGAGCCCAACTTAGTTGCCTCCCCCAAGCATACATGAAAAGAGAACTTGTGAATCAGAGTGCAATGGCATTGACAAGAAAGTCGAGATGTTCATTCCAGTAATGCATCTTCATCACCAGGAATTGAGGCATGAGCAAAAGCCCAGTTAGGGACAAAAGATGGGCGGGGGGTGGGGTGTAATAGATGACAAAAGACTTTATGGTTCCTACATTGTACAAATCAGTAGCTTTGCCTTCTGAATCAAATTCTATTCTTTCTTTACTCACAAGATCGGGGTGTTACACGGTGAGGAGGTAAAGCAAGAACATCCTGCGGTAACAGAGTCTATCACAGGGTCAGGTCCTCCCTCTGCAGCAAGACAGGGCATCTGGATACTGATGGGTGGGGGCAGTTCCTTTCTCAGGCCCCCTGAGCACAGGCTCTGCACTGGGGGCAATCCATCCTCTTGTGCATGTGAGGCCCAGACACTAGTGGGCACATCTTTAAGACTCATCCTCTGAGGAGCACTTTGAATGGAGGTGGGTCTCCATTAGGGAAAGGGGGAAGCTTGAGGTGTGGTCTGATGGCAGGGAAATGAGAACACCTTATTGTCCCTCCTGCATTTTGGATATTAACTCCTTTTCAATATTTTTTATTGTAATGTCTACCCTCCCATAGACTGCCTTCCAGCTCTGCAAATATTTGCTTGCCCCTTTTCTAGTATGGTGTAGTCCCCCTTGCCTGCTTTGTTCTCTGTGACTTTGCTTTTATATCAAATCAATCATTCTCAAGTGAATGTCATCACGTTTATCTTTCATGTTTTCTTTGAAGGCATTTAGGTTCAAGTGTTCTTCTTAATCCTTCATCCATTTTGAGATTTTTTTTGTGTCGACGTATATGTATGAAGCAAGATTATGGCCAAATGTTATTATTTTGCATGTATATATCAGTACTATTTTTTAATTTTTACTTTGTTTTTGAGGGAGAGACACAGATCATGAGTAGGGAGGCACAGAGATAGAGGCAGAAACAGAATCCAGGCCCTGAGCTGTCAGCAGGAGCCTGATGTGAGGCTGGAACCCACCAACCATGAGATCATGACCTGAGTGGAAGTGGGATGCTTAACTTAACGAGCCACACAGGTGCCCCTAGTCAACACCATGTTTAAGAGACACTATCCTACGCCCACTGTGCATTGTTGGAAATCTCGTGGAGGATTCACTGACTGCATCTGCAAACTTCTACTTCTGGGCTCCGCAATGAGCTCCACTGGCCTAAATGTCTCATTTGATGCCAGCAGCACACTGTTGTGGTTAATGTACCTCTGCAATATCTTTATAAAGAGAGAAGTGTGATGTCTCCAGGTTCTTTCGACGTCATGATTGTTTTGTTGCTTCCATGTGTTGTGTGCTTTCATATGAATTAGTATCTTTTTCAGATTCCTTAAAAAACTCATTGGCATTTTTATTGACATAAAAAGATAAACATAAAAATAACATAAAAAGATAAAGCAGACAGAAAATAGAGACTATCACAAATACAGAAAACAAATCAATTACATAAAAATTTGTATTTGGAAAAGTAACTAAATTTGAAACAAATAGGTAGCCTGGGGAAATAGGGAAGACTCAAACAAATGCAATCAGAATTGAAAGAGGAGACATAACTGAACTAAAGACATGAAAAGGATCATTAAAGAAAAACTTAGGTATTTATAGGCCAACAATTAGATCACCAAGAAGAAATTACACATTTTATGCCATAATGTAGTCCACCAAGACTGTTTCATGGAAAAATACAAAATGAACAAAAGAAAAATTAGTAAGATTTCTCTATCTAAAACCTCACCCTCCAAGAAATCTGCATAGGAGTTCATGGCTTTATTAAAACTTCTACTAAGTATTTAAAGAGGAATTAATGCCAATATTTCTCGAAACTGTTACAAAACACTTATAAAAAACAGCACTCCCAAATGCATTTTGTGAGGACAGCATTGCTCTCACACCAAACCAAAGAGGGACACCAGAAGAAGGGAAAATACAGGTCACTATCTCAAATGAACATACATGCAAAATTCCTTCACAAAATCTGAGCATACTGAATTCAACAGAACACTGAGAGGATCATACAACATAATCCCGGGTGATTCACTCCAGGGATGATGCAAGGATCCTTCAACATACACAGATGCATAAATGTGATGTCCTCCATTACCCGAGGGAATGATTGAATCAAAGCCATTATTAATTGATTCAAAAAAACATTAGACAAAATTCAACACATGTTCATCATTAAAAAGAACCCAATTAAAAAGGAACTGAAGGAAACTACCTCCATTGATCATGGCCACTATGAAAAGCCCACACCTGACAGCATATTGAACGGTAAAATGCTGAAGGCTTTCCTGTCAAATCAGGAGCCAGGCAATGATGGTCACCCCTAACATAAGCATTCCCCATGGTAATGTGAAGAATACATATGCCACCTCAAACTATGTCATCTTGTCACACTGCTTATTTGGATGAAAGTCACTTGAGAAATAGTCCAAGTACACTCAGACTCTCCATTGTCCCTTGACAAAGGATATAAATCTCCCTCCCGTGTACCAAGAGGGAAGAACCATCGTTAGCACCAGAATAAGAAACACAGGGACAAGAAGGCTATGCAAACAAACCTACTTACTTGGTGACTAACATAATACTCCAAACTTAACTCTTGCCAAATCCAATGTTTTGTTGTCTGAAAATCACAAGTGCCACCTGCTTTGTCCTTTCTCTCGGTGTCATATCATTAGGAAGGCCATGCACTTACAAAATGAAATTGATTCTCTCCTGTAGATATGTCTTATGTCAATTGAATCCTTACACTGGCTAAATCCCAGAAGAAAAGAAGGGAAAAGCTTTCTTCTCCTACAACTGCAAGACGTAACCAGAAAAAAATAGGGAATAAAAAAAATAAAAGACATTTAAATCAGTAAGGAGGAAGGAAAATTACTTGTTTGCAGGTGACATTGATCTCAAACATAACAAAACCCTAGAGATACCACAAAAAATATTAGAACCAGTTTTTTGAAATGAGGAAAAGAGCAGGATGCAAAATGAACAAAGAAAATAAATAAAAATAAACCACCTGTGATTCTACACACCAGCATGAAAATACATGCAAAAAAAATAACAAAATTATACAAGTGAAAATGGCACAGAATAAAGTATTTTGGGTTAAACTTCAAAAAGTATGCAAAATACTTGTAGAGTGAAAATGATCGATGTGGATGAAAGACCTGTAAAAATGCACACAGGACTGCAAATACACTTGTACTTACTGAATACAATCATTCAAATTGTCACAGCACCATTTACACAAACTAAACTACAAGTGCGTCCCTAACCCTGTTGTTCACTTTTAAAGAATCAAATCTAAGACTGGAGCTTCATATATATGTCAGAGCACATGCAAATGGGGTGCTCTCTATGGTGATACAACCAGCCCATCCCAGACCCTGCAGCAGGGAGAGGAGCCCCAACCCCGGGAGTCCCAGGTGTTCCCATTCTCTGATCAGGACAGAACAGACACCTCACCATGGAGTTTGTGTTTGGCTGGGTGTTCCTGGTTGCTCTTTTAAAACGTAATTCATGGTGAACGAGAGACGCCGAGTATGTGAGTGGATATGAGTGAGACCAGTAGATGTGTGACAGTTTCCTGACCAAGATGTCTTATGTCTGCAGGTGTCCAGTGGGACGTGCAGCTGGTGGAGTCTGGGGGAGACCTGGTGCAGCCTGGGGGGGTCCCTGAGACTCACCTGTGTAGCCTCTGGATTCACCTTCAGTAGCTATGGAATGAGCTGGGTTTGCCAGGCTCCAGGAAAGGGGCTGCAGTGGGTCTCAGAAATTAGTAGTGGAGGTAGCACATACTACGCAGACTCCATGAAGGGCCGATTCACCATCTCCAGAGACAACGCCAAGAACACGCTGTATCTGCAGATGAACAACCTGCGGGCCGAGGACAAGGCCACATATTACTGTGCAAGAGACAGGGTGAGGGGACCTCGCTGGGAGCCCAGACACAAACCTCCCTGCAGGAGGGGATCAGCACCGCCAGGGGGCGCACACTATGCACAATTCTGCTTTGTGTTGCCAGGAGCAGGTGCAGATGGAGGTTACAGGCAGGTTTCCTCTCAGGGTCCGGGGCTTCCTGTCCACACAGCAGTTTCTCCAGGGAGCCTCTCTGGTCACAGGATTCTGTGTTTATCTATTAACTCTCTGAATTAGCAACTGTGTTGTCATAGGAAAATTACCCTAACATGCACAAAGACACAGTTGTTTGCATTGCTTACTCCTGTCACTCAGTATGAGTGAATTGCAGATTTCCTGAGGCACAATAGCTGAACATTTACATGAGTCCCAGATGCACTCCCTGTGCAGCCAGGACCACAAGCTCCCACAGCTCCCCATTATCTTCACCCAGCCCTTGTCCCAATCAAACAACGTGACACTTCCTTCATGGCACTTTGCATTCAGGACTTTAAATGAGCTACAGCTTTATTCAATTCCTCTAAACAAGAGATAAATCATCTGCATGTATTGGTCAGGATTCCCTCAAGCAACAAAACCCAAAGCACACTGGTTTCCATGACAAAATATGTTGAGAAGTCCCATGATCTACTGTCACAAGTTGGGGAGCCAGGAAAACCAGTGGTATAATTCTCGCCTGATTCTGAACTAGTGTCTAGTCTCAGAACCTGCAGAGCCTATGATGTAACTCTAAGAACAAGGGCAGGAGGACACCAATGTTCCAGTTCAAACAAGCACATGGGAAGTAAAAATGAGGGAATTCTTCCTCCCTCTGCATCGGATTCTACTCAGAACTATGATGGAATGGGTGATGCCCAGGCATAAAGAAACCATGGATGGAAATGCCAATCTCTTCTGGAAACTCATCACAGACATACACAGAAACAGTCGTGAATCTGGACATCCATGACGCAGTCAGAAACAATAACACATTAAAAAATTATTCACCACGGGGCGCCTGTGTGGCTTGGTCGGTTAAGCGTCCGACTTCGGCTCAGGTCATGATCTCACAGTCTGTGAGTTCGAGCCCCGCGTCGGGCTCTGTGCTGACTGCTCAGAGCCCGGAGCTGTTTCAGATTCTGGTTCTCCCTCTCTCTCTGCCCCTCCCCTGTTCATGCTCTGTCTCTCTCTGTCTCAAAAATAAATAAACGTTTAAAAAAAAATTATTCACCATGACCAAGTGGGATTTATACCTGGGATGCAGGGCTGGCTCAATATCTGTAAAACAATTAACGTGATTCATCGCATCAGTAAAAGAAAGGACAGGAACCAGATGATCCTCTCCATAGATGCAGAGAAAGCATTTGACAAAATACAACATCCTTTCTTGATAAAAACCCTCAAGAAAGTAGGGATAGAAGGACCATACCTCGAGATCATAAAAGCCATCTATGAACGACCCAATGCTAATATCATCTTCAATGGGGAAAAACTGAGAGCTTTCTCCCTAAGGTCAGGAACAAGACAGGGATGTCCACTCTCGCCACTGTTATTCAACATAGTATTGGAAGTCTTCGCCACTGCAATCAGACAACACAAAGAAATAAAAGGCATCCAAATCGGCCAGGAGGCGGTCAAACTTTCACTCTTCACAGATGACATGATACTCTATATGGAAAACCCAGAAGACCCCACCAAAAAACTGCTAGAATTGATTCATGAATTCAGCCAAGTGGCAGGATATAAAATCAACGCAGAGAAATCAGTTGCATTCCTACACCAACAATGAAGCAACAGAAAGAGAAATCAAGGAATCTATCCCATTTACAGTAGCACCAAAAACCATAAAACACCCAGGAATAAATCTAACCAAAGAGGTGAAAAATATTTACACTGAAATCTATAGAAATCTTATAAAAGAAATGAAGAAGACAAAATATGGAAAAAGATTCCATAGTCCTGAATAGGAAGAACAAATATTGTTAAAATGCCAATAGTACCAAAAGCAATCTACATATTCAATCCCGATCAAAGTGACACCAGCATTCTTCACAGAGCTAGAAAAAATAATCCCAAAATTTGTATGGAACCAGAAAAGCCACCGAATAGCCAAAGAAATCTTGAAAAAGAAATCCAAAGCAGGAGGCATCACAATCCCAGACTTCAAGGCATACTTCAAAGCTGTAATCATCAAGACAGTATGGTACTGGCACAAGAACAGACACTCAGGGGCATCTGAGTGGATCAGTCTGTTAAGCATCCGACTTTGATTCAGGTCACGATCTGGCAGTTCGTGAGTTAGAGTCCCACATCACGCTGTGTGCTGACAGCTCAGAGCCTGAAGCCTGCTTGGAATTCTGTGTCTTCCTCTCTCTCTGACTCTCCCCCACTAATGCTCTGTCTCTGTCTCTGAAAACTAATAAATAAATGCCAAAAAAATTAAAAAAAAAAAAACAAGAACAGACACTCAGATCAATGGAACAGAATACAAAATTCAGCAATGGACCCACAAATGTATGGCCAACTAATCTTTGACAAAGCAGGGAAGACTATCCAATGGAATAAAGACAGTGTCTTAAGCAAGTGGTGCTGGGAAAACTGGACAGCGACATGCAGAAGAATGAACCTGGACCACTTTCTTACACCATACACAAAAATAAACTCAAAATGGATGAAAGACCTCAATTTAAGTCAGGAGGCCATCAAAATCCTCGAGCAGAAAGCAGGCAAAAAATTCTTTGGTCTTGGCCACACCAACTTCCTACTCAACACGTCCCAGGAGGCAAGGGAAAAAAAAGCAAAAATGAACTCCTGGGACCTCATCAAAATCAAAAGTTTCTGCATAGTGAAGGCAACAATCAGCAAAACTAAAATTCAACTGACAGAATGGGAGAAGATATTTGCAAATGACATCTCAGATAAAGAGTTAGTATCCAAAATCTATAAGAATTTATCAAACTCAACACCCAAAACACAATCCAGTGATGAAATGGGCAAAAGACATGAATAGACACTTCTCCAAAGAAGACATCCAGATGGCCAACCGACACATGAAAAAATAGCCAAAGTATGGAAAGAGCCAAATGTCCATCGATGGATGAATGGATAAAGAAGTGGTAAATATATACAATGGAGTATTACTCGGCAATCAAAAAGAGTGAAATCTTGCCATTTGCAACTATGTGGATGGAACTACAGGGTATTATGCTAAGTGAAATGAGTCAGTCAGAGAAAACAAAACTCATATGACTTCACTCATATGAGGACTTTAAGAGACAAAACAGATGAACATAAGGGAAGGCAAACAAAAATAACATGAAAACATGGAGGGGACAGAGCATAAGAGACTCATAGATATGGAGAACAAACAGAGGGCTACTGGAGGGGTTGTGGAAGGGGGATGGGCTAAACTGGTAAGGGGCACTAAGGAATCTACTCCTAAAATCATTGTTGCACTATATGCTAACGAATTTGGATGTTAATTTTTAAAACTAAAAATAAATACTAATTTAAAATTAAAAAATTAAAATATTGTAAGAGAAAATAATGTGCAATCATGCTGTTGAGGTAAATATTTCTTAAAGATTATGCCAAAGCCTCCATTAATAAAGGTAAAAATCCAAAACTGAAAAAAAAAAGAATTCTTCTAATTGTCACACTGCCATCCACACAAACTAATATTGAAGTGCGTCCCTACCCTGTCATTCACTTTTACAGAATCAAATCTAAGTCTGAAGCTTGATATATATGTCAGAGGACATGCAAATGAAGCCTTCTCTGTGCCGATAAAACCAACCCAGCCCGACCGTGCAGCTGGGAGACGAGCCCCAGCCCCAGGAGTCCCAGGTGTTCCCATTCTGTGATCAGCACAGAACACACACACCTCACCATGGAGATTGTGCTGGGCTGGGTGTTCCTGGTTGCTCTTTTAAAAGGTAATTCATGATGAACGAGGGACACTGAGTCTGTGAATGGATATGAGTGAAACAGTGGATGTGTGACAGTTTCCTGACCAACATGTCTTGTGTCTGCAGGTGTCCAGTGTGACGTGCAGCTGGTGGAGTCTGGGGGAGACCTGGTGAAGCCTGGGGGGTCCCTGAGACTCACCTGTGTGGCCTCTGGATTCACCTTCAGTAGCTATGGAATGAGCTGGGTCCGCCAGGCTCCAGGGAAGGGGCTGCAGTGGGTCTCAGCAATTAGTTATAATGGAGGTAGCACATACTACGCAGACTCCGTGAAGGGCCGATTCACCATCTCCAGAGACAACGCCAAGAACACGCTGTATCTGCAGATGAACAGCCTGAAGACCGAGGACACGGCCACATATTACTGTGCGAAAGACACAGTGAGGGGACGTCACTGCGAACCCAGACACAAACCTCCCTGCAGGAGGGGACCAGCACCACCAGGGGGCGCACACTATGCACAATTATCCTTTGTGTTCCCAGGCGCAGGTGCAGATGGAGGTTACAGGCAGGTTTCCTGTCAGGGTCTGGGGCTTCCTCTCCACACAGCAGTTTCCCCAGGGAGCCTCCCTGGTTATATGATTCTGTGTTTACCTATTAACTTTCTGAATTAGCAACTGGGTTGTCATAGGGAAACTAGACTAATGTGCACAAAGACACAGTTGTTTGCACTTGCTTACTCCAGTCCCTCAACATGAGTGAATTACAGATTTCCTGAGGCACAACAGCTGCACATTTACAGGATTCCCAGATGCACTCCCTGTGCAGCCAGGACCTCAGGATCCCACAGCTCCTCCTCATCCTCATCCAGCCCTTGTCCCAGTCAACCAACCTGACACTTTCTTCATAGCCCTTTGCTACTCAGGACTTTAAATGAGCTACAGCTTTATTCAATTACTCTAAAAGAGAGACAAACAATCTCCATGTATTAGTCAAGACTCCCCTGAGGAACACAACCCAAATGTCATTGGTTTCCATAACTAAATATGTTGAGAAGTCCCATCATCTACTGTCACAAGCTAAAGACCCAGGAAAACCAGTGATGTAACTTTTGTCTGATTCTGAACTAGTGTCTAGTCTCAGAACGTGGAGAGATGATGATGTAACTCTCAGAAAAAGGGCCAGAGGAGACCAATATTCCAGTTCAAACAAGCACATGGGAAGTAAAAATGAGGGAATTCGTCCCCCATCTGCATCAGATTCTATTCACAAACTTAATGGAATGGGTGGTGCCCAGGCAGAAAGAAACCATGGATGGAAATGCCAATCTCTTCTGGAACACATCACAGACGTCCACAGAAACCGTGGTGAATCTGGGCACCCATGACGCAGTCAAGATAACCTATGAAGTTAATCATGACAAGTCAACCTCCTGTAAACGTGGAGCTCAAAGACTGAAGATTTAAAAGTCGATCCCATCATTGGGGTGGAGCCTGGTGGGCACAGCAGTGCTCCTGTGGAGGAGGGCAGAGGCCCATAAGGGGAACTGTGGTCTGAGTATCCCCTGGGTCGCATGGGCAGAGACAATTCCCTTCGTGGAGTGCATTTGGGAGAAGGAGTATTGCCTCTCATAGGACAGGAGAGCTAACAGGCACCATTAAAATTCCCTGATCATTAGCACAGGAGCCTCTTCTGAGAGCAGCTAGCTGGACACTGCCTTCTGGTTGTTCTTCACCATGTACTCCAAGCCCCTAGTGTTCATGCAACTGCCCATCCGGGGTAAACCAGCTCCAGGCACAGCACATCAAGACCCTCTCCCAGAGGATCAGTGGTGTCCCTGTATGTTCATACAATTTGGAGTTTTCAAACCCAGCTAGAGCTCCTGAGATAAAACATAAGAGCCCTGTGCCACCAGATGGGCCAATGGCTTGGACGCAGACAGGGTGAAAGCAATTCTGACGGAAGCCTGGGACCCACAAGTGTTCTCTCTGTGTGATGGCTTCCGGAACAGGGGAGGCTGGGAACTCCAACTCCTGGGACTAGAGAGGGAGCTGATGCCAATATTTCCTCCCACCAATCAGGATGGACAGGTTTCACTCAGCAGCACAGCATCCCCAGTGGAAGCTGAGCCACTAACACCAAGCTCCACCTACTCCAGCCCCCATCAAGTGCTTGCTTACTAGGAAAGAGTGCCTGGCAACCAGACCACCACTGCACCCCTTCCTCCAAAGACCACCATAAACCCCCACACGAGCCAAGTCAGCTGATTACAGTGAGGCATATCCTCACCTCTAGGGGAGATAGGAATTAGCCTCTTTTAACAAGCAGACCAAACTCACCTACTTAAAACTCACAACACTGGGCACAATGTCCAACACTCCCCACTGGAGGCAAGGAGAAACTCTGCAGAGGACTCTCCTGAGGGACAGAGCAGCCAAAACACGACAGCACAGTGCCACGGAACATAAAACAAATGCTTCATGAAGTGTCAGGCGCTGGACAGTATGTGAACACTTATCAATAAAGATTCTACTCTAGAAGCAGAAAAGGTAACAGGATTTTCTAAAACATTTAAGAAGGCAGAGACATAGACAACAACATGATGGACGAATTCATACTAAAAGAAAAAATGATAAAAGCTCATTGTGAGGGATATAATTAAAACACATAAACTAAATTGCCTCAAACAGAATTTCTAAAAACTCTCATAATGAAACAGGATTTTCAAAAATGTATCATAAGGATACTAGCTGTGCTTGAGGAAAATATATGAGACATGAGGGATACCCTTCCTGCAAACAGAAAAGACCTAAAAACTAGTCAGCATGAAATTTTTTTTTAATTTTTCTTTCCAACGTTTTTTATTTATTTTTGGGACAGAGAGAGACAGAGCATGAACGGGGGAGGGGCAGAGAGAGAGAGGGAGACACAGAATCGGAAACAGGCTCCAGGCTCCGAGCCATCAGCCCAGAGCCCGATCGGGGCTCGAACTCACGGACCGCGAGATCGTGACCTGGCTGAAGTCAGACGCTTAACCGACTGCGCCACCGAGGCGCCCCCGAAATTTTAAATGTTGTAACCAAGATGTGAAACTGACTGGATATAATGACCTCAAGGCTGAAAGAAGCAGATGAATGAGGAAGGGACATAGAAGATAAAATTATGGGGGAAATGAAGTTGGAAGGAAGAGGATATTTAAAATATTGCATCACAAACGTACACTTAGGAAAATCAGC
Source organism: Prionailurus bengalensis (assembly GCF_016509475.1). Lineage (NCBI taxonomy): Eukaryota > Metazoa > Chordata > Mammalia > Carnivora > Felidae > Prionailurus > Prionailurus bengalensis. The sequence continues at coordinate 148,277,024 of NC_057355.1, read as the reverse complement.
AACTCCATAAACTGTAATAGCATTCTTTTCAAAGGAGCCCCAAAAGAATAAGAGGGAGAAAAGGGGGGATACATTTTAGCTGAGTGAATTATAGTGAAAATTTCCACAAGCTGGGGAAGGAAATAGACATTCACATGTAGGAGGCAAAGAGAACACTCATTAAAATAAAAAATAAAATAAAAAGCAGGCCAACACTGAGACATATCATAGGAAAATGCCAAAATATCCAGATAAAGAAAAACCATAAAAGCATCAACACAAAAGAAGTTGCTAACTAACAAGGGAAGATTAAAAAAAAAAAAAACTATGGCAGATGTCTCTACAGAAACCTTCATGCAAGTAGGGAGTGGCATCATATCCTCAACATGCGCATTTGAAAATTATGCAGCTAAGAATACTTTCTCCAGTAAGGCAGTCATTCAGATACAAGGAGTGATAGAATTTCCCAGACAAATAAAACCAAAGGAGTTCAGGCCTCTAAATCAGCCCTGCGAGAAATTAAAGGGGACCCTTTGACTGGGAAAGGAAGACTAAAAGTAACAAAGACTAGAAATAAACAGAGAAAATCTCCAGAAACAATGACTTTGGAGGTAATACTATGGCACTAAGTTTATATCTATCCATAATTACTGTGAATGTAAATGGGCAAAATGCTCCAATCAAAAGACATAGGATACCAGAATGGATAAAAAAAAATACAAGATCCTTCTATACACTGCACACGATTGACTCATTTTCAACCTAAAACACCTGTAGATTGAAAGTGAGGGGAGGGTGAACAATTTATCATGCTAATGGACGTCAAAAGAAAGTTGTAGTACCACACTCATATCACACTAACTAGTTTTCAAACCAAAGTTTGTTACAAGAGATCAGGAAGGCAGTATATCATCATAAAGGGGTCTATCCAACAAGAAGATCTGAAGCTTTAAATATTTATACCCCAAAAATGTAAGCACTGAAATATGTAACTCAATTACTAAGAAACATAAAGAAACTCATTGATAATAGACAATAGTAGTAATAGAGAACGTTAACACTCCACTGACAACAATGGAAAGACAATCTAAGCTGAAAATCAATAAGGAAACAATGGCTTTGAAAGACACATGGACTGAATGGACTTAACAGATATATTCACAACATTCCATCCTAAAGCACCAGAATACACATTCTTTTTGAGTGCGCATGGAACATTCTCCAGAACAGACCACATACTATGTCACAAATCAGCCCTCTACAAGTACAAAAAGACTGAGATCATTCCATGCGTATTTTCAAACCACAACACTATGAAACTTGAAGTCGACCACAAGAAAAGTTTGGGCAACACCACCAATACATTAGGTTAAAGAACATTGTAGTAAAAGCTGAATGAGATTTTCAGGAAATTACAGAAGCAATAAAAAATACATGGAAGCAAATGAAAATGAAAACATGCCAGTTCCAAACCATCTGGATGCAGCAAAGTTGATGTAAGAGTGAAATATATAGCAGTACAGGCCAAACTCAAGAAAGAAGAAAGGTCTCAAACACACAACCACTTTACAACTAAAGGAGCTAGAAAAAGAACAACAAATGAACCCTAAAGCCAGCAGGAACAGGTAAACAAAAAAGATTAGAGCAGAAATAAATGATATAGAAAGAAAGAACAACAGTAGAACAGATGAATGAAACTATAAGTTGGTTTTTGTAAGAATAAATAAAAATGATAAACCCATGGTCAGACTTGGCAAAAACAAAAGAGAAGGGACAAAAGTAAATAGAATTTGAGGAGATATCGTGACTGACACCACAGAAATACAACTATGAGAAATAGTTTGGAGATTTATATGCCAACAAATTGGGCAATCTGGAAGAAATGGATAAATTCCCAGAATAATGTAAACTACCTAAACTGAAAAAGGAAGAAATAGAAAACGGGAACAGACTGATAATGAGCAAAGAAATTGAATCATTAATCAAAAATCTACTGACACACAAAAATCCAGGGCCAGATAGGTTCACAGGTGAATTCTACCAGATATTTAAGAAGAGTGTCAAATATTCTATTTAAGTAGAATAGAATATTCCTGTCTTCACAAACTGTTCCAAATAATAGAAATGGAAAGAAAACTTCCAAATTCATTCTATAAGATCAGTATGATCACGGTTCCAAACCAGATTAAACCCCACTAAAAATGAGACTTACAGGCCACTAGCCCTAATGAGCAAGAATGCAACAATTGTCAAGAAAATACTTGCAGGGGCGCCTGGGTGGCTCAGTCGGGTAAGCGTCCGACTTTGGCTCAGGTCGTAATCTTACAGTCTGTGAGTTCGAGTCCCGTGTCGGGCTCTGTGCTGAGAGCTCAGAGCCTGGAGCCTGTTTCAGATTCTGTGTCTCCCTCTCTCTGCCCCTCCCCCATTCATGCTCTGTCTCTCTCTGTCTCAAAAATAAATAAACGTTAAAAAAAGAAGATAGAGAATACTTGCAAATTGAATCCACCAATACATTAAAAGGATCCTTTAACGTGACCAGGTGGGATTTATTCCTTGGCTGTAAGGGTGGTTCAATAGTCACAAATAAATCAATGTAATACATACCATCAATCAGAGAAAGGATACGAATGATATGACCCTCTCAATAGATGCAAAAAAAAATTGACATAGTACAGCATTCTCTCTTGATAAAACCCTCAACAAGGGGTAGAGGAAACACACCTCAACATCATAAAGTCCGTACATGAAAACCCCACAGCTAATATCCTCAGTGGGGAAAAGAAACCTTTTCCTCTACTGTCAGGAACACAAGAGGGATGTCCACTCCCATCATTCTACTTAACACAGGACTTGAAGTCTTATCCTCAAAAACAGACAACAAAATAAATAAATAAATAAATAAATAAATAAATAAATAAATAAATAAATAAATAAAGGCATTCAAGTTAGGAAAGAAGTCAAACATTCCCTCTTCACAGATAACATGACACTCTATATAAAAAACTCAAGACTCCACCAAAATATTGCAAGAACTGATTCACAAATTCAGCAAAGTCACAAGATACAGTATCAACATACTGAAATCTGCTGCATTTCTACACAGCAATAATGAAGAAACAGAAAGAAAAAGAAAAAAACTATCCATCCCGTTTACAACTGCACCAAATATAATAGGATACCTAAAGAGTTAAAATATCTATACTCTGAAGACGCTAAAAACGGTGAAAGAAACTGAGGATGACACAAAGAAATGGAAACACCTTCAATGTTCATGGATTTAAGGAGCAAGGAGTGTTGAAATGTCTATGCTACACAAAGAAACGGGAGACTTCATGATTATGGATTTCATGCTATATTACAAAGCTGTACTTATCAAGACAGTAAGCTACAAGCACAAAAGAGACACATAGATCAAGAGAACAGAATAGTAAACCCAGATATGGACTCACAAATGTATGGCCACCTCATCTTGGATGAAGTAGGAAAGACTATGTAATGGGAAAAAAGACAGCCTTGTCAACAAAGGGTGTTGGGAAAACTGGACCAGAACATGCAGAAGAATGCAACTGAACCACTTTCTTACTCCATACACAAAAATAAATCCAAATGGGTGAAAGACCTAAATGTGAGACAGGAGACCATCAAATCCTAGAGGAGAACACAGGCAGCAACCTCCTGGACATCGGACATAGCAACTTCTTACTAGACGTGTCTCGAGAGGCAAGGGAAACAAAAGCAAACTTGAACTACTGGGACCTCATCAAAATAAAAACCTTCTGCACAGCTAAAGAAACAATCAACGAATCTAAAAGGCATTCTACAGAAATTAAAAAGGTATTTGCAAACCACATATCTGATAAAGGCTTACTATCCAAAATCTATTAAAAAAAAAAACTTCTCAAACTCAACACCCAAAATACAAAGAATCCAGTGAAGAAATGGGCAGAAGACATGAGGAGATACTTTTCCAAACAAAGCATTCAGATGGCTAACCGACACACAAACATATGCTCAACATCACTCATCATCAGGGAATTACAAATCAGAACTACAATGAGAGATGACCACACACCTGTCAGAATGGCTACAATTAACAACTCAGGAAACAACAGATATTGATGAGGATGAGGAGAGAAGGGAACCCTTTTATACTCTTGGTGGGAATGCAAAGTGCCCGGACCATTCCAGAAAACAGTTTAAAAACTAAAAATCAAACAACCTTACACTCCAGCAATTGCTCTACTAGGAATTCATCCAAAGCATACAAAACTTCTGATTTGAGGAAGTACATGCACCCCAATGTTTACAGCAGCATTAACTATGACAGCCAAACTGAGGAAAGAGACCAAAAGTCCACCATGTGATTAATCTGCTATATGTATAGAATGGTATATTACTCAGTCATAAAAAAGAATGAAATCTTGCCATTTGCAAAGATGTTGATGCAGCTAGAGGGTATCATGCTAAGCAAAGTAAGTCAAAGATGACAAACACCATATGATTTCCTCATATGGGGAATTTAAGAAACGCAACAGATGATCTAGGGGAAGGGGGAAAAGAGCAAGAAATCATAAAAAAACTCTAAGGTTAGAGACCAAACTGAGGGTTGCTGGAGGGCAGGTGTGTGGGGGATGCAATAATGGGTGTTGTGATGAGTACTGGTTGTTAATGGAAGTGATGAACCAATAAATTCTACTACTGAAATTAATATTACACAATATGTTAACTAAAAAATATTTAAACACAAACTTAAAAATTTAAAAAAGTGGAAAAAAGGAAGGGAGAATTGTTGTCACAAATTGTCATGAACATGGAATCTAAGGTAGTGAGTCTAACGTCTTGCATTTACTCATTATATCCCTAACTGATGGTGGACATAAATTAACATACTCATGAATTTTCACAGCAGTGCCAGGTGGGCTGGAATTCAAACCACAGCTGCCCTTCCCAACTCCACTGTGCCAACACATCATGGGCAGCTTGTCCAGACACCTGCGCAAGAACCCAGGTTGGGCCTCAGCAGGGACCCACATCTGCAGAACTGGAAAGTGTGGACAGCTGACGCTTCCTGAGAAGCTCTGGGTTTCCTTCCCCGATTTGCTGTCTCAGCTCCCTTGTCTTCCTTTCCTGTGTCTTGAAGAGAACCATATCCCCTGTTAGTGGTTCATGAAAGTGAGGGGCTAGATGTTCTATAAACATTCAATATGACAGATAACATACAAGGGGACAAAAAAAAAAACCCATATGATGCAGCCTGTCTCGCAGCTCCTATCACCCAATGTGGTAGAGTACAAATAAACCTAAGTATTCATTTGGTCAAAAACTGCACAGCACGTTGGAAAAGTATTAAGAGATGAGAAGCCTGGAAGAATTCCACAAATGCAGATATGAGCTCCCCTTGGAAGGAAGAAGTAAAATTACAGTCCCAAACACGCAAGAGTAAAATAATTTTAGGAAATGATACAAGAGCTTCAATGCGTTCTATTCATGACGTGTCTAAAATTGGCAATGCAAAAAATGGATTTTGAGGGTTTCACATAGAATTGCGAAGGAAAAATTGTGTCAAGAACTCGGTTGTGTGCACAGAGCTCAACGGCTCCTGAGACTTTTAGAAAGCCCACCACCTGAAAAGGTAAACGTGTTTTTTGACCCCAGGAGCATATCTATCAAATCTGATGAGCAGTCTGGCCAAAGAGACACAGAATGGCAACTCTTGTGAAATTTGAACTTCAATTTCATATATTTCCACAAAATTTCCATATATTAGGAAAAACCATGCCATGAAAATGATTTGCTAGAGTCTATAAATTTAAAAACAAATGACAAAACTCTAAGTCACCAGAGACCAAATAGGGAACAAGTCAACATTGAGAGAAACCAGAAAAAAACAAGACTTTTAGTTACATTGTAAGTCAAGAAATCAGTTGGGTGCCTGGGTGGTTCAGTCGGTTAAGTGTCTCACTTCAGGTCAGGTCTCGATGTCACGATTTGAGGGTTTGAGCCCCGTTGTCAGGCCCTATGCTGACAGCTCAGAACCTGGAGCCTGCTTCAGATTCTGTGTCTCCCTCTCTCTCTGCTTTTCCCCGCTCACGTTCTGTCTCTGTCCCTCTCTATCAAGAATAAACACTTTAAAAAAATATTAGTCACAAGCAATCAATCATCAAGAAAATGAAAACTATAGCTAAGAACACAACACCCATAAAAAGAAATGCTATCAATAGACTTTGTGAAAATCAAATACGCTTATCTGCCCACGTGAATACCAATAGTTAGATAAGTTACAGAGTAAGAGACAACATTCACAAATTGCATAACCACCAAGGGACCTGCATCTTGAATATGCTAAGAACCCTCAACAGTCAATAGGAAGAAAGGAAACAAACCTCCATAAAACAAGCACAGCCTTGTGTAGTAGACATCCTATCCTTGAGGTTAGAGACACGTTAGTTACTGACTGGAGAAGACTCTTCACACCATCGACTGTCAGGGAAATTGAAGTCAAGCACGCAAAAGATGCCCTATACACACATCCCAATGGCTCCGGAATGAAAACAACACTGACAACAACATCCAGGTGAGCATCCAGCATACGTGGGGCCTCAAACAATGCAGGAAGGATTGACAAACAAACACCAGCTCTGGAAAACCGTTGGCTGTTACTTATGAAATTATACATGGATGGCATAAAAAGGAACCTGGAAATACCACTCCCGAGTATTTGTCCCTGAAACATGAAATCCCATGCTCAGAAAATAAATGGTGTGTAAATATTTATAGCATCTTTCTTAGTGTTAGAAGCTCAGAATAAGGCAAAAGTCTTTCTAAATATAAAGGAATAAACCAACTACGAAACTTCCATCAATGGGATGCTTTGCCACAGAAATGTGACACTACTGATGCACACCTGAAACCAGGTGAAACTCAAAGACATGATGTGGAGGGAAGGGCGGTAGTCCCATAATTACAGAGGTGGTGTGACCTTGGGACATTTACACAGCCAGACCATGGTGACAGTGGTTTGGTTGGGCATTCCTTATCTCTTTCTTTCCCAAACCACATGATGAGATACTCTGCTTCATTTGAGAGCACTCCTATGTTCAACCACCCTCTGATGTATGGAGTCTCCACAGACTGAACCCTAAAACCTCGGACTCCTCTGAATGGAGAGTTGTTGAGGCCATAATCTCACATGTGTTCTGACAGGAGCTGTTCCCTCCACTGTCTCTAGCTCTGGATCTCTCCTGCAGGTGAGCAGCAGTAGGTTCGGAACCCTCCACTGAAACTATTGGTCTCCTGCACCTGACTCTCCCACAACATGAGGCCCAGACCTTCCTCACACTCAGCTGGAAATGAAGTCAGTTCTATAGGAACAGATTTGCTCCTTGATTTAGAGGATTGCTCCATCTCCCCCTTACCCTGGGCAATATTCTGGGCAAAGGTCTGCAGCTGCAGGGGGTGTCAGGGGACAAACAGGATTCCAAACAGTTTGGAAACTGAGGGCTCTGTTTAGGGGTGGCTGGCAGCTTCACTGCCTTGTGGCTTGCTTGTCCTGGTGGCATGAGACTCCTGCCATACAAGTCAGGTCTGGGGTGATCAGGTTCCCAGCATCCCTAGTGGACTGTGCCCAGGGCAGAGCTTCCTTCCTGGGAGTGGGGCTGCCAACAATGAGTGAGTCGCACATCTCAGTGGCACCTGCTGGGGCTTGGCCTCAACAGCAAACAGCTTAGGGTCACTGACATCCTGTCCCTCTGGGAAAGAGTCCTCTGAACAGGAGCTGGTCACCAGGAACCATGTGTATTGGCTACAACAGTCTGGAGGGGAGGTTGCAACAAGGCTCAGTGGCACATGCCTATAGTCCCAGTTACTTGCACTGGAGTTTCTACTTGATGATATGGGGTGGTAAAGGAAAAGAACATACCTTGTTCAAATATTCTAGGTATTCTTTCTGGTAGTATATTTTCTGCAATAAATGCTTCTTCATGGGCTGTATGCCAACATGGCCATTTGCAGGCACTATAAATACATTATTTGAGTTTTTCTTCAAATTCCAGTTAGTTAACATGCAATATAATATTACTTTCAGGTGTAAAATATAGTGATTCAACATTGCACTACAGCACCCAGTGTTCGTTGTGAGCGCTCCCCTTAATCCCCATCAACTACCTCCCCATCCCTCCACCCACCCTCCCCAGGGTAACCATCAGGTTTTCCCCTATAGTTAAGTATCTGTTTCGTGGTGCTTACGTGGTTCCATGGGTTAGGCCCATGACTCTTGATCTGGGCTCTTGTCTTGATCTAATCGTTCCTGAGATCAAGCCCCAGTTTGGTTTCTGAACTGACAGCACGACGTTTCCCTGGGATTCTCTTCCCATCTGCCTCTGCCTCTGCCCCACCTCCCATTCTCTCTCTAAATAAATAAGTGAACATTGAAAAAATCACCTATTTCTTGGTTTGCCTCTTCTCTCTTATTTGTCCCTTTGCCCATTTGTCGTTTCTTAAATTCTACATATGGATGAAATCGTATATTTGTCTTTCTCTGACTTATTTCAGTAAATATAATACTCTCTAGGCCCATCCCTGTCCTTACAAACGGCTAATGTCATTCCTTTTACAGCTGAGAAATATTCCAGTCTGCGTGGACGGGGTTATGTAGATATACCACGTATTCTATCCCATTCATCAATCAATGCATACTTGGGCTAGGTTGTTTCCATAGTTGGGCTGCTTGTGACATAGCTGCTATAAACATAGAGGTACAATACCCTTAAATTAGTATTTTTGTATCCTTTGGGTAAATACCTAGTAGTGCCTTTGTTCTAGTGCTACGTAGTTCTATTTTTAGCTTTCTAAGGAACCTCCATGTTGTTTTCCATAGTGGCTGTGCCAGTGTGCATTCCCACCAGCACCTCGAAAAGGATCCTCTTTCTCTGCCTCCTCACCAACACCTGTTGTTTCTTGTGCTGTTGAGTTCAGCCTTTCTGACCAGTGTGAGTTGATATTTCATTGTAGTTTGGATTTATATTTCCCTGATGAGGAGTGATGTTGACCATCTTTTCATGTGTTTATTGACAATCTGTAGGTCGCATTTGGAAAAATGCTTATTCATGTCTCCTGGCCATTTTTTAATAGGATTATTCAGTTCTGGAGTTGAATTTTATACCATATATAGAAAACCTGATAGATTCCACCAAAAAAAAAACCCCGCTAGAACTGGTACAATAAACCTGTAAATTTGCAGCATACAAAATCAACATATAGAAATTTGTTACTAGGTATTGTTTTCCATAGTGGCTGTGCCACTGTGCATTCCCACCAGCACCTCGAAAAGGTGCTGTTTGTTTTCCATGTTGTTTTCCATAGTGGCTGTGCCAGTGTGCATTCCCACCAGCACCTCGAAAAGGATCCTCTTTCTCTGCCTCCTCACCAACACCTGTTGTTTCTTGTGCTGTTGAGTTTAGCCTTTCTGACCAGTGTGAGTTGATATTTCATTGTAGTTTAGATTTATATTTCCCTGATGAGGAGTGATGTTGACCATCTTTTCATGTGTTTATTGACAATCTGTAGGTCGCATTTGGAAAAATGCTTATTCATGTCTCCTGGCCATTTTTTAATAGGATTATTCAGTTCTGGAGTTGAATTTTATACCATATATAGAAAACCTGATAGATTCCACCAAAAAAAACCCCCGCTAGAACTGGTACAATAAACCTGTAAATTTGCAGCATACAAAATCAACATATAGAAATTTGTTACATTTCTATACACCAATAATGAAGCAGGAGAAAGAGAAATCAAGGAATCAGTCCCATTTAAAATTACACCAAAACCATAATATACTAGAAATAAACCTAAGTAAAGAGGTAAAAGACCTGTACTCTGAAAGGTCTGGGACATTTATGGAAGAAATTGAAGAAAACACAAAGAAATGGAAAAACATTCCATGCACATGGATAAAAGAAAAATCATTGGTAAATGACAATACTATCCAAAGCAATCTAGACATTCAATGCAAATAATTCAATTTCCTGTCAAATACTACCAGCATTTTTCACAGAGCTAGAACAAATAACTCTAAAATTATCATGGAACCACCAAAGACCCCAAATAACCAAAGATCTTGAAAAATAAAAAAACCTGGAGGCATCACAACTATGGATATCAAGCTATATTACAATGCTGTAGTCGTCAAGACAGGATGATACTGGCAAAAAAAAAAACATAGATTAATGGAAAAGATTAGAAAACCCTGAAATGCACACATCACTATATGATCAACTCATCTTTGACAGAGCAGGAAAGACTATCAAATGGAAAAAGCACCTTCAACAACTGGTGTTGGGAAAACTGGACAGCATCATGAACTTGTAATGAACCTGGACCACTTTCTTACAGTACACACAAAAATAAATACAAAATGAATGAAAGACCTAAATGTGAGACAGGAAACCATCAAAATCCTAGAGGAGAACACAGGCACCAACCTCTTTGACCTTGGCCAGAACAAGTTCTTACTAGACGTGTCCCCAGAGGCAAGGGAAACAATAGCAAAAATAAACTATTGGGATCTCATCAAGATAAAAAGCTTCTGCACAGCAAAGAACAAATCAACAAAACTAAAAGGCAACTGACAAAATGGGGGGAGATATTTGGAAATGACATCTCAGATAAAGGGTTAGTATCCAAAATCTATAAAGAACTTACCAAACTCAACACTCAAAAAACAAATAATCCAGTGAAGAAATGGGCAGAAGACATGAATACATATTTTTCCAAAGAAGACATCCAGATGGCAAAAAGACACGAATTAAGATGCTCAACAACACTCTTCATCAGTGAAATATAAATCAAAACCACAATGAGATACCAACTCACACCTGTCACAATGACTAAAATTAACAATTCAGAAAACACAAAATGTCACCAAGAATGCAGAGAAAGCGAAACCCTTTCACACTGTTGATGGTAATGCAAACTGGTGCAGCCACTCTGGAAAACAGTGTGGAGATTCCTCAGAAAATTAAAAACGGAACTATCCTGTGATCAAGCAATTGCATTTATCTAAGGATACCAAAGGTATCCAAAGGATACCAAAATGCTGATTCGAAGGGGCACATGCATCCCAATCTTTATGGCGGCCTTATCAACAAAAAACAAATTGTGGAACAGCCCAAATATTCATCAACACATGAATGCATAAAGAAGGTGGTAAATATATACAATGGAATATTACTTAGCCATCAAAAAGAATGACATCTTGCCAATTACAATAATGTGGATGGAACTACAGTGTATTATGCTAAGTGGAACAAGTCAGTCAGAAAAAGTCAAAATCCTATGATTTCACACATTAGTGGAATAGAAGAAACACAACATACGGAAAGGAAAACTAAAATAAATCAAAACAGAGAGGGAGGAAACCAGAAGACACTCTTAAATACAGAGAACAAACTGAGGGGAAGTGGGGGAGGTGGGCTAAATGGCACATGGCCATTAAGGAGGGCACTGGTTGAAATGAGAACTGGGTGTTATATGTATGCGATGGTTCCCTAAATTCTACCCCTAAAATCAGTACTACACTGTATGTTAACAGACTTGAGTTTACATTAATATAATACAAGAAAATTATATATAGAGAGAGACTACCTCAAAATAGCAAGCTTCTGCACAGTGAAGGAAACAATCAACAAAACAAAAAAGCAACCTATGGAATGGAAGAAGATATCTGTAAATGACGTATCCTCAGGGTTAGTTTTCAAAACATATGTTTTTTTTTAAATTGTTTTCAAATTATCAGTAGAGAGTGTGTCCATGCAGTTCAGCACACTGTTGTGTGAGAAGCAAAACTCATGTCTTTCACTTTTATATTGTGGTAAGATCTCACTGAACATGAGGCCCACACTCTTCACAAAATTTTAACCATACCTTACAGTATTGTTAACTACAGGGGTAATGATGTGGAGTCCCCTCTGGAACTTAATCATCTTGCATAACACAAAATCATAGCCCTTGAGATCTACTCCTCATTGACCCTCCCTGCCAGGCCCTGGAAACTGCCATTTCACTCTCCATTTCATTGTTATCAAAACCCAAATTCAGCTGCCTGTTGCTGGAAAGGTCAATGTTCAAAGTTTTAGTTTTGGTGGGAAAGGAATTTGAGCTATATTCAGAAGGCCAGCCACTGGGGAAAAGGCAATCTCTTGTCCAAATGCCAACTCTGAGGGCATTTTAAAGCAGTAGAGGGTACTTAATCAAGCAAGGGAGTGCCACGGTCAATACCATCTTTTGATTGTGGGCAGACTCCATGGTACAAGCTGCCAAAGTAACCTCAACTTCCCTGCATCTCCAGCTGAAGAGGGAACCAAACTACATGGGAGGAGACTGCCAGAGGCCAGGAAAGAACCACCATAAGGGATTAGAGGAGAAAACCCCCGGGGCTCACACATGGTCAGCAGTACTTTCTGTTCTCCCCAGCTGGCATAAGAAAATACTAAAATACAACCTTGTAGTTCACCAATCATCACTCAGAATACTGAGAAATGTTTTCCTCAGTGAACTCAGAGGAACCTTCAAAGCAAAAACCAAAAGGACCAAATGGCTTGCAAACTAATAGCCAAGGAGAATAAGACACACAAAACTACAAAGCGATTTTTTGCATCACCCATAAAGGTAAAATTGACAATGTTTACATCCACATCACAAGGAAGCAAAAGCAGTGGTCTCTGTAATGAGGAAAAGGAGTCATCCAAAGAAAGTGACCCAGCAGTACCACAGGACATGGAATTGGTAGAGAAGTTCAGGGTGTTATAACTGCATAGCCCATATGCAAGTAGCTGGAGGAAAGATTGAGGTGTTGACTAGAGCCAGGTGCCTGGGTCCAAATCCCTACCCATGTCCAAGTGACCACTCTTGACCATGGCCCACCTGCCCCTCCCACATCCACCCCAGCTTAACTCATGTGCAGGTCACCCAATGCCACACCCTGGGACTGTTGCCGAACCCCATAGGTGGCTCCCAGGTGCAGCGTGCTGGCCACCTGGCACAGCCCTCTGCTCTGTCTGATGGTCTAGACCTGGCTTTGCTGAGGATCCTCCATTTATCCATTCTCACTGGCAGATGTCCCTGAGCAGGGGCATGAGGCTGGCAGAGGGCCAGGTCACCCTGAGGGCACCCCTCTTGCTGTTTGCACTCTGGGCAGTGCTGGCTCCTGTGCAGGGTTCTCAAGGGCATCCCTCATGGCGCTACATCTCCTCTGAGGTGGTAATTCCCAAGAAGGAGCCGAACCACAGCAAGGGCATTCAGATGCCTGGCTGTCTGTCCTATAGCCTGCATTTTGGGGGCAAGAGACATGTTATGCACATGCGGCACAAGAAACTCTTTTGGTCCAGACTCTGCTGATGATGACTCAGGATGCTCAGGGAGCCTTGCATACGGACTACCCCTTCATGCATGCCTCCAGACTGTTACTACCTCGGCGACCTGGAGGAGATTCCTTTTTCCATGGTCACAATTGACACAGGCTATGGCAGCCTTGAAGATATCATGAAGTTGGATTAACTTGCCTATGAAATGAGACCCCTCGGTGATTTCCAATGGTTTGAACACTTTGTTTCTCAGATAGTCGCAGACATCTGTGCAATGGGACCTACTTATAACCTGGCTATAAGGAGGACAGGGGACCCCCTGTTCCTCAAGGAAATGCCAGTGCAGCCCCAAGGATCTCTAGTAAGTTCTGTTCATCCCATCACAGAATTTTCAAAGGACTTGCTCTCAGTTTCAAAACAATGTATAGTGTGTTAACCACGTGGAAAAAAGTGCCCAATTCCTAATAAGGCTAGTTAGCTTAATTGAGTCAATATTTCATGGTATTGATGTAAGTTATTGGTTTCATGGTCATTTATAGTGAGAGACATCAAGCTCACACGGGCAATTATGTGTTGCATCAGAGTCCTTTTTTCTCTTCAATAGTATGAGTCAAAGTATTTTCGATTTCTTAAAACACATTCACCCTTAATTGTGATTTGAGATGGGCCCCATGAGGTTCATTGCACTCCAGTTGTGTATTCTATATGCCATCCACCAATGGGTTATATGCCATCATTCTGGGTTATTTACGCAGACATTATTTACTCTTGTCTGTCATAGCAACACATCAGATGGCAAGAAATTGTGGCTTGTGCATTGACACTGATGAATGTGCTTGCCAAAAAAGGTCCAGCTGCCTTAGGACCCAATTAACTGGTATAATGGAAGCTTTCAGTAACTGTTCCTTCATTATAATGAATTGTGGAACAGGCAAGTGCAGGTTCAACACTGAAATGGTGCATGTAAATAAAAGCCTGACCCACTATCATTATGGAAACTACATAGTGGATCCAGGCAAGCAGTGTGACTGCGGCTCATTCAACCAGTGCTACAGCAATCTAGGCTGTATGCGTGATTGTATCTGAACCCCTGGGGGCAAATGTAATACAGGCAGATGCTATACAGACTGCACCAACTCCGCTGCTTGGACACTCTGCAGAACAATCGAAGATATACTTGATCTTCCAGAGTACTGCCAAGGGGTGACCTTGGCGTACCCTGATGACTTCCATATGCAAGATGGAACTGCGTGCACTGAAGAGGGCTGCTGCTATCATGGAAACTGCACTGACAGCACTATTCACTGCCAAGAAAGCTTTGGCAGAAATTCTGGGAAAGATGAAGATGTCTGCTATACCATCAATCACAAAGGCAGTCGACATGGACACTGCAGACGACCGTGGGGAATTCAACGCTGAACCCCATTCCCACACAGAAGTACCATGTGGAAGGCTGCAGTGTAGGAATGTCACACATCTCCCTCAGCTGCAAGAGCATCTTGGATTCCATCCATCTGAGATCCAGGGTTCTGATGTTTGGGGCTGGATTCACATCGTAGCACAGGAACAACCGAGATTGGTTGAGAACTGGTACTTCCTGTGTTCCTGGAAAGTTCTGTCAGGATACCTACTCCAATGGCAGTGTGGCTCAGCTGAATTATGACTGTATCCCAGAGAAATGCAGTCACAGAGGGATGTGCAACCATAACAGGAACTGCCACTGCCACATAAGCTGGGATCCTCCATGGTGCACGGACAAGGCACTGGTGGGAGCACAGACAGTGGACCCCTCCAAGAAGAATTCAGTCAGTCAGGCAAAGTCATGAATGCATGGTATATCTCAGAGTGGTTTTTGGTCACATTATGCCATAATAGCTGCATTCCTCTTTCTTGTTTACAGAAATGTCAGAACTATAAACACAGAGAAAGTTAAGGAAGGGATTTTTGGAGAAGACAATCCATAATTCACCCTCCAGACCCCTGAACAACTATAGACAATGCACCTGGTGCATCTGTAAAAATACAGTAATGAGGCGGCACAGCTGACATCCACGTTTCCAAGGGTCCGTGGGAGACACAGGGGTCCTCAGGCACATCATGGCTCTGACACCAGGTCTCTCATGGTCACCGACCAGCACTCTGAAATAAAACTTGAAAACTGCATGCTTGTGGCCTTTATGTAGTTTTTAAGCCTGTAAGAGCCCAAACTGAGCCTTAGTTTCTGGGAAGAGGACCTGAGTCACAGCTGTGTCTTGAGCGGAATGTCTGGTTCCAGAATTAAGAGAAGTTGACACAAGCTCCTTTATTGGCAACTTCATGAGTTTTCTCCAAAACTACGCTGTTGTGGACTGAAAAGTTTCTCATTCTCCAGGTAATCTGTCTTCCCCCAGTCCCATGTGGGTTCAGGATAATAGAGGGCTACCACCCACCCATACTGCCTGTCCCACACGGGGGTGTCTGCAGGCTGTGAGGGAAGGGGACTGGCATTAGGTTCCACCTAGTGCAAGCCGTGCCTCTCTGGAGAGCAAATTTCCAAATGTGGGAGACTGAGACCATGAGGCTGAAAGGAGCACCCCATAAATCAATCAGAAAGGTAGGCACAAGTGCCTATGGATGACTCTGGCATCCAGAGGGAGACCGGTAAATGTGAATCCCTGCTCTCTTTCTCTTGCCTACTTTTCAGTGAGTTTACCTTAGATAAGAATCTGCCTAGGGTTCCCACTTTGGTTTTCCAAGCACCTTCTAGAATAACACAGAGGTGAGCCTGTGAAAGTTAGCGAATTCAGCCCCATCCACTCCCAAGAAATCCTGTACTTGCTACCCTGTTTTCTATGTCCTGATCATTGCGAATGTGGGATGGAGGCCTGCCCTTCCCTGGGTCCTTGTGCCCTCTTGTTCTGGGCTCTGTAAGTATTAAATCCTGTGCTTCCATTTCCTTTGTTGGGGGTGTACTGAAACCCCACCTTCAGTCACAAGGGGCCCGCACATCTCATGTACCCCAAGCGAGAGCTCAGATGCCTAGGGAGCTGCCTGTCACCCACTGTGACTTGCTGTTGCCACTTCCTTCAGCAGGTCACAGTCTACATGTTCTTAATTCAGTCCAGAAGCTGAGGTCCCACAATACATTTATCCCCAAGGATGGGATTGGGAGCCTAGCTGATGCCCCCCTACAATGCCTTAGACCTAAGAATGGCTCACTCATTCCTCACCCTCACGTCTCAGCTGCTGTGGGAAGGAGCTGGTGCTTGCTGGTGGTCTGTAGCTTTGATTTGGGCTTATGCCAGGTGTTGCCAGAAACCCTCACCCTAAATTATCAGTGCCATAAAAGGTCAGACTCCCTGCAGAGACCAACAAGCAGGCACCAGTCTGGGGGTGCAGGGGTGTGTGTTTCCTATTCACCTCTAAAGGAGGTGGGCACCGAGGACAGTGTTCGTAGATTAGTGTCAAAGAAGACGCCAGCTGCTTGGTCCACTGTGTTGCGGCCAGCACCATGGTGTTGTGCTTGATTAGCCAGCCCTAGCTAGTGATGGAGGCAAATCTACAAGGAGCATCATGGCACCCAGGGTGGAGGACTTGGCCAAGGCAAGCTCCCCCTAGTGGCTGCAATCCTTGCTGCTGTCGCCAATGGCTCCCCACTTGTCAGGTGTTGAGTGGGACACCTCAGTGTGGGAGGCCACAGAACACGACTCTGGGAAGAAATAACTTCTATCCCAGATTTTCCCTGTCACGATCCACTACACCTACATGTCCAAGGACCAGCGTGAGAGACAGAAATGGTGACAGGCACTATACCATCATGGAAATGCAAGGCTTCCTAGAATCATTTGTCCAAAGGGAGGGAGACAAGGACATTGATTGGCTTTTGTGGTCTTCGTCATTGGCTCCGAGCTGTTGCTTACAGCACTTGACATACTGCAGCTGACTGAATTGGTCCAAGACCGCCAAAGTCATCATTCACTGAAAAACTCAAAGTATCCACAGCCTGTTTACAGAGACACCCTAGAGGAGCCTCCAGACTTTTCACTCTATCAAAAGACCATGACAAGCACGCCAAGGCACAGGGCAGGAGACACAGACAAAAAAAAGGGGGGGAAGGCTCTGAGGAAGACGCTCCCCAAGCCCCCTGAGCCCACAGAGGTAGGAAGAAAGAAGCTCTGATTCCTGGGACTTGGATTTTTATGGCATGGCAGCACAGGCCCACTGGGAGAGGTCAAGCCCAGGTGACGCCATCCAACTCTAAGATAGACTGGGGACAATTCAAAGAGTGTGGGGTTTTTGTTTTTTGTTTTTGCCTTGTGTCATGTGCCCAAGATCCTTGACCATTTCCAACCTGGAGGACAGGCCCTTGACAACACAATCTAAGGAGCTCTTCATGAAGGACCACTCTGATCTTAAGTCTGTGCCATTACATTCACAGTGGGGGAACAGGACGACATGGGTTCCTGTCCACGTGACAAGAACCTGACCTCAGGACCCACTGTGGAGACTTCCGGCGGAGGAGGGCCCACGTCCACGCCGACCAGAGCTGGTTTCGTCAGGACCCGCTGTGGAGGATTCAAGAGGACTATGGCCCATGTCCAAACCCAGAAGAACCTGGTCTCCACAGGACCCCCTGGGGAGGATTCGGGAGGACTAGGGCCTGCGTCCATGCTGACAAGAACCAGCTTCATCAGGACCCGCTGTGGGGGATTCGGGAGGACGAAGTCCCAGGTCCAAACCGACAAGAACCCAGTCTCTACAGGACCCGCTGTGGAGTCTTGGGGTGGACTAGGGCCACCGTCCGAACCGACAAGAACCCGGTCTCCTCAGGATCCGTTGTGCAGCCTTTGGGCGGACAAGGTCCCGTGTCCACACCAACAAGAATCCGGCTTTTCAGGACCCGCTGAGGAGGATTCAGGAAGACGAGGGCCCGCGTCCAAACCGACAAGAACCCGTTCTCGTCAGGACCCGCTGGGGAGGATTCGGGAGGACCTGGGCCTGCGACCACACTGACAATAACCCGGTTTCGTCAGGAACCGCTGTGGAGGATTCGGGAGGACCGGGCCTGTGTCCACACAGACAAGAACCCGGTCTCCTCAGGACCCGCTGTGGAGGATTCGGGAGGACCTGGGCCTGCGTTCACACCGACAATAACCCGGTTTCGTCAGGACCCACTGTGGAGGATTCGGGAGGACCGGGCCTGTGTCCACACGGACAAGAATCGGTCTCCTCAGGTCCCGCTGTGGAGACGTCGGGTGGACGAGTGCCCACGTCCACACGGACAAGAACCCGGTCTCCTCAGGACCCGCTGTGGAGGATTCAGGGGGACGTGGCCCCGCGTCCACACGGACAAGAACCCGGTCTCCTCAGGACCCGCTGTGGAGGATTCAGGGGGACGTGGCCCCGCGTCCACACGGACAAGAACCCGGTCTCCTCAGGACCCGCTGTGGAGGATTCAGGGGGACGTGGCCCCGCGTCCACACGGACAAGAACCCGGTCTCCTCAGGACCCGCTGTGGAGGATTCAGGGGCACGTGGCCCCGCGTCCACACGGACAAGAACCCGGTCTCCTCAGGTCCCGCCAAGGGAGGAGCAGGTGAGGAGAAAGCCAGGCCCCGGGAGGAGGAGCTTCCGGAACCTGGAGGCTGAGGGCGGCGGTGTTCCCCAGACCCTGGGGGGAAAGGACCCTGCGCGGCGTCGTGCGCGGTGACACCGTGTCCCCCGCGGGGCTTACCGCACCGGCGCCGGGCGGCGGGGCCGCGCGGCCGTGTTCCTGCTCCGCGCCCACTCGGTTCCCGCCGCTTCCTCATGCGGTTCGCGGTCCAGGAGCGGGGTCCCCTGGCGGAGCTTGCACTCCCGCCGCTCTGGCCTCGCGGGTCCCTTCAGCCTCCGCGCGGGGCGGGGTGTCCCTCCCGAGTCTGCGACGGCGCCGTGGGGAGTTCGGTGCGACACCCCGGAGCTGCAGGTCGCTCCGGGCAGGACAGACGTGCTCACGGGGTCGGTTCCTCCGCGGCCGGGAGCACAGAGCCGCTCTCCGCCCCCGTGCGTCTTCCTCCGTTTCTGTCCCCAGCGCCCTGTCCTGGGACAGCAGGCCTGCCACCTCCTTGCTCAGACTTCCTCTGGGGCACGTCGTTCCTTCTGCGGCGGTTGTAAATGGCACCGTCTCCTCCTTTCTCTTTCCGACGGGTCGTCAGGAGCGTGCAGACGTGCACGTGGTGTGTGCGTGCTGATCTCCTATCCTGCGAGTGTCCTCGTTTATCCTTCCGTTGCCCTTGGAAACAACGCCGCCAGTTACGTTACCAGCAAAAGGGGGTTTATTCAGGAGTAGCGGAGAATTGCCATCCGGGCCCAGCAAGCTGTGGCAGAACCGCGGCCGGGTGGGGAGCACACGGAGAGGAACGCTGTTTCCGGAGAAGAGGAAGTTGGGAGGGTGGTTTTGAAGCGAGGTCCGCAGGAGGAAAGCAGGGCTGCAGGGCGAGCAGGCGCCTCCCGGGCCCAGCTGCAGGCGCGGTGGGTTTCCTGTAGGGGCCGCAGGGCACAGCTCCCCCTGGCGGGGCCTGAGCCTGGGGCTTCTCTCCGCGGAGGGTTCTAATCTTGGGTCTGTAGCGGTGGGTTGTTCCCGAGCCTGACCCTGGGTGCTGGGCTCCGCCTTCCAGCCTCCCCTCCCCGCCTCCCGGGTCCACTTCGGTGAGATGTCCCTTCATTGGTTTTCGCAGTTCTAACAGCTTATTCGTGGCGTCTTGTGGACAACCGGAATTCCAAATCCCACTGCTTCCGCTGCACCCAAGACACGTGGCCACCAATTGAACCCTCCCACGTGCCTCTGGCTCACGTGCTGCCTCCTGCAGGGCCCGTGGCCTCTCCGCCTGGGTGAGCTGGGTCTGGGCGTGGGCCTACGTCACAGCGTTTGACCCCTCTCTTGCTTATGTCATGCGGGGCTGACACTGTTGTTTGGAGGAGTACCTTACTCTGTGATTTCAGACGTGCAGTGAACGTGTCACAGCAGCGCAAATACACTTTACCTGGACGCTCGTTTCTTTGCCGCGTTTGCCACTTCACATGAGATACTTTGGTGCGTTTTAACCCAAACGGGGACGCCCTCCCGAGAAACCACCACAGAACCCCAAATGAGGAAATCCCTGCGTTTCCACATTAGAACCCAGACCACAGGCCCACTTCAAGTTTCCCCTCCTGCCCCACTGTGAAATGTCTTTTCCCATTCTGATCCGGTTTCTTTTGGGGAAGTGCTCATGAGACTTTCCCCTATCTGTGTAACCTGGGGGGGATTTAAAGAGCAAGGTGGTTCCTGGGGCGCCTGGGGTCTCAGTCTGCTAAAGGCCGAGTTCACTTCAGGTCATGATCTCCAATTGATGGGTTCCAGCGCCTGCTTTGTGCTCTGTGCTAACAGCTCAGAGCCTGCAGATTGCTTCAGATTGTGTGTCTCCCTCTTGCTCTGCCCCTCCCGCTATCATGACCTGTCTCTGTCTCTCTTTTTCAACAATAAATAATAAATGTTAAAAAAAAAAAAAAGAGCAAGATGGTTCCTGAGTGGCCTTTTCTGGATGGCTTCTGTCACTGAGGATGTTTTCTGCATTCACCCATGTTGTGACGTGTATCAGTCCTTCCTTTTTAAATTCTGATTAAATGTACGTAACATAACATTTACCACGTAAGTCACTTTAAGCATACAGTTGTCTGGCATTAACTGCATTCACACTGTTGTACATCCATCTCCAGAACGTTGTCATGTTCCCTGAGGGAAACTCTGTATCTGTAAAACCCTAAATCCCAATTCCCCTTTCCCCTCGGCCCCTACAGCCACATTCTACTTGGTGTCTCTGAGTATGACTTTTCTGGACACCTCACTTAAGTGGAACCATAGTGTATTTTCCTTCTGTCACTGGCTCATTTCACTCAGCATAATGACTGCCAAGTTCAGTCGGTGTGCTACTGTGTGTCAGAACTCTCTTCCTTTTTAAGGCTGAATCATATTCCATTGTGTATATACTACATTTTGTTTATTTACTCATCTGTGAATAGTTACTTGGGTTGCTTCCATCTTTTGGCTGTTGTGAAGAAGCGGCTATGAATATGGGAACATGAATACCTGCTCAAGGCTTTGCTTTAAATTTCCAGATGTAAGTGCAGATGTGGAGTTCTGTGATAGCTTTCTGAGAAACCAGTATTTTCTACAGCCACAACATTTTACTCTATTTCTTTGTATGACAGAATAGTATTCCTGTTTAAGGGTCTGCCCCAGGTTGTTTATCCATTCACACACCGATAGGCATTTGCATAGTTTCTACAATTTGGCTATTGTGAACAGTGCTGCTATGTATGTGCACATGCACTTTGTTTAAACAACTGTTTTCAATTCTTCGAGATATACATCTAGGAGTAGTATTGTTGGGCCATATGGCAATTCTATGTTTTTATCTTTTAGTGGGGGGGGAATTGCCAAACTATTTTACACATAGTCTCCACCATTTTACATTTCCACAAGCAAGGTTGAAGGGTTCCAATTTCTCAACATCTTTACCAACATTTGTTATTTTGTAGTTGTATTGATTAGAGCATTTTTAGTGCGTGTAAAAGGGTATCTCACTGTGGTTTAAATCTTCATTTCCATAAGGACTATTGATGTTTAATATCTTTTCAAGTGGTATTCAACATTTGTATGATTGCACTGGGGAAATATATATCCAAATCCTTTGTCCATATTAAAAACTGGGTTGGGGCGCCTGGGTGGCGCAGTCGGTTAAGCGTCCGACTTCAGCCAGGTCACGATCTCGCGGTCCGTGAGTTCGAGCCCCGCGTCGGGCTCTGGGCTGATGGCTCAGAGCCTGAAGCCTGTTTCCGATTCTGTGTCTCCCTCTCTCTCTGCCCCTCCCCCGTTCATGCTCTGTCTCTCTCTGTCCCAAAAATAAATAAACGTTGAAAAAAAATTTAAAAAATAAAAAAATAAAAAAAAAAAAAAATAAAAACTGGGTTGTCTTTTTGTTGGTGAGTTGTAAAAACTCTTTATACATTCTGCATAACAGGCTCTTACCAGACAAATACTGTGCAAATATTGTCTTCCATTAGACTTTGTCTTTTCACTTTGGGGATATCATCTTCTGGTATACAAAGGTTTCTAATGTTGAGAAAACTAAATTTATCTACTTTTTCTTTCCTTGCTTGTGCTTTGGTGTCATCTCTAACAGCATTGCTAAACCCAATGGTCATGAAGAGTTATCTCGGTATATTGCTTGCAGAGGTCATAATTTTACATTTAAACTCTTGATCCATTTTGATTTGATGTTTGTATATGGTGTGAGATATATGTCAAAATTCAGTTGACCAAAGATGAAGGGGCTTATTTCTGGGTTCTCCATTAAATATCACTGACCTGTACATATCTTTATTTTTGTAATGTATTTATTTTTGAGACAGAGAACACGCGAGGCCCAGAGAGAAAGGGAGAGATAGGAAACTGATTGTTGTGCAAAGGAAAGGGTTTGGATAGACCTGAGAATGATACATTTCTTTGACCTGTGGTTACTCAGTTGTCCTGTAACTTGATTATGTTCATCTAAACTCATAGAATCTTATAATAAACATGGTCATTTACCATATTTAAGTTACTTCTGTAAATATATCATTACTTTGATTATTAGATAAAATTTTATAAAATTATTTCTATAAATACTTATGTCTTCACACTCTGTATTGTGTTCCTTCTTAGCTTGGTGGTTGTCTGATGACCATATAGAGTAGATAGATAGGATGGACCAGTTTTGTAGGGGGGACAGATTTAGTTCAGTTCATGAAAGTGACCGTTTCTAATGCAAGACTGTGGGGTCAAGGGGCTGAGATGGGGTGCAAAATAATAACATCATGGGAATGAACTCAAGGCTTTGGTGGAAAGAGTCTGTCATGTTTTACCTATACAGTTCTTTCCTCAATGCGAATTATTATTAGGAGACCTGCCAACCTAACAAACTGTTGTTAAATCCACAGGAAATGAATGGAAGAGTCCAGAAGGAGGCTGGCAGGTTGTGGATGGAGCCTGGTGGGCAGAAGCCTGGTGGTTGAGCAAGGGCCTGGAAGGAGCTGTAAATGTTAGGCCAGAGGGACGATGGTCCAGATCCAGGACAGAGCTCTTGTCCCTGCACATCCCAGAGCTCAGGACATCCTGGGAAGGGAGACCCTGGGAACAAATGGGAATGGAAGCCAAAGCCCCAGAGGGAGGAGAAATCTACAAGCAAGCATGTGCTACCCCATGTGGAAGCTGTATTCAGAAAATATTGAAGTCATAATTATTTCTTTTGTATATCTAAAGTTGGTGTCAAATATTCTTTTCCGTATGAAATTATGGTCTTTTAAAAATATTGCCAATAGTGGGTAATTTCATTCAAATACATTCATAATGATGTGAATCCTCTAAAATGACTTTAATATAACATAAAATTATCTATTATCTATCTATCATCTATCTACCCTCTATCATCCATCACCTATCCACTTATCATCTGTCTACTATCTAGCATTCTGATCTCTATTTGAAGTCTATTCAGCTAACTCAGCATTTATCCTCTTGGCACATGCCTTCAGGACTATGAACACATTTTCTACAATTTCTTTAGGCTCCGGATTTTTATTGTTTTTTTATTTTTTTTACTTTTATTTTTAAAAAAATTTTTTTAACGTTTATTTATTTTTGAGACAGAGAGAGACAGAGCATGAATGGGGGAGGGTCAGAGAGAGAGGGAGACACAGAATTGGAAACAGGCTCCAGGCTCCGAGCTGTCAGCACAGAGCCCGACGCAGGGCTCGAACTCACAGACTGCGAGATCAGGACCTGAGCCGAAGTCGGACGCTTAACCAACTGAGCCACCCAGGCGCCCCGGCTCCGGATTTTTAGATTCCGATGATGTCCAGGTCAGCCAATCCATTTTCATTAATGTGGTTGTTTTAGTGCCATTAACTTTTTACCTCAGATACTGATGGTCTCTGTGCCATATCAGTGAACAGTCCCCAACTTTTCTGTGAAATCTGTGCCTCCTCCCTGAGTTAACAGCCCCTTGTGTTGGATGGGGATTTCTCAGGAGATGAAGACACCAGCCATGCATGGGAATCATATCTGCAGGTGGCAGAAAGGTATCCATGTCTTGGTGTCTGTGCACTTAAAGATGTCGGCACTGCTTCCAAGCTTTGCAGATGACTGAGGAAGCAAACCCCATCAGCAGAGAACCATCAAGATCAGAAGTCTCCAGGTGTGCCCATGCTTTGCAGGTAGTTGTCAGGTGAGGTTAATACATCAGTGTGGAAACGAAAAGAAATGTGATCCTGGGAACAAGTGTCCTTTGCTTGTCGTATTTACACCAGACTGGACATCAGTATAGATTTTTCGTATGCAGTTATGTGAGGAATGACTGTTAAAATTGAATGTATTTAAAGACTTGATTTGGAAAGTTTTCTGGAGAAAATATGGATCCCTTCAAATATCTTTTGGACAGATAGAGTATAGTGAATTGTGATCCACTCATTTGTTCACTATCTGATCAGAAAGGTGAGGCCATCACTTGACCTGCCTCCAACACAATTCATAGACCAAGTGCTGCCTTGACCAAGGACCAACAAGCCTGTGGATCCACAAAGAGATGCCCACAGGTGGACCTGGAAGGACAAGGGGAACCTGACTCAATTTTTGTCCACTTATAAGGACATGCTCCCTCCCACACAGGCAAACTTCTCAAGATCTACAGTAAACTCCAATATCAGGGTGTGGGAGCCCACAGCTCTCTCCTCAGACAGGGCTGAAGTCCCTAAGGAAGGCAGAACTGTATTCGAGAAACAGAAGAGACTGTAGGGCCTTCCTTGTGCCTGGTGAGAGGTCCCAAAGGTGAGGGTTTCAGATATCAGATGTGGGATGATGGGAATGGTTGTGACTGCTGGTGACTGGCCCAGGCTGAGTCTCCTTGTCCCCAGGGGTCCTGTCCCAGGTGCAGCTGCAGGGGTTGTGCCCAACTGGTGAGTGCCTTGCACACCCTGAACCTCGCTGGCAGCATCTTGGGATTCTCCATCTCAACCAGTAATTTCTGGTGGAATTGGATCCACCGACCCCAGCAGAGTGGATGCAGTGGATGGTTCACATACTATCATATATTCTATATCACATACTAGGGTCCAGACCACAAGAGCCACATGTCCATCAGTTAGGCAGTTTGTTAGGCAAGAGGAAGAGGGATAAAGCAGGTGCTGGCCACACCCTTGGAGGTTCCCCCAGGATTATAAGCCACACAATCAGAACCGCCTCTAAGGGTGAACAGGACAGGATAGGCCTAGCCACAGAGCTGGCTCAAACACCACAAAGGACTTCTGAGAGCTGAGCATGGGCCCAAAAATTGCAATTTGCCCTTAGGTTACCTAAAAGTCACGAGGGGGCATTCAGGACACCAGGGGTAACTGAGATCTCCTGGGGTGCTCAGGGTAACAGGGGGAGCATAGGACACCAGGGTTGCTCAGTTCTGCACTGAGCACTCAGACCTCCAGGGGGATGTTCAGGTCTCCATGGGGCATTGAGGCCACTAGTTGCCACTCAGTTCACCTGGGGGCACTCAGGTCATCAGGAACACACAGGACACCAGGAGCCACGTAGGTAACCTGGGGGTTCACAGGTCTCCAGGGGGCACCCAAGATCTCAGAATTCATATCCGGAACCAGTGTTTCAGGGTCAGGTTTCCTGTGAAGCATCTTTCTCATCATGCCCTGCAAGCTTCATCCTGACCAGTAAACAGTACACACTGTTTCCTAAACCATTTACAAACACAGATGTCTTCTAACATTTAGAGTGAACAGTCATATAGCAGTGCCGACCTTGACAGAGACCAAGCTTGGGGATAAATCAACTCATATACAGACCTGTGCCTCACAAGTACACGGGCCACCATTTAAAATACATGTAAGTGATTTTCAAACGGAGGAGACTGACTCATTCAAGTGATCTAAATTTAATATATTTGAGCAGCTCCTCTCTCCTTTGATTTTCCTTAAGGTTTTCTTTGATGCCCATGAAGAGAGACCATGAGGAAAGACCCTTGTGGTTGTCACAACCCCACAGCGTCTTCATCAACTCCATGACTTTCTCTCAAGATTCTCAGTATATACACGTTCCTGAGAGAAAAGAGTCGTTTCTACCCCTCACTCCTTTTGTTCTCCATCCAGTTCAGGAAACCAGAGACAACCAGTGGGGAGGCACACTGAGTCAAGTCTTACAAAACGGTCAGCCTGGGGTCCATTCTACTTAAGTAGTTAAGGAATCATCCACTGGATCCACCTGTCTCTGCACCTGCCTCTCCACAGAACATGAGGCCCAGACCTTCCTCACACTCAGCTGGACATGAAGTCAACTGTACGGGAGCAGATTAGGAACT
This sequence comes from Prionailurus bengalensis, assembly GCF_016509475.1. NCBI lineage: Eukaryota > Metazoa > Chordata > Mammalia > Carnivora > Felidae > Prionailurus > Prionailurus bengalensis. The sequence goes on along the minus strand of NC_057355.1, from coordinate 148,250,291 downwards.
CAGTTTAGTGGGTTATTTCACTGCAGTTTTCCATAGTAGCTACACTATGTTGCTCTCCCATCAAGTGAATTCTACGATTGCCTTTTCTCCAAATCCTCAGCAACACTTGAGATGTTCTCATTGTGTTTGCCTTATTTTATAATAGCCTTACTAACAGGTGTGAGGTGATATCTCAGTGGATCGGGGGTGGAATTCTCTGATCATTAGTGATGATGAACATCAAGTCATATGCTGGATGGACATTTTTTCAACCTTAATAGCAAAATGGATATTTACATGCTTGACCCAAATTTTAATCAGGTGATGTGTGTATTGTTATGATTATAATTGTGATTTTTGCTATTGATGTTAGCTAACAATTATAAATGTCTATGCACCGAATATGGTAGCACCCAAATATATAAAATAATTACAAACATAAGCAACCTTATTGATAAGAATGTGATCACTGCAGGGGACTTTAACACCCCACATACAACAATGGATAGATCATCTAGACACAGGATCAATAAAGAAACAAGGGCCCTGAATGATACATTGGATCAGATGGACTTAACAGATATATTTAGAACTCTGCATCCCAAAGCAACAGAATATACTTTCTTCTCGAGTGCACATGGAACATTCTCCAAGATAGATCACATACTGGGTCAGAAAACAGCCCTTCCTAAGTACAAAAGAACTCAGATCATACCATGCACAGTTTCAGACCAAAATGCTATGAAACTTGAAATCAACCACAGGAAAAAGCCTGGAACACTTCCAAAAGCATGGAGGTTAAAGAACACCCTACTAAAGAATGAATGGGTCACCCAGGCAATTAGACAAGAAATTAAAAAATATATGGAAACAAATGAAAATGAAAATACAACACTCCAAGGGGGCCTAGGTGGCTCAGTCGTTTGAGATTCCAACTTCGGCTCAGGTCACAATTTCCCAGCTTGTGAGTCCGAGCCCCACGTCTGGGTCTGTGCTGACAGCTCAGAGTCTGGAGCCTGCTTTAGATTCTGTGCCTCCCTCTCTCTCTGCCCCTAACCCACTCGCATTCTGTCTCTGTCTCTTTCAAAAATAAATAAACATTAACAAAAAAAAGAAAATACAACAATCCAAATGCTTTGGGATGCAGCAAAGGCAGTCCTGAGAGGAAAATACATTGTAATCCAAGCCTATCTCAAGAAACAAGAAAAAAATCCCAAATACAAAATCTAACAGCACACATAAAGGAAATAGAAGCAGAACAGCAAAGACACCCTAAACCCAGCAGAAGAAGAGAAATAATAAAGATCAGAGTGGAAATAAACAATATAGAATCTAAAAAACTGAAGAGCAGATCAATGAAACCAAGAGTTGGTTTTTTTGAAAAAATAAACAAAATTGATAAACCTCTAGCCAGCCTTCTCAAAAAGAAAAGGGATAGATAAAAATAGATAAAATCATGAATGAAAATGGAATTGTTACAACCAAACCCTTAGAAATACAAGCAATTATCAGGGAATACTATGAAAAATTATATGCCAACAAACTGGACAACTTGGAAGAAATGGACAAATTCCTAAGCACCCACACACGGCCAAAACTCAAACAGGAAGAAATAGAAAATTTGAACAGACCCATAACCAGTGAAGAAATTGAATCAGTCATTAAAAATCTCCCAACAAACAAGAGTCCAGGACCAGATGGCTTCCCTGGGGAATTCTACCAGACATTTAAATCAGAGATAATACCTCTAGTTCTCAAGCTGTTCCAAAAAATAGAAAGGGAAGGAAAACTTCCAGACTCATTCTATGAAGCCAGTATTACTTTGATTCCTAAACCCGACAAAGACCCTACAACAAAGACAACTACAGCCCAATATCCCTGATGAATATGGATGCAAATATTCTCAATAAGATACTAGCAAATCGAATTCAACAGCATATAAAAAGAATTATTCACCATGATCAACGGGTTCATTCCTGGGCTGCAGGCCTGGTTCAACATTCGCAAATCAATCAGTGTGATACATCACATTGATAAAAGAAAAGATAAGAAGCATAGGATCTTGTCAACTGATGCAGAGAAAGCATTTGACAAAATTCAGCATCCTTTCTTAATAAAAACCCTCAAGACACTCGGGATAGAAGGAACACACTTGAACATCATAAAAGCCATTTATGGAAACCCCACAGCTAATATCATCCTCAATGGGGAAAAATTGAGATATTTCCACCTGAGATCAGGAACACGACAGGAATGTTCACTCTGACTGCTGTTGTTTAACATAGTGTTGGAAGTTCTAGCATCAGCAATCAGACAACAAAAGGAAATCAAAGGTATCAAAATTGGCAAAGATGAAGTCAGCTTTCACTTATTGCAGATGACATGATACTACACATGGAAAACCCAATAGACTCCACCAAAAGTCTGCTAGAACTGATACATGAAATCAGAAAAGTCGCAAGATACAAAAGCAATGTACAGAAATCAGTTACATTCTTATACACTAAAAATGAAGCAACAGAAAGACCAATGAAGAAACTGATCCCATTCACAATTGCACCAAGATTCATAAAATACCTAAGAATAAACCTAACCAAAGATGTAAAAGATCTGTATGCTGAAAACTATAGAAAGCTTATGAAGGAAACTGAAGAAGATGCAAAGAAATGAAGAAACATTCCATGCTCATGGATTGGAAGAAAAATATTGTTAAAATGTCAATACTACCCAAATCAATCTACACAATCGAAATTGCAATCCCAATCGAAATTGCACCAGCATTCTTCTCGAAGCTAGAGCAAGCAATCCTAAAACTTGTATGGAACCATAAAAGACCCAGAATAGCCAAATATTGAAGAAGAAGACCAAAGCGGGAGGCATCACAATCCCAGACTTTAGCCTCTACTACAAAGCTGTCATCATCAAGACAGCATGGTATTGGCACAAAAACAGACACATAGACCAATGGAATAGAATAGTGACTCCAGAAACTAGACCCACAAATGTATGGCCAACTAATCTTTGACAAAGCAGGAAAGAATATCCAATGGAAAAAAGACAGTCTCTTTAACAAATGGTGCTGGGAGAACTGGACAGCAACATGCAGAAGGATGAATCTAGACCACTTTCTTACACCATTCACAAAAATAAACTCAAAACGGATAAAGTACCTGAATGTGAGACAGGAAACCATCAAAACCCTAGAGGGGAGAGCAGGAAAAAACCTCTCTGACCTCAGCCACAGCAAATTCTTACTTGGCACATCTCCAGAGGCAAGGGAATTAAGAACAAAAATGAACTATTGGGACGTCATGAAGATAAAAAGCTGCACTGCAAAGGAAACAATCAGCCAAATTAAAAGGCAGCCAACGGAATGGGAAAAGATATTTGCAAATGACATATCAGACAAAGGGCTAGTATCCAAAATCTATAAAGAACTCATCAAACTCCACACCTGATAAACAAATAACCCAGTGATGAAATGGGCAGAAGACATGAATAGACACTTCTCTAAAGAAGACATCCAGATGGCCAACAGGCACATGAGAAGATGTTCAACATTGCTCCTCATCAGTGCAATACAAATGAAAACCACACTGAGATACCACCTCACGCCAGTCAGAGTGGCCAAAATGAACAAATCAGGAGACTAGAGATGCTGGAGAGGATGTGGAGAAACGGGAGCCCTCTTGCACTGTTGGTGGGAATGCATATTGGTGCAACCATTCTGGAAAAGAGTGTGGATGTTCCTAAAAAATTAAAAATAGACCTACCCTATGACCCAGCAAGAGCACTGCTAGGAATTTACCCAAAGGATACAGGAGTGCTGATGAATAGGGGCACTTGTACCCCAATGTTTATAGCAGCACTTTGAACAATATTCAAATTATGGAAAGGGTCTAAATGTCCATCAACTAATGAATGGATAAAGAAATTGTGGTATCTATTCAAAATGGAATACTACCTGACATTGAGAACAAATGAAACGTGGCCTTTTGTACCAACGTGCATGGATCTGCAGAGTGTTGTGCTGAGTGAAATTAGTCATACGGAGAAAGACAGATACCGTATGTTTTCACTCTTATTTGGATCCGGAGAAACTTGAGAGAAGACCATGGGGAAGGGGAAGAAAAAAAAAAGTTAGAGAGGGAGGGAGTCAAACCATCACAGACTCTTAAAAACTGAATAAACTGAGGGTTGATGGGGGGTGGGAGGCAGAGGAGGGTGGGTGATGGGCACTGAGGAGGGCACCTGTTGGGATGAGCATTGGGTGTTGTATAGAAACCTATTTGACAATAAATTTCATATTTACAAAATAATCTAATTTAATTGTCATTACTATGTTTTTTTAGTTTTATGTAAATTTTTTCAAATTCCATTTTATTTCCATCATTTTACTTTAGTCTACTACAGTATATTCACTTTTTCAAATTATCAAATGATTTCTTTTTTCTTTTATCTTTATTCTCTTTTTCATTTCTTTACTTTTTTCTTAAATACAGAACAAAAATTTCATATTTATTTTTAATTTTTATTAAAAATATTTTTATTTAATTTTTTCTACTATATACTTTACTTTTGTCTATATTATTTTCAAATTCTAGTTTACTCCCATCTACCCATTTAACTCTACTTCAGTGTATTCATTTTTTCAAATTCTCAAATCATTTACTTTGCCCCCCTTTTTTCCCCTAATCTGTCAAACCATTTTCAACACCCAAACAAAACACACCTATGATCTAGCATTAACTATTAGATTTGTGTGTGTGTGTGTGTTTAATTTTTAATTTTAATATTTTTGTAATTTTATTGTTTTATTTCAATATTTCTACTTCATTAATTCCTTTTCTCTCTTCAAAATGACAAAACGAAGGAATTCACCCCAAAAGAAAGACCATGAAGAAACGACAGCCAGGGATTTAACCAACACAGGTACAAGCAAGATGTCTGAACCAGAATTTAGAATCACGATAATAAGAATACTAGCTGCACTCAAAAATAGATTAGAATCCCTTTCTGAAGAGATAAGAGAAGTAAAAAAAAATAGCCAGAATGAAATTAAAAACGCTATACCTGAACTGCAATCACGGATGAATGCAGCTGTTGTAAGGATGGATAACGCAGAACAGAGAATCAGCGATATAGAGGACAAACTTATAGAAAATAATAAAGCAGAAAAACAAGAGGGAGATTAAGGCAAAAGAGCAAGATTTAAGAATTAGAGAAATCAGTGACTCATTAAAAAGGAACATCAGAATCATAGGGGTCCCAGAAGAGGAAGAAAGAGAAATAGGGGTAGAAGGGTTATGTGAGCCAATCATAGCGGAAAACTTTCCTAACCCGGGGTAAGACACAGACATCAAAATCCAGGAAACACAGAGGGCCCCCATTAGATTCAACAAAAACTGGCCACCAACAAGGCATATCATAGTCAAATTCACAAAATACTCAGGCAAAGAGAGAATGATGAAAGCAGCAAGGAAAAAAAAGTCCCTAACATACAAGGGAATACAAATAAGGTTTGCAGCAGACCTATCCACAGAATCTTGGCAGGCCAGAAAGGAGTGGCGGAGTCTATTCAGTGTGCTGAATCAGAAAAGTATGCAGACAAGAATTCTTTATCCAGCAAGACTGTCGTTCAAAATAGAAAGAGAGATAAAAGTTTCCCAGACAAACAAAAATTAAAAGGGTTTTTGACCACTAAACCAGCCCTGCAAACAATTTTAAGGGGGACTCTCACAGGGGACAAAAGATGACACACAAAAAAAAGAATATATATGCGTGTGTGTGTGTGTGTGTGTATATATATATATATATATATAACAAAAGCAAGAAAGATTAGAAAGGACCAGAGAACACCATCAGAAACTCCAGCTCTACAAGCATCATCATGGCGATAAACTCATATCTTTCAGTACTCACTCTAAACCTCAATGGACTCAATGCCCCAATCAAAAGACATAGGGTAACGGAATGGATAAGAAAACAAGATCCATCTATATGCTGTTCACAAGAGACCCACTTTAGGCCTAAAGACACCTTCAGATTGAACATAAGGGGATGCAGAACCATCTATCATGCTAATGGTCAACAAAAGAAAGCCCGAGTACCCATACTTATATCAGACAATCTAGACTTAAAAATACTGTATCAAGAGATGCAGAAGAGCATTATATCATGATCAAGGGGTCTATAGACGAATAAGACCTAATAATCGTAAACATTTATGCGCCAAATGGGAGAGCACACAAATATATAAATCAATTAATCACAAACATAAAGAAACTCATCGATAGTAATACCATAATATTAGGAGACTTCAACACCCCACTCACAGCAATGGACAGATCATGTCAACAAAAAATCGACAAGGAAAGAATGGCTTTGAATGACACATTGGACCAGATGGACTTAACAGATATATTCAGAACATTTCATCCTAAAGCAGCAGAATATGCATTCTTCTTCAGCACACATGGAACGTTCTCCAGAATAGACCATATACGGGGACACAAATCAGCCCTAAGTAAGTAAAAAGTACAAAAAGTACAAAAAGATCGAGATCATACTGTGCATATTTTCAGATCACAATGCTATGAAACTCGAAATCAACCACAAGAAAAAATTTGGAAAGGTAAAAAATACTTGGAGACTAAAGAACATCCTACTAAAACATGAATGGGCTAAGCAAGCAGTTAAGAGGAAATTAAAAAGTATATGGAAGTCAATTAAAATGATAACACCACAACCCAAAACCTCTGGGACGCAGCAAAGGTGGTCATAAGATGAAAGTATATAGCATTCCAGGCCTTCCTAAAGAAGGAAGAAAGATCTCAGATACACAACCTAACCTTACACCTTAAGGAGCTGGAAAAAGAACAGCAAATAGAACCCAAAACCAGCAGAATACAGGAAATAATAAAGATTACAAAAGAAATTAATGCTATCAAAACCAAAAAAACAGTAGACCAAATCAATGAAACCGGAAGCAGGTTCTTTGAAAGAATGAACAAAATTGATAAACCACTAGCCAGTTTGATCAAAAAGAAAAAGGAAAGGATGCAAATAAGTAAAATCAAGAATGACAGATCACAACCAGTGCAACAGAAATGAAAACAATAGTAAGAGAATATTATGAGCAATTATATGCCAATAAAATGGGCAATCTGGAAGAAATGGGCAAATTCCTAGAAACATATACACTACCAAAACTGAAACAGGAAGAAATATAAAAATTTGAACAGTCCCATGACCAGTAAGGAAATAGTATTAGTAATCAAAAATCTGTCAAAAACAAGAGTCCAGGGCCAGATGGCTTTCCAGGGGATTCTACCAAACATTTAAGGAAGAGTTAACACCTCTGCTCTTGAAGCTGTTCCAAAATCTAGAAACGGAAGGAAAGCTTCCAGACTCTTTCTGAAGCCAGAATTACCTTGATTCCAAAAGCAGACAGAGACCACACTACAAAGGAGAACTATAGACCAATTTCCCTGATGAACATGGATGCAAAAATCCTCAACAAGATATTAGCCTACCGGATCCTACAATACATTTAAAAAATTACACACCAAGGGGCGCCTGGGTGGTGCAGTCGGTGTAGCGTCCGACTTCAGCCATGTCACGATCTCGCGGTCCGTGAGTCGAGCCCCGTGTCAGGCAATGAGCTGATGGCTCGGAGCCTGGAGCCTGTTTCCGATTCTGTGTCTCCCTCTCTCTCTGCCCCTCCCCCGTTCATGCTCTGTCTCTCTCTGTCCCAAAAATAAATAAAAAACGTTGAAAAAAATTAAAAAAAAATTACACACCAAGACCAAGTCGGATTTATACCTGGGATGCAGGGATGGTTCAATATCTGCAAAACAATTAACGTGTTTCATCACATCAATAAAAGAAAGGACAAGAACCGTATGATCCTCTGCATAGATGCAGAGAAAGCATTTGACGAAATATGGTATCCTTTCTTGACTAAAACCCTCAAGAAAGTAGGGATAGAAGGAGCACACCTCGAGATCATAAAAGCCATATATGAATGACCCAACACTAATATCATCCTCAATGGGGAAAAACTGAGAGCTTCAATGTGCTTAGTGTTACTACAATAGTGAAGAACTAAGGTTTCTCTGCACAGCATTCTGAGGCCTAAATTCCTTTTTCTGGTGCTAAGGACAGTTCTCCCCTCCTGGCACAAAAAGGGTGTATTTCACATTGGAGATTTATATTCTGTTTAGGGAACAAAGGATGGTCAGTGCATCTCTGCACTGGCTGTTTCTCAACGTTTATTTATTTTTGGGACAGTTTTGGGACAGAGAGATACAGAGCATGAACGGGGGAGGGGCAGAGAGAGAGGGAGACACAGAATCGGAAACAGGCTCCAGGCTCTGAGCCATCAGCCCAGAGCCTGACGCGGGGCTCGAACTCACGGACCACGAGATCGTGACCTGGCTGAAGTCGGATGCTTAACCGACTGCGCCACCCAGGCGCCCCTTTTTAAATTTTTTTTTCAACGTTTATTTATTTTTGGGTGCACTGGCTGTTTCTCAAGCATGTTTCATTCCAGTGGCATATTTGGGGTGGCATATTCTGCTCCCCTCCACCATGTAATGCTGGAGTAGAGACACTGGAATAAATGTCCTGTGAGTCTTGACAGGAATCTCCCTGCAGGGCCGGGCCTAGATGGCAGGGGCCTTTCAGTACTACCCAGCACCAGGCTGATACCCCAGGTGAGTAGGTGCACAAGGGGTGAGGAAGGCTTTCCTGTCAGAAGCCAGTGTTTCCTTTTCCTGAAAGCAATCTAAAATATGAGTAGATGAGGGATGCTAAAGGGTGTTTAAATATCCTGTTCCATCAGAGCATTTAATGAACTCAGGCAGTGAGAAGACACTTGAAGACGCTGCTAGCCCAGGGCTTTTAGATATCTTCATCTAAGAGATGGAAACCAGGATGCATTTATTACCCCATTTTGTGCAGCAGTTTGGAGTCACGCTTATCCAGGAATAAGACAATCAGATATCAGAGCCAACAACAGGTTCAGGTGGTCTCTGCCTCATTCAACACTGGTCCACAATGGGGAGAATTTCCTGTAAGGTCTTACCACTCAGTGGCAGGAGCTCAGTCTGCACACAGTTCAGGAACCTGGCCAAGGACCCATGTCCTCAAACAAGGATTAGACTGGTGCTCGCTGAGTCCCAATGTACACGGTCTCTGGGACCATCTCCAGATGGTTCTGGTCCTGTGTATGAAATACTATGTCTCATGACTATGCAAATAGTCCTAAGAGCACTAGGTTAAGTACGGGTGTGGCTGTGCCCTGAGAGCATCACCGTACAACGCCATCCTCTACAGGAGACCCTGAGACACATCCCCTCACAATGGAATGGAGCTGGAGAATCCTCTACCTGCTGGCAGTGGTGACAGGTAATGGTCAGCCAAATCCCTGGACAGAGGAGAGGACCAGGACCAGTCAACATTGATTTCATCCACTCTTGTCCCCTCTCTACAGGTGTGCACTCACAGGTTTTGCTGGTGCAGTCTGGGGCTGAAGTGAGGAAGCCTGGGGCATCAGTGAAGATCTTCTGCAAAGCATCTGGATACAGCTTCACTGATTACTATATGCACTGGGTGCGACAGGCTCCTGCACAAGGGTTTGAGTGGATGGGAAGCATTGACCCTGAAGATGGTGCTACAAGCTATGCACAGAAGTTCCATGGCAGACTCACCCTGACAGCAGACACATCCACAAACACAGCCTACATGGAGCTGAGCAGTCTGAGGTCTACAGACACGGCCGTGTATCATTGTGCAAGGACACAGTGAGGGGTTGTCAGTGTGAGCCCAGTCACAAACCGCCCTGTGGAAGACGATCAGGACCACCAGGGGGTGCACACTATGCACCATTCTGTTTGTGTTCCCAGGAGCAGGTGCAGGTAGGCGTTGCTGGAAGGTTTTGTGCCATGGCCTGGGGCTTCCTCTCCATACAGCAGTTTCCCCCAGGAAGCCTCTCTGGACACATGATTCTGTGCTTACCTACTTGGGTCTGGTTTACAAAGTTTGTTTTACCAGGAAAACTATAATTACATGAACAAGAGATAGAGTCTCTTACAATTGCTTACCCTTGTACTAAATATCAGTGGTTTACACGTATCCTGATGCACATCAACGGAACATTTCCAGGAGTCCCAGGAGCGCTCACTTTGCATCTAGGACCACAGGACCCCATAGCTCCTTGTTATCCTCACCCTGCTCTTGCCCCAGTCAAACACCATGACACTTTATTCACGTCACTTTGCTTCTCAGAACTTTATATGTGTTACAGTTTTCTTCAAATACTTGAAACTACAAGAGAAAAAGCATCTACGTGTATTAGTCAGGATAATCCTGAGGAACAGAACACAGAGCACATTGGCTTACATGACTAAATAGGCTGAGAAGTCCCATGATATACTATCACATGCTGGATACCCAGTAAAGTCAGTGGTGTGATTTTCATCTGATTCCAAACTAGTGTCAAGTCTGAGAACATGGGGACCTGATGGTTTAACTGTCACTCCAAGGGCAAGAGAAAGTCAATGTTACAGATCAAGCAGGCACACAAGAAGTAAAAATGAGAGAATTTGCTTCACTTTTATTTTTATTCTATTCATAACCTTAATGGATTGGGTGATTCCCACTTCCCAAGACACCAAACGCAAGAACACAGTGCACACAGCACTCACCACAAACCCTTCCTGAAGTGCCAGTCTCCGTACAGCATATGAACTCTTCTTAATGTAGCCATTACTCTCAGAAGCTGAAAACATAACAGGTTTTCTAAAACACAGAAGAATACAGAGACCTAGACAATATGAGAATATGGAGGAATCCATCCCCAAAGAGAGAACAAGAAAGGATCATATCCAGGGATCTAACCAAAACAGATATAAGGAATAGGCCTAAAACAGAACTTAAAACAACAATAGTAAGGATAATGGATGGGCTTGAGAACAGCATAGAAGACATCAAGGATATGCATACCACAAAGATAAAAGAAATAAAACCTGGTCAACGGTGAAATTTAAAAATTCTATGAAAGAGACATGATGCTTACTGCATATAATAATGGGTGGAAGCAGCAGAGGAATGACTAAGTGATATAGAAGATAAAATTGTGGAAAATAAGGAATCAGAAAAGAGAGGGTAAACTAATTTCTTGGGTTATGGATGTAGACTTAGAGAACTCAGCCACTCTGTACAGTGTAGTAAAATTCCTTTCATAGGAGTCCCAAAACAAGAGAGGGAAAAAGGGACAGAAGGTTTATTTGTGCAAATTGTAGCTGAAAGTTGCCCTAACCCAAGGAAGGAAATGAACATCCAAATCCAGAAGGCACAGAGAACACCTATCAAAATCAACAAAAGCAGGCCATTACCAAGATAAATCACAGAAAATTGACATAATACAGAAATAAAGGAAAAATCCTAAAAGCAGCAAGAGAATGGGAAAATAATAGGCAGGCAAGAATACTTTATCCAGGAAGTTTGTCATTGAGAAGAAGGAGAGATAAAGAGCTTCCCAGACAAACAAAATCTAAAGGAGTTTGTGACCCCTAATCCAACCGTGCAAGAAATACTAAAGGGGACTCTTTGAGTGCAAAAGAAAGACCAAAAGCAACAAACACTAGAAAGGAACAGAGAAAATCTCCAGAAAAAAAATTACTTTACAGAAACATTGTGATAACACAATTACACTAATATCATATCTTTCAGTAATCACTGTGAATGTAAATGAACTAAAAAGTCCAGTCAAAAGACACAGGGTATCAGAATGGATTAAAAAAACAAGATCCATGTATATTCTGCCTGTAAAAGACTCCTTTGAGACCTAGAGATACCTGTTGATTGAAAGTGAGGGGTTGCAGAACAATTTATCATGCTACTGGACATAAAAAGAAAGCTGTAGTACCATATTCATATCGGGCAACCCAGATTTAAAATACAAAGACTACAAAAAGAGATGAAGAAGGGCATTATATCCTAAAGTGGTCTATCCAACAAGAAGCACTAACAACTGTAAATATTTATGACCACAAATTGGGGCACTGAAATATGTAAAGCAACTCATGACATAAAAAAACTCATTGATAATAATACACTAGTAGTAGGGGACTTTCACACCCCACTTACAACAATGAATAGATCATGTAAGAAGAAAATCAAGAAGGAAACAATGGCTTTGAATGACACAGGTGCAGATGGACTTAACAGATATATTCAAAACATTCCATCTTAAAGCAGCAGGATACATTCCTGTCGAGTGCACATGGAACATTCTCCAGAAGAGATCACACACTGGGTCATAAATCAGCCCCTACAAGTATAAAAAGATTGAGACAGAATATACAGAAATACAATCAATTATAAGGGAATATTATGAAAAACTATATACCAACCAATTAGGCCATCTGGAAGAAATGAATAAATTTCCAGAAACATGTAAACTACCAAAATTCCAACAGGAAGAATTAGAAAAGGAGAATTACAGACCAATTGCCCAGGTGAACATGAATGCAAAAATTATCAACAACATACTTACAAATTGTTCCAACAGTACATTAAAAGAATCATTTACCACGATGAAGTCGGATTTATTCCTGGGGTGCAAGGATGGATCAATATTAACAATCAATCAAAGTTATACACCATATCAATAATAGGATAAGACCCAAATGACCCTTTCAATAAATGCAGAGAAGCATTTGATAAACTACACTATCTTTTCTTGATAAAAACCATCAAGCAAGTAAAGATAGATGGAAAATTCTTCAACAACATGAAGGCCATATAGAAAACACGCACTGTTAACATCATCCTCAATGGGGAAACACTGAGTGCTCTCCACATATGGTCAGGAACATGACAGGGATATCCACTGTCACTAATTTTGTTCAACGTAGTACTAGAAGGCTTAGCCTCTGCAATCAAACAATGGAAAGAAATAAAAGGCATAGACATTTGAAAGGAGTAAGTCAAACTTTCACTCTTTGCAGATTACATGATACTCTATGGGGAAAATCCAAAAGATTCCACCAAAAGACTTCTAGGATGGAGACAAAACTCAGAAAAGTTGTAGGATACAAAGACAACATCAAGTTATTGGCACTATATACATACACCAAAAATGAAGCAGAAAAGAGAGATATTAAGGAATCATACCCATTTACAATTGCACCAAAAATCATAACATACCTAGGAATAAACGTAACCAAAGATGTTAGAGATCTGTATGCTAAAAACTATAGAAAGCATATGAAGCAAATTACACAAGACACAAAGGAAGAGCATTCCATGGTCATGGATTGGGAAACAAATATTGTTAAAATATCAATACTACCCAAAGCAATCTACACATTCAATGTGATCCTTACCAAAATAACACCAACATTCTTCACAGAAAAAGAACAAAGAATTTTAAAATTTGTATAAAACCAGAAAACACCGAATAGGCAGAGCAATGGTGAAAGAGAAATCCAAAGCTGGAAGCATCACAATTCTAGACTTCAAGCTGTATTACGAAGCTGTAATCATCAAGAAAGTATGGTACTGGCACAAAAATAGACACATACATGAATGGGACAGAATAGAGAACCAGATTTGCTGAACAGTCTGTTTAGCAAATGGTTCTGGGAAAACTCGATAGTAACATGCGGAAGAATGAATCTGGCACACTTTCCTACAGCAAACACAAAAATATATTCCAAATGGATGGAAAACCTAAATATAAGACCAAAAAGCATCAACATCTATAAGAGAAAACAGGCAGAAACCTCTTTGACCTCGACCTCGGCAACTTCTTAATAGACATGCCTCTAGAGGCAAGGAAAACAAAAGCAAAAAATGAACTATTGGGACCTCATCCAGATAAAAAGCTTCTGCACAGTGAAGGAAACAGTCAACAACACTAAGTGGCAAATGACAGAGGAGTGAAGATATTTAAAATGACATACATGGTAAGAGTTAGTATCCAAAATCTATAAGAACTTAACAAACACAGAAGAACAAATATCCAGTGAATGGTCAAAATGGTCAAAACATGAGCAGACACTTGTCCAAAGAAAACATCTGGATGGCTAAGAGACACATGAAAAGATGCTCAACATCACTCATCATTGGGGAAAAACAATTCAAAATCATGATAAGATACCACCTCACACCTGTCAGAATGGCTAAAATGAACAATTCAGGAAACAACAGATATTGGCAAGGATGTGGAGACAGAGGAACCTTCCTATACTCTTGGTGGGAATGCAAAGTGGTGTGACCACACTGGAGAAGAGTTTAAAAAGTTAAAATAGAATTACCTTATGTCCCACCAATTTCTCTACAAGGTATTTACACAAAGGACACAAAAATTCTGATTCAAATAGCTAAACGGGTGATGGAGATTATGTAGGTCACTTGTTGAGATGCGCACTGGGTGTTAATGTATGTGATGAATCACTAAATTTTATTCCCAAAACTAAAACTACACTACACGTTAACTAACAAAGATGTAAATAAAAAAAAATCTTCAGACATTAAAAAACAGGGGAAAACAAGGAAGGGGACAAATTATGTTACAAATGGTCATAACCAATGGGATCTAGGGCAGTGAGTCTAACTACTTGCATTTACCCATTTTATCCCTAACTGGTAGTGGACATTAATTAACAAACATACTCATGATTCCCAATGTTGGTGCCACGTGAGTTGGAATTCAAACCCCAGCTGCCCTTCCCAGATCCTCTGTGACCACATCTCATGGGCAGCCTGTCTAGACAGCTGGCATCTATGTATTGCCTGTGTGTAGACGTCCTTGCTCCTGGAGCAGGCCTGTTCACCCAGGTCTGCTGGGTACTCAGAAAGCACAGACTAGTGTCAGCTGGCATTCCTTGTACTTCCCATTCCTCACTAGGGAACAAGTTCAGCCTTGAGGATGCATGTTTACCATGTGCTGTTCCACTGGTCTACACCACCTGACACCACCCATGTATTCCAGTACTTGCTTCTGAAGGGAATTTCCAAACAGATGACAATTTCACTAGTGATTTACACCAAAAAATAATTGGATCCAAGTGAGGGCACAATATTGGATTTTAGCTGCATGTTAAGGGGAACTTTGCTTTCATTCTTAGAAGACAGAGAAGAGGTTTATAGCAGAGACAAGGTCACAAGCACGGATCCTCCCAGAACCAGCAGTGGACCATCGCCTTACTGAGAGAGGGTACATTTCACATACAATAGAGGCTGTGAATGTATAACAACTGGAGGGAGTGACCTCAGAGGGTGGAGGGGCCACAGGGGTGGCTGGAACTTCTCTTTACCCTCAGGTGAGGGACCTCCCGAGTCATGTCACTTGTCCACAATACAGTCAGCTTTGAGGGTGGCTATGGTTCTGTTCTTACATCCCAGAGCCCAGTTTGTAGGGCTGCCCCTGACCTCCACTGGCTAGTGTCCAACATCGTACGATCAAGGCTGCAGAAAACAGGATGCATGTCAGCCCCAGAAGTCCTCTCTCAATGGCAATGACTCCTTTATGTGTCTTTCCTTGCTGTTATCTGTCTTCATGTTTCTTTCCTTACTGTTTCTCTTCACCTCAGAGCATTTGGGGGACATCCATGCATATCCACCTGGGTTCGGTTAGACACTCAGATCCAGAGGGAGACATGGACTTCATGCAAGAAAGTGTCTGTGCCTGGTGATGAGAGGTTTCATCCCACAATTCTCAAGGTATTCCCTCCCACAGATGTGCTGTCTTCAGGACCCACTCATCTTCGGTTCCGAGACGGACATTTGGTGACTGCCCATCTGTGTCCTGAACTCCATCCCCAGACTCATACACATGGCAGTAATATCAATGTCTCAAAATTAATCTCATGTGACAAGTCCCTTTGGCCACATAAGTTATTCTACACAGGTTCAAGAATGACATAGATGACCACATTCCACACTGATGTCAGGGAAAGTTCACCTCCATCCCACATGACACTCACATTACCACACCCCCAAATCCTCCAACATGTCAAATCATTAAATATTAAGTCAAGTCCAAAACGTACCTAAATTTCACTACCTCTAAACCCCCAAATCTAATCATGTAGCTTGGGTAGGGTGAGACTGTGGTACCTTCCATCCGGGGGTGAAACACTCTCCATCAGCCAACCTGCATTTCTAGAAAACCATTGTTGTTCTTCTGAATGCTTCTGCATGGTAACTATAACATAACAGGTACTGACATTCCTATGCCAGAAGAAATACAGTGTAATTGAGAAGTGCATCACCAACAAGAAACAATTTGATGATCAATCTGGGGAAACCCGTTAGGTTCAAAGACAGAATGTTCTGAATCTCAGACTCCAACTTGTCTCTGGGATTCACACTTCCTTTATTCTTAAGGGTGGTACATGTTTGAAGTTGAGCACATTTATCCCAGCTTCATGAAAGTAGAATTTCTGAGCCCAAAAATCTTTCTTTTCGTTCTCTCGATTATCAAATGAAAAGTTCTTCTGACTCTTGCCAGCTGATCAGGATGACTATCCAAGATTGTTCCTCACCAATGTTTAAAGGAAATATAACTTATATTCCAGGTAAGGAGCATAGAGAGGGGTTCAAAGATGGAAAATATGTAGGAGGAGACATCCTGTGAACAGAAGGGTCTGCAGTGCTCAGGATGGAAGGGTCTCACCCTTGCATGTTGCATAAATGGGGAGGGGAATAAAGGAGTCACTGTATCTCTGCAGGGGTCTGTGAAACAACAGGAGCACGGGGACCACCGGGGGCAATCACAACCACCATGAGGGAACTCAGAGACCAGGGAGCTCATGATCCAGGACGAGAGATTGGTTGAGGACTGGTCTCCTCTCAAGGGCTTTCGGATCCAGGCTCTGCACACTTATTCTGACATGAACACAGCAAAGAGTTTGTAAAAGCTGTGGAAACACACAAGTGTCCTCCCTGTTTAAATAAACCATGATAATGGGGATACACAAATTTTCCCAGGGTCAGACACTGGGATAAATACATCTTTGATCATTCTCACATTAACAAGAGTTTAGAAGAATAATGATCTCCATTCCATAGATGAAGAAATATTTTTAATTAACATCATCCTTCCTGATCTCAGGTGTTTTTGCCTTCAACATATTTCAATAAAATTCAACCATTTTAATGTTATTGAGGCTTTCGTTTTTTAATGTTTATTTATTTTTATGAGAAAGAGAGACAGACTACGAGCGGGCAAGGGGAAGAGAGAGAGAGAGGAGACACAATATCAGAATATGAAGCAGTCTCCAGGCTCTGAGCTGTCAGCCCAGAGCATGACACAAGGCTCAGACTCATAAACTGTGAGACCATGACCTGAGTCAAAATCGGACACTTAACCAACTGAGCCACCCAGAGGCTCCATATGGAGGGTTTCCATTGATGTCCACATAGAGTTCATGTGTAAATGACCCCTTGTGTTTGTAGAAAACCCCTGGCATCTCCATCAGCTCTGTGAGTCTCTGTCAAGGCTTCTCACTCTCTCCAATTTGTGACAGAATAGACCTGGCTTCCACCCGTCACTCTCCTGGGACTTCTAGAAGGTTAGGAACCTGCAAACCTCACTGGGATGTCCAGCCTTGTCTTGCATGTGGTTCAGGAGGCCGGTGGGTCCCCTGATGGGGAGGACAGGTTCAGATACTGGGACTACTCTCACCTCATACGTGATCTTGGACATTCACACACTCTGTCTCTGCTGCAGTGTATCTGTTAACCTGTACAATGGTGGTATACTGATTCTTACCTCAAGTGTTTGGGTGCATATGTGAAAATAAGGATTATCATGGGTACTTATAATCACTGCAGCAAAATCACAAATTAATAAATCACAATGTCCTGAAGATATTGTGACACCGACACTGCCCCATCCCTTACACCTGCCAAGGGCCACTGGCTTCTTGAGGATTCTACTGCAAAATCTGCTATATTGTCAAAGGACATCTGTATGCTGATTAAACCCTCCATCCCTGAAACTGTAGCTGGGAGAAGAGCCCCAGCCCCTAAGTGTTCACATTCAGTGATCAGAACAGAACACAGACATCTCACCATGGAGTTTGGGTTCACTTTGGTTTTCCTTGGTTCTATTTTAAACAGTAATTCATGGTGAACAAGAAACACTGACTATGTTAGTGGATATGAGTGAGAGAAACAGTGGATGTGTGACAGTTTCCTGACTTGTATCTGTAGATGTCTTGTGTGACGCAGAGCTGGTGGAGTCTGGGGGAGACCTGATGAAGCCTGGCAGGGGAGGGGGTCCCTGAGACTCTCCTGTTCAGTCTCTAGATTCACCTTCAGTAGCTAATTGATGAGGTGGGTCTGCCAGACTCCAGGGAAGGGGCTGAATGGGGTTCTACATGTCTGTATGGTATAAGATAAGCACCAAATGTCATTATTTTACTCACTGGAATTCAAAACCATTTGTGAAAGAGGCCATTTTTTCCCTAATTTTAATTCTATGAAATCTCATGGAGGATTTGCTGACTGCATCCAGACACATTTCACTCTGGTCTCTGTAATCTGCTCCACTGCTCTGTGTGTCTGACTCTGTGCCAGCAGCACAGTGTTACAGACAATGTACCTCTGCAATATACTTAGAAAGAAGGATGTGTGCTGTCTCCAGGTTTGTTCTTCTTTCTCAGGATTGTTTTCTCACTTCTGTGTGCTCTGTGGTACCATATAAATAAGAATTTCCCAGATACATTCATTGGCATTTTTATTAACTCAACTAATATTAGAAATTATTAGAACACATAAAAGGAATAAAAAGTGTAATAATACAAAAAATTAACAAATTGAAATGGATATCTGGAAAGCTAAATGCAATTGAAAAAGCATCTCTACTAGGAAAATAGATAAAACTAAAACAGATACAATCAGAATTAAGGAGGGACATAACTGATACCAACGAAGTGAAAAACAATAACAGAAAATGCCTAGATAATTATAGACCCATTATTAGATAACAAAGGGCAACTAGGCAATTTCTAGAGACAAACAGTCTGCAGACTGTACTTGAAGAAATAGAAAATAAACAGAATGAAAACAAATAAAATTCAATCTATAATCTAATCATACACTGCCCCAGAAGAAAAAAGTCAGCTTAGTAACACAGGGCTTTATCTATGAATTATGTCAAAATATAAGAGACTTAATGACAATACCTCTCAGACTCTTACCAAAAACTGAAAAGAAAGGAATATGCCCCAATTCATCTACAAGACCAACCTTAACTATGCTGCAAAATCGAAAGACACAGTAAGAAGAGAAACTAAAGGCCAATATCTCAGATGGACATACATGCAAAACTCCTAGCACAGTGAATGCAACAGCACAATGAAAGGGTCATATGTGACAATGCAGTCACATCTGTTGATCATCTATATCATCATCTATTGATACATATAAAACTAGACAAAATTCACCAAATTGTCATTAGTAAAAAATCTCAGCAACGGAGGGAAAGAAAGAAAGAACCTCCACAAAATCGTGGCCATGGATGAAAAGCCCACACCTGACAGCATATTTAACAGTGAAAAACTGAAGCTTTTCCTGTCACGTTAGGAGCCGGGCAAGGATGCTCATTCCCTACATAGGTATTCCACATGGTAACATGAAGACCAGTAAAATATGGCACCCAATGTATGTCATCTTGTCACATTGCTTATTTGGAGGAAAGCCACTTGAGTAACAGCTAGTCTAAGGAAACTGTGGCCATTCCTTGTCCCCCTGGGAGCAGGAAATCAATCTCTCCTGGGAAACTTCCTTCCCTCTACCAGAATGGAAGAACCATCCTTAGTACCAGAAATGGGAACGTAGCACCAAGAAGGCTGTGCAAACAAGCCTGGTTAGTTCCTCACTAATTGACTTGCACAAACCCAAATCTCTGTCTTGTTAACTCTTCACAAATACATTGTTTTTTATTCTAAAAGGCACAAGTGCCACCTACTTTCTTCATTCTCTGGGTGTCATATTATTAGGAAGCTTGTGCACATGCAAAATGAAATTTATTCTCTTCTGTAGATCTGTCTTATGTCAAGTGAATCCTTAGACCAGACAAAGAACACAGAAGCAAAGAAGGAAAAAGCTTGCTGCTCCTACAAGTTGCAGATGTACCCATAAAAATTAGGTAAGAAAATGAAATAAAGACATGTAAATCAGTAAGAAGAAAATTATTTGTTTGAGAATCACATGCACTTACATATAGTGAAACCTTAGAAACTCCACAAAAAAATATCAGAACTAACAAACAGGAAAAGTTCAGGGTACAAATCAACATACAAAAATATGTTGTATTTCCATACACCAAAAACATAGTATATGAAAACACTAACAAAATCACACAATTGAAAATGGCACAAAAGGGAGCACCTGTGTGGCTCAATCCGTTAAGTGCCTACTGTTGATTTTGGCTCAGGTCATGATCTCATGGTTCCTGAGTTTAATTCTGAGGCAGGGTCTGCAATGATTGTGCAGAGCCTGCTTGGGATTCTCTGTCCCCTTCTCTCTCTCTGATCGCTCTCTCTTTCTCTGTGTCACACAAAAATAAACACACATTAAAATTATATGGCACAAAATAAAGTAGTTACGATTAAATTTCACTAAAAAGTAAAATAGCATACCAAACATGACCTGCTGGGAGAAAGACATGTAAAATGGCAAACACAGATGAAAACATAACTGTGTTCACAGATTAGAATTATTTACACTGTCACAGTCCCTTCTGAAAGAAGTGATCTAGAAGTGCCTCTCAAACACTGGTTTTAAATTTGAAACAAATCTAAGTCTGGAGCTTGATATATAGTCAGAGGATATGCAAATAGGGCCCTCCCTGTGCTGATTAAACCAGTCCAGCTCCAACCCTGCAGCTGGGAGAGGAGCCCCAGCCCCAGGAGTCCCAGGTGTTCCCATTCTGTGATCAGCACAGAACATAGACACCTCACCATGGAGTTTGTGCTGGGCTGGGTTTTCCTGGTTGCTCTTTTAAAAGGTAATTCATGGGGAACGAGAGACACTGAGTATGTGAGTGGACATGACTGAGAAAGAGTGGATGTGTGACAGATTCCTGACCAAGATGTCTTGTGTCTGCAGGTGTCCAGTGTGACGTGCAGCTGGTGGAGTCTGGGGGAGACCTGGTGAAGCCTGGGGGGTCCCTGAGACTCACCTGTGTTGCCTCTGGATTCACCTTCAGTAGCTATAGCATGAACTGGGTCCGCCAGGCTCCAGGGAAGGGGCTGCAGTGGGTCGCATATATTAGATATGATGGAAGTAGCACATACTACGCAGACTCCGTGAAGGGCCGATTCACCATCTCCAGAGACAACGCCAAGAACACGCTGTATCTGCAGATGAACAGCCTCAAGACCGAGGACACGGCCACATATTACTGTGCAAGAGACACGGTGAGGGGACCTCACTGGGAGCCCACACATAAACCTCCCTGCAGGAGGGGATCAGCACCACCAGGGGGCGCACACTATGCACAATTCTGATTTGTGTTCCCAGGAGCAGGTGCAGATGGAGGTTACAGGCAGGTTTCCTTTCAGGGTCTGGAGCTTCCTCTCCACACAGCAGTTTCTCCAGGGAGCCTCTCTGGTTATATGCTTCTGTGTTTACCTATTAACTCTCTGGATTAGCAACTGTGTTGTCATAGGAAAACTACCCTAACATGCACATAGACACAGTTGTTTGCATTCCTTACTCCTGTCACTCAGTATGAGTGAATTGCAGATTTCCTGACGCACAACAGCTGAACCTTTACAGGAGTCCCAGATGCACTCCCTGTGCAGCCAGGCCTACAGGAAGCCCCAGAGCCCCATTATCTTCACCCAGCACTTGTCCCAAACAACGTGACACTTCCCTCCCGGCACTTGCTACTCAGGAATTTAAATGAGCTACAGCTTTATTCAATTCCTCTAAAGAAGAGATAATTCATCTCCATGTATTACTCAGGATTCTCCCGAGGAACAGAAACCAAAGAAACTGGTTTACATGACTAAATACATTGATAAGACCCACATTCCACTCTCACATGCTGGAGACCCAGGAAAACCAGTGGTGTAATCCTCATCTGATTCTGAACTAGTTTCTAGTCTCAGAATGTGAAGAGCTGATGATGTAACTCTCAGAACAAGGGCCAGAGGAGACCAATGTTCCAATTCAAACAGGCACATGGGAAGTAAAACTGAGGGAATTCCTCCTCCTTCTGCATCAGTTTCTATTCAGAACCTTAATGGAATGGGTGATGCCCAAGCTGACAGAAACCATGGATAGAAATGCCAGTCTCTTCTGGAACACATCACAGACATCCACAGAAACAGTGAGGCTTCTGGGCACCATGATGCAGTCAAGATGACACATAAAGGTAATCATGACAAGTCAACCTCCTGTAAATGTGCAGTTCAAAGACTGAAGATTTAGAAGTCCATGCCATGACTGGCATGGAGCCTGGTGGGCATAGCTGTGCTTCTGTGGAGAAGGAGGGCAGAGTCGCATAGGGGGCATTGTGGTCTGATAATCCCTTGGGAGACTTGGGGAGAGACAGTTCCCTTCTCGGGGTGCATTTCATAAAGGGAGTATTGCCTCTCGTGGGGCAGGAGAGCTGACAGGCACCATTGCACTGCCATGGTCATTAGCATAGGAGCCTCTGCTGAGAGCAGCTAACTGAATGCTGCCTTCTTGTTCTTCCTCACCATGAACTCCAAGACCCTAGTGTTCATGCAACTGCCCTCCTGGGATAAACAGCTCCAGCCACAGCACAGCGAGACACTCTCACAGAGGATCACTGGGGTCCCAGTCATATTGAGTTCATATAATTTGGAGTTTTCAAAACCAGCTAAAGCTCCTGAGATAAAACATAAGAGCCCTGTGCCACCAGGTGGGCCAATGGTTTGGACACAGACAGGGTGAAAGCAGGGTTCTGATGGAAGCCTGGGACCCACAGGTACAGATTGTTCTCTCTGTGGGAGGGCTTCCTGAACAGGGGAGGCTGGGAACTCCAACTCAAGGGACTAGATAGGGAACTGATGCCAATATTTCCTCCCACCAATCAGCACGGACAGAATTCAGTGAGCAGCACAGAACCTCCCAGTAGAAGCTGAGCCACTGACACCAAGCTATACTCCACCCCTCTTGCCTTCCTCAGGTGCTTCCTTACTAGAGAAATAGGGCCTGGAAACCAGATCAGCACCGCGCCCCTCCCTCAAAAGACGACATATACCCACAAAGGCACCAAGTCTACTGACCATATAGTGAGGCATAGCTTCACCTCTAGGGGAAATAGGAATTAGCCTCTTTTAACAGGCAGAACAAACTCACCTGGTTAAAACTCACAACATTGTGGACAGTGTCTAAACACTCATCACTGGAGACAAGGAGAAACTCTGCAGAGGACTTAGCTGAGGGACAGAGCAGCCAATACACGACAGCACAGTGCACACAGAATCTGCAACAAATGCTTCCTAAAGTGTCAAGCCCTCAACAGCAATTGAACACTTCTCAATAAAGACACTACTCCAGAAGCAGAAAACAAAACAGGATTTTCTAAAACACTTAGGAAAGCAGAGACATAGACATACACCATGATGGAGGAATTCATCCCAAAAGAAAAAATAATAAAAGGTCATTGCCGGGGATATTATTAAAGCACATATAACTAATATGCCTCAAATAGAATTTCTAAATCTCTCACAAGGAAATAGAATTTTTCAAAACTATCATGAGGATACTTGCTGTGCTTGAGGAAAGCATAGCAAACATGAAGGAAACCCTTACTGCAGATAGAAATGACCTAAAACCCAGTCATGTTGAAATTTTAAATGTTGTAACCAAGATGTTTCAACTCTCCACAGACTAAACCCTACAAACTCGGACCCCTCTGAATGGAGAGTTGTTGAGGCCATAATCTCACATGTGTTCTGACAGGAGCTGTTCCCTCCACTGTCCCTGGCTCTGTCTCTCTCCTGCAGGTGAGGAGGAGTAGGTTAGGAATCCTCCACTGAAACCATCTGTCTCCTGCACCTGACTCTCCCACAACATGAGGACCAGAACTTCCTCACCTTCATCTGTAAATGAAGTCAGTTGTACTGGAACAGATATGCACCTTGGTTTAGTAGATTGCTCCAGCTCCCCGCTGCCCTGGGCAAAACTCTGCAGCTGCAGGTGGGGACAAAATAAGGGCTCAGTTGAGGGGTGAGTGGCAGCTGCACTTCTTTGAGGCTTGCTTGTCCTGGTGGCATGAGACCCCTGCCGTACAAGTCACGTCTGGGGTGACCAGGCTCCCAGCATCCCTAGTGGACTGTGCCCAGGGCAGAGTTTCCATCCTGGGAGTGGGGCTGCAAACAATGAGTGAGTCCCACATCTCAGTGGCACCTGCTGATGCTTGGTCTCAACAGCAAACAGCTTAGTGTCACTGACATCCTGTCCCTCTGGGAAAGAGTCCTCTGAACAGGAGATGGTCACCAGGAACCCTGGTATTGGTTGCAACAGTCTGGAGGGGAGGTTGCAGCCAGGCTCAGTGGCACATGCCTATAGTCCCAGCTCCTTGCACTGGAGTTTCCATTTGCTGAGCTGGGGTGGGGAAGGAAAGGCACATACCTTAGCTCAAAATTCTAGCTTTTCTGTCTGTCGATATATTTTCTGGAATAAATGTTTCTTCATGGGCTGTATGCCAACAAGGCCATTTGCAGACACTGTAAATACATCATTTGAGATTTTATTCATATTCCACATAGTAAACATTCAATGTAGTATTACTTTCAGGTGTAAAATATAGTGATTCAACATTTCCATACAACACCCAGTGCTCATTATGACTGCGGCCCTGCAACCCCATCACCTACTTCCCCAAACCTCCTCCCACCTTCCCTCTGGTAACCATAAGTTTGTTTTGTATAGGTAAGAATCTGTTTTGTTGGGTTTATATGTTCCATGGGTTAAGCCTAAGACTCTTGATTTGGGTTCATGTCTTGATTTCATGGATCCTGAGATCAAGCCCCATTTTGGTTTCTGCACTGACAGCAAAGAGACTGCTTGAGATTCTCCTTCCCGCTTCCTCTGCTCCTCCCCCCATTCTATCTCAACATAAATTTAAAAACATTGAAAAAAGTTTATTTCTTGGTGTAGCTCTTCTCTCTTCTTTGTCCCCTTTCCCATTTGAAGTTTCTTAAATTCTACATACGAATGAAATCATATATTTGTCTTTCTCTCACTTGTTTCAGTTAGCATAATACTCTCTAACTCCATCCATATCATTACAAATAGCAAATGTCATTCCTTTCAGGGCTGAGAAACATTCCAGTGTATGAGTATGAGTGTGTGTGTGTGTGTGTGTGTGTGTGTGTGTGTGTGTAGATATACCACATATACTTTATCCATTTATGAGTCAATGCTTACTTGGACTGTTTCCAGAGCTGGGCTGTTTTTGATAGGGCTGCTATACACATAAAGTTGCAATCCCCTTTAAATTTGTATTTTTGTATCCTTTGGGTAAATACCTAGTAGTTCAATTGATCAATCATAAGGTAGTTATATTTTTAGCATTTTGAGGAACGCCCATGCTGTTTTCCAGACAAGCTGCACCAGTTTCCATTCCCACAAGCAGTGCAAAAGTGTTCCTCTTTCTCTGTATCCTCACAAACACCTGTTGTTCCTTGCGTAGTTGAGTTTAGTCATTCTGACAGGAGTGAGTTGATATTTCGTTGTAGTTTTGATTTATATTTCCCTGATGATGAGTGATGTTGAGCATCTTTTCATGTGTTTATTGGCCATCTGTATGTTGCATTTTGGAAAGTCTATTCACGCCTTCTTCTCATTTTTTTTAATAGGATTATTCAGTTTTGGAGTTGAATTTTATACTACATACAGAAAACCTGAAAAACTCCACCAAAAAAAAAAAACCACTAGAACTGATACAATAAACCAGTAAAGCGGCAGCATACAAAATCAACATACAGAAATTTGTGCATTTGAATAGAAAAATAATGAAGCAGGAGAAAGAGAAATCAAGGAATTTATCCCATTTACAATTACACCAAAAACCATAAGATACCTAGAAATAGCCCTCACTAAAGAGTTACAAGAGCTTTACTCTGAAAAACCTGGAACATTTATGGTACAAATTGAAGAAGACACAAAGAAATGGAAAAATATTCCAAGCACATGGATTAAAACAAAAAAAACACTGTTAAAATGCTGATACTACCCAAAGCAATCTAGACATTCAATGCAAATAATTCAGTGCAAATATCCCTGTCAAATAATACAAGCATTCCTCACAGAGCTAAAACAAATAATTCTAAAATTATCATGGAACCACAAAAGACCTTAAACACCCAAAGCGATCCTAAAAAAGAAAAAAAATGGAGGCATCACAATTCTGGATTTCAAGCTATATTACAATGCTGTAGTCATCAAGACAGTATGCTCCTGGCACAAAAAGAGACACATAGATTAATGGAACAGAGTAGAAAACCCATAAATGGTCAACTAATCTTCGACAAAACAGGAAACAGTATCAAATGGAAAAATGACAGTTCCTTCAACAAATGGTGTTGGGAAAACTGGACAGCAACAGGAAACTCTAATGGAACTGGACCACTTTCTTACAATATACACAAAATCAAATTCAAAATTGGATGAAAGACCTAAATGTGAGACAGGAAACCATCAAAATCCTAGAGGAAAACACAGGCACCAAACTCTTTGAGCACGGTCAGAACAACTTCTTACTGGACATGTCAAAGATGCAAGGGAAACAAAAGCAAAAATGAACTATTGGGACCTCAAGATAAACAGCTTCTGTACAGCAAAGACACAATCAACAAAACTAAAAGGCAACTGACAAAATAGGAGAAGATATTTGCAAATGGCATATCAGATAAAGGCTTAGTATCCAAAATCTATAAAGAACTGCTCAAACTCGACACTGAAAAAAACAAATAATCTGGTGAAGAAATGGTCGGAAGACATGAATAGACATTTTGCAAAGAAGACTTCCAGATGGCGAAATGACACATGTAATGAGGCTCATTGTCACTCCTCGTCAGGGAACATAAATCAAAACCACAATGAGATAACACCTCAAACCTGTCAGGATGGCTAAATTTAACATGGTAGGAATGCAAACTGGTGCAGTCATTCTGGAAAATAGTGTGGAGATTCCTGAAAAAATTAAAAATAGAACTATCTTGTGATCAAGCAATTGTTTTACTAGGTATTTATCCAAAGGATACCAAAATGCTGATTCGGAGGGGCACATGGACCCCAATGTTTATAGCAGCCTTATCAACAATAAGCAAATTGTGGGAGAGCCCAAATATCCATCAGGAGATGAACACATAAAGAAGAGGTGGTAAAAATATATAATGGAATATTACGCAGCCATCAAAAAGAATGAAATCTCGCCATTTACAACAATGTGTGTGGAACAACAATGTATTAACCTAAGTGAAATAAGTCAGTAAGAAAAAGCCAAATATCATATGATTTCATTCATATGTGGAATATAAGAAACACAACATAGGGGAAGGAAAAATAAGAGAAAAACAGAGAGAGAAGAAACAGGAAGAGACTCTTAAATACAGAGAACAAACTGAGGGGATGTGGGGAAGTTGGGCTAAAAGGGAGATAGGCATTAAGGAGGGCACTTGTTGAGATGAGAACTGGGTGTTATATGTACGTGATGAATTACTAAATTCTACACCTGAAATCAATACTACACTGTAGGTTAACACACTTGTATTTAAATTTAAAATAAAACAATAAAATTAAATACATACATATATGAACTCTTGGGAGTACCTCAAAATAGCAAGCTTCTGTACAGTGAAGGAAACAATAAACAAAACTAAAAGGCAACCTATGGAATGGAAGAAGATATTTGTAAATGGCATATCCCCAGGGTTAGGATCCAAAGTATGTACATTTTTTTAAATTATTTTCACTTATCAGTACAGAGTGTGTGTCCATGCATACTTTGTGTGAGAAGCAAAACTCGTGTATTGTGGTAAGATCTCACTGAAACTGAGATCCACCCTCTTCACTAAATTTAACCATACAATACAGTATTGTTAACTACACGTGTAATGTTGTGGAGAAGACCTCTAGAAATTAGTCGTCTTGCATAACAGAAAATCACACCCCTTGATATCTAACCCTCATTGCGCCTCGCTGCCAGCCATTGGCAACTGCTACTCCATTCTCTGTTTTATTGTTATCAAAACCCAAATTCAGCTGCCTGTTGCTGGAAAGGTCAACGTTCAAAGTTTTCGTTTTGGTAGGAAAGGAATTTGAGCTTTATGCACAAGGCCAGCCACTGGTAAGAATGCAGACTCCTGTCCAAAAGCCAACTCTGAGGTTTCTCCCTGACGCAGGTTGTTTTAAAGGAGTAGAGCATATTTAATCAAACAAGGGAGTTCCATGGTTGATAACGTCTTTTGATCATGTGCAGACTCCATGGTGCAAGCTGCCAAAGTTACATCAACTCCCTGGCATCTCCAGCTGAGGAGGGAACCACACATGCATGGGAGGAGACTGCCAGAGGCCAGGAAAGAACCCCAAAAAGGGATTAGAGTGGAAAACCCCTGGGGCCCACACATGGTCAGCAGTACTTTCTGTTCTCCCCAGCTGACATAAAAAAAATACTAAAATACAACCTGTACTTCACCAATCATGACAGAATACTGGGAAATGTTTCCTCAGTAAACTCAGAGGAAGCTTCAAACCAAAAACCAAAAGGATCAAATGGCTTGAAAAGTACTCTCTAACCAGAATGAGACATGAAAAACGACAAAGCTATTCTTTTAGTCGCCTATAAAGGTAAAATTGACAATGTCCACCTCCACATCCCAAGGAAGTAGGAAGCATTGGTCTCCATAATGAGGAAAAGCAGTCATCCATAGAAAGTGACCCAGCAGTACCACAGGACATGGAATTGGTAGAGAAGTTCAGGGTGTTAAAATTTCATATCCCATATTCACTAGCTGGAGGAAAGATGGAATGTGTTGAATAGAGCCATGTCTCTGGATCCAAGTTGTTACTATGTCCATGTGAGCACGCTTGAACTGGCTCACCTGCTTCTCCCACATCCACCCCAGCTGAACTGTTGTGCAGGGTCACACAATGCCACACCCTGGGACTGTTACCTAACTCCACAAGTGGATCCCAGGTGCAGGGGGCTGGCCACCCGGTACAGCCCTCTGTTCTGTCAGATGGCCTAGACCTCACTTTGCTGAGGATCCTCCATTTATCCATTCTCACTGGCAGATGTCCCTGAGCAGGGGCATGAGGCTGGCAGAGGGCCAGGTCACCTTGAGGGCGTCCCTCTTGCAGTGTGCACTCTGGGCAGTGCTGGCTCCTGTCCAGGGTTCTCAAGGTCGTCCATCATGGCTCTACATCTCCTTGAGGTGATAATTACAAAGAAGGAGCTGCACAATGACAAGGGCATTCAGATGACTGGTTGGCTGTCCTGTAGCCTGTGTTTTGGAACAAGAGACCCGTTATCCACATGAGGCCAAAGCAACCCTTTAGGTCCAGACATCTGGTGATGATCACTCAGGATGATCAGGTAGACTTGCAGATGGACTACCCCTCCATGCCTCCAGACTGTTACTACCTCGGCTACCTGGAGGAGATTCCTCTTTCCATGGTCTCCATGGACATGTGCTATCAGGGCCTTGAAGGTATCATGAAGTTGGATGACCTTGCCTATGAAATCAGACGCATCAGCGATTCCCAACATTTGAACACATTGTTTCTCAGAGAGTGGCAGACACCAATGCAATGGGACCTACTTATAACCTGGGATATAAGGAGGATAGGGACCCCTGTTCCTCAAGCAAATGCCAGTGCAGTGCCCAGGATCTCTAGTAAGTTGTAGTCATCCCATCACGGAATTTCGCTCTCAGTTCCAAAACAATATATAGTGTGTTCAACCACGGGTCAAAATGTGCCCAAATCCTAATAAGACTAGTTAGCTTAATTGACTCATTGTTTCATGGCATTCATGTAAGTTACTATATTGGGTCATGATAATTTATAATGATGGAGATCCAGCTAACATAGGCAAATATGTGTTGCACCAGAGTCCTTTTTTTTTGATATTATGAGTCCAAGTGTTTTCGAATTCTTAAACCACATTCATCCTTAGTTGGGATTTGAGATGGATCCCATGAAGTTAATTTCAGTCCAGTTGTATGTAGTATATGCCATCCACAAAGCCCTATCATAATGGGTTATTTAGGCAGATATTATTTACTCTTGTCTGTCATAGCAACACATCAGATTGCAAAATATATTGGTTTGTGGGTTGACACTGATGAATATGCTTGCCAGAAAAGGTCCAACTGCATTAGGACCCAATTCCCTTGTATACCTGAAGCTTTCAGGAAGTGTTCCTTCATTCATACGCACTGATAATCAGTGGCAGATTAGGCAAGTGCTTCTTCAACATCTAAATGGTGCATTGAAATAAAAGCCTGACCCACAATCATTTCGGAAACTACTTAGCTGACCCAGGCAAGCATTGTGACTGCAGCTCCTTAGAGCAGTGCTATAGCAATCTATGCTGTATGAGTGATTGTATTTTAACCCCTTGGGACAAATGTAATACAGGCAGATGCTATACAAACTGCACCGATTTCGATGCTGGGACACTTTGGCAGGCCAATCCAAAATATATGTGATCTTCCAGAGTCCTGCCGTGGGGTGTCCTTGTCGGGCCCTGATGACTTCCGTATGCAAGATGGAACCCCATGCACTGAAGAGGGCTGCTGCTATCATGGGAACTGCACTGACCGCACTATGCACTGTCAAGAAATCTTTACAAAAATTCTGGAAAGGTGAAGATGTCTGCTAGACCATAAATCAAAAAAGCAGCCGACATGGACACTGCAGAAGACCCCGGGGAATTCAACACTGAACCTGTTCCCATACAGACGTGCCGTGTGGAAGGCTGCAGTGTAGGAATGTCACACATCTCCCTCAGCTGCAAGAGCATGTTGGATTCCATCCGTCTGAGATCTCATGGTTCTGGTGTTTGTGGCTGGATTCATGTCATAGCACAACTGATTTGGTCATGTGAAAACTGGTATGTCATGTGCTCCTGGAAACATTTGTCAGGATACCTACTGCAGTCGCAGTGTGGCTCAGCTGA
The DNA here is from genome assembly GCF_016509475.1 of Prionailurus bengalensis. NCBI lineage: Eukaryota > Metazoa > Chordata > Mammalia > Carnivora > Felidae > Prionailurus > Prionailurus bengalensis. The sequence continues at coordinate 148,219,120 of NC_057355.1, read as the reverse complement.
ACTATGACTGTATCCCGGAGAAACGCAGTCACAGAGGGTCGTGTGACAATAACAGGAACTGCCATTGCCACATAAGCTGGGATCCTCCATGGTGCACTGGACGAGGCACTGGTGGGAGCACAGACAGTGGACCCCTCCAAGAAGAATGGGGCCAGTCAGGCAAACTCATGAATCCCTGTTATATCTCAGATCGGTTTTTGGTCCCATTTAAGCCATAATAGCTGCATTCCTTGTGGTGTTGCCACAAATGTCAAATTATCAACCCCGAGAAAGTTAAGGGACTGATTGTTGCTGACGACAATCCATAATTAGCCTCCTGACTGCTGAACAACTATAGACAATCCAACTGGCACATGTGTGAAAATACAGTAATGAGGCTGCAGAGCTGACATCCACGTTTTGGGGGTCTGCAGGAGACACAGGGGTCCACAGGCACATCAGGCTCTGACACACATCTCTCATGGCTCACTGACCAGAACGCTGAAATAAAACTTAAAAACTGCATGCTTGTGGCCTCTACATATATATCTAAGCTTCCAAGAGCCCAAACTGAGCTTCAGATTATGTGAAGAGGACCTGAGTCAGCATCTGGGTCTTGAACTGAGGTATATGCTTCCAGAATTAAGAGACGTTCACACAATCTCTTTCAGGAACAAATTCATGAGTTGTCTCCAAAACTGTGCGGTTGCACACTGAACATTTTCTCATTCTCCAGGTAATCTGTCTTCCCCCAGTCCCAATGTGGGTTCAGGATAATGGAGGGCTACCACCCACACTGCCTGTTCCACACTGGGGTGTCTGTGGGCTGTGAGGGAAGGGGACTGGCATTAGGTTCCACCTAGCACAAGCTGTGCCTCTCTGGAGACAAAATTTCCAAATGTGGGAGACTGAGACCATGAGACTGAATGGAGCACCCAATGAAATGAATCAGAAAGGTAGGCACAAGTGCCTGTGGATGACTCTGGCATCCAGTTGGAGCCCGATGAATGTGAATCCCTGCTCTTTCTCTTGCCTACCTTTCAGTGAGTTTAACCTTAGATAAGGATCTGCCTAGGATTCCCACTTTGGTTTTCTGAGAGCCTTCTCGAATAACCACACAGAGGTGAGCCTGTGAAAAGTAAGGGACTTCAGCCCCAACCATTCTCAAGTAATCAGGTACTTGCTACCCTGTTTTCTATGTCCTGATCACTGGGACTGTGGAAAGGAGGCCTGCCCTTCCCAAGGTCCTTGTGTACCCTTGCTTCTGGGCCCTGTGAGTCATAAATCCTGTGCCTCCATTTCCTTTGCTGGGGGTGCACTGAAACCACACCTTGAGTCAGGAGGGCCCCATGCATCTCATGTATCCAAAGCCAGAGCTCAGATGCCTAGGGAGCCGCCTGTCCACCCCCTGAGCAATGGCTCTTGCCTATTCCTTCAGCAGGATACAGTCTACATGTTCTTAATTCTGTACAACAGCTGGGGTCCCCAACACATTTGTCCCCAGGGATGGGATTGGGGGCCTAGGTGGTGCCCTCCAACAATGTGTTAGCACTGAGAATGGCTCACTCGTTCCTCACCCCCACATCTCAGCTGCTCTGGGAAGGAGCTGGAGCTTGCTGGTGGTCTGTAGCTTTGCTTTGGGCTGATGCCAGGTGTTGCCAGAAACCCCTACCCTAAGTTACCAGTGCCATAAAAGGTCAGACTCCCTGCAGAGACCAACAATCAGGCACCGTCCTGGGGTTCCAGAGGTGTGTATTTCCTACTCATCTCCAAGTGAGATATTGCTGGACACTGAAGACCATATCCCTAGATTAGTGTCGAACAAGACACCAGCTGCTGGGTCCACTGTGTTGCAGCCAGTACCCTGGTGTTGTGTTTGCTTAGCCATGCCTACCTAGTGACAGAGGCAACTCTACCAGGAACATCATGTCTCCCTGGGCGGAGGACACGACCAAGGCAACCTTCCCCTACTGGCTGTATTCCTCACTTCTGCTGACAATGGCTCCCTATTTAACAGGTGTTGTCGGGGACACCTCAGTGTGGGAGGCCTCAGCACACTTGTCTGGGAAGAGCTAACTTCTATCCCAGGTCCTCCCTGTCAAGACCACTACACCAACATATCCACGGACCAGTGTGAAAGAGAGAAATGGTGACAGGCACTACACCATCATGAAAATGCAAGGTTTCCTGGAATCATTTGTCCAAAGGGAGGGAGACAAGGACATTGATTGGCTCTAGTGGGTCTTCACAATTGGCTCCAAGCTGTTGCTTTAAGCACTTGACATACTACAGCTGTCTGGATTGGTCCAAGTGCCCCAGATTCATAAATCACTGAAAAGCTCAAGGTATCAACGGCCTGTTTACTTAGAGACAACCTACGGAGCCTCCAGTCTTTTCACTGTATCAAAAGGCTATGACAATCACCCCAAGGCACATGGCAAGAGACACACACCAAGGAAAAAGGGGAAGGCTCTGAGGAAGAGGCTCCCTAGAGCCCCAGAGCCCAAAGAGGTAGGAAGAAAGAAGCTCTGATTCTCCAGACTTGGATTTTTATGGCACGACAGCACAGGCCCACTGGGAGAGGTCAAGCCCAGGTGATGCAATCCAACTCTAAGATAGAATGGGGACAATTCAATGGGTGTGGGTTTTGGGTTTTTGGGTTTTTTTGCCTTATGTCATGCGCCCATGAGCCCTTGTCCATTTCCACCTGGAGGAGAGGCTTGACAACAGAATCTAAGGAGTTCTTCTTGAAGGACCACTCTGATCTTAAGCCTTGTGGCAATACAATTCATGGAAATACCAGCTTTAGTGTAGCAGGCATTAGCATGCATGCCATAGTCAGATGTGAAAAGGAGAATTTTCAAGAAGCCCAAGACTTCTTTGCTGCAAATGCTGATGGGATCACCACCTCCATAGATAGGAGCCCACAGGAGGGTCCCAGCAGTGCCCCATTCAAGGGGTGGAACTTCAACCCAGATCTCTTGCTCTAGAGATGAGGCCCACACTTCTCTTTATGCACAGCTCTGAGAAGAGGGGTCCCTAGTGACTTAATCTCAGAACAGCCTGAACACAAGTTAGAAACTTTGATCAGACTCTTTGGGATCTTCAAGAGAATGCTGTTCCTACCCTTCGGGTGGGTGCCATCACTTCTCTGGACATGACAGCCCTGGTAGTGGGGAGCTGGGATCCCAGTGGGTGGGGAGATGCCAAGGCCCCTGCCTAGGGACCCGGAGGTTTGTGGAGTATGTCCTTCCTCCTGGGACAACTGCCTGTACACTTCTGTAATTACCCTGTAGGACACAGACACAGACAACACTTTATTTCTCTCATTGACCCTGAAGCCAAGGTACAGTGCTTCCCAGGAACCCCTCCAAATATAAGTGTGGTGCTCCTTTAGCTTACTAGGTATAAAGGGAGGGATAGTAGAAGGGTCTCAACATCCCTTTGATGTCACTATTGGAAGAATCTTTACTGAATCTCTTTTAGCAACGGTGGCCCCTTTGACCCTGCAATGTCTTGTTAATGATGTGGATGCCCTCACATGCCATCAAGGCCAGTGGGAACAAACCCAGTGCCTGGCTTTCCTGAGGGGAGCTACATATCAGGAGTCTGTAGGACTGCAAATTGCACCCCCCCAAACATCCAATTAAGACAGTATATGTACATCAATATTGTGTGCAATAGAGGACTGAGTAATTGCACCCCATAATTCAAGATTTAGTGAAGGAGCAGGGGCATGAAACACACCATTTCTCCTTTCAGTCTGCCCACTTGACGGGCATTAAAGCCCCCTCCTAACAGATGGCACTTTACAGTTGACTACTGAAATGTAAATGCCCAGCTGTCCATAAGATGGCTTAGATTCCCAAGACTGTCTAGGCAGTTGAGGGTATCTAAAGGGCCACAGGGGAGACTCTGTCATGACTGAGCTAGCCAGTATGTCCCATTCAGCATCGATGACCAAGGAGTCCCAGCCACAGTCTGCTCTCAACCTGTACATCTCTACCCTGCTGCCTTGGGAATTCCTAACAGTCCAAACAGTGCCAAGATGTTAGGCTGACCAGCTCATGTAGAGTCTGTCATGAGTTCCCACTGGTCTGGGCAATTGAGGGTCACTGTCACTGGTCAATTATCATGCATTCCTGAAAGTTTGTGAGACATGGGATGCCTGAAGCATTTCAGCAGCTATAAGGTGGGTTTTGTCACCTGACTGAGCTACTCCAGATTTTCGGTCTACTTTCATATGACTTGTGCATTTAGGCAGCCTTACCTGGAAGTGGCTGAGCTATGCCACTTGATGCACAGGTAGTCTGAGTGCCAATGAAACATTTTGGGATCTGGAAAGTGTTTGTGCCATGGGGGTTATGCTGGAGCACCTAGTGACCATCTGGCACCAGATTGCCTTGCTATGTCACCAAGAGAGAGAACCCAGCACCATGACTGTCTTCATACAAAGGGAAATATTCTCTCCCAATACTTCACCTGAGCAAAGGACCATCCTGAAGCTTCCATCAAAGTTGTGGTCCCAATCAATGCAGTGGAAGGAAAGGCAGAGTGACATTGTCGTGCTGGTTGTGGATACCACACCCTTCCATTTGTCCATCCACATGGTGCATTCACCTGCTTGCATTGGCAGGAAATAACACTACTTTGGGGGCTTACTTGCTATCCTGATGTCAAAACAATTGACAATCAGACTGATTATTTACTGTAGACGGGACTTGGAAAACTGGTGTAAGGGTCTGTGTCTGACCTGCTAAGATAACTACACTGGTGAATGGGGCAGATGCAGTCTGAAGACAGACAGTTGTAGAGGTTCAGAGGGAGAGCAGGAAATGTAGTCAGTCTTTTAATAGTGGGGGAAAGGGTAGGCTCTATTTTAAAAAGTTTTTTTTTTTCCTGACAAGAAAGAGCCGGAAAATGAAACTAGGTGGAAATGCAGTTTTTTGATCCATGACCTACTATGTGATGCCATGTGCTTCCGGAGCCTGGGAATTGGCTCTGGGAATCCTTACCAATGGTCATCATGGGGATGGTCATCCACGGTCTTGACAATGGCGATCTGGAACTATTTTGTGCAGCTTGCGTGAATCCAGAGGAATCTTTCCGTAATTCTGATGGCAGTGTAGTCGGTTAGGAGTTCGTCATAAGGTCCTTCTCAGTGAGGTGGCACTGGGTGCTCTCTGAAGACCTGATGACTGTCCCATATTCTGTAGAAAGGGTGGCAAGGCTAGTCAGTGGCAGAGGCCATGTTCTTATTGTCTGTGGATGATATGACCCAAGTGTACCTGTTAGTTCTTGGACATGGCTATGCATGGCATCAACTTGGTCATATAAGTTATCATGAAGTTCACTCAATCAGTAAAGAAAGGGTTAAGGATTCCTTTCTAAAATACTGTTGCAAAGGGGGTCAGTCCCTGCCTGCTATTTGGAGCATTCCAAATCTCATTAAGGGCCAAGGACAATGATTCTGGATGTTCCAGGCCAGTTTCCAGGCGGATTTTTCCTGAAGGACTTTTGTGTCTAGATTTTCATGTTCCATATCTGTTCCCCTAATCCACATATCCTCATCGTCCTCTTCTGTGATGATTAAGGATGATGTGGGGTATGAAATTCTAATTATCACCCCCAGTCTTTGCAAGTACGTAGTTTGTCTATGTGCTGAAGTGAGTTCCTTGGTCTGGCTAAATCCATAATGGAATGGCAAATCCAGGAACCATCTCAGGCATTACATTCTTTACCACAGTTGTGGCACTGGCATGTCCAGTCAGACAGCATCAGTCCATCCACCAAACATGCAGCCATTAACCAAAGAGGAAGCCAATTTGTCAAATCCATCTGGAGAGCCCCAGTGGGTAGGGAGGGGCTAGAGGGACTCCCTGGGGCCTGCTGATATTATACAAAACTTGGAGAGATTTACAAGTAGTGCCCTGGGAAATAATTTAGTCAGAGGTTTAGTGGATGCCTGGGAAGAACCCACTGTCTCTCAGTTTCTTAATTATCCCATCTGATGGGGTTGGTGCAAGACCAAAGGAGAGAAGAAAGGGGCCTCAGGAGGCCCACTCAACCCCAATGTACACCCCATCTGATCATTATCTGTCCACCTGTCTTTTCCCATTGTGAGGAACTTACATGATAAACAATAGTCCAAGTCAGGGAAAAAGGCAGGCTTCTAAAGTGAAGGAAAGGACAGGGGCCTCTGATCTTGGCTGTGTATTTGACAGCCTTGTGAGCTCTGTCAGTCGCTGGAGAGACAGTGGCAGTCTCCTCACGGTTTGGGCTGGAGAGTGACTGTTAGCAATTTTAGCAGAAAGATCAGTTGCGTATAATGGGGCAGCAATTATAGGCCTGCTGGCAAAATGTCCTCTGTCCTCTGGTACTCATGGCTGTTAGGACCTGTGGGATTTCCAGAGGGTGCCAACAGCCCTGAAGACTCCAGGGCATGTCTGGAATGCCTGTGAACAGTGGCAGTCTTTCCCTCTGCAGATGTGCAAGCTTGGGAAAACCTGGGAGCGCAGTGGCTTAGACTGATTTTACAGCAGGCAGAGAGGACGCCTGGAGTACCTCTAGTAGGGACACTGGCCTGAGTGGTTCCTATGTTTCCCCACATACAGAAGCCATCACAAAATAGAAGTCAGGGTGGGGCACCTGGGTGGCTCAGTTGGTTAAGCTAGGGACCTCAGCTCAGGTCATGATCTCGCAGTTTGTGAGTTCAAGCCCCACATCGGGCTCTGGACTGACAGCTCAGAGCCTGGAGCCTACTTCAGATTCTATGTCTCCCCCTCTCTCTACCCCTTCCCTGCTCACACCCTGTGTCTCTCTGTCTTTCAATAAGAAATAAATGTAAAAGAAAAAAAATTTTTTTAAACTAGAACTCAGGGTTGACCACCAGATGTCCCAGAAACCATTCCTGTAGCTGAGGGCAATCGTGTGGAATGAAGTAGGGTCTCCCCTTTAAAATTTTTTTAATGTTTATTTATTTTTGAGAGAAAGAGTGTGAGTTGGGAGGAGCATAGAGAGAGAGGGACACAGAATCTGAAGCAGGCTCCAGGCTCTGAGCTGACAGCACAGAGCCCGTTGCAGGGCTCAAACTCACAAACCGCAAAATCATGACCTGAGCTGAAGTAGGATGCCCACCAACTGAGCCACCCAGGTACCCCAGGTCTCCCTTTTTAGGGAGGGGAGTGGGATAGCCTCATTTAAACTGTTAACATGACACAAGATGATGGAGGGGTTGGTCAGTGGCCTACTGGTAGGTAGGTGGTGGGCCTGGAAATTACAAACTTGTCAGAGAGGAATACAGAGGTGAGTGGGGATCCTAATGTATCCAGACAGCAGTTGTGGGGGTGCAAGCATGCAGTGGGGCCTGATGGCCCAAGGTCTAATTTTCATGGGAAGAAAGTTATAGGACATATCCGAGAGGCACAGGTTGTCGCAGGATACCTGTAGCCACTCCATTTCCATGGAATGAGAGGTGAAACATGTTATTGATATTCAGACAGCTGAGAGTTCGGGGTGTGCACAGAGCTAATATTAACACTTTAGGTTAATGACTCTGAAAGCCACGAAAAGAAATCTGTGGCAGCATCAGGTAGGGGTGAGGGGCTCACAGAGACAGAGCAAAGGCAGTGAAGTTAGGGGTCCTTGGGAAGCAGTAGCCAGGTTTCCTTAGAAGCTTATGCAACTGCATTTTTGTACCAGTGAGAGGGATGTGAAAAAATGACAAGACACTTTGTGGGGAGTTTTGAAGCACTGTGACATAGTCCTCGTTGGCAGTAGCTGTTTGCAACCGTGGACATTAGGAAGACAGGAGGGTGTATGGCCCTGTCTGGCTAGTGCTTTAGGAGGGTGGCGAGTCTGCAAGGGCTCCCTGATTCCTTTGGTAATAGAGTGACAAGTCAGGGACATACTAAACAAGAGTGCAGCCTTGGGTGAAGGCACAGAATGTAAGTTGGCTTCAAGAACTTGGAGTAATATTGAGCCCAACTTAGTTGCCTTCCCCAAGCATACATGAAAAGAGAACTTGTGAATCAGAGTGCAATGGCATTGACAAGAAAGTAGAGATATTCATTCCAGTAATGCATCTTCATCACCAGGAATTGAGGCATGAATGGCAGCCCAGTTAGGGACAAAAGATTGGGGGGGGGGTAATAGATGACAAAAGACTTTATGGTTCCTACATTGTACAAATCAGTAGCTTTGCCTTCTGAATCAAATTCTGTTCTTTCTTTACTCACAAGATCGGGGTGTTACACGGTGAGGAGGTAAAGCAAGAACATCCTGCGGTAACAGAGTCTATCACAGGGTCAGGTCCTCCCTCTGCAGCAAGACAGGGCATCTGGCTACTGATGGGTGGGGGCAGTTCCTTTCTCAGGCCCCCTGAGCACAGGCTCTGCACTGGGGGCAATCCATTCTCTTGTGCATGTGAGGCCCAGACACTAGTGGGCACATCTTTAAGACTCATCCTCTGAGGAGCACTTTGAATGGAGGTGGGTCTCCATTAGGGAAAGGGGGAAGCTTGAGGTGTGGTCTGATGGCAGGGAAATGAGAACACCTTATTGTCCCTCCTGCATTTTGGATATTAACTCCTTTTCAATATTTTTTATTGTAATGTCTACCCTCCCATACACTGCCTTCTAGCTCTGCAAATATTTGCTTGCCCCTTTTCTAGTATGGTGTAGTCCCCCTTGCCTGCTTTGTTCTCTGTGACTTTGCTTTTATATCAAATCAATCATTCTCAAGTGAATGTCATCACGTTTATCTTTCATGTTTTCTTTGAAGGCATTTAGGTTCAAGTCTTCTTCTTAATCCTTCATCCATTTTGAGATTTTTTTTGTGTCGATGTATATGTATGAAGCAAGATTATGGCCAAATGTTATTATTTTGCATGTATATATCAGTACTATTTTTAATTTTTACTTTGTTTTTGAGGGAGAGACACAGATCATGAGTAGGGAGGCACAGAGATAGAGGCAGAAACAGAATCCAGGCCCTGAGCTGTCAGCAGGAGCCTGATGTGAGGCTCGAACCCACAAACCGTGAGATCATGACCTGAGTGGAAGTGGGATGCTTAACTTAACGAGCCACACAGGTGCCCCTAGTCAACACCATGTTTAAGAGACACTATCCTCCCCCCACTGTGCATTGTTGGAAATCTCGTGGAGGATTTGCTGACTGCATCTGCAAACGTCTACTTCTGGGCTCCGTAATGAGCTCCACTGGTCTAAATGTCTCATTTGATGCCAGCAGCACACTGTTGTGGTTAATGTACCTCTGCAATATCTTTAGAAAGAGAGAAGTGTGATGTCTCCAGGTTCTTTCGACGTCATGATTGTTTTGTTGCTTCCATGTGTTGTGTGCTTTCATATGAATTAGTATATTTTTCAGATTCCTTAAAAAACTCATTGGCATTTTTATTGACATAACAAGATAAACAAAAATAACATAAAAAGATAAAGCAGACAGAAAATAGAGACTATCACAAATACAGAAAACAAATCAATTACATAAAAATTTGTATTTGGAAAAGTAACTGAATTTGAAACAAATAGGTAGCCTGGGGAAATAGGGAAGACTCAAACAAATGCAATCAGAATTGAAAGAGGAGACATAACTGAACTAAAGACATGAAAAGGATCATTAAAGAAAAACTTAGGTATTTATAGGCCAACAATTAGATCACCAAGAACAAATTACACATTTTATGCCATAATGTAGTCCACCAAGACTGTTTCATGGAAAAATACAAAATGAACAAAAGAAAAATTAGTAAGATTTCTCTATCTAAAACCTCACCCTCCAAGAAATCTGCATAGGAGTTCATGGCTTTATTAAAACTTCTACTAAGTATTTAAAGAGGAATTAATGCCAATATTTCTCAAACTGTTACAAAACACTGATAAAAAACAGCACTCCCAAATGCATTTTGTGAGGACAGCATTGCTCTCACACCAAACCAAAGAAAGACACCACAAGAAGGGAAACTACAGGTCACTATCTCAAATGAACATACATGCAAAATTCCTTCACAAAATCTGAGCATACTGAATTCAACAGAACATTGAGAGGATCATACAACATAATCCCGGGTGATTCACTCCAGGGATGATGCAAGGATCCTTCAACATACACAGATGCATAAATGTGATGTCCTCCATTACCAGAGGGAATGATTGAATCAAAGCCATCATTGATTGATTCAAAAAAACATTAGACAAAATTCAACACATGTTCATCATTTAAAAAGAACCCAAACAAAAAGGAACTGAAGGAAATTACCTCCACATGATCATGGCCACTATGAAAAGCCCACACCTGACAGCATATTGAACGGTAAAATGCTGAAGGCTTTCCTGTCAAATCAGGAGCCAGGCAATGATGGTCACCCCTAACATAAGCATTCCCCATGGTAATGTGAAGAATACATATGCCACCTCAAACTATGTCATCTTGTCACACTGCTTATTTGGATGAAAGTCACTTGAGAAATAGTCCAAGTACACTCAGACTCGCCATCGTCCCTTGACAAAAGGATATAAATCTCCCTCCCATGTATCAAGAGGGAAGAACCATCGTTAGCACCAGAATAAGGAACACAGGGACAAGAAGGCTATGCAAACAAACCTACTTACTTGGTGACTAACATAATACCCCAAACTTAACTCTTGCCAAATCCAATGTTTTGTTGTCTGAAAATCACAAGTGCCACCTGCTTTGTCCTTTCTCTGGGTGTCGTATCATTAGGAAGGCCATGCACTTACAAAATGAAATTTATTCTCTCCTGTACATATGTCTTATGTCAATTGAATCCTTACACTGGCTAAATCCCAGAAGAAAAGAAGGGAAAAGCTTTCTTCTCCTACAACTGGAAGACGTAACCAGAAAAAAATAGGGAATAAAAAAATAAAAGACATTTAAATCAGTAAGGAGGAAGGAAAATTACTTGTTTGCAAGTGACATTGATCTTAAACATAACAAAACCCTAGAGATACCACAAAAAATATTAGAACCAGTTTTTTGAAATGAGGAAAAGAGCAGGATGCAAAATGAACAAAGAAAATAAATAAAAATAAACCACCTGTGATTCTACACACCAGCATGAAAATACATGCAAAAAAAATAACAAAATTATACAAGTGAAAATGGCACAGAATAAAGTATTGTGGGTTAAACTTCAAAAAGTATGTAAAATACTTGTAGAGTGAAAATGATCTATGTTGATGAAAGACCTGTAAAAATGCACACAGGACTGCAAACACACTTGTACTCACTGAATACAATTATTCATATTGTCACAGCACCGTCTACACAAACTAAACTACAAGTGTGTCCCTAACCCTGTTGTTCACTTTTAAAGAATCAAATCTAAGACTGGAGCTTCATATATATGTCAGAGCACATGCAAATGGGGTCCTCTCTATGGTGATAAAACCAGCCCATCCCAGACCCTGCAGCTGGGAGAGGAGCCCCAGCCCCGGGAGTCCCAGGTGTTCCCATTCTCTGATCAGGACAGAACAGACACCTCACCATGGAGTTTGTGCTTGGCTGGGTGTTCCTGGTTGCTCTTTTAAAAGGTAATTCATGGGGAACGAGAGACACTGAGAATGTGAGTGCATATGAGTGAGACCAGTAGATGTGTGACAGTTTCCTGACCAAGATGTCTTGTGTCTGCAGGTGTCCAGTGGGATGTGCAGCTGGTGGAATCTGGAGGAGATCTGGTGCAGCCTGGGGGGTCCCTGAGACTCACCTGTGTAGCCTCTGGATTCACCTTCAGTAGCTATGGAATGAGCTGGGTTCGCCAGGCTCCAGGAAAGGGGCTGCAGTGGCTCACATATATTTATGATGATGGAAGTAGCACAAGCTACGCAGACTCCATGAAGGGCCGATTCCCCATCTCCAGAGACAACGCCAAGAACACAATGTATCTGCAGATGAACAACCTGCGGGCGAGGACAAGGCCACATATTACTGTACAAGAAACAGGGTGAGGGGACCTCGCTGGGAGCCCAGACACAAACCTCCCTGCAGGAGGGGATCAGTACCACCAGGGGGCGCACACTATGCACAATTCTGCTTTGTGTTGCTAGGAGGAGGTGCAGATGGAGGTTACAGGCAGGTTTCCTGTCAGGGTCTGGGGCTTCCTGTCCACACAGCAGTTTCTCTAGGGAGCCTCTCTGGTCACAGGATTCTGTGTTTATCTATTAGCTGTGTGAATTAGATCATTGTTTTCATAGGAAAACTACCCTACCATGCACAAAGACACACTTGTTTGCATTGCTTTCTCCTGTCCCTCAACATGAGTGAATTACAGATTTCCTGAGGCACAATAGCTGAACATTTACATGAGGCCCAGATGCACTCCCTGTGCAGCCAGGACCACAAGCTCCCACAGCTCCCCATTATCTTCACCCAGCCCTTGTCCCAATCAAACAACGTGACACTTCCTTCATGGCACTTTGCTACTCAGGAATTTAAATGAGCTACAGCTTTATTCAATTCCTCTAAACAAGAGATAAATTATCTCCATGTATTAGTCAGGATTCCCTCCAGCAACAGAACCCAAAGCACATTGGTTTCCATGACAAAATATGTTGAGAAGTCCCATGATCTACTGTCACAAGTTGGGGAGCCAGGAAAACCAGTGGTATAATTCTCGCCTGATTCTGAACTAGTGTCTAGTCTCAGAACCTGCAGAGCCTATGATGTAACTCTAAGAACAAGGGCAGGAGGAGACCAATGTTCCAGTTCAAACAAGCACATGGGAAGTAAAAATGAGGGAATTCTTCCCCCCTCTGCATCGGATTCTACTCAGAACTATGATGGAATGGGTGATGCCCAGGCAGAAAGAAACCATGGATGGAAATGCCAATCTCTTCTGGAAACTCATCACAGACATACACAGAAACAGTCGTGAATCTGGACACCCATGATGCAGTCAAGATGACACATTAAGGTAATCATGACAAGTCAACCTGCTGTAAATGTCGAGTTCAAAGCCTGAAGATTTAGACGTCCATGCCATCACTGGGGTGGACCCTGGTAGGCATAGCAGTGCTCCTGTGGAGAAGGAGCCCCGAGGCCCATAGGGACTGCTGCGGTTTGAGGATCCCCTGGGTCATATCGGGTGAGACTGTTACCTTCCTGGAGTACATTTGGGAGACACGGCATTGCCTCTCATGGGGCAGGAGAGCTGACAGGCACCATTGCACTGCCCTGGTCATTAGCATAGGAGCCTCTGCTGAGAGCAGCTAACTGAACGCTCCCTTCTTGTTCTTCCTCACCATGAACTCCAAGCTCCTAGTGTTCATGCAACTGCCCTTCTGGGATAACCAGCTCCAACCACATCACAGCAAGACACTGTCCCAGAGGATCAGTGGGGTCCCTGTCACATTGAGTTCAACTATTTGGTGTATTCAAACCCAGCTAGAGCTCCTGAGATAAAACATAAGAGTCCTGAGCTGCCAGGTGTGCCAATGGATTGGACAAAGGCAGGGTGAAGGCTGGGTTCTGAAGGAAGCCTGGGACCCATGAGTACAGATTGTTCTCTCTTTGTGAGGGCTTCCTGAACAGGGGTGGCTGGAAACTCCAACTGCAGGGACTAGAGAAGGTGCTGATGCCAATATTCCTCCCACCAATTATCATGGACAGAATTCAGTGAGCAGCACAACACCCCCAGTAGATACTGAGCCACTGACACCAAGCCATACCCACCTTTCCTTCCTCAGGTGCTTCCTTACTAGGGAACGAGTGCCTAGAACCCAGACCACCATTGAACCCTTCCTTCCAAAAACCGCCATACACACCCACAGGCACCAAGTCTACTGACCATATAGTGAGGCATAGCTTCACCTCTAGGGGAAATAGGAATTAGCCTCTTTTAATAAGGAGACCAAACTCACCTAGTTAAAACTCACAACACTATGGACAAAGTTGAAAAACTCTCCCCTGGAGTCCTGCAAGGAGACCTGCAAGGAGAACTCTGCAGAGGACTGACCTGAGGGACAGAGCAGCCAATACATGACAGCACAGTGCACACAGCACATGCAAGAAATGCTTCCAGAATGTCCAGTCGTCAACAGTATGTAATCATTTCTCAAAAAAGACACTACTCTAGAAGCAGAAAACATAACAGGATTTTCCTAAAACACTTAAGAAAGCGGAGACATGGCCATACAGAGAGATGGAGGAATTCATTCCAAAAGAAAAAAACCATAAAAGGACATTGCCAAGGATATAATTAAAACACAAATAATAAGCCTCAAACAGAATTTAATACATATCATAAGGAAACAGAACTTTTAAAAACTATCATAAGAATACTAGGTGTACTTGAGAAAGTCTAGAAGACATGAGGATACCCTGACTACAGATGGAAAAGACCTAAAACCCAGTCAGACTGAAATTTTTAAAATGCTGTAACCAAGGGGCGCCTGGGTGGTGCAGTCGGTTAAGCGTCCCACTTCAGCCAGGTCACGATCTCGCGGTCCGTGAGTTCGAGCCCCGCGTCAGGCTCTGGGCAGATGGCTCGGAGCCTGGAGCCTGTTTCCGATTCTGTGTCTCCCTCTCTCTCTGCCCCTCCCCCATTCATGCTCTGTCTCTCTCTGTCCCAAAAATAAATAAAACCGTTGAAAAAAAAATTTAAAAAAAAATGCTGTAACCGAGATGTGAACCTGATTGGATATAATGAACTCAAGGCAAAAGAAGCAGATGAATGAGTAAGTGACATGGAAGATACAAATTTGTGAGAAATGAAGCAGGAAAGAAGAGGAAAATTAAAATATTGCATCACAAACATATACTTAGGGAATCAGCAACTCTATAAAGTGTAATAAAATTCTTTTCAAAGGAGTCCCAGAAGAAGAAGAGAGGGAGAAAAAGGCGGAGAAGTTTTGTCTGAATGCATTAGAGTGGAAAATTTCCACTAAATGGTGAAGGAAACAGACGTCCACATCTCTGAGTCACAGAGAACTCCCACTAAAATTAAAAAAAAAAAAAAAACAGCAGGCCGACTCTGAGACATAACATAGTAAAATTCACAAAATACACAGATTCAAAAACCCTATAAGCATGAAGACAGAAGAGTTTGCTAACGAATACGGGAAGATAAAAAAAGATTATGGCAGAAGTGTCCACAGAAACCTGCAGGAAAGAAGGGAGTGGCATAATACCCTCAAGTGTTCAATTGAAAATTAGGCAGTCAATGGGGGAGGAGACAAGATGGCAGAACAACGTGGAAGATTTTTGTGTGTCTCGCATCCATGAAATACAGCCAGACCAACACTAAACCATCCTACACACCTAGAAAACTGATTGAGGATTAACACGACAAACTGCATCCAAGAATTCTGTATCCAGCAAGGCTGTCATTCAAAATAGAAGGCGAGATAAAAAGATTCCCATACAAACAAAAATTAAATGAGTTTTTGACCACTAAACCAGCCCTGCAAGAAATTTTAAGGGGGAATCTCTGAGGGGAGAAAAGATGAAAATATATCTGTATAAATAAATACATAAATACCAAAATCAACAAAGATTAGAAAGACCAAAGAACACCACCATAAACTCCAACTCTACAAGCATCATAATAGCAATAAACTCCTATCTTTCAGTACTCACTCTAAACGTCAATGAACTCAATGCCCCAATCAAAAGACACAGGGTAACAGAAAGGAGAAGAAAACAAGATCCATCTATATGCTTTTTACAAGAGACCCACTTTAGACCTAAAGACGCCTAAGATTGAAAATAAGGGGATGGAGAACTATCTATCATGCTAATGTTCAACAAAAGAAAGCCGGAGTAGCCATATTGATATCAGACAATCTAGACTTTAAAATAAATACTGCATCAAGAGATGCAGAATGGCATTATATCCTTCATAATCAAAGGGTCTATCCACCAAGAAGACCTAACGATTGTAAACATTTATGCGCCAATTGTGAGAGCACCCAAATATAGAAATCAATTAATCACAAACATAAAGAAACTCATCGATAAGAATACCATAATAGTAGGAGACTTCAACATTCCATTCACAACAATGAACAGATCACCTGATCAAAAAATCAACAGGAAAACAATGGCTTTGAATGACACACAGTACCAGAAGGACTTAACAAATATATTCAGAACATTTCATCCTAAAGCAACAGAATATGCACTCTTCTCCAGTGCGCATGGAACTTTCTCCAGAATAGACCACATATGGGACACAAATCAGCCCTAAGTAAGTACAAAAAGATCTAGATCATACCATGCATATTTTCAGACCACAATGCCATGAACTCAAAATCAACCACAAGAAAAAATTTGGAAAGGTAGCAAATAATTAGAGACTGAAGAACCTACTAAAGAATGAATCGGGCTAACCAAGCAGTTAAAGAAGAAATTAAAAAGTATATGGAAGTCAATGAAAATGATAACACCACAACGCAAACCTCTAGGATGCAGCAAAGGCAGTCATAAGAGGAAAGTATATAGCAATCCAGGCCTTCGTAAAGAAGGAAGAAAGATCTCAGATACACAACCTAACCTTATGACTAAAGAGCTGGAAAAGGAACAGCAAATAAAACCCAAAAACAGCAGAAGGCAGGAAATACTAAAGATTAGAGCAGAAATTTGTGCTATCGAAACCAAAACAGAACAAATCAATGAAACTAAAAGCTGGTGCTTTGAAAGAATTAACAAAATTGATAAACCACTATCCAGTTTGATCAAAAAGAAAAAGGAAAGGACCCAACTAAATAAAATCAAGAATGACAGAGGAGAGATCACAACCAACACAACAGAAATAAAAACAGTAATAAGAGAATGTTATGAGCAATTATATGCCAATAAAATGGGCAATCTGGAAGAAATGGACAAATTCCTAGAAACATATACACTACCAAAACTGAAACAGGAAGAAATAGAAAATTTGAACAGACCCATAACCAGTAAGGAAATAGAATTAGTAATCAAAAATCTGCCAAAAGACAACAGTCCAGGACCAGATGGCTTTCCAGGGGAATTCTACCAAACATTTAAAGAAGAGTTAACACCTATTCTCTTGAAGGTGTTCCAAAAAAATAGAAATGGAAGGAAAACTTCCAAACCCTTTCTATGAAGCCAGCATTACCTCGATTCCAAAAACAGATACAGACAACACTTAAAAAGAGAACTATACACCAATTTCCCTGATGAACATGGATGCAAAAATCCTCAACTAAAGATATAATCAACCAGAAACAATAATACATTAAAAAATTATTCACCACGACCAAGTGGGATTTATACCTGGGATGCGGGGCTGGCTCAATATCTGTAAAACAATTAACGTGATTCATCACATCGATAAAAGAAAGGACAGGAACCATATGATCCTCTCCATAGATGCAGAGAAAGCATTTGACAAAATATAACATCCTTTCTTGATAAAAACCCTCAAGAAAGTAGGGATAGAAGGACCAGACCTCGAGATCATAAAAGCCAGGGGTGCCTGGGTGGCGCAGTCGGTTAAGCGTCCGACTTCAGCCAGGTCACGATCTCGCGGTCCGTGAGTTCGAGCCCTGCGTCAGGCTCTGGGCTGATGGCTCAGAGCCTGGAGCCTGTTTCCGATTCTGTGTCACCCTCTCTCCCTGCCCCTCCCCCGTTCATGCTCTCTCTCTCTGTGTCCCAAAAAAAAATAAATACACGTTGAGATCATAAAAGCCATATATGAAAGACCCAATGCTAATATCATCCTCAATGGGGAAAAACTGAGAGCTTTCTCCCTAAGGTCAGGAACAAGACACGGATGTCCACTCTCGCCACTGTTATTCAACATAGTATTGGAAGTCTTAGCCTCTGCACTCAGACAACACAAAGAAATAAAAGGCATCCAAATTGGCCAGGAGATGGTCAAACTTTCACACTTCACAGATGACATGATACTCTATATGGAAAACCCAAAAGACCCCACCAAAAAACTGCTAGAATTGATTCATGAATTCAGCCAAGTGGCAGGATAAAAATCAACGCAGAGAAATCGGTTGCATTCCTATACACCAACAATGAAGCAACAGAAAGAGAAATCAAGGAATCTATCCCATTTACAGTAGCACCAAAAACCATTAAATACCCAGGAATAAATCTAACCAAAGAGGTGAAAAATCTTTACACTGAAAACTAGAGAAAGCTTATGAAAGAAACTGAAGAAGACAAAATATGGAAAAAGATTCCATGCTCCTGAATAGGAAGAACAAATATTGTTAAAATGCTGATAGTACCGAAAGCAATCTAAATATTCAATGTAATCCCGATCAAAGTGACACCAGCATTCTTCACAGAGCTAGAAAAAATAATCCTAAAATTTGTATGGAACCAGAAAAGCCGCCGAATAGCCAAAGAAATCTTGAAAAAGAAAACCAAAGCAGGAGGCATGACAATCCCAGACTTCAAGGCATACTTCAAAGATGTAATCATCAAGACAGTATGGTACTGGCACAAGAACAGACACTCAGGGGCATCTGAGTGGATCAGTCTGTTAAGCATCCGACTTTGACTCAGGTCACGATCTGGCAGTTCGTGAGTTAGAGTCCCACATCAGGCTGTGTGCTGACAGCTCAGAGCCTGAAGCCTGCTTGGAATTCTGTGTCTTCCTCTCTCTCTGACACTCCCCCCGCTCATGCTCTGTCTCTGTCTCTGAAAAGTAATAAATAAATGCCAAAAAATATTTAAAAAAAAACAAGAACAGACACTCAGATCAATGGAACAGAATACAAAATCCAGAAATGGACGCACAAATGTATGGCCAACTAATCTTTGACAAAGCAGGAAAGACTATCCAATGGAATAAAGACAGTGTCTTCAGCAAGTGGTGCTGGGAAAACTGGACAGCGACATGCAGAAGAATGAACCAGGACCACTTTCTTACACCATACACAAAAATAAACTCAAAATGGATGAAAGACCTCAATGTAAGTCAGGAAGCCACCCAAATCCTCGAGGAGAAAGCAGGCAAAAACATCTTTGGTCTTGGCCGCAACAACTTCCTACTCAACACGTCCCCAGAGCAAGGAAAACAAAAGCAAAAATGAACTACTGGGACCTCATCAAAATAAAAATCTTCTGCATAGTGAAGGCAACAATCAGCAAAGCTAAAATTCAACTGACAGAATGGGAGAAGATATTTGCAAATGACATGTCACATAAAGAGTTAGTATCCAAAATCTATAAAGAATTTATCGAACTCAACACCCAAGACACAATACAGTGATGAAATGGGCAAAAGACATGAATAGACACTTCTCCAAAGAAGACATCCAGATGGCCAATCGACACATGAAAAAATGCTCCACATCACTCATCATCATGGAAATTCCAATCAAAACCCTAATGAGATACCACCTGACACCTGACAGAATGGCTACCTTAACAATTCAGGCAACAACAGATGTTGGCGAATATGCACAGAGAGGATCTCTTTTGCATTCTGGGAGGCAATGCAAGTTGGTGCAGCCACTCTGGAAAACTGTATGGAGATTCCTCAAAAACTGAAAATAGAATTCCCCTACGACCCAGCAATTGCACTATTAGGCATTTATTCACGGGACACAGGTGTTCTGTTTGAAAGGGACACATGCACCCCCGTGTTTATAGCAGCACTATCAACAATAGCCAAAGTATAGAAAGAGCCAAATGTCCATCGATGGATGAATGGATAAAGAAGAAGTGGTAAATATATACAATGGAGTATTACTCGGCAATCAAAAAGAGTGAAATCTTGCCATTTGCAACTATGTGGATGGAGCTGGAGGGTATTATGCTAAGTGAAATGAGTCAGTCAGAGAAAGACAAAAATCATATGAGTTCACTCATATGAGGACCTTAAGAGACAAAACAGATGAACGTAAGGGAAGGGAAACAAAAATAATATGAAAACATGGAGGGGACAGAGCATAAGAGACTCATAAATATGGAGAACAAACAGAGGGCTACTGGAGGAGTTGTGGGAGGGGGGATGGGCTAAACTGGTAAGGGACACTAAGGAATCTACTCCTGAAATCATCGTTGCACTATATGCTAACTAATTTGGATGTTAATTTTTAAAACTAAAAATAAATACTACTTCAAAATTAAAATATTGTAAGAGAAAATAAAGCGCGATCATGCTGTTGAGGTAAATATTTCTTAAAGATTATGCTGAAGCCTCCATTAATAAAGGTAAAAATCCAAAACAGAAAAAAAAAAGAATTCTTCATATTGTCACACCGCCATCCACACAAACTAATATTGAAGTGCGTCCCTACCCTGTCATTCACTTTTACAGAATCAAATCTAAGTCTGGAGCTTGATATATATGTCAGAGGACATGCAAATGAAGCCCTGTCTGTGCTGATAAAACCAGCCCAGCCCAACCGTGCAACTGGGAGACGAGCCCCAGCCCCAGGAGTCCCAGGTGTTCCCATTCTGTGATCAGCACAGAACACACACACCTCACCATGGAGTTTGTGCTTGGCTGGGTTTTCCTGGTTGCTCTTTTAAAAGGTAATTCATGGTGAACGAGGGACACTGAGTCTGTGAATGGATATGAGTGAAACAGTGGATGTGTGACAGTTTCCTGACCAAGATGTCTTGTGTCTGCAGGTGTCCAGTGTGACGAGCAGCTGGTGGAGTCTGGGGGAGACCTGGTGAAGCCTGGGGGGTCCCTGAGACTCACCTGTGTGGCCTCTGGATTCACCTTCAGTAGATATGGAATGAGCTGGGTCCGCCAGGCTCCAGGAAAGGGGCTGCAGTGGGTCGCAGCAATTAGTGGTAGTGGAGGTAGCACAGGCTACGCAGACTCCGTGAAGGGCCGATTCACCATCTCCAGAGACAACGCCAAGAACACGCTGTATCTGCAGATGAACAGCCTCAAGACCGAGGACACGGCCACATATTACTGTGCAAGAGACACGGTAAGGGGACCTCACTGGGAGCCCACACACAAACCTCCCTGCTGGAGGGGATCAGCACCACCAGGGGGCGCACACTATGCACAATTCTCCTTTGTGTTTCCAGACGCAGGTGCAGATGGAGGTTACAGGCAGGTTTCCTGTCAGGGTCTGGGGCTTCCTCTCCACACAGCAGTTTCCCCAGGGAGCCTCCCTGGTTATATGCTTCTGTGTTTACCTATTAACTCTCTGGATTAGCAACTGGGTTGTCATAGGGAAACTAGACTAATGTGCACAAAGACACAGTTGTTTGCACTTGCTTACTCCAGTCCCTCAACATGAGTGAATTACAGATTTCCTGAGGCACAACAGCTGCACCTTTACAGGATTCCCAGATGCGTTCCCTGTGCAGCCAGGACCACAGGATCCCACAGCTCCTCCTTATCCTAACCCAGCCCTTGTCCCAGTCAAACAATGTGACACTTTCTTCATAGCCCTTTGCTACTCAGGACTTTAAATGAGCTACAGCTTTATTCAATTACTCTAAAGGAGAGACAAACAATCTCCATGTATTAGTCAAGATTCCCCTGAGGAACAGAACCCAAAGGTCATTGGTTTCCATAACTAAATATGTTGAGAAGTGCCATGATCTACTGTCACAAGCTGAAGACCCAGGAAAACCAGTGATGTAATTCTTGTCTGATTCTGAACTAGTGTCTAGTCTCAGAATGTGGAGAGCTGATGATGTAACTCTCAGAAAAAGGGCCAGAGGAGACCAATATTCCAGTTTAAACAAGCACATGGGAAGTAAAAATGAGGGAATTCGTCCCCCATCTGCATCAGATTCTAGTCACAACCTTAATGGAATGGGTGGTGCCCAGGCAGAAAGAAACCATGGATGGAAATGCCAATCTCTTCTGGAACACATCACAGACATCCACAGAAACTGTGGTGAATCTGGGCACCCATGATGTAGTCAAGATAACCCATGAAGTTAATCATGACAAGTCAACCTCCTGTAAACGTGGAGCTCAAAGACTGAAGATTTAAAAGTCGATCCCATCATTGGGGTGGAGTCTGGTGGGCACAGCAGTGCTCCTGTGGAGGAGGGCAGAGGCCCATAAGGGGAACTGTGGTCTGAGTATCCCCTGGGTCGCATGGGGAGAGACAATTCCCTTCGTGGAGTGCATTTGGGAGACGGAGCATTGCCTCTCATAGGACAGGAGAGCTGACAGGCACCATTAAAATTCCCTGATCATTAGCACAGGAGCCTCTTCTGAGAGCAGCTAGCTGGACGCTGCCTTCTGGTTGTTCTTCACCATGTACTCCAAGCCCCTAGTATTCATGCAACTGCCCATCTGGGGTAAACCAGCTCCAGGCACAGCACATCAAGACCCTCTCCCAGAGGATCAGTGGGGTCCCTGTATATTGAGTTCATACAATTTGGAGTTTTCAAACCCAGCTAGAGCTCCTGAGATAAAACATAAGAGCCCTGTGCCACCAGATGGGCCAATGGCTTAGACGCAGACAGGGTGAAAGCAATTCTGACAGAAGCCTGGGACCCACAAATGTTCTCTCTGTGTGAGGGCTTCTTGAACAGGGGAGGCTGGGAACTCCAACTCCAGGGATTAGAGAGGGAGCTGATGCCAGTATTTCCTCCCACCAATCAGGATAGACAGGTTTCACTCAGCATCACAGCATCCCCAGTGGAAGCTGAGCCACTAACACCAAGCTCCACCTACTCCAGCCCCCATCAAGTGCTTGCTTACTAGGAAAGAGTGCCTGGCAACCAGACCACCACTGCACCCCTTCCTCCAAAGACCACCGTAAACCCACACACGCACCAAGTCAGCTGATCATACAGTGAGGCATATCCTCAACTCTAGGGGAGATAGGAATTAGCCTCTTTTTTTTTTTAAAGGTTTATTTATTTTTGAGACAGAGACAGAGCATGAAGGGGGGAGGGGCAGAGAGAGAAGGAGACACAGAATCGGAAGCAGGCTCCAGGCTCCGAGCCATCAGCCCAGAGCCTGACGCGGGGCTCGAACTCACGGACCGCAAGATCGAGACCTGAGCTGAAGTCGGACGCTTAACCGACTGCGCCACCCAGGTGCCCCAGGAATTAGCCTCTTTTAACAAGAAGACAAAACTCACCTAGTTAAAACTCACAACACTGGGGACAAGGTCCAACACACCCCACTGGAGGCAAGGAGAAAATCTGCAGAGGACTCTCCTGAGAGACAGAGCAGCCAAAACACGACAGCACAGTGCCATGGAACATAAAACAAATGCTTCATGAAGTGTCAGGCCCTGGACAGTATGTGAACACTTATCAATAAAGATACTACTCTAGAAGCAGAAAAGATAACAGGATTTTCTAAAACACTTAAGAAGGCAGAGACATAGACAACAACATGATGGAGGAATTCATCCTAAAGGAAAAATGATAAAAGGTCATTGTGAGGGATGTAATTAAAACACATAAACTAATGTGCCTCAAACAGAATTTCTAAAACTCTCATATTGAAACAGGATTTTCAAAAAGTATCATAAGGATACGATCTGTGCTTGAGGAAAATATATGAGACATGAGGGATACCCTTATTGCAAACAGAAAAGACCTAAAAACTAGTCAGGATGAAATTTTAAATGTTGTAACCGAGATGTGAAACTGATTGGATATAATGACCTCAAGGCTGAAAGAAGCAGATGAATGAGGAAGGGACATAGAAGATAAAAGTATGGGGAAATGAAGCTGGAAAGAAGAGGAAAATTAAAATATTGCATCACAAACATACACTTAGGGAAATCAGCAACTCCATAAACTGTAATAACATTCTTTTGGAAGGAGTCCCAAAAGAATAAGAGGGAGAAAAAGGGGGATACATTTTAGCTGAGTGAATTATAGTGAAAATTTCCACAAGCTGGGGAAGGAAATAGACATCCACATCTAGGAGGCAGATAGAACACCCATTAAAATAAAAAAAAAAGGCCAACACTGAGACATATCATAGGAAAATGGCAAAATATCCAGATAAAGAAAAACCATAAAAGCATCAACACAAAAGAAGTTGCTAACTAACAAGGGAAGATTAAAAAAAAACTATGGCAGATGTCTCTACAGAAACCTTCATGCAAGGAGGGAGTGGCATCATATCCTCAACATGCGCATTTGAAAATTATGCAGCTAAGAATACTTTCTCCAGTAAGGCAGTCATTCAGATACAAGGAGTGATAGAATTTCCCAGACAAATAAAACCAAAGGAGTTCAGGGCTCTAAATCAGCCCTGCGAGAAATTACAGGGGACCCTTTGAGTGGGAAAGGAAGACTAAAAGTAACAAAGACTAGAAATAAACAGAGAAAATCTCCAGAAACAATGACTTTGGAGGTAATACTATGGCACTAAGTTTATATCTATCAATAATTACTGTGAATGTAAATGGGCAAAATGCTCCAATCAAAAGACATAGGATACCAGAATGGATAAAAACAAATACAAGATCCTTCTATACACTGCACACGATTGACTCATTTTCAACCTAAAACACCTGTAGATTGAAAGTGAGGGGAGGGTGAACAATTTATCATGCTAATGGATGTCAAAAGAAAGTTGTAGTACCACACTCATATCACACTAACTGGTTTTCAAACCAAAGTTTGTTACAAGAGATCAGGAAGGCAGTATATCATCATAAAGGGGTCTATCCAACAAGAAGATCTGAAGCTTTAAATATTTATACCCCAAAAATGTAAGCACTGAAATATATAACTCAATTACTAAGAAAGATAAAGAAACTCATTGATAATAGACAATAGTAGTAATAGAGAACGTTAACACTCCACTTACAACAATGGAAAGACAATCTAAGCTGAAAATCAATAAGGAAACAAAGGCTTTGAAAGACACATGGACTGAATGGACTTAACGGATATATTCACAACATTCCATCCTAAAGCACCAGAAGACACATTCTTTTTGAGTGTGCATGGAACATTCTCCAGAACAGATCACATACTATGTCACAAATCAGCCCTCTACAAGTACAAAAACACTGAGATCATTCCATGCGTATTTTCAAACCACAACACTATGAAACTTGAAGTCGACCCCAAGAAAACTTTGGGCAACACCACCAATACATTAGGTTAAAGAACATTGTAGTAAAAGCGGAATGAGATTTTCAGGAAATTACAGAAGCAATAAAAAATACATGGAAGCAAATGAAAATGAAAACATGCCAGTTCCAAACCATCTGGATGCAGCAAAGTTGATCGAAGAGTGAAATATATAGCAGTACAGGCCAAACTCAAGAAAGAAGAAAGGTCTCAAACACACAACCACTTTACAACTAAAGGAGCTAGAAAAAGAACAACAGATGAACCCTAAAGCCAGCAGGAACAGGTAAACAAAAAAGATTAGAGCAGAAATAAATGATATGGAAACAAACAAAAAAAACAGTAGAACAGATGAATGAAACTATAAGTTGGTTTTTGTAAGAATAAATAAAAATGATAAACCCATGGTCAGACTTGGCAAAAACAAAAGAGAAAGGACGAAAGTAAATATAATCAGAATTTGAGAGGAGACATCGCGACTGACACCACAGAAATACAACTATGAGAAATAGTTTGGAGATTTATATGCCAACAAATTGGGCAATCTGGAAGAAATGGATAAATTCCCAGAATAATGTAAACTACCTAAACTGAAAAAGGAAGAAATAGAAAACAGGAACAGACTGATAATGAGCAAAGAAATTGAATCATTAATCAAAAATCTACTGACACACAAAAATCCAGGGCCAGATAGCTTCACAGGTGAATTCTACCAGATATTTAAGAAGAGTGTCAAATATTCTATTTAAGTAGAATAGAATATTCCTGTCTTCACAAACTGTTCCAAATAATAGAAATGGAAAGAAAACTTCCAAATTCATTCTATAAGATCAGTATGATCACGGTTCCAAACCAGATTAAACCCCACTAAAAATGAGACTTACAGGCCACTAGCCCTAATGAGCAAGAATGCAACAATTGTCAAGAAAATACTTGCAGGGGCGCCTGGGTGGCTCAGTCGGTTAAGCGTCCGACTTTGACTCAGGTCATAATCTTGTGGTCCGTGAGTTCGAGCCCCGTGTCGGGCTCTGTGCTGACAGCTCAGAGCCTGGAGCCTGTTTCAGATTCTGTGTCTCCCTCTCTTTGACCCTCCCCCATTCATGCTCTGTCTCTCTCTGTCTCAAAAATAAATAAACGTTAAAAAAAAAGAAAGAAACTACTTGCAAATTGAATCCACCAATACATTAAAAGGATCCTTTAACGTGACCAGGTGGGATTTATTCCTTGGCTGTAAGGGTGGTTCAATAGTCACAAATAAATCAATGTAATACATACCATCAATCAGAGAAAGGATATGAATGATATGACCCTCTCAATAGATGCAAAAAAAAATTGACATAGTACAGCATCCTCTCTTGATAAAACCCTCAACAAGGGGTAGAGGAAACACACCTCAACATCATAAAGTCCGTACATGAAAACCCCACAGCTAATATCCTCAGCGGGGAAAAAAAAACCTTTTCCTCTACTGTCAGGAAAACAAGAGGGATGTCCACTCCCATCATTCTACTTAAGACAGCAGTGGAAGTCTTCTCCTGAAAAGGAGACAACAACAAAAAAAAAATAAAGGCATTCAAGTTGTAAAAGAAGAAGTCAAACATTCCCTCTTCACAGATGACATGACACTCTATATAAAAAACTCAAGACTCCACCAAAATATTGCAAGAACTGATACACAAATTCAGCAAAGTCACAAGATACAGTATCAACATACTGAAATCTGCTGCATTTCTACACAGCAATAATGAAGAAACAGAAAGAAAAAGAAAAAAACTATCCATCCCGTTTACAATTGCACCAAATATAATAAG
This sequence comes from Prionailurus bengalensis, assembly GCF_016509475.1. Lineage (NCBI taxonomy): Eukaryota > Metazoa > Chordata > Mammalia > Carnivora > Felidae > Prionailurus > Prionailurus bengalensis. The sequence continues at coordinate 148,192,322 of NC_057355.1, read as the reverse complement.
ATACCTAAAGAGTTAAAATATCTATATTGGGAAGACTCTAAAAATGGTGAAAGAAACTGAGGATGACACAAAGACATGGAAACACCTTCAATGTTCATGGATTTGAGGAGCAAGGAGTGTTGAAATGTTTATGCTACACAAAGAAACGGGAGACTTCATGATTCTGGATTTCATGCTATATTACAAAGCTGTACTTATCAAGACAGTAAGCTACAAGCACAAAAGAGACACATAGATCAAAAGAACAGAATAGTAAACCCAGATATGGACTCACAAATGTATGGCCACCTCATCTTGGATGAAGTAGGAAAGACTATGTAATGGGAAAAAAGACAGCCTTGTCAACAAAGGGTGTTGGGAAAACTGGACCAGAACATGCAGAAGAATGAAACTGAACCACTTTCTTACTCCATACACAAAAATAAATCCAAATGGGTGAAAGACCTAAATGTGAGACAGGAGACCATCAAATCCTAGAGGAGAACAGGCAGCAACCACCTGGACATCGGACATAGCAACTTCTTACTAGACATGTCTCGAGAGGCAAGGGAAACAACAGCAAACTTGAACTACTGGGACCTCATCAAAATAAAAACCTTCTGCACAGCTAAAGAAACAATCAACGAATCTAAAAGGCATTCTACAGAAATTAAAAAGGTATTTGCAAACCACATATCTGATAAAGGCTTACTATCCAAAATCTACAAAAACTTCTCAAACTCAACACCCAAAATACAAAGAATCCAGTGAAGAAATGGGCAGAAGACATGAGGAGATACTTTTCCAAACAAAGCATTCAGATGGCTAACTGACACACGAACATATGCTCAACATCACTCATCATCAGGGAATTACAAATCAGAACTGCAATAAGAGATGCCCGCACACCTGTCAGAATGGCTACAATTAACAACGCAGGAAACAACAGATATTGATGAGGATGAGGAAAGAAGGGAACCCTTTTATACTCTTGGTGGGAATGCCAAGTGCCCGGACCATTCCAGAAAACAGTTTTAAAACTAAAAATCAAACAACCTTACACTCCAGCAATTGCTCTACTAGGAATTCATCCAAAGCATACAAAACTTCTGATTTGAGGAAGTACATGCACCCCAATGTTTACAGCAGCATTAACTAAGACAGACAAACTGAGGAAAGAGACGAAAAGTCCACCATGTGATTAATCTGCTATATGTCTAGAATGGTATATTACTCAGTCATAAAAAAGAATGAAATCTTGCCATTCACAAAGATGTTGATGCAGCTAGAGGGTATCATGCTAAGCAAAGTAAGTCAGTCAAAGATAACAAACACCATATGATTTCCTCATATGGGGAGTTTAAGAAACACAACAGATGATCTAGGGGAAGGGGTAAAAGAGCAACAAATCATAAAAAACTCTAAGGTTAGAGACCAAACTGAGGGTTGCTGGAGGGCAGGTGTGTGTGGGGTGGGATAATGGGTGTTGTGATGAGTACTGGGTATTGTTAACGTAAGTGATGAACCAATAAATTCTACTACTGAAATTAATATTACACAATATGTTAACTAACAAAAATTTAAACACAAACTTAAAAAATTTAAAAGTGGAAAATAGGAAGGGAGAATTGTTGTCACAAATTGTCATGAACATGGAATCTAAGGTAGTGAGTCTAACGTCTTGCATTTACTCATTATATCCCTAACTGATGGTGGACATAAATTAACATACTCATGAATTTTCACAGCAGTGCCAGGTGGGCTGGAATTCAAACCACAGCTGCCCTTCCCAACTCATCATGGGCAGCTTGTCCAGACACCTGCACAAGAACCCAGGTTGGACCTCAGCAGGGACCCACATCTGCAGAACTGGAAAGTGTGAACAGCTGACGCTTCCTGAGAAGCTCTGGGTTTCCTTCCCCGACTTGCTGTCTCAGCTTCCTTGTCTTCCTTTCCTGTGTCTTGAAGAGAACCATGTTTCCTGTTAGTGGTTCATGAAAGTGAGGGGCTAGATGTTCTATAAACATTCAATATGACAGATAACATACAAGGGGACAAAAAAAAGCCCATATGATGCAGCCTGTCTCACGGCTCCTATCACCCAATGTGGTAGAGTACAAATAAACCTAAGTATTCATTTGGTAAAAAAAACTGCACAGCACGTTGGAAAAGTATTAAGAGATGAGAAGCCTGGAAGAATTCCACAAATGCAGATATGAGCTCCCCTTGGGAGGAAGAAGAAAAATTACAGTCCCAACACGCAAGAGTAAAATAATTTTAGGAAATGATACAAGAGCTTCAATGTGTTCTGTTCATGAACTGTCTAAATTTGGCAATGCAAAAAATGGATTTTGAGGGTTTCACATAGAATTGCGAAGGAAAAATTGTGTCAAGAACTCGGTTGTGTGCACAGAGCTCAACGGCTCCTGAGACATATAGAAAGCCCACCACCTGAAAAGGTAAACGTGTTTTTTGACCCCAGGAGCATATCTATCAAATCTGATGAGCAGTCTGGCCAAAGAGACACAGAATGGCAACTCTTGTGAAATTTGAACTTCAATTTCAGCATGAGAACCTAATTTCCATATATTATGAAAAACCATGCCATGAAAATGATTTGCTAGAGTCTATAAATTTAAAAACAAACGACAAAACTCTAAGTCACCAGAGACCAAATAGAGAAGAAGTCAACGTTGAGAGAAACCAGAAAAAAACAAGACTTTTAGTTACATTTTAACTCAAAATATCAGTGGGGTGCATGGGTGGTTCAATCGGTTAAGTGTCTCACTTCAGCTCAGGTCTCGATGTCACGATTTGAGGGTTTGAGCCCCGTTGTCAGGCCCTATGCTGACAGCTCAGAACCTGGAGCCTGCTTCAGATTCTGTGTCTCCCTCTCTCTGCTTTTCCCCGCTCATGTTCTGTCTCTCTCTCCCTATCAAGAATAAACATTTTAGGGGCGCCTGGGTGGCTCAGTCGGTTAAGCAGCCAACTTCGGCTCAGGTCATGATCTCGTGGTCTGTGAGTTCAAGCCCCGTGTCGGGCTCTGTGCTGACAGCTCAGAGCCTTGAGCCTGTTTCAGATTCTGTGTCTCCCTCTCTCTGACCCTCCCCCGTTCATGCTCTGTCTCTCTCTGTCTCAAAAATAAATAAAAGTTAAAAAAAGAATAAACATCTTAAAAAAATATTAGTCACAAGCAATCAATCATCAAGAAAATGAAAACTACAGCTAAGAACACAACACCCATAAAAAGAAATAGTATAAATAGACTTTGTGAAAATCAAATATGCTTATCTGCCCACATGAATACCAATAGTAAGATAAGTTACAGAGTAAGAGACATATTCACAAATTGCATAACCACCAAGGGACCTGCATCTTGAATATGCTAAGAACCCTCAACAGTCAATAGGAAGAAAGGAAACAAACCTCCATAAAACAAGCACAGCCTTGTGTAGTAGACATCCTATCCTTGAGGTTATAGACACATTAGGTACAGACTGGAGAAGACTCTTCACACCATCGACTGTCAGGGAAATTCAAAACAAGAATGCAACAGATGCCCTATACACACATCCCAATGGCTCCGGAATGAAAACAACACTGACAACAACATCCAGGTGAGCATCCAGCATACGTGGGGCCTCAAACAATGCAGGAAGGATTGGCAAATAAACACCAGCTCTGGAAAACCGTTGGCTGTTGCTTATGAAATTATACATGGATGGCATAAAAAGGAACCTGGAAATACCACTCCCGAGTATTTGTCCCTGAAAAATGAAATCCCATGCTCAGAAAATAAATGGTGTGTAAATATTTATAGCATCTTTCTTAGTGTTAAAAGCTCAGAATAAGGCAAAACTCTTTCTAAATATAAAGGAATAAACCAACTACGAAACTTCCATCAATGGGATGCTTTGCCACAGAAATGTGACACTACTGATGCACACCTGAAACCAGGTGAAACTCAAAGACATGATGTGGAGGGAAGGGCGGTAGTCCCATAATTACAGAGGTGGTGTGACCTGGGACATTCACACAGCCAGACCATGGTGACAGTGGTTTGGTTGGGCATTCCTTATCTCTTTCTTTCCCAAACCACATGATGAGATACTCTGCTTCATTTGAGAGCACTCCTATGTTCAACCACCCTCTGATGTATGGAGTCTCCACAGACTGAACCCTACAACCTCGGACTCCTCTGAATGGAGAGTTGTTGAGGCCATAATCTCACATGTGTTCTGACAGGAGCTGTTCCCTCCACTGTCCCTGGCTCTGGCCCTCTCCTGCAGGTGAGCAGGAGTCGGTTCGGAATACTCAACTGAAACTATTGGTCTCCTGCACCTGACTCTCCCACAACATGAGGCCCAGACCTTCCTCACACTCAGCTGGAAATGAAGTCAGTTCTATAGGAACAGATTTGCTCCTTGATTTAGAGGATTGCTCCATCTCCCCCTTACCCTGGGCAATACTCTGGGCAAAGGTCTGCAGCTGCAGGGGGTGTCGGGGACAAACAGGATTCCAAACAGTTTGGAAACTGAGGGCTCTGTTTAGGGGTGGCTGGCAGCTTCACTGCCTTGTGGCTTGCTTGTCCTGGTGGCATGAGACTCCTGCCATACAAGTCAGGTCTGGGGTGATCAGGTTCCCAGCATCCCTAGTGGACTGTGCCCAGGGCAGAGCTTCCTTCCTGGGAGTGGGGCTGCCAACAATGAGTGAGTCGCACATCTCAGTGGCACCTGCTGGGGCTTGGCCTCAACAGCAAACAGCTTAGGGTCACTGACATCCTGTCCCTCTGGGAAAGAGTCCTCTGAACAGGTGCTGGTCACCAGGAACCCTGTGTATTGGCTACAACAGTCTGGAGGGGAGGTTGCAGCCAGGGTCAGTGGCACATGCCTATAGTCCCAGTTACTTGCACTGGAGTTTCTACTTGCTGATCTGGGGTGGGAAAGGAAAAGAACATACCTTAGTTCAAATATTCTAGGTATTCTTTCTGGTAGTATATTTTCTCCAATAAATGCTTCTTCATGGGCTGTATGCCAACATGGCCATTTGCAGGCACTATAAATACATTATTTGAGTTTTTCTTCAAATTCCAGTCAGTTAACATGCAATGTAGTACTAGTTTCAGGTGTAAAATATAGTGATTCAACATTGTAATCCAGCACCCACTGTTCATTATGAGCACTGCCCTTAATCCCCATCAACTACCTCCCATCCCTCCACCCACCCTCCCCCCCCCCCCGTAACCATCTGTTTTTTCCCTATAGTTAAGTATCTGTTTCGTGGTGCTTACATGGTTCCATGGGTTAGGCCCATGACTCTTGATCTGGGCTCTTGTCTTGATCTCATCATTCCTGAGATCGAGCCCCACTTTGGTTTCTGCACTGACAGCATGACGTTTCCTTGGGATTCTCTTCCCATCTGCCTCTGCCCCACTCCCATTCTCTCTCTAAATAAATAAGTGAACATTGAAAAAATCGCCTATTTCTTGGTTTGCCTCTTCTCTCTTATTTGTCCCTTTGCCCATTTGTTGTTTCTTAAATTCTACATATGGATGAAATCATATATTTGTCTTTCTCTGACTTATTTCAGTAAATATAATACTCTCTAGGCCCATCCATGTCCTTACAAATGGCTAATGTCATTTCTTTTGTGGCTGAGAAATATTCCAGTGTGCGTGGACGGGGTTATGTAGATATACCACGTATTCTATACCCATTCATCAATCAATGCATACTTGGGCTGGGTTGTTTCCAGAGCTGGGCTGTTTGTGACAGCTGCTATAAACATAGAGGTACAATTCCCTTCAATTAGTATTTTTGTATCATTTGGGTGAATACCTAGTAGTGCATTTGTTCTATCGTAACGTAGTTATAGTTTTAGCTTTCTAAGGAACCTCCATGTTGTTTTCCATACTGGCTGTGCCAGTGTGCATTCCCACCAGCACCTCGAAAAGGATCCTCTTTCTCTGCATCCTCACCAACACCTGTTGTTTTTTGTTCTGTTGAGTTCAGCCTTTCTGACCAGTGTGAGTTGATATTTCATTGTAGTTTGGATTTATATTTCCCTGATGAGGAGTGATGTTGACCATCTTTTTATGTGTTTATTGACAACCTGTAGGTCTCATTTGGAAAAATGCTAATTCATGTCTCCTGGCCATTTTTAAAAATTTTTTTTTTCTTTTTTTTTTTTTAAATTTTTTTTCAACGTTTATTTATTTTTGGGCCAGAGAGAGACAGAGCATGAACGGGGGAGGGGCAGAGAGAGAGGGAGACACAGAATCGGAAACAGGTTCCAGGCTCTGAGCCATCAGCCCAGAGCCCGATGCGGGGCTCGAAATCACGGCCGTGAGATCGTGACCTGGCTGAAGTCGGACGCTTAACCGACTGCACCACCCAGGCGCCCCAAAATTTTTTTTCAACATTTATTTATTTTTGGGACAGAGAGAGACAGAGCATGAACGGGGGAGGGGCAGAAAGAGAGGGAGACACAGAATCGGAAACAGGCTCCAGGCTCTGAGCCATCAGCCCAGAGCCTGACGCGGGGCTCGAACTCACGGGCCACAAGATCATGACCTGGCTGAAGTCGGATGCTTAACTGACTGCGCCACCCAGGCGCCCCTCCTGGCCATTTTTTAATAGGATTATTCAGTTCTGGAGTTGAATTTTATACCGTATATAGAAAACCTGAAAGACTCCACCAAAAAAAAAACCCCGCTAGAACGGGTACAATAAATCTGTAAATTTGCAGCATACAAAATCAACATATATAAATTTGTTACATTTCTATACACCAATAATGAAGCAGGAGAAAGAGAAATCAAGGAATCAATCCCATTTAAAATTACACCAAAACCATAATATACTAGAAATAAACCTAAGTAAAGAGGTAAAAGACTTGTACTCTGAAAGGTCTGGGACATTTATGGAAGAAATTGAAGAAAACACAAAGAAATGGAAAAATATTCCATGCACATGGATAAAAGAAAAATCATTGGTAAAGGACAATACTATCCAAAGCAATCTAGACATTCAATGCACATAATTCAATTTCCTGTCAAATACTACCAGCATTTTTCACAGAGCTAGAACAAATAACTCTAAAATTATCATGGAACCACCAAAGACCCCAAATAACCAAAGATCTTGAAAAAGAAAAAAACCTGAAGGCATCACAATTATGGATATCAAGCTATATTACAATGCTGTAGTCGTCAAGACAGGATGATACTGGCAAAAAAAGACACATAGATTAATGGAAAAGATTAGAAAACCCTGAAATGGACACATAACTATATGATCAACTAATCTTTGACAGAGCAGGAAAGACTATCAAATGGAAAAAGTCCTTCAACCACTGGTGTTGGGAAAACTGGACAGCATCATGAACTTGTAATGAACCTGGACCACTTTCTTACAGTACACACAAAAAAGAATACAAAATGAATGAAAGACCTAAATGTGAGACAGGAAACCATCAAAATCCTAGAGGAGAACACAGGCACCAACCTCTTTGACCTTGGCCAGAACAAGTTCTTACTAGATGTGTCCCCAGAGGCAAGGGAAACAATAGCAAAAATAAACTATTGGGATCTCATCAAGATAAAAAGCTTCTGCACAGCAAAGAACAAATCAACAAAACTAAAAGGCAACTGACAAAATGGGGGGAGATATTTGCAAATGACATCTCAGATAAAGGGTTAGTATCCAAAATCTATGAAGAACTTACCAAACTCAACACTCAAAAAACAAATAATCCAGTGAAGAAATGGGCAGAAGACATGAATACATATTTTTCCAAAGAAGACATCCAGATGGCAAAAAGACACGAATTAAGATGCTCAACAACACTCTTCATCAGTGAAATATAAATCAAAACCACAATGAGATACCAACTCACACCTGTCACAATGACGAAAATTAACAATTCAGAAAACACAAAATGTCACCAAGAATGCAGAGAGAGCGAAACCCTTTCACACTGTTGATGGTAATGCAAACTGGTGCAGCCACTCTGGAAAACAGTGTGGAGATTCCTCAAAAAATGAAAAACGGAACTATCCAGTGATCAAGCAATTGCATTTATCTAAGGATACCAAAGGTATCCAAAGGATACCAAAATGCTGATTCGAAGGGGCACATGCATCCCAATCTTTATGGCAGCCTTATCAACAAAAAACAAATTGTGGAACAGCCCAAATATTCATCAACACATGAATGCATAAAGAAGAGGTGGTAAATACATACAATGGAATATTACTTAGCCATCAAAAAGAATGACATCTTGCCAATTACAATAATGTGGATGGAACTACAGTGTATTATGCTAAGTGGAACAAGTCAGTCAGAAAAAGTCAAAATCCTATGATTTCACACATTAGTGGAATAGAAGAAACACAACATACGGAAAGGAAAAATAAATCAAAACAGAGAGGGAGGAAACCAGAAGACACTCTTAAATACAGAGAACAAACTGAGGGGAAATGGGGGAGGTGGGCTAAATGGCATGTGGCCATTAAGGAGGGCACTGGTTGAAATGAGAACTGGGTGTTATATGTATGCGATGGTTCCCTAAATTCTACCCCTAAAAGCAGTACTACACTGTATGTTAACAGACTTGAATTTACATATATATAATACAAGAAAATTATAGAGAGAGAGAGAGACTACCTCAAAATAGCAAGCTTCTGCACAGTGAAGGAAACAATCAACAAAACCAAAAAGCAACCTATGGAATGGAAGAAGATGTCTGTAAATGATATATCCTCAGGGTTAGTTTTCAAAACATATGTTTTTTTAAATTGTTTTCAAATTATCAGTAGAGAGTGTGTCCATGCAGTTCAACACACTGTTGTGTGAGAAGCAAAACTCATCTCTTCCACTTTTATATCGTGGTAAGATCTCACTGAACATGAGGCCCACACTCTTCACAAAATTTTAACCATACCTTACAGTATTGTTAACTACAGGGGTAATGATGTGGAGTCCCCTCTGGAACTTAATCATCTTGCATAACAAAAAATCATAGCCCTCGAGATATACTCCTCATTGACCCTCCCTGCCAGGCCCTGGAAACTGCCATTTAACTCTCCATTTCATTGTTATCAAAACCCAAATTCAGCTGCCTGTTGCTGGAAAGGTCAATGTTCAAAGTTAATTTTGGTGGGAAAGGAATTTGAGCTATATTCAGAAGGCCAGCCACTGGGCAAAGGCAATCTCTTGTCCAAAAGCCAACTCTGAGGTTTCTCCCTGGCCCAGGGCATTTTAAAGCAGTAGAGGGTACTTAATCAAGCAAGGGAGTGCCACGGTCAATACCATCTTTTGATCACGGGCAGACTCCATGGTACAAGCTGCCAAAGTAACCTCTACTCCCCTCCATCTCCAGCTGAAGAGGGAACCAAACTACATGGGAGGAGACTGCCAGAGGCCAGGAAACAACCACCATAAGGGATTAGAGGAGAAAACCCCTGGGGCTCACACATGGTCACCAGTACTTTCTGTTCTCCCCAGCTGGCATAAGAAAATACTAAAATACAACCTTGTAGTTCACCAATCATCACTCAGAATACTGAGAAATGTTTTCCTCAGTGAACTCAGAGGCACCTTCAAAGCAAAAACCAAAAGGATCAAATGGCTTGCAAACTAATAGCCAAGGAGAATAAGACACATAAAACTACAAAGTGATTTTCTGCATTGCCCATAAAGGTAAAATTGACAATGTTTACCTCCACATCACAAGGAAGCAAAAGAAGTGGTCTCTGTAATGAGGAAAAGTATTCATCCAAAGAAAGTGACCCAGCAGTACCACAGGACATGGAATTGGTAGAGAAGTTCAGGGTGTTATAACTGCATAGCCCATATGCAAGTAGCTGGAGGAAAGACTGAAGGTGTTGACTAGAGCCAGGTGCCTGGGTCCAAATCCCTACCCATGTCCAAGTGACCACTCTTGACCATGGCCCACCTGCCCCTCCCACATCCACCCCAGATTAACTCATGTGCAGGTCACCCAATGCCACACCCTGGGACTGTTGCCGAACCCCACAGCTGGCCCCCAGGTGTAGGGTGCTGGCCACCCGGTCCAGCCCTCTGTTCTGTCTGATGGTCTAGATCTGGCTTTGCTCAGGATCCTCCATTTATCCATTCTCACTGGCAGATGTCCCTGAGCAGGGGCATGAGGCTGGCAGAGGGCCAGGTCACCCTGAGGGCACCCCTCTTGCTGTTTGCACTCTGGGCAGTGCTGGCTCCTGTGCAGGGTTCTCAAGGGCATCCCTCATGGTGCTACACCTCCTCTGAGGTGGTAATTCCCAAGAAGGAGCCGCACCACAGCAAAGGCATTCAGATGCCAGGCTGTCTGTCCTATAGCCTGCATTTTGGGGGCAAGAGACATGTTATGCACATGCATCACAAGAAACTCTTTTGGTCCAGACTCTGCTGATGATGACTCAGGATGCTCAGGGAGCCTTGCAGGTGGACTACCCCTTCATGCCTCCAGACTGTTACTACCTCGGCGACCTGGAGGAGATTCCTTTTTCCATGGTCACAATTGACACAGGCTATGGCAGCCTTGAAGATATCATGAAGTTGGATTAACTTGCCTATGAAATGAGACCCCTCGGTGATTTCCAATGGTTTGAACACTTTGTTTCTCAGAGAGTCGCAGACATCTGTGCAATGGAACCTACTTATAACCTGGGATATAAGGAGGACAGGGGACCCCCTGTTCCTCAAGGAAATGCCAGTGCAGCCCCAAGGATCTCTAGTAAGTTCTGTTCATACCATCACAGAATTTTCAAAGGACTTGCTCTCAGTTTCAAAACAATGTATAGTGTGTTAATCACGTGGAAAAAAGTGCCCAATTCCTAATAAGGCTAGTTAGCTTAATTGAGTCAATATTTCATGGTATTGATGTAAGTTATTGGTTTCATGGTCATTTATAGTGAGAGACATCAAGCTCACACGGGCAATTATGTGTTGCATCAGAGTCCTTTTTTCTCTTCAATAGTATGAGTCAAAGTATATTTGATTTCTTAAAACACATTCACCCTTAATTGTGATTTGAGATGGGCCCCATGAGGTTCATTGCACTCCAGTTGTGTATTCTATATGCCATCCACCAATGGGTTATATGCCATCATTCTGGGTTATTTACGCAGACATTATTTACTCTTGTCTGTCATAGCAACACATCAGATGGCAAGAAATTGTGGCTTGTGCATTGACACTGATGAATGTGCTTGCCAAAAACGGTCCAGCTGCCATAGGACCCAATTAACTGGTATAACGGAAGCTTTCAGTAACTGTTCCTTCATTATAATGAATTGTGGAACAGGCAAGTTCAGGTTCAACACTGAAATGGTGCATTTAAATAAAAGCCTGACCCACTATCATTATGGAAACTACATAGTGGATCCAGGCAAGCAGTGTGACTGCGGCTCATTCAACCAGTGCTACAGCAATCTAGGCTGTATGCGTGATTGTATCTGAACCCCTGGGGGCAAATGTAATACAGGCAGATGCTATACAGACTGAGCCAACTCCGCTGCTTGGACACCCTGCAGACCAATCCAAAATATACGTGATCTTCCAGAGTCCTGCCATAGGGTGACTTTGGCGTACCCTGATGACTTCCATATGCAAGATGGAACCGCGTGCACTGAAGAGGGCTACTGCTCATGAAAACTGCACTGACCGCACTATTCACTGCCAAGAAAGCTTTGGCAGAAATTCTGGGAAAGGTGAAGATGTCTGCTATACCACAAATCAAAAAGGCAGCCAATATAGACACTGCAGAAGACCCCGGGGAATTCAACGCTGAACCCCATTCCCAGACAGATGTGCCGTGTGGAAGGCTGCAGTGTAGGAATGTCACACATCTCCCTCAGCTGCAAGAGCATGTTGGATTCCATCTGTCTGAGACCCAGGGTTCTGATGTTTGGGGCTGGATTCACATCGTAGCACAGGAACAACCGAGATTGGTTGAGAACTGGTACTTCCTGTGCTCCTGGAAAGTTCTGTCAGGATACCTACTCCAATGGCAGTGTGGCTCAGCTGAATTATGACTGTATCCCAGAGAAATGCAGTCACTGAGGGATGTGCAACCATAACAGGAACTGCCATTGCCACATAAGCTGGGATCCTCCATGGTGCACGGACAAGGCACTGGTGGGAGCACAGACAGTGGACCCCTCCAAGAACAATTAAGTCACTCAGGCAAAGTCATGAATGCATGGTATATCTCAGAGTGGTTTTTGGTCACATTTATGCCATAATAGCTGCATTCCTCTTTCTTGTTTACAGAAATGTCAGAACTATAAACACAGAGAAAGTTAAGGAAGGGATTTTTGGAGAAGACAATCCATAATTCACCCTCCAGACCCCTGAACAACTATAGACAATGCACCTGGTGCATCTGTAAAAATACAGTAATGAGGCGGCACAGCTGACATGCACGTTTCCAAGGGTCCGTGGGAGACACAGGGGTCCTCAGGCACATCATGGCTCTGACACCAGGTCTCTCATGGTCACCGACCAGCACTCTGAAATAAAACTTGAAAACTGCATGCTTGTGGCCTTTATGTAGTTTTTAAGCCTGTAAGAGCCCAAACTGAGCCTTAGTTTCTGGGAAGAGGACCTGAGTCACAGCTGTGTCTTGAGCGGAATGTCTGGTTCCAGAATTAAGAGAAGTTGACACAAGCTCCTTTATTGGCAACTTCATGAGTTTTCTCCAAAACTACGCTGTTGTGGACTGAAAAGTTTCTCATTCTCCAGGTAATCTGTCTTCCCCCAGTGCCAACGTGGGTTCAGGATAATAGAGGGCTACCACCCACCCATACTGCCTGTCCCACACGGGGGTGTCTGCAGGCTGTGAGGGAAGGGGACTGGTATTAGGTTCCACCTAGTGCAAGCCGTGCCTCTCTGGAGAGCAAATTTCCAAATGTGGGAGACTGAGACCATGAGGCTGAAAGGAGCACCCCATAAATCAATCAGAAAGGTAGACACAAGTGCCTATGGATGACTCTGGCATCCAGAGGGAGACCGGTAAATGTGAACCCCTGCTCTCTTTCTCTTGCCTACTTTTCAGTGAGTTTACCTTAGATAAGAATCTGCCTAGGGTTCCCACTTTGCTTTTCCAAGCACCTTCTAGAATAACACAGAGGTGAGCCTGTGAAAGTTAGCGAATTCAGCCCCATCCACTCCCAAGAAATCCTGTACTTGCTATCCTGTTTTCTATGTCCTGATCATTGCGAATGTGGGATGGAGGCATGCCCTTCCCTGGGTCCTTGTGCCCTCTTGTTCTGGGCTCTGTAAGTATTAAATCCTGTGCTTCCATTTCCTTTGTTGGGGGTGTACTGAAACCCCACCTTCAGTCACAAGGGGCCCGCACATCTCATGTACCCCAAGCGAGAGCTCAGATGCCTAGGGAGCTGCCTGTCACCCACTGTGACTTGCTGTTGCCACTTCCTTCAGCAGGTCACAGTCTACATGCTCTTAATTCAGTCCAGAAGCTGAGGTCCTACAATACATTTATCCCCAAGGATGGGATTGGGAGCCTAGCTGATGCCCCCCTACAATGCCTTAGACCTAAGAATGGCTCACTCATTCCTCACCCTCACGTCTCAGCTGCTGTGGGAAGGAGCTGGTGCTTGCTGGTGGTCTGTAGCTTTGATTTGGGCTTATGCCAGGTGTTGCCAGAAACCCTCACCCTAAATTATCAGTGCCATAAAAGGTCAGACTCCCTGCAGAGACCAACAATCAGGCACCAGTCTGGGGGTGCAGGGGTGTGTATTTCCTATTTACCTCCAAAGGAGGTGGGCACTGAGGACAGTGTTCGTAGATTAGTGTCAAAGAAGACGCCAGCTGCTTGGTCCACTGTGTTGCGGCCAGCACCATGGTGTTGTGCTTGATTAGCCAGCCCTAGCTAGTGATGGAGGCAAATCTACAAGAAACATCATGGCACCCAGGGTGGAGGACTTGGCCAAGGCAAGCTCCCCCTGGTGGCTGCAATCCTTGCTGCTGCTGCCAATGGCTCCCCACCTGTCAGGTGTTGAGTGGGACACCTCAGTGTGGGAGGCCACAGAACACAACTCTGGGAAGAAATAACTTCTATCCCAGATTTTCCCTGTCACGATCCACTACACCTACATGTCCAAGGACCAGCGTGAGAGACAGAAATGGCGACAGGCACTATACCATCATGGAAATGCAAGGCTTCCTGGAATCATTTGTCCAAAGGGAGGGAGACAAGGACATTGATTGGCTTTTGTGGTCTTCGTCATTGGCTCCGAGCTGTTGCTTACAGCACTTGACATACTGCAGCTGACTGGATTGGTCCAAGACCGCCAAAGTCATCATTCACTGAAAAACTCAAAGTATCCACAGCCTGTTTACAGAGACACCCTAGAGGAGCCTCCAGACTTTTCACTCTATCAAAAGACCATGACAAGCATGCCAAGGCACAGGGCAGGAGACACAGACAAAAAAAAGGGGGAAGGCTCTGAGGAAGACGCTCCCCAAGCACCCAGAGCCCACAGAGGTAGGAAGAAAGAAGCTCTGATTCCTGGGACTTGGATTTTTATGGCATGGCAGCACAGGCCCACTGGGAGAGGTCAAGCCCAGGTGACGCCATCAACTCTAAGATAGACTGGGGACAATTCAAAGAGTGTGGGGTTTTTTTTTTTGTTTTTGCCTTGTGTCATGCGCCCAAGATCCTTGACCATTTCCAACCTGGAGGACAGGCCCTTGACAACACAATCTAAGGAGCTCTTCATGAAGGACTACTCTGACCTTAAGGCTGTGCCATTACATTCACAGTGGGGGAACAGGACGACATAGGTTCCTGGCCACGTGACAAGAACCTGGTCTCATCAGGACCCACTGTGGAGACTTTGGGCGGAGGAGGGCATGCATCCATGGCGATAAGAACCCGTTTCATCAGGACCCCCTGTGGAGGATTTGGGAGGGCGAGGGGCCACGTCCAAACTGACAAGAACCCGGTCTCCTCAGGCCCTGCTGTGGAGACTTCGGGTGGACAAGGGCCCGTGTCCACACGGACAAGAACCAGTTTCGTCAGGACACCCTGTGGAGGATTCGAGAGGACGAGAGCCCATGTCCGCACCAACAAGAACCCGGTTTCATCAGGACCTGTTGTGGAGGATTCAGGAGGACCTGGGCCTGCGTCCACACAGACAAAGACCCGGTCTCCTCAGGACCCACTGTAGAGGATTCAGGGGGAGGTGGCCTTGCATCCAAACCGACAATAACCCAGTCTCCTCAGGCCCCACTGTGGAGACTTCGGATGGACGAGGGCCCATGTGCATGCTGACAAGAACCAGTTTCGTCAGGACACCCTGTGGAGGATTCGAGAGGACGAGAGCCCATGTCCACACCGACAAGAACCCGGTTTCGTCAGGACCTGTTGTGGAGGATTCAGGAGGACCTGGGCCTGCGTCCACACAGACAAAGACCTGGTCTTCTCAGGACCCACTGTAGAGGATTCAGAGGGATGTGGCCCCTGATCAAAACCGACAATAACCTGGTCTCCTCAGGCCCTGCTGTGGAGACTTCGGGTGGATGAGGGCCCATGTCCACGCTGACAAGAACCGGTTTCATCAGGACCCCCTGTGGAGGATTCGAGAGGAGGAGGGCCCGCGTCTAAACTGACAAGAACCCTGTCTCCACAGGACCTTCTGTGGAGACTTCGGGGGGATGAGGGCCCGTGTCCACACCGACAAGATCCCGGTTTCGTCAGGACCCGCTGTGGAGGATTCGGGAGGACCTGGGCCTGCATCCACACTGACAATAACCCGGTTTCGTCAGGACACGCTGTGGAAGATTCAGGAGGACCGGGCCTGTGTCCACACAGACAAGAACCCGGTCTCCTCAGGACCCGCTGTGGAGGATTCGGGAGGACCTGGGCCTGCGTCCACACCGACAAGAACCCGGTTTCATCAGGACCCACTGTGGAGGATTTGGGAGGACCGGGCCTGTGTCCACACGGACAAGATCCCGGTCTCCTCAGGACCCACTGTGCAGTATTCAGGGGGAGATGGCCCCGCGTCCACACAGACAAGGACCCAGTCTCCTCAGGACCCGCTGTGGAGGATTCAGGGGCACGTGGCCCCGCGTCCACACGGACCAGAACCCGGTCTCCTCAGGACCCCCTGTGGAGGATTCTGGGGGGACGTGGCCCCGCGTCCACACCGACAAGAACCCGGTCCTCTCAGGACCCGCTGTGGAGGATTCAGGGGGACGTGGCCCCGCGTCCACACCGACAAGAACCCGGTCTCCTCAGGACCCGCTGTGGAGGATTCGGGGGACGTGGCCCCGCGTCCACACTGACAAGGACCCGGTCTCCTCAGGACCCGCTGTGGAGGATTCGGGGGCACGTGGCCCCGCGTCCACACTGACAAGAACCCGGTCTCCTCAGGACCCGCTGTGGAGGATTCGGGGGCACGTGGCCCCGCGTCCACACTGACAAGGACCCGGTCTCCTCAGGACCCGCTGTGGAGGATTCGGGGGACGTGGCCCCGCGTCCACACTGACAAGAACCCGGTCTCCTCAGGACCCGCTGTGGAGGATTCGGGGGACGTGGCCCCGCGTCCACACTGACAAGGATCCGGTCTCCTCAGGTCCTGCCAAGGGAGGAGCAGGTGAGGAGAAAGCCAGGCCCCGGGAGGAGGAGCTTCCGGAACCTGGAGGCTGAGGGCGGCGGTGTTCCCCAGACCCTGGGGGGAAAGGACCCTGCGCGGCGTCGTGCGCGGTGACACCGTGTCCCCCGCGGGGCTTACCTCACCGGCGCCGGGCGGCGGGGCCGCGCGGCCGTGTTCCTGCTCCGCGCCCACTCGGTTTCCCACCGCTTCCTCATGCGGTTCGCGGTCCAGGAGCGGGGTCCCCTGGCGGAGCTTGCACTCCCGCCGCTCTGGCCTCGCGGGTCCCTTCAGCCTCTGCGCGGGGCGGGGTGTCCCTCCCGAGTCTGCGACGGCGCCGTGGGGAGTTCGGTGCGACACCCCGGAGCTGCAGGTCGCTCCGGGCAGGACAGACGTGCTCACGGGGTCGGTTCCTCCGCGGCCGGGAGCACAGAGCCGCTCTCCGCCCCCGTGCGTCTTCCTCCGTTTCTGTCCCCAGCGCCCTGTCCTGGGACAGCAGGCCTGCCACCTCCTTGCTCAGATTTCCTCTGGGGCACGTCGTGCCATCTGCTGCGGTTGCAAATGGCACCGTCTCTTCCTTGCTCTTTCCGAAGGGTCGTCAGGAACCTGCAGACGTGCACGTGGTGTGTGCGTGCTGATCTCCTATCCCGCGAGTGTCCTCGTTTATCCTTCCGTTGCCCTTGGAAACAACGCCGCCAGTTACGCTACCAGCAAAAGTGGGTTTATTCAGGAGTAGCGGAGAATTGCCATCCGGGCCCAGCAAGCTGTGGCAGAACCGCGGCCCGGTGGGGAGCACACGGAGAGGAACGCTGTTTCCGGAGAAGAGGAAGTTGGGAGGGTGGTTTTGAAGCGAGGTCCGCAGGAGGAAAGCAGGGCTGCAGGGCGAGCAGGTGCCTCCCGGGCCCAGCTGCAGGCGCGGTGTTTTCCTGTAGGGGCCGCAGGGCACAGCTCCCCCTGGCGGGGCCTGAGCCTGGGGCTTCTCTCCGCCGAGGGTTCTAATCTTGGGTCTGTAGCGGTGGGTTGTTCCCGAGCCTGACCCTGGGTGCTGGGCTCCGCCTTCCAGCCTCCCCTCCCCGCCTCCCAGGTCCACTTCGGTGAGATGTCCCTTCATTGGTTTTCGCAGTTCTAACAGCTTATTCGTGGCGTCTTGTGGACAACCGGAATTCCAAATCCCACTGCTTCCGCTGCACCCAAGACACGTGGCCACCAATTGAACCCTCCCACGTGCCTCTGGCTCACGTGCTGCCTCCTGCAGGGCCCGTGGCCTCTCCGCCTGGGTGAGCTGGGTCTGGGCTTGGGCCTACATCACAGCGTTTGACCCCTCTCTTGCTGCTGTCATGCGGGGCTGACACTGTTGTTTCCAGGAGTACCTTACTCTGTGATTTCAGACGTGCAGTGAACGTGTCACAGCAGCGCAAATACAATTTACATGGACGCTCCTTTCTTTGCCGCGTTTGCCACTTCACATGGGATACTTTGGTGCGTTTTAACCCAAACGGGGACGCCACCCGAGAAACCACCACAGAACCCCAAATGAGGAAATCCCTGCGTTTCCACATTAGAACCCAGACCACAGTGAAATGTCTTTTCCCATTCTGATCTGGTTTCTTTTGGGGAAGTGCTCCGGAGAAGGTCCCCTATCTGTGTAACCTGGGGGGATTTAAAGAGCAAGGTGGTTCCTGGGGCGCCTGGGGTCTCAGTCTGCTAAAGGCCGAGTTCACTTCAGATCATGATCTCCAATTGATGGGTTCCAGCGCCTGCTTTGTGCTCTGTGCTAACAGCTCAGAGCCTGCAGATTGCTTCAGATTCTGTGTCTCCCTCTTGCTCTGCCCCTCCCGCTATCATGACATGTCTCTGTCTCTCTTTTTCAGCAATAAATAATAAATGTTAAAAAAAAAAAAAAGAGCAAGATGGTTCCTGAGTGGCCTTTTCTGGATGGCTTCTGTCACTGAGGATGTTTTCTGCATTCACCCATGTTGTGACGTGTATCAGTCCTTCCTTTTTAAATTCTGATTAAATGTACGTAACATAACATTTACCACGTAAGTCACTTTAAGCATACAGTTGTCTGGCATTAACTGCATTCACACTGTTGTACATCCATCTCCAGAACGTTGTCATGTTCCCTGAGGGAAACTCTGTATCTCTTAAACCCTAAATCCCAATTCCCCTTTCCCCTAGGCCCCTACAGCCACATTCTACTTGGTGTCTCTGAGTATGACTTTTCTGGACACCTCACTTAAGTGGAACCATAGTGTATTTTCCTTCTGTCACTGGCTCATTTCACTCAGCATAATGACTGCCAAGTTCAGTCAGTGTGCCAGTGTGTGTCAGAACTCTCTTCCTTTTTAAGGCTGAATCATATTCCATTGTGTATATACTACATTTTGTTTATTTACTCATCTGTGAATAGGTACTTGGGTTGCTTCCATCTTTTGGCTGTTGTGAAGAAGCGGCTATGAATATGGGAACATGAATACCTGCTCAAGGCTTTGCTTTAAATTTCCAGATGTAAGTGCAGATGTGGAGTTCTGTGATAGCTTTCTGAGAAACCAGTATTTTCTACAGCCACAACATTTTACTCTATTTCTTTGTATGACAGAATAGTATTCCTGTTTAAGGGTCTGCCCCAGGTTGTTTATCCATTCACACACCGATAAGCATTTGCATAGTTTCTACAATTTGGCTATTGTGAACAGTGCTGCTATGTATGTGCACATGCACTTTGTTTAAACAACTGTTTTCAATTCTTCGAGATATACATCTAGGAGTAGTATTGTTGGGCCATATGGCAATTCTATGTTTTTATCTTTTTTTAGGGGGGGGGGAATTGCCAAACTATTTTACACATAGTCTCCACCATTTTACATTTCCACAAGCAAGGTTGAAGGGTTCCAATTTCTCAACATCTTTACCAACATTTGTTATTTTGTAGTTGTATTGATTAGAGCATTTTTAGTGCGTGTAAAAGGGTATCTCACTGTGGTTTAAATCTTCATTTCCATAAGGACTATGGATGTTTAATATCTTTTCAAGTGGTATTCACCATTTGTATGATTGCACTGGGGAAAGATATATCCAAACCCTTTGTCCACATTAAAAATTGGGTTGTCTTTTTGTTGATTAGTTGTAAAAACTCTTTATACATTCTGCATAACAGGCTCTTACCAGACAAATACTGTGCAAATATTGTCTTCCATTAGGCTTTGTCTTTTCACTTTGGGGATATCATCTTCTGGTATACAAAGGTTTCTAATGTTGAGAAAACTAAATTTATCTACTTTTTCTTTCCTTGCTTGTGCTTTGGTGTCATCTCTAACAGCATTGCTAAACCCAGTGGTCATGAAGATTTATCTCGGTATATTGCTTCCAGAGGTCATAATTTTACATTTAAACACTTGATCCATTTTGATTTGATGTTTGTATATGGTGTGAGGTATATGTCAAAATTCAGTTGACCAAAGATGAAGGGGCTTATTTCTAGGTTCTCCATTAAATCTCACTGACCTGTACGTATCTTTATTTTTGTAATGTATTTATTTTTGGGACAGAGAACACGCGAGGCCCAGAGAGAAAGGGAGAGATATGAAACTGATTGTTGTGCAAAGGAAAGGGTTTGGATATACCTGAGAATGATATATTTCTTTGACCTGTGGTTACTCAGTTGTCCTGTAACTTGATTATGTTCATCTAAACTCATAGAATCTTATAATAAACATGGTCATTTACCATATTTAAGTTACTTCTGTAAATATATCATTACTTTGATTATTAGATAAAATTTTATAAAATTATTTCTATAAATACTTATGTCTTCACACTCTGTATTGTGTTCCTTCTTAGCTTGGTGGTTGTCTGATGACCATATAGAGTAGATAGATAGGATGGACCAGTTTTGTAGGGGGGACGGATTTAGTTCAGTTCATGAAAGTGACCGTTTCTAATGCAAGACTGTGGGGTCAAGGGGCTGAGATGGGGTGCAAAATAATAACATCATGGGAATGAACTCAAGGCTTTGGTGGAAAGAGTCTGTCATGTTTTACCTATACAGTTCTTTCCTCAATGCGAATTATTATTAGGAGACCTGCCAACCTAACAAACTGTTGTTAAATCCACAGGAAATGAATGGAAGAGTCCAGAAGGAGGCTGGCAGGTGGTGGATGCAGGGAGGGAGCCTGGTGGGCAGAAGCCTGGTGGTTGAGCAAGGGCCTGGAAGGAGCTGTAAATGTTAGGCCAGAGGGACGATGGTCCAGATCCAGGACAGAGCTCTTGTCCCTGCACATCCCAGAGCTCAGGACATCCTGGGAAGGGAGACCCTGGGAACAAATGGGAATGGAAGCCAAAGCCCCAGAGGGAGGAGAAATCTACAAGCAAGCATGTGCTACCCCATGTGGAAGCTGTATTCAGAAAATATTGAAGTCATAATTATTTCTTTTGTATATCTAAAGTTGGTGTCAAATATTCTTTTCCGTATGAAATTATGGTCTTTTAAAAATATTGCCAATATTGGGTAATTTCATTCAAATACATTCATAATGATGTGAATCCTCTAAAATGACTTTAATATAACATAAAATTATCTATTATCTATCTATCATCTATCTACCCTCTGTCATCCATCACCTATCCACTTATCATCTGTCTACTATCTAGCATTCTGATCTCTATTTGAAGTCTATTCAGCTAACTCAGCATTTATCCTCTTGGCACATGCCTTCAGCACTATGAACACATTTTCTACAATTTTTTAGGCTCCGGATTTTTATTGTTTTTTTATTTTTTTTATTTTTATTTTTAAAAAAATTTTTTTAAGGTTTATTTTTGAGACAGAGAGAGACAGAGCATGAATGGGGGAGGGTCAGAGAGAGAGGGAGACACAGAATTGGAAACAGGCTCCCGGCTCCGAGCTGTCAGCACAGAGCCCAATGCAGGGCTCGAACTCACAGACTGCGAGATCATGACCTGAGCCGAAGTCGGACGCTTAACCAACTGAGCCACCCAGGCGCCCCGGCTCCGGATTTTTAGATTCCAATGATGTCCAGGTCAGCCAATCCATTTTCATTAATGTGGTTGTTTTAGTGCCATTAACTTCTTACCTCAGATACTGATGGTCTCTGTGCCATATCAGTGAACAGTCCCCAACTTTTCTGTGAAATCAGTGCCTCCTCCCTGAGTTAACAGCCCCTTGTGTTGGATGGGGATTTCTCAGGAGATGAAGACACCAGCCATGCATGGGAATCATATCTGCAGGTGGCAGAAAGGTATCCATGTCTTGGTGTCTGTGCACTTAAAGATGTCGGCACTGCTTCCAAGCTTTGCAGATGACTGAGGAAGCAAACCCCATCAGCAGAGAACCATCAAGATCAGAAGTCTCCAGGTGTACCCATGCTTTGCAGGTAGTTGTCAGGTGAGGTTAATACATCATTGTGGAAACTAAAGAAATGTGATCCTGGGAACAAGTGTCCTTTGCTTGTTGTATTTACACCAGACTGGACATCAGTATAGATTTTTCCTATGCAGTTATGTGAGGAATGACTGTTAAAATTGAATGTATTTAAAGACTTGATTTGGAAAGTTTTCTGGAGAAAATATGGATCCCTTCAAATATCTTTTGGACAGATAGAGTATAGTGAATTGTGATCCACTCATTTGTTCACTATCTGATCAGGAAGATGAGGCCATCACTTGACCTGCCTCCAACACAATTCATAGACCAAGTGCTGCCTTGACTGAGGACCAACAAGCCTGTTGATCCACAAAGAGATGCCCACAGGTGGACCTGGAAGGACAAGGGGAACCTGACTCAATTTTTGTCCACTTATAAGGACATGCTCCCTCCCACACAGGCAAACTTCTCAAGATCTACAGTAAACTCCAATATCAGGGTGTGGGAGCCCACAGCTCTCTCCTCAGACAGGGCTGAAGTCCCTAAGGAAGGCAGAACTGTATTCGAGAAACAGAAGAGACTGTAGGGCCTTCCTTGTGCCTGGTGAGAGGTCCCAAAGGTGAGGGTTTCAGATATCAGATGTGGGATGATGGGAATGGTTGTGACTGCTGGTGACTGGCCCAGGCTGAGTCTCCTTGTCCCAAGGTGTCCTGTCCCAGGTGCAGCTGCAGGGTTCACAACCAACTGGTGAGTGCCTTGCACACCCTGAACCTCGCTGGCAGCATCTTGGGATTCTCCACTCAACCAGTAATTTCTGGTGGAATTGGATCCATCGACCCCAGCAGAGTGGATGCAGTGGATGGTTCACATACTATCATATATTCTATATCACATACTAGGGTCCATACCACAAGAGCCACATGTCCATCAGTTAGGCAGTTTGTTAGGCAAGAGGAAGAGGGATAAAGCAGGTGCTGGCCACACCCTTGGAGGTTCCCCCAGGATTAACAGCCACACAATCAGAACTGCCTCTAAGGGTGAACAGGACAGGATAGGCCTAGCCACAGAGCTGGCTCAAACACCACAAAGGACTTCTGAGAGCTGAGCATGGGCCCAAAAATTGCAATTTGCCCTTAGGTTACCTAAAAGTCACGAGGGGGCATTCAGAACACCAGGGGTAACTGAGATCTCCTGGGGTGCTCAGGGTAACAGGGGGAGCAGAGGACACAAGGGTTGCTCAGTTCTGCACTGAGCACTCAGACCTCCAGGGGGATGCTCAGGTCTCCATGGGGCATTGAGGCCACTAGTTGCCACTCAGTTCACCTGGGGGCACTCAGGTCATCAGGAACACACAGGACACCAGGAGCCACGTAGGTAACCTGGGGGTTCACACATCTCCAGGGGGCACCCAAGATCTCAGAATTCATATCCGGAACCAGTGTTTCAGGGTCAGGTTTCCTGTGAAGCATCTTTCTCATCATGCCCTGCAAGCTTCATCCTGACCAGTAAACAGTACACACTGTTTCCTAAACCATTTACAAACACAGATGTCTTCTAACATTTAGAGTGAACAGTCATATAGCAGTGCCGACCTTGACAGAGACCAAGCTTGGGGATAAATCAACTCATATACAGACCTGTGCCTCACAAGTACACGGGCCACCATTTAAAATACATGTAAGTGATTTTCTTTTTTTTTCTTTTTTTTTTTTTTTTCTGAAATTTATTGACAAATTGGTTTCCATCATGTAAGTGATTTTCAAACGGAGGAGACGGACTCATTCAAGTGATCTAAATTTAATATATTTGAGCAGCTCCTCTCTCCTTTGATTTTCCTTAAGGTTTTCCTTTGATGCCCATGAAGAGAGACCATGAGGAAAGACCCTTGTGGTTGTCGCAACCCCACAGCGTCTTCATCAACTCCATGACTTTCTCTCAAGTTTCTCAGTATATACACGTTCCTGAGAGAAAAGAGTCGTTTCTACCCCTCACTCCTTTTGTTCTCCATCCAGTTCAGGAAACCAGAGACAACCAGTGGGGAGGCACACTGAGTCAAGTCTTACAAAACGGTCAGCCTGGGGTCCATTCTACTTAAGTAGTTAAGGAATCATCCACTGGATCCACCTGTCTCTGTACCTGCCTCTCCACAGAACATGAGGCCCAGACCTTCCTCACACTCAGCTGGACATGAAGTCAACTGTATGGGAGCAGATTAGGAACTCAGTTTAGTGGGTTATTTCACCACAGTTTTCCATAGTAGCTACATGATGTTGCACTCCCATCAAGTGAATTCTAGGATTGCCTGTTCTCCACATCCTCAGCAACACTTGAGATGTTCTCGTTGTGTTTACCTTATTTTATAGTAGCCTTGCTATCAGTTGTGAGGTGATATCTCAGTGGATCGGTGGGGGGAAAATTCTCTGATGATTAGTGATGATGAACACCATTCATATGCTGGATGGACATTTTTTCAACCTTAATTACAAAATGGATATTTACATGCTTGACCCAAATTTTAATCAGGTGATGTGCTTACTGTTATGATTATAATTGTGATTTTTGCTATTCATGTTAAGGAGTCACTCCTGTATTTTGGAGATTAACTGCTTTTCAATATTTTTAATGTAATGTCTCCCATTTCATAGACTGCCTTCTCACCCTGCTACTGTTTGATTTGCCCCCTTTCTAGTTTGATGCAGTCCCCCTTGTCTGCCATGGTTCTCTGTGATTTTGCTTTTGGATCAAATAAATCATTGTCAAGAGAATGTCATGATGTTTATCCTGTGTGTTTTCTTCGAAGGCATTTTGGGTCAGGGTTCTGCTTAATCTTTAATCGATTTTGAGATTTGTTTGTGTTGACATATATGTATGATGCAAGGGGCGCCTGAGTGGCGCAGTCGGTTAATCGTCCGACTTCAGCCAGGTCACGATCTCGCGGTCCGGGAGTTCGAGCCCCGCGTCGGGCTCTGGGCTGATGGCTCGGAGCCTGGAGCCTGTTTCCGGTTCTGTGTCTCCCTCTCTCTCTGCCCCTCCCCCGTTCATGCTCTGTCTCTCTCTGTCCCAAAAATAAATAAACGTTGAAAAAAAAAATTTAAAAAAAAAAAAAAGATTACGGCCAAATGTCATTATTTTGCATGTGTATATCAACACCATTTTTTAATGTTTCTTTTATTTTTGAGGGAGAGAGATAGATCATGATCAGGGGAGGCACAGGGATAGAGGCAGACACAGAATCCAGGCTCTGAGCTGTCAGCACAGAGCCTGATGTGGGGCTCAAACCCACAAATCATGACAATAATACATGACTGGAAGTTGGATGCTTAGCTGACTAAGCCACCCAGGCGCCCCTAGTCAACACCATGTTTAAGAAACACAATCCTTTCCCCACTGTGCATTGTTGGAAATCTCATGGAGGATTTGCTGACTGCATCTGCACAATTCTACATTTGGCTCCGTAATGAGCTCCACTGGTCTATATGACTCATTTCATGCCAGCAGTACACTGTTGGAGTTAATGTATCTCTGCAATATATTTAGAAGGAAGAAGTGTTCTCCTTCTCTGTGTTCTCTCGTCTTCATGATTTTGTTTTTTACTTCCATGTGTTTTGTGGTTACATATGAATTAGTATATTTTTCAGATTCCTTTTAAAAAAGGCATTGGTATTTTCATTGAGATAAAAAGATAAATATAAAATTAACATAAAAAGATACAGCAGAGAAAAAACACTATCACAAATACAGAAAACAAATCAACTTCATTAAAATTTGAATTTGGAAAGATAAGTGAAATTTAGAAAACTTAGGTAGCCTAGGGAAATAGGTAAGATTCAAACAAATGCGATCGGAACTGAAAAAGGAGACCTAACTGAACTAAACACATGAAAAGGATCATAAAGGAAAAACTTAGATATTTATAGGTCAACAATTAGATCACCAAGAACAAATTACACATTTTCTAGCATTATGTAATCCACCAAGACTCTTTCATGCAAAATACAAGAGGAACAAAACACAAATTAGTAAGAAGATGTCCTTAATGTAAAACCTTCACCCTCCAAAAAAAAAAAAAAAAACCAAGGCTTTATTAAAATTCTACAATATTTAAAGAATAATTAATGCCAATACTTCTCAAACTATTACAAATTGCTGATGAAAAAGACCACTCCCAGATGCACTTTATGAGGACACCTTACTCTCACAACAAAGCCAGAGAAACACACCACAAGAAGGGAAACTACAGGCCAGTGTCTCACATACACATACATGCAAAATTCCTTGATTAAGTCCGAGCCTACTGAATTCAACAGCACACTGAAAGGATCATACATGATACTCCAGTGTGATTCATCCCTGAAATGCAAGTATCCTTCAACATACACAAATGCAAAAATCTGATGTCCTCCATTAACAGAGGGAATGATTGAATCATCCTTAATTAATTCATAAAATCATTAGACACAGTTTTTTCATGAACAAAAAAACACATCTTCATCACTTTAAAATAACTCAATTAAAAAGGAGAAGGAAATTACCTCCACATGATCATGGCCACTATGAAAGCCCACACCTGACAGCATATTGAACATAAAATACTAAAACCATTCCTGCCACATCAGGAGCCAGGCAATGATGGTCATCCCAATAGAAGTATTCCACATGATAACGTGAAGAATAACTATGCTTCCTCAAACCATATCATCGTGTCACAGTCCTTATTTGGATGAAAGTCACGGGAGAAACAGCCAGTCCAAGGACACTCAGACCCTCCTGTGTCCCTTGACAGCAGGATATAAATCACCTTGGGAAACTCCCCTTCCCTGTACCAGGAGGGGAGAACCATCCTTAGCACCAGAATAAGGAACTCAGGGACAAGAAAGTTGTGAAAACAAACCTAGTTATTTGTTGACTAATTAAATACCCCAAAACCACACCTTTGCCTTGACTCTTGCCAAATCCAATGTTTTGTTGTCTGAAAGTCACAAGTGCCACCTGCTTTGTTCATTCTCTGGGTGTCATATTATTAGGAAGCCCAGGCACTTGCAAAAGGAAATTTATTCTCCCCTTTAGATCAGTCTTATGTCAACTGAATGCTTACACCGGGTGAAAACCCAGAAGAAAAGAAGGGAAAGGCATTCTTCTCCTACAACTGGAAGAAGTACCCACAAACTTTGGCAATAAAAAAATAAAAGACATTTAAATCAGTAAGGAGGAAGGAAAATTACTTGTTTGCAGATGACATGATCTTAAACATAACAAAACCCTAGAGATACCACAAAAAATATTAGAACCAGTTTTTGAAAATGAGGAAAAGTGCAGGATGCACAATGAGCACAATGAACAAAGAAAATAAATAAAAATAAACCACCTATGATTCTACACACCAGCATGCAAATATATGCAAAACAAATAACAAGATTATACAACTGAAAATGGCACAGAATAAAGTACTTGGGATTAAACTTCATAAAGTATGTAAAATAATTGTAGAGCGAAAATGACCTTTGTTGATGAAAGACATGTAAAAATGCACAAGTTCCGCAAATATACCTGTGCTCACTGATAAGAATTATTCATATTGTCGCAGCACCATCCACACAAACGAATGGAGAAATGCATCCCAAACCTGCCATTCACTTTTAAAGAATCAAATCTAAGTCTGCAGTGTGATATATATGTAAGAGGACATGCAAATAGGGCCCTCTCTGTGCTGATTAAACCAGCCCATCCCAACCATGCAGCTGGGAGAAAGGCCCAGCTCCAGGGGTCCCAGGTGTTTCCATTCTGTGATCAGGACAGAACACAGACACCTCACCATGGAGTATGTGCTTGGCTTGGTTTACCTTGTTGCATTTTTAAAAGGTAATTCATGGTGAACGAGAGACACTGAGTATGTGAGTGGATATGAGTGAGAACCAGTGGATGTGTGACAGTTTCCTGACCAAGATGTCTTGCGTCTGCAGGTGTCCAGTGTGACGTGCAGCTGGTGGAGTCTGGAGGAAAACTGGTGAAGCCTGGGGGGTCCCTGAGACTCACCGGTGTAGCCTCTGGATTCACCTTCAGTAGTTCCAGCATGAACTGGGTCCGCCAGGCTCCAGGGAAGGGGCTGCAGTGGGTCGCATATATTAGATATGATGGAAGTAGCACAAGCTACGCAGACTCCGTGAAGGGCCGATTCACCATCTCCAGAGACAACGCCAAGAACACGCTGTATCTGCAGATGAACAACCTGAAGTCTGAGGACACGGCCACATATTACTGTGCAAGAAACAGGGTGAGGGGACCTCGCTGGGAGCTCACAGGCAAACCTCCCTGCAGGAGGGGATCAGCACCACCAGGGGGCGCACACTATGCACAATTCTGCTTTGTGTTGCCAGGAGCAGGTGTAGATGGAGGTTACAGGCAGGTTTCCTCTCAGGGTCTGGGGCTTCCTGTCCACACAGCAGTTTCTCCAGGGAGCCTCTCTGGACACAGGATTCTGTGTTTACCTATTACCTGTGTGAATTAGATCATTGTTTTCATAGGAAAACTACCCTACCATGCACAATGACACAGTTGTTTGCATTGCTTTCTCCTGTCCCTCAACATGAGTGAATTACAGATTTCCTGAGGCACAATAGCTGAACATTTACATGAGGCCCAGATGCACTCCCTGTGCAGCCAGGACCACAAGCTCCCACAGCTCCCCATTATCTTCACCCAGCCCTTGTCCCAATCAAACAACGTGACACTTCCTTCATGGCACTTTGCTACTCAGGACTTTAAATGAGCTACAGCTTTATTCAATTCCTCTAAACAAGAGATAAATCATCTCCATGTATTAATCAGGATTCCCTCGAGCAACAGAACCCAAAGCACATTGGTTTCCATGACAAAATATGTTGAGAAGTCCCATGATCTACTGTCACAAGTTGGGGAGCCAGGAAAACCAGTGGTATAATTCTCGCCTGATTCTGAACTAGTGTCTAGTCTCAGAACCTGCAGAGCCGATGATGTAACTCTAAGAACAAGGGCAGGAGGAGACCAATGTTCCAGTTCAAACAAGCACATGGGAAGTAAAAATGAGGGAATTCTTCCTCCCTCTGCAACGGATTCTACTCAGAACTATGATGGAATGGGTGATGCCCAGGCAGAAAGAAACCATGGATGGAAATGCCAATCTCTTCTGGAAACTCATCACAGACATACACGGAAACAGTTGTGAATCTGGACACCCATGATGCAGTCACGATGACACATAAAGGTAATCATGACAAGTCAACCTGCTGTAATTGTCGAGTTCAAAACCTGAAGATTTAGAAGTCCATGCCATCACTGGGGTGGACCCTGGTGGGCATAGCAGTGCTCCTGTGGAGAAGGAGCCCCGAGGCCCATAGGGACTGCTGAGGTTTGAGGATCCCCTGGGTCATATCGGGTGAGACAGTTACCTTCTTGGAGTGCATTTGGGAGACAGGGCATTGCCTCTCATGGGGCAGGAGAGCTGACAGGCACCATTGCACTGCCCTGGTCATTAGCATAGGAGCCTCTGCTGAGAGCAGCTAACTGAACGCTCCCTTCTTGTTCTTCCTCACCATGAACTCCAAGCTCCTAGTGTTCATGCAACTGCCCTTCTGGGATAACCAGCTCCAACCACATCACAGCAAGACACTGTCCCAGAGGATCAGTGGGGTCCCTGTCACATTGAGTTCAACTATTTGGTGTATTCAAACCCAGCTAGAGCTCCTGAGATAAAACATAAGAGTCCTGAGCTGCCAGGTGTGCCAATGGATTGGACAAAGGCAGGGTGAAGGCTGGGTTCTGAAGGAAGCCTGGGACCCATGAGTACAGATTGTTCTCTCTTTGTGAGGGCTTCCTGAACAGGGGTGGCTGGAAACTCCAACTGCAGGGACTAGAGAAGGAGCTTTTGCCAATATTCCTCCCACCAATTATCATGGACAGAATTCAGTGAGCAGCACAACACCCCCCAGTAGATACTGAGCCACTGACACCAAGACATACCCACCTTTCCTTCCTCAGGTGCTTCCTTACTAGGGAACGAGTGCCTAGAACCCAGACCACCATTGCACCC
This sequence comes from Prionailurus bengalensis, assembly GCF_016509475.1. NCBI lineage: Eukaryota > Metazoa > Chordata > Mammalia > Carnivora > Felidae > Prionailurus > Prionailurus bengalensis. The sequence goes on along the minus strand of NC_057355.1, from coordinate 148,162,250 downwards.
TTCCTTCCAAAGAGCACCTTATACCCCCACAGGCACCAAGTCTACTGACCATATAGTGAGGCATAGCTTCACCTCTAGGGAAATAGGAATTAGCCTCTTTTAATAAGGAGACCAAACTCACCTAGTTAAAACTCACAACACTATGGACAAAGTTGAAAAACTCTCCCCTGGAGGCAAGGAGAACTCTGCAGACGACTGACCTGAGGGACAGAGCAGCCAATACATGACAGCACAGTGCACACAGCACATGCAAGAAATGCTTCCAGAATGTCAGGTCGTCAACAGTATGTAATCATTTCTCAAAAAAGACACTACTCTAGAAGCAGAAAACATAACAGGATTTTCCTAAAACACTTAAGAAAGCGGAGACATGGACATACAGAGTGATGGAGGCATTCATTCCAAAAGAAAAAACCATAAAAGGACATTGCCAGGGATATAATTAAAACACATATAAATAATAAGCCTCAAACAGAATTTAATACCTAGCATAAAGAAACAGAACTTTTAAAAACTATCATAAGAATACTAGCTGCGCTTGAGAAAGTCTAGAAGGCATGAGGATACCCTGACTACAGATGGAAAAGACCTAAAACCAGGTCAGGCTGAAACTTTTAAAATGCTGTAACCGAGATGTGAACCTGATTGGATATAATGAACTCAAGGCAGAAAGAAGCAGATGAATGAGTAAGTGACATGAGAGATAAAATTTTGTGAGAAATGAAGCAGGAAAGAAGAGGAAAATTAAAATATTGCATCACAAACGTATACTTAGGGAATCAGCAACTTCATAAAGTGTAATAATATTCTTTTCAAAGGAGTCCCAGAAGAAGAAGAGAGGGAGAAAAAAGTTTTGTCTGAGTGCATTAGAGTGGAAAATCTCCACTAAATGCTGAAGGACACAGACGTCCACATCTATGAGTCACAGAGAACTCCCATTAAAATAAAAAAAAAAAAAAAAAAAAAGCAGGCCGACTCTGAGACATAACATAGCAAAATTCACAAAATACACACATTAAAAAACCCTATAAGCATGAAGACAGAAGAGTTTGCTAACGAATACGGGAAGATAAAAAAAAAGATTATGTCAGAAGTGTCCACAGAAACCTGCAGGAAAGAAGGGAGTGGCATAATACCCTCAAATGTTCAATTGAAAATCAGGCAGTCAATGGGGGAGGAGACAAGATGGCAGAACAACGTGGAAGATTTTTGTGTGTCTCACATCCATGAAATACAGCCAGACCAACACTAAACCATCCTACACACCTAGAAAACTGATTGAGGATTAACACAACAATCTGCACAACCTGAACCACAGAATTCAACAACTATGTGGCGTGGAGAGGGGGCCTTGGGTAGCAAGAAACTGCAGGAAGGGAGGTGCTTTTGCAGGCAGAGAGAGGTCGGAGACTGGGGAGTGGGGGAGAAAACAGGAAAAGCACCCCTCCCCAAAAGCAGCTGGACAGAACGTGGAAAATTGGAAACAGCCACAGGGACTAAACTAAAAAGGGAGAAAGGAGAAAGGAGAGTAGGTAAATTCCACTAAGACTGTAAACAAGGGGAGTGCAAAGGCTGCAACTCCACAGCTCGATACCTGGAGGTGCTCTGGTGGGAAGGGAGAATCCCAGGAACAGAGTGGGGTCCGGGATGTTCTCAGGCCACACGGGGAGAGGCAGTTGCACTGCTGGAAGGACATTTGGAGGAGACTGCCAAAGCCATCTGGTCCCAGCAGACCCCGGAAAATGGCCACATTCGCTGGAGCTGGAACAAGGTCATTCAGGGGGAAGCCTGGTGCCAGACGTGTGTTGTGATTTTCCATAATCCACGAAACGCTGCTGCTACCCTCTCTCGCAAACTTTTTCTGGGGCGGGCTGGTACCTGGCCACAGTCTCGGGGCACCGACAACAGCAGGGTCCAGCAAGCATTCCTAGCTGCAGCCGATATTCGGACATTGCTCATTCGGACATTGCTTGGTGAGACCCTCCCACAGACGGGCAGAAGGGGTCAAAGCCGCGGTCCTTTGGACGTAAGGGACCGGGAAAACAGCCGTGTCTGTGACAAAACTTGGGAGAGAGGTGCGGCCTGGGCCTGGTCACAGAGAGTGAAGGAGCAGGAGTGGACAAGGGCTGAAGACAGAGGATGGGTGTGCAATTGCTGATCCAGGAGAACACTCTGGGTACCCTGGTGGCGCCATTTTCACCACTCCCGCGCATTTGCATTGGCACCTACAAGCACCGCAACAATCCACCCCAGGAGCCTAAAAGTGCCATCTAGTGGACAGCAGAGCCATTACACTGAGCCCCTCCCAACTGGGTCAACAGGGCTCTTCAGGAACACAAGTCTCACTGCCGCTTACTTTATGGACTATATAGAGCTACATAGACTGACATCTAGGGGATAAGGAAGTAATTTCAGTCCTATTTCAATCTGTTAGCCAGTTCATCTAGTCAATTTTCTTTCTTTTTTTTCTTTTTCTCTTTTACACTTCTTTTCTTTTTCTTGAATGCAGAAAAAATTATTTTTATTATCAATTATTATTAAAAATATTTTTCTTAATTTTTATTACTATATTTTTTACATTTCTGTAATTTTTTTTTCAAATTCTATTTTACTTCCATCATTTTATTTTACTCTACCTCAGTGTACTCCCGTTTTCAAATTTCCAGTTTCCTTTTTACTTTTTCTTTTTTTTCTGTTTTTCTCTTCTTTGTTTCTGTAGTTTTTCTGGAATGCAGAATGAGAAAAACTTCATTTTACTTTCAATTTCTATTAAAAATATTTTTCCTTAATTTTTTTACTATATTGATTGCTTTTATGTAAATTTTTTCAAATTCTATTTTACTTCCATCATTTTATTTTAGTCTACTACGGTGTATTCACTTTTTGAATTTTCAAATGATTTCCTTTTTTTCCTTTTTGTACCTTTTTTCTCTTTTTTGTTTCCTCTCTTTTTTCTAGAACACAGAAAAAGAAAAAAAATCACATTTATTTTTAATTGTTATTAAAAATATTTTTCTTTATTTTTTCCACTATATTCTTTACTTTCCTGTATATTTTTTCAAACTCTATTTTACTCCCATCATCTCATTTTAGTCTACTTCAGTGTATTCATTTTTTCAAATTCTCAAATTATTTCCTTTTTTTCCTCCCCCTCCCATTTTTTTCTCTAATCTGTCAAACCACTTTCAACACCCAGAACAAAACACACCTAGGATCTAGCATATTCCATTCAATTTGTGTGTGTTTAATTTGTAATTTTAATATTTCTGTAATTTTATCTTTTCATTTCAATTTTGCGACCTCATTAATTCCTTTTCTCCCTTCAAAATGATAAAATGAAGGAATTCACCCCAAAAGAAAGACCACGAAGAAATGACAGCCAGGGATTTAACCAACACAGATACAAGCAAGATTTCTGAACCCGAATTTAGAATCACAATAATAAGAATACTAGCTGCAGTCAAAAATAGATTAGAATCCCTTTCTGCAGAGATAAAAGAAGTAAAAAATATCCAGAATGAAATTTAAAATGCTATAACTGAGCTGCAATCACAGATGGATGCAGCGGTGGCATGGATGGATGAGGCAGAACAGAGAATCAGCGTTATAGAGGACAACCTTATAGAGAATAATGAAGCAGAAAAAAAGAGGAAGATTAAGGCAAAAGAGCAAGATTTAAGAATTACAGAAATCAGTGACTCATTAAAAAGGAAAAACATGAGAATCATAGGGGAACCAGATGTGGAAGAGAAAAATAGGGGTGGAAGGGTTATGTGAGCAAATCATAGCGGAAATCTTTCCTAACCTGGCCAAAGACACAGACATCAAAATCCAGGAAGCACAGAGGACTCCCATTAGACTCCACCAAAACCCACCATCAACAAGGCACATCATAGTCAAATTGACAAAGTACTCAGGCAAGCAGAGAATCATAAAACCAACAGGGAAACAAAGTCCATGACTTACAAGGGAAGACAGATCAGGTTTAGCAGACCTATCCACAGAAAGGTGGCAGGCCACAAAGGAGTGGCGGGATGTATTCAGTGTGCTAAATCAGAAAAATATGCATCCAAGAATTCTGTATCCAGCAAGGATGTCATTCAAAATAGAAGGCGAGATAAAAAGATTCCCATACAAACAAAAATTAAATGAGTTTGTGACCACTAAACCAGCCCTGCAAGAAATTTTAAGCGGGAATCTCTGAGGGGAGAAAAGATGAAAATATATCTGTATAAATAAATAAATAAATAAATACCAAAATCAACAAAGATTAGAAAGACCAAAGAACACCACCATAAACTCCAACTCTACAAGCATCATAATAGCAATAAACTCCTATCTTTCAGTACTCACTCTAAACGTCAATGGACTCAATGCCCCAATCAAAAGACATAGGGTAACAGAATGGAGAAGAAAACAAGATCCATCTATATGCTTTTTACAAGTGACCCATTTTAGACCTAAAGACGCCTAAGATTGAAAATAAGGGGATGGAGAACTATCTATCATGCTAATGTTCAACAAAAGAAAGCCGGAGTAGCCATATTGATATCAGACAATCTAGACTTTAAAATAAAGACTGCATCAAGAGATGCAGAATGGCATTATATCCTTCATAATCAAAGGGTCTAACCACCAAGAAGATCCAACGATTGTAAACATTTATGCACCAACTGTGAGAGCACCCAAATATAGAAATCAATTAATCACAAACATAAAGAAACTCATCGATAAGAATACCATAATAGTAGGAGACATCAACACCCCATTCACAACAATGAACAGATCACCTGATCAAAAAATCAACAAGAAAACAATGGCTTTGAATGACACACTGGACCAGAAGGACTTAACAAATATATCCACAACATTTCATCCTAAAGCAACAGAATATGCACTCTTCTCCAGTGCGCATGGAATGTTCTCCAGAATAGACCATATACTGGGACACAAATCAGCCCTAAGTAAGTACAAAAAGATCGAGATCATACCATGCATATTTTCAGACCACAATGCCATGAACTCTAAATCAACCACAAGAAAAAATCTGGAAAGGTAACAAATAATCAGAGACTGAAGAACCTACTAAAGAATGAATGGGCTAACCAAGCAGTTAAAGAAGAAATTAAAAAGTATATGGAAGCCAATGAAAATGATAACACCACAACGCAAACCTCTAGGATGCAGCAAAGGCGGTCATAAGAGGAAAGTATATAGCAATCCAGGCCTTCGTAAAGAAGGAAGAAAGATCTCAGATACACAACCTAACCTTATGACTAAAGAGCTGGAAAAGGAACACCAAATAAAACCCAAAAACAGCAGAAGGCAGGAAATACTAAAGATTAGAGCAGAAATTTGTGCTATCGAAACCAAAACACAGTAGAACACATCAATGAAACTAAAAGCTGGTTCTCTGAAAGAATTAACAAAATTGACAAACCACTATCCAGTTTGATCAAAAAGAAAAAGGAAAGGACCCAACTAAATAAAATCAAGAATGACAGAGGAGAGATCACAACCAACACAACAGAAATAAAAACAGTAATAAGAGAATGTTATGAGCAATTATATGCCAATAAAATGGGCAATCTGGAAGAAATAGACAAATTCCTAGAAACATATACACTACCAAAACTGAAACAGGAAGAAATAGAAAATTTGAACAGACACATATCCAGTAAGGAAATTGAATTAGTAATCAAAAATCTGCCAAAAGACAACAATCCAGGACCAGATGGCTTTCCAGGGTAATTCTACCAAACATTTAAGGAAGAGTTAACACCTATTCTCTTGAAACTGTTCCAAAAAATAGAAATGGAAGGAAAACTTCCAAACCCTTTCTATGAAGCCAGCATTACCTCGATTCCAAAAACAGACACAGACAACACTTAAAAAGAGAACTATACACGAATTTCCCTGATGAACATGGATGCAAAAATCCTCAACAACATATTATCCAACCAGAAACAATAATACATTAAAAAATTCTTCACCACGACCAAGTGGGATTTATACCTGGGATGCAGGGCTGGCTCAATATCTGTAAAACAATTAACGTGATTCATCACATCGATAAAAGAAAGGACAGGAACCATATGATCCTCTCCATAGATACAGAGAAAGCATTTGACAAAATACAACATCCTTTCATGATAAAAACCCTCAAGAAAGTAGGGATAGAAGGACCATACCTCGAGATCATAAAAGCCAGGGGTGCCTGGGTGGCGCAGTCGGTTAAGCGTCCGACTTCAGCCTGGTCATGATCTCGCGGTCCGTGAGTTCGAGCCCCCCGTCAGGCTCTGGGCTGATGGTTCAGAGCCTGGAGCCTGTTTCCAATTCTGTGTCTCCCTCTCTCTCTGCCCCTCCCCATTCATGCTCTCTCTCTCTGTGTCCCAAAAAAATAAATAAATGTTGAGATCATAAAAGCCATATATGAAAGACCCAATGCTAATATCATCCTCAATGGGGAAAATCTGAGAGCTTTCTCACTAAGGTCAGGAACAAGACAGGGATGTCCACTCTCGCCACTGTTATTCAACATAGTATTGGAAGTCTTAGCCTCTGCACTCAGACAACACAAAGAAATAAAAGGCATCCAAATTGGCCAGGAGATGGTCAAACTTTCACTCTTCACAGATGACATGATACTCTATATGGAAAATCCAAAAGACCCCACCAAAAAACTGCTAGAATTGATTCATGAATTCAGCCAAGTGGCAGGATATAAAATCAACGCAGAGAAATCGGTTGCATTCCTATACACCAACAATGAAGCAACAGAAAGAGAAATCAAGGAATCTATCCCATTTACAGTAGCACCAAAAACCATTAAATACCCAGGAATAAATCTAACCAAAGAGGTGAAAAATCTTTACACTGAAAACCATAGAAACCTTATGAAAGAAATTGAAGAAGACAAAATATGGAAAAACATTCCATGCTCCTGAATAGGAAGAACAAATATTGTTAAAATGCTGATAGTACCCAAAGCAATCTACATATTCAATGAAATCCCGATCAAAGTGACAAAAAACAAATGCTTCATGAAGTGTCAGGCCCTGGACAGTATGTGAACACTTCTCAATAAAGATACTACTCTAGAAGCAGAAAAGATAACAGGATTTTCTAAAACAATTAAGAAGGCAGAGACATAGACAACAACATGATGGAGGAATTCATCCTAAAAGAAAAAATGATAAAAGGTCATTGTGAGGGATGTAATTAAAACACATAAACTAATGTGCCTCAAACAGAATTTCTAAAACTCTCATATTGAAACAGGATTTTCAAAAAGTATCTTAAGGATACGATCTGTGCTTGAGGAAAGCATATGAGACATGAGGGATACCCTTATTGCAAACAGAAAAGACCTAAAAACTAGTCAGGAAGAAATTTTAAATGTTGTAACCGAGATGTGAAACTGATTGGATATAATGACCTCAAGGCTGAAAGAAGCAGATGAACGAGGATGGGACACAGAAGATAAAATTATGGGGGAAATGAAGCTGGAAAGAAGAGGAAAATTAAAATATTGCATCACAAACATACACTTAGGGAAATCAGCAACTCCATAAACTGTAATAACATTCTTTTGAAAGGTGTCCCAAAAGAATAAGAGGGAGAAAAAGGGGGATACATTTTAGCTGAGTGAATTATAGTGAAAATTTCCACAAGCTGCGGAAGGAAATAGACATCCACATCTAGGAGGCAGAGAGAACACCCATTAAAATAAAATTTAAAAAAAAGACAGGTCAACAGTGAGACATATCATAGCAAAATGGCAAAATATCCAGATAAAGAAAAACCATAAAAGCATCAACACAAAAGAAGTTGCTAACTAACAAGGGAAGATTAAAAAAAAACTATGGCAGATGTCTCTACAGAAACCTTCATGCAAGTAAGGAGTGGCATCATATCCTCAACATGCGCATTTGAAAATTATGCAGCTAAGAATACTTTCTCCAGTAAGGCAGTCATTCAGATACAAGGAGTGATAGAATTTCCCAGACAAATAAAACCAAAGGAGTTCAGGCCTCTAAATCAGCCCTGCGAGAAATTAAAGGGGACCCTTTGAGTGGGAAAGGAAGACTAAAAGTAACAAAGACTAGAAATAAACAGAGAAAATCTCCAGAAACAATGACTTTGGAGGTAATACTATGGCACTAAGTTTATATCTATCAATAATTACTGTGAATGTAAATGGGCAAAATGCTCCAATCAAAAGACATAGGATACCAGAATGGATAAAAACAAATACAGGATCCTTCTATACACTGCACACGATTGACTCATTTTCAACCTAAAACACCTGTAGATTGAAAGTGAGGGGAGGGTGAACAATTTATCATGCTAATGGACGTCAAAAGAAAGTTGTAGTACCACACTCATATCACACTAACTAGTTTTCAAACCAAAGTTTGGTACAAGAGATCAGGAAGGCAGTATATCATCATAAAGGGGTCTATCCAACAAGAAGATCTGAAGCTTTAAATATTTATACCCCAAAAATGTAAGCACTGAAATATATAACTCAATTACTAAGAAACATAAAGAAACTCATTGATAATAGACAATAGTAGTAATAGAGAACGTTAACACTCCACTTACAACAATGGAAAGACAATCTAAGCTGAAAATCAATAAGGAAACAAAGGCTTTGAAAGACACATGGACTGAATGGACTTAACGGATATATTCACAACATTCCATCCTAAAGCACCAGAAGACACATTCTTTTTGAGTGTGCATGGAACATTCTCCAGAACAGATCACATACTATGTCACAAATCAGCCCTCTACAAGTACAAAAAGACTGAGATCATTCCATGCATATTTTCAAACCACAACACTATGAAACTTGAGGTCCACCACAAGAAAAATTTGGGCAACACCACCAATACATTAGGTTAAAGAACATTGTAGTAAAAGCGGAATGAGATTTTCAGGAAATTACAGAAGCAATAAAAAATACATGGAAGCAAATGAAAATGAAAACATGCCAGTTCCAAACCATCTGGATGCAGCAAAGTTGATCGAAGAGTGAAATATACAGCAGTACAGGCCAAACTCAAGAAAGAAGAAAGGTCTCAAACACACAACCACCTTTACAACTAAAGGAGCTAGAAAAAGAACAACAAATGAACCCTAAAGCCAGCAGGAACAGGTAAACAAAAAAGATTAGAGCAGAAATAAATGATATAGAAACAAAAAAAAACAGTAGAACAGATGAATGAAACTATAAGTTGGTTTTTGTAAGAATAAATAAAAATGATAAACCCATGGGCAGACTTGGCAAAAACAAAAGAGAAAGGACGAAAGTAAATATAATCAGAATTTGAAAGGAGACATCGCGACTGACACCACAGAAATACAACTATGAGAAATAGTTTGGAGATTTATATGCCAACAAATTGGGCAATCTGGAAGAAATGGATAAATTCCCAGAATAATGTAAACTACCTAAACTGAAAAAGGAAGAAATAGAAAACGTGAACAGACTGATAATGAGCAAAGAAATTGAATCATTAATCAAAAATCTACTGACACACAAAAATCCAGGGCCAGATAGGTTCACAGGTAAATTCTACCAGATATTTAAGAAGAGTGTCAAATATTCTATTTAGGTAGAATAGAATATTCCTGTCTTCACAAACTGTTCCAAATAATAGAAATGGAAAGAAAACTTCCAAATTCATTCTATAAGATCAGTATGATCGCGGTTCCAAACCAGATTAAACCCCACTAAAAATGAGACTTACAGGCCACTAGCCCTAATGAGCAAGAATGCAAAAATTGTCAAGAAAATACTTGCAGGGGCACCTGGGTGGCTCAGTCGGTTAAGCGTCCAACTTCGGCTCAGGTCGTAATCTTGTGGTCCGTGAGTTCGAGCCCCGTGTCGGGCTCTGTGCTGACAGCTCAGAGCCTGGAGCCTGTTTCAGATTCTGTGTCTCCCTCTCTTTGACCCTCCCCATTCATGCTCTGTCTCTCTCTGTCTCAAAAATAAATAAACGTTAAAAAAAAAAGAAAGAAAATACTTGCAAATTGAATCCACCAATACATTAAAAGGATCCTTTAACGTGACCAGGTGGGATTTATTCCTTGGCTGTAAGGGTGGTTCAATAGTCACAAATAAATCAATGTAATACATACCATCAATCAGAGAAAGGATATGAATGATATGACCTTCTCAATAGATGCAAAAAAAAATTGACATAGTACAGCATTCTCTCTTGATAAAACCCTCAAGAAGGGGTAGAGGAAACACGCCTCAACATCATAAAGTCCGTACATGAAAACCCCACAGCTAATATCCTCAGTGGGGAAAAGAAACCTTTTCCTCTACTGTCAGGAACACAAGAGGGATGTCCACTCCCATCATTCTACTTAACACAGCAGTGGAAACCTTATCCTCAAAAACAGACAACAAAAATAAATAAAGGCATTCAAGTTGGAAAGAAGAAGTCAAACATTCCCTCTTCACAGATAACATGACACTCTATATAAAAAACTCAAGACTCCACCAAAATATTCCAAGAACTGATACACAAATTCAGCAAAGTCACAAGATACAGTATCAACATACTGAAATCTGCTGCATTTCTACACAGCAATAATGAAGAAACAGAAAGAAAAATAAAAAAAACTATCCATCCCGTTTACAATTGCACCAAATATAATAGGATACCTAAAGAGTTAAAATATCTATACTCAGAAGACTCTAAAAACAGTGAAAGAAACTGAGGATGACACAAAGAAATGGAAACACCTTCAATGTTCATGGATTTAAGGAGCAAGGAGTGTTGAAATGTCTATGCTACACAAAGAAATGGGAGACTTCATGATTATGGATTTCATGCTATATTACAAAGCTGTACTTATCAAGACAGTAAGCTACAAGCACAAAAGAGACACATAGATCAAGAGAACAGAAGAGTAAACCCAGATATGGACTCACAAATGTATGGCCACCTCATCTTGGATGAAGTAGGAAAGACTATGTAATGGGAAAAAAGACAGCCTTGTCAACAAAGGGTGTTGGGAAAACTGGACCAGAACATGCAGAAGAATGAAACTGAACCACTTTCTTACTCCATACACAAAAGGAAATCCAAATGGGTGAAAGACCTAAATGTGAGACAGGAGACCATCAAATCCTAGAGGAGAACAGGCAGCAATCTCCTGGACATCGGACATAGCAACTTCTTACTAGACGTGTCTCGAGAGGCAAGGGAAACAACAGCAAACTTGAACTACTGGGACCTCATCAAAATAAAAACCTTCTGCACAGCTAAAGAAACAATCAACGAATCTAAAAGGCATTCTACAGAAATTAAAAAGGTATTTGCAAACCACATATCTGATAAAGGCTTACTATCCAAAATCTACAAAAACTTCTCAAACTCAACACCCAAAATACAAAGAATCCAGTGAAGAAATGGGCAGAAGACATGAGGAGATACTTTTCCAAACAAAGCATTCAGATGGCTAACTGACACACGAACATATGCTCAACATCACTCATCATCAGGGAATTACAAATCAGAACTACAATGAGAGATGCCCGCACACCTGTCAGAATGGCTACAATTAACAACTCAGGAAACAACAGATATTGATGAGGATGAGGAAAGAAGGGAACCCTTTTATACTCTTGGTGGGAATGCCAAGTGCCCAGACCATTCCAGAAAACAGTTTTAAAACTAAAAATCAAACAACCTTGCACACCAGCAATTGCTCTACTAGGAATTCATCCAAAGCATACAAAACTTCTGATTTGAGGAAGTACATGCACCCCAATGTTTACAGCAGCATTAACTATGACAGGCAAACTGAGGAAAGAGACCAAAAGTCCACCATGTGATTAATCTGCTATATGTCTAGAATGGTATATTACTCAGTCATAAAAAGAATGAAATCTTGCCATTCACAAAGATGTTGATGCAGCTAGAGGGTATCATGCTAAGCAAAGTAAGTCAGTCAAAGATAACAAACACCATATGATTTCCTCATATGGGGAATTTAAGAAACACAACAGATGATCTAGGGGAAGGGGTAAAAGAGCAAGAAATCATAAAAAAACTCTAAGGTTAGAGACCAAACTGAGGGTTGCTGGAGGGCAGGTGTGTGGGGGGTGGGATAATGGGTGTTGGGGATTAAGGAGGCCACGTGTTGTGATGAGTACTGGTTGTTAAGGTAAGTGATGAATCAATAAATTCTACTACTGAAATATTACACAATATGTTAACTAACAAAAATTTAAACACAAACTTAAAAAATTTAAAAGTGGAAAATAGGAAGGGAGAATTGTTGTCACAAATTGTCATGAACATGGAATCTAAGGTAGTGAGTCTAACGTCTTGCATTTACTCATTATATCCCTAACTGATGGTGGACATAAATTAACATACTCATGAATTTTCACAGCAGTGCCAGGTGGGCTGGAATTCAAACCACAGCTGCCCTTCCCAACTCCACTGTGCCCACACATCATGGGCAGCTTGTCCAGACACCTGCACAAGAACCCAGGTTGGACCTCAGCAGGGACCCACATCTGCAGAACTGGAAAGTGTGAACAGCTGACGCTTCCTGAGAAGCTCTGGGTTTCCTTCCCCGACTTGCTGTCTCAGCTTCCTTGTCTTCCTTTCCTGTGTCTTGAAGAGAACCATGTCCCCTGTTAGTGGTTCATGAAAGTGAGGGGCTAGATGTTCTATAAACATTCAATATGACAGATAACATACAAGGGGACAAAAAAAAAGCCCATATGATGCAGCCTGTCTCACGGCTCCTATCACCCAATGTGGTAGAGTACAAATAAACCTAAGTATTCATTTGGTAAAAAAAACTGCACAGCACGTTGGAAAAGTATTAAGAGATGAGAAGCCTGGAAGAATTCCACAAATGCAGATATGAGCTCCCCTTGGGAGGAAGAAGAAAAATCACAGTCCCAACACGCAAGAGTAAAATAATTTTAGGAAATGATACAAGAGCTTCAATGTGTTCTATTCATGAACTGTCTAAATTTGGCAATGCAAAAAATGGATTTTGAGGGTTTCACATAGAATTGCGAAGGAAAAATTGTGTCAAGAACTCGGTTGTGTGCACAGAGCTCAACGGCTCCTGAGACATATAGAAAGCCCACCACCTGAAAAGGTAAACGTGTTTTTTGACCCCAGGAGCATATCTATCAAATCTGATGAGCAGTCTGGCCAAAGAGACACAGAATGGCAACTCTTGTGAAATGTGAACTTCAATTTCAGCATGAGAACCTAATTTCCATATATTATGAAAAACCATGCCATGAAAATGATTTGCTAGAGTCTATAAATTTAAAAACAAACGACAAAACTCTAAGTCACCAGAGACCAAATAGAGAAGAATTCAATGTTGAAAGAAACCAGAAAAAAACAAGACTTTTAGTTACATTGTAAGTCAAGATATCAGTGGGGTGCCTGGGTGGTTGAGTTGGTTAAGTGTCTCACTTCAGCTCAGGTCTCGATGTCACGATTTGAGGGTTTGAGCCCTGTTGTCAGGCCCTATGCTGACAGCTCAGAACCTGGAGCCTGATTCAGATTCTGTGTCTCCCTCTCTCTGCTTTTCCCCGCTCATGTTCTGTCTCTCTCTCCCTATCAAGAATAAACATTTTAGGGGCGCCTGGGTGGCTCAGTCGGTTAAGCAGCCAACTTGGCTCAGGTCATGATCTCGTGGTCTGTGAGTTCAAGCTCTGTGTCGGGCTCTGTGCTGACAGCTCAGAGCCTTGAGCCTGTTTCAGATTCTGTGTCTCCCTCTCTCTGACCCTCCCCCATTCATGCTCTGTCTCTCTCTGTCTCAAAAATAAATAAACGTTAAAAAAAAGAATAAACATCTTAAAAAAATATTAGTCACAAGCAATCAATTGTCAAGAAAATGAAAACTATAGCTAAGAACACAACACCCATAAAAAGAAATAGTATAAATAGACTTTGTGAAAATCAAATATGCTTATCTGCCCACATGAATACCCATAGTAAGAGAAGTTACAGAGTAAGAGACATATTCACAAATTGCATAACCACCAAGGGACCTGCATCTTGAATATGCTAAGAGCCCTCAACAGTCAATAGGAAGAAAGGAAACAAACCTCCATAAAACAAGCACAGCCTTGTGTAGTAGACATCCTATCCTTGAGGTTATAGACACATTAGGTAGAGACTGGAGAAGACTCTTCACACCATCGACTGTCAGGGAAATTCAAAACAAGAATGCAATAGATGCCCTATACACACATCCCAATGGCTCCGGAATGAAAACAACACTGACAGCAACATCCAGGTGAGCATCCAGCATACGTGGGGCCTCAAACAATGCAGGAAGGATTGGCAAATAAACACCAGCTCTGGAAAACCGTTGGCTGTTACTTATGAAATTATACATGGATGGCATAAAAAAGGAACCTGGAAATACCACTCCCGAGTATTTGTCCCTGAAAAATGAAATCCCATGCTCAGAAAATAAATGGTGTGTAAATATTTATAGCATCTTTCTTAGTGTTAGAAGCTCAGAATAAGGCAAAAGTCTTTCTAAATATAAAGGAATAAACCAACTACGAAACTTCCATCAATGGGATGCTTTGCCACAGAAATGTGACACTACTGATGCACACCTCAAACCAGGTGAAACTCAAAGACATGATGTGGAGGGAAGGGCGGTAGTCCCATAATTACAGAGGTGGTGTGACCTGGGACATTCACACAGCCAGACCATGGTGACAGTGGTTTGGTTGGGCATTCCTTATCTCTTTCTTTCCCAAACCACATGATGAGATACTCTGCTTCATTTGAGAGCACTCCTATGTTCAACCACCCTCTGATGTATGGAGTCTCCACAGACTGAACCCTACAACCTCGGACTCCTCTGAATGGAGAGTTGTTGAGGCCATAATCTCACATGTGTTCTGACAGGAGCTGTTCCCTCCACTGTCCCTGGCTCTGGCTCTCTCCTGCAGGTGAGCAGGAGTAGGTTAGGAATCCTCCACTGAAACTATTGGTCTCCTGCACCTGACTCTCCCACAACATGAGGCCCAGACCTTCTTCCTCACACTCAGCTGGAAATGAAGTCAGTTCTATAGGAACAGATTTGCTCCTTGATTTAGAGGATTGCTCCATCTCCCCCTTACCCTGGGCAATACTCTGGGCAAAGGTCTGCAGCTGCAGGGGGTGTCGGGGACAAACAGGATTCCAAACAGTTTGGAAACTGAGGGCTCTGTTTAGGGGTGGCTGGCAGCTTCACTGCCTTGTGGCTTGCTTGTCCTGGTGGCATGAGACTCCTGCCATACAAGTCAGGTCTGGGGTGATCAGGTTCCCAGCATCCCTAGTGGACTGTGCCCAGGGCAGAGCTTCCTTCCTGGGAGTGGGGCTGCCAACAATGAGTGAGTCGCACATCTCAGTGGCACCTGCTGGGGCTTGGCCTCAACAGCAAACAGCTTAGGGTCACTGACATCCTGTCCCTCTGGGAAAGAGTCCTCTGAACAGGAGCTGGTCACCGGGAATCCTGTGTATTGGCTACAACAGTCTGGAGGGGAGGTTGCAGCCAGGCTCAGTGGCACATGCCTATAGTCCCAGTTACTTGCACTGGAGTTTCTACTTGCTGATCTGGGGTGGGAAAGGAAAAGAACATACCTTAGTTCAAATATTCTAGGTATTCTTTCTGGTAGTATATTTTCTGCAATAAATGCTTCCTCATGGGCTGTATGCCAACATGGCCATTTGCAGGCACTATAAATACATTATTTGAGTTTTTCTTCAAATTCCAGTCAGTTAACATGCAATGTAATACTAGTTTCAGGTGTAAAATATAGTGATTCAACATTGCAATACAGCACCCACTGTTCATTATGAGCACTCCCCTTAATCCCCATCAACTACCTCCCCATCCCTCCACCCACCCTCCCCCCCCAGCCCGGTAACCATCAGTTTTTTCCCTATAGTTAAGTATCTGTTTCGTGGTGCTTACGTGGTTCCATGGGTTAGGCCCATGACTCTTGATCTGGGCTCTTGTCTTGATCTCATCGTTCCTGAGATCGAGCCCCACTTTGGTTTCTGCACTGACAGCACGACGTTTCCTTGGGATTCTCTTCCCATCTGCCTCTGCCCCACTCCCATTCTCTCTCTAAATAAATAAGTGAACATTGAAAAAATCGCCTATTTCTTGGTTTGCCTCTTCTCTCTTATTTGTCCCTTTGCCCATTTGTTGTTTCTTAAATTCTACATATGGATGAAATCATATATTTGTCTTTCTCTGACTTATTTCAGTAAATATAATACTCTCTAGGCCCATCCCTGTCCTTACAAATGGCTAATGTCATTTCTTTTGTGGCTGAGAAATATTCCAGTTTGCATGGATGGGGTTATGTAGATATACCACGTATTCTATACCCATTCATCAATCAATGCATACTTGGGCTGGGTTGTTTCCATACCTGGGCTGTTTGTGACATAGCTGCTATAAACATAGAGGTACAATTCCCTTCAATTAGTATTTTTGTATCGTTTGGGTGAATACCTAGTAGTGCATTTGTTCTATCGTAACGTAGTTATATTTTTAGCTTTCTAAGGAACCTCCATGTTGTTTTCCATAGTGGCTGTGCCAGTGTGCATTCCCACCAGCACCTCGAAAAGGATCCTCTTTCTCTGCATCCTCACCAACACCTGTTGTTTCTTGTGCTGTTGACTTCAGCCTTTCTGACCAGTGTGAGTTGATATTTCATTGTAGTTTGGATTTATATTTCCCTGATGAGGAGTGATGTTGACCATCTTTTCATGTGTTTATTGACAATCTGTAGGTCACATTTGGAAAAATGCTTATTCATGTCTCCTGGCCATTTTTAATAGGATTATTCAGTTCTGGAGTTGAATTTTATACCATATATAGAAAACCTGAAAGACTCCACTAAAAAAAAAAACCCGCTAGAACTGGTACAATAAACCTGTAAATTTGCAGCATACAAAATCAACATATAGAAATTTGTTACATTTCTATACACCAATAATGAAGCAGGAGAAAGAGAAATCAAGGAATCAATCCCATTTAAAATTACACCAAAACCATAATATACTAGAAATAAACCTAAGTAAAGAGGTAAAAGATCTGTACTCTGAAAGGTCTGGGACATTTATGGAAGAAATTGAAGAAAACACAAAGAAATGGAAAAATATTCCATGCACATGGATAAAAGAAAAATCATTGTAAATGACAATACTATCCAAAGCAATCTAGACATTCAATGCAAATAATTCAATTTCCTGTCAAATACTACCAGCATTTTTCACAGAGCTAGAACAAATAACTCTAAAATTATCATGGAACCACCAAAGACCCCAAATAACCAAAGATCTTGAAAAAGAAAAAAACCTGAAGGCATCACAATTATGGATATCAAGCTATATTACAATGCTGTAGTCGTCAAGACAGGATGATACTGGCAAAAAAGACACATAGATTAATGGAAAAGATTAGAAAACCCTGAAATGGACACATAACTATATGATCAACTCATCTTTGACAGAGCAGGAAAGACTATCAAATGGAAAAAGTCCCTTCAACCACTGGCGTTGGGAAAACTGGACAGCATCATGAACTTGTAATGAACCTGGACCACTTTCTTACAGTACACACAAAAATAAATACAAAATGAATGAAAGACCTAAATGTGAGACAGGAAACCATCAAAATCCTAGAGGAGAACACAGGCACCAACCTCTTTGACCTTGGCCAGAACAAGTTCTTACTAGACGTGTCCCCAGAGGCAGGGAAACAATAGCAAAAATAAACTATTGGGATCTCATCAAGAAAAAACAAATAATCCAGTGAAGAAATGGGCAGAAGACATGAATACATATTTTTCCAAAGAAGACATCCAGATGGCAAAAAGACACGAATTAAGATGCTCAACAACACTCTTCATCAGTGAAATATAAATCAAAACCACAATGAGATACCAACTCACACCTGTCACAATGACGAAAATTAACAATTCAGAAAACACAAAATGTCACCAAGAATGCAGAGAAAGCGAAACCCTTTCACACTGTTGATGGTAATGCAAACTGGTGCAGCCACTCTGGAAAACAGTGTGGAGATTCCTCAAAAAATGAAAAACGGAACTATCCTGTGATCAAGCAATTGCATTTATCTAAGGATACCAAAGGTATCCAAAGGATACCAAAATGCTGATTCGAAGGGGCACATGCATCCCAATCTTTATGGCAGCCTTATCAACAAAAAACAAATTGTGGAACAGCCCAAATATTCATCAACACATGAATGCATAAAGAAGAGGTGGTAAATATATACAATGGAATATTACTTAGCCATCAAAAAGAATGACATCTTGCCAATTACAATAATGTGGATGGAACTACAGTGTATTATGCTAAGTGGAACAAGTCAGTCAGAAAAAGTCAAAATCCTATGATTTCACATATTAGTGGAATAGAAGAAACACAACATACGGAAAGGAAAAATAAATCAAAACAGAGAGGGAGGAAACCAGAAGACACTCTTAAATACAGAGAACAAACTGAGGGGAAGTGGGGGAGGTGGGCTAAATGGCATGTGGCCATTAAGGAGGGCACTGGTTGAAATGAGAACTGGGTGTTATATGTATGCGATGGTTCCCTAAATTCTACCCCTAAAAGCAGTACTACACTGTATGTTAACAGACTTGAATTTACATTAATACAATACAAGAAAATTCTATATAGAGAGAGACTACCTCAAAATAGCAAGCTTCTGCACAGTGAAGGAAACAATCAACAAAACAAAAAAGCAACCTATGGAATGGAAGAAGATATCTGTAAATGGCATATCCTCAGGGTTAGTTTTCAAAACATATGTTTTTTTAAATTGTTTTCAAATTATCAGTAGAGAGTGTGTCCATGCAGTTCAACACAGTGTTGTGTGAGAAGCAAAACTCATGTCTTCCACTTTTATATCATGGTAAGATCTCACTGAACATGAGGCCCACACTCTTCACAAAATTTTAACCATACCTTACAGTATTGTTAACTACAGGGGTAATGATGTGGAGTCCCCTCTGGAACTTAATCATCTTGCATAACAAAAAATCATAGCCCTCAAGATTTACTCCTCATTGACCCTCCCTGCCAGGCCCTGGAAACTGCCATTTCACTGTTATCAAAACCCAAATTCAGCTGCCTGTTGCTGGAAAGGTCAATGTTCAAAGTTTTAGTTTTGGTGGGAAAGGAATTTGAGCTATATTCAGAAGGCCAGCCACTGGGGAAAAGGCAATCTCTTGTCCAAATGCCAACTCTGAGGTTTCTCCCTGACCCAGGGCGTTTTAAAGCAGTAGAGGGTACTTAATCAAGCAAGGGAGTGCCATGGTCAATACCATCTTTTGATCATGGGCAGACTCCATGGTACAAGCTGCCAAAGTAACCTCTACTCCCCTCCATCTCCAGCTGAAGAGGGAACCAAACTACATGGGAGGAGACTGCCAGAGGCCAGGAAAGAACCACCATAAGGGATTAGAGGAGAAAACCCCTGGGGCTCACACATGGTCAGCAGTACTTTCTGTTCTCCCCAGCTGATATAAGAAAATACTAAAATACAACCTTGTAGTTCACCAATCATCACTCAGAATACTGAGAAATGTTTTCCTCAGTGAACTCAGAGGAACCTTCAAAGCAAAAACCAAAAGGACCAAATGGCTTGCAAACTAATAGCCAAGGAGAATAAGACACATAAAACTACAAAGTGATTTTCTGCATCACCCATAAAGGTAAAATTGACAATGTTTACCTCCACATCACAAGGAAGCAAAAGCAGTGGTCTGTAATGAGGAAAGGTAGTCATCCAAAGAAAGTGACCCAGCAGTACCACAGGACATGGAATTGGTAGAGAAGTTCAGGGTGTTATAACTGCATAGCCCATATGCAAGTAGCTGGAGGAAAGACTGAAGGTGTTGACTAGAGCCAGGTGCCTGGGTCCAAATCCCTACCCATGTCCAAGTGACCACTCTTGACCATGGCCCACCTGCCCCTCCCACATCCACCCAAGCTTAACTGATGTGCAGGTCACCCAATGCCACACCCTGGGACTGTTGCCGAACCCCACTGTTGGCCCCCAGGTGCAGCGTGCTGGCCTCCTGGCACAGCCCTCTGCTCTGTCTGATGGTCTAGACCTGGTGTTGCTGAGGATCCTCCATTTATCCATTCTCACTGGCAGATGTCCCTGAGCAGGGGCATGAGGCTGGCAGAGGGCCAGGTCACCCTGAGGGCACCCCTCTTGCTGTTTGCATTCTGGGCAGTGCTGGCTCCTGTGCAGGGTTCTCAAGGGCATCCCTCATGGTGCTACACCTCCTCTGAGGTGGTAATTCCCAAGAAGGAGCCGAACCACAGCAAGGGCATTCAGATGCCTGGCTGTCTGTCCTATAGCCTGCGTTTTGGGGGCAAGAGACATGTTACGCATATGCCCCACAAGAAACTCTTTTGGTCCAGACTCTGCTGATGATGACTCAGGATGCTCAGGGAGCCTTGCATATGGACTACCCCTTCATGCCTCCAGACTGTTACTACCTCGGCTACCTGGAGGAGATTCCTTTTTCCATGGTCACAATTGACACAGGCTATGGCAGCCTTGAAGATATCATGAAGTTGGATTAACTTGCCTATGAAATGAGACCCCTCGGTGATTTCCAATGGTTTGAACACTTGTTTCTCAGAGAGTCGCAGACATCTGTGCAATGGGACCTACTTATAACCTGGGATATAAGGAGGACAGGGGACCCCCTGTTCCTCAAGGAAATGCCAGTGCAGCCCCAAGGATCTCTAGTAAGTTCTGTTCATCCCATCACAGAATTTTCAAAGGACTTGCTCTCAGTTTCAAAACAATGTATAGTGTGTTAACCACGTGGAAAAAAGTGCCCAATTCCTAATAAGGCTAGTTAGCTTAATTGAGTCAATATTTCATGGTATTGATGTAAGTTATTGGTTTCATGGTCATTTATAGTGAGAGACATCAAGCTCACACGGGCAATTATGTGTTGCATCAGAGTCCTTTTTTCTCTTCAATAGTATGAGTCAAAGTATTTTCGATTTCTTAAAACACATTCACCCTTAATTGTGATTTGAGATGGGCCCCATGAGGTTCATTGCACTCCAGTTGTGTATTCTATATGCCATCCACCAATGGGTTATATGCCATCATTCTGAGTTATTTAGGCAGACATTATTTACTCTTGTCTGTCATAGCAACACATCAGATGGCAAGAAATTGTGGCTTGTGCAATGACACTGATGAATGTGCTTGCCAAAAATGGTCCAGCTGCCTTAGGACCCAATTAACTGGTATAATGGAAGCTTTCAGTAACTGTTCCTTCATTATAATGAATTGTGGAACAGGCAAGTTCAGGTTCAACACTGAAATGGTGCATGTAAATAAAAGCCTGACCCACTATCATTATGGAAACTACATAGTGGATCCAGGCAAGCAGTGTGACTGCGGCTCATTCAACCAGTGCTACAGCAATCTAGGCTGTATGCGTGATTGTATCTGAACCCCTGGGGGCAAATGTAATACAGGCAGATGCTATACAGACTGCACCAACTCCGCTGCTTGGACACTCTGCAGAACAATCCAAAATATACGTGATCTTCCAGAGTCCTGCCATGGGGTGACCTTGGCGTACCCTGATGACTTCCATATGCAAGATGGAACTGCGTGCACTGAAGAGGGCTGCTGCTATCATGGAAACTGCACTGACTGCACTATTCACTGCCAAGAAAGCTTTGGCAGAAATTCTGGGAAAGATGAAGATGTCTGCTATACCATAAATCAAAAGGCAGCCAATATAGACACTGCAGAAGACCCCGGGGAATTCAACGCTGAACCCCGTTCCCACACAGACATGCCGTGTGGAAGGCTGCAGTGTAGGAATGTCACACATCTCCCTCAGCTGCAAGAGCATGTTGGATTCCATCTGTCTGAGATCCAGGGTTCTGATGTTTGGGGCTGGATTCACATCGTAGCACAGGAACAACCGAGATTGGTTGAGAACTGGTACTTCCTGTGCTCCTGGAAAGTTCTGTCAGGATACCTACTCCAATGGCAGTGTGGCTCAGCTGAATTATGACTGTATCCCAGAGAAATGCAGTCACTGAGGGATGTGCAACCATAACAGGAACTGCCATTGCCACATAAGCTGGGATCCTCCATGGTGCACGGACAAGGCACTGGTGGGAGCACAGACAGTGGACCCCTCCAAGAACAATTAAGTCACTCAGGCAAAGTCATGAATGCATGGTATATCTCAGAGTGGTTTTTGGTCACATTTATGCTATAATAGCTGCATTCCTCTTTCTTGTTTACAGAAATGTCAGAACTATAAACACAGAGAAAGTTAAGGAAGGGATTTTTGGAGGAAACAATCCATACTTCAACCTCCAGACCCCTGAACAACTATAGACAATGCACCTGGTACATCTGTAAAAATACAGTAATGAGGCGGCACAGCTGACATGCACGTTTCCAAGGGTCCGTGGGAGACACAGGGGTCCTTAGGCACATCATGGCTCTGACACCAGGTCTCTCATGGTCACCGACCAGCACTCTGAAATAAAACTTGAAAACTGCATGCTTGTGGCCTTTATGTAGTTTTTAAGCCTGTAAGAGCCCAAACTGAGCCTTAGTTTCTGGGAAGAGGACCTGAGTCACAGCTGTGTCTTGAGCGGAAGTGTCTGGTTCCAGAATTAAGAGAAGTTGACACAAGCTCCTTTATTGGCAACTTCATGAGTTTTCTCCAAAACTACGCTGTTGTGGACTGAAAAGTTTCTCATTCTCCAGGTAATCTGTCTTCCCCCAGTGCCAACGTGGGTTCAGGATAATAGAGGGCTACCACCCACCCATACTGCCTGTCCCACACGGGGGTGTCTGCAGGCTGTGAGGGAAGGGGACTGGTATTAGGTTCCACCTAGTGCAAGCCGTGCCTCTCTGGAGAGCAAATTTCCAAATGTGGGAGACTGAGACCATGAGGCTGAAAGGAGCACCCCATAAATCAATCAGAAAGGTAGACACAAGTGCCTATGGATGACTCTGGCATCCAGAGGGAGACCGGTAAATGTGAACCCCTGCTCTCTTTCTCTTGCCTACTTTTCAGTGAGTTTACCTTAGATAAGAATCTGCCTAGGGTTCCCACTTTGCTTTTCCAAGCACCTTCTAGAATAACACAGAGGTGAGCCTGTGAAAGTTAGCGAATTCAGCCCCATCCACTCCCAAGAAATCCTGTACTTGCTCTCCTGTTTTCTATGTCCTGATCATTGCGAATGTGGGATGGAGGCCTGCCCTTCCCTGGGTCCTTGTGCCCTCTTGTTCTGGGCTCTGTAAGTCATAAATCCTGTGCTTCCATTTCCTTTGTTGGGGGTGTACTGAAACCCCACCTTCAGTCACAAGGGGCCCGCACATCTCATGTACCCCAAGCGAGAGCTCAGATGCCTAGGGAGCTGCCTGTCACCCACTGTGACTTGCTGTTGCCACTTCCTTCAGCAGGTCACAGTCTACATGTTCTTAATTCAGTCCAGAAGCTGAGGTCGCACAATACATTTATCCCCAATGATGGGAATGGGAGCCTAGCTGATGCCCCCCTACAATGCCTTAGACCTAAGAATGGCTCACTCATTCCTCACCCTCACGTCTCAGCTGCTGTGGGAAGGAGCTGGTGCTTGCTGGTGGTCTGTAGCTTTGATTTGGGCTTATGCCAGGTGTTGCCAGAAACCCTCACCCTAAATTATCAGTGCCATAAAAGGTCAGACTCCCTGCAGAGACCAACAAGCAGGCACCAGTCGGGGGGTGCAGGGGTGTGTATTTCCTATTCACCTCGAAAGGAGGTGGACACCAAGGACAGTGTTCTATATTAGTGTCAAAGAAGATGCCAGCTGCTTGGTCCACTGTGTTGCGGCCAGCACCGTGGTGTTGTGCTTGATTAGCCAGCCCTAGCTAGTGATGGAGGCAAATCTACAAGAAACATCATGGCACCCAGGGTGGAGGACTTGGCCAAGGCAAGCTCTCCCTAGTGGCTGCAATCCTCGTTGCTGCCGCCAATGGCTCCCCACCTGTCAGGTGTTGAGTGGGACACCTCAGTGTGGGAGGCCACAGAACACGACTCTGGGAAGAAATAACTTCTATCCCAGATTTTCCCTGTCACGATCCACTACACCTACATGTCCAAGGACCAGCGTGAGAGACAGAAATGGTGACAGGCACTATACCATCATGGAAATGCAAGGCTTCCTAGAATCATTTGTCCAAAGGGAGGGAGACAAGGACATTGATTGGCTTTTGTGGTCTTCGTCATTGGCTCCGAGCTGTTGCTTACAGCACTTGACATACTGCAGCTGACTGAATTGGTCCAAGACCGCCAAAGTCATCATTCACTGAAAAACTCAAAGTATCCACAGCCTGTTTACAGAGACACCCTAGAGGAGCCTCCAGACTTTCCACTCTATCAAAAGACCATGACAAGCACGCCAAGGCACAGGGCAGGAGACACAGACAAAAAAAAAAAGGGGGAAGGCTCTGAGGAAGACGCTCCCCAAGCCCCCAGAGCCCACAGAGGTAGGAAGAAAGAAGCTCTGATTCCTGGGACTTGGATTTTTATGGCATGGCAGCACAGGCCCACTGGGAGAGACCCAATCCACCTCTAAGACAGAATGGGGACAATTCAAAGAGTGTGGGGTTTTTGTTTTTTGTTTTTGCCTTGTGTCATGAGCCCAAGATCCTTGACCATTTCCAACCTGGAGGACAGGCCCTTGACAACACAATCTAAGGAGCTCTTCATGAAGGACCACTCTGATCTTAAGGCTGTGCCATTACATTCACAGTGGGGGAACAGGACGACATGGGTTCCTGTCCACGTGGCGAGAACCTGGTCTCCTCAGGACCCACTGTGGAGACTTTGGGCGGAGGAGGGCATGCATCCATGGCGATAAGACCCCGTTTCATCAGGACCCCCTGTGGAGGATTTGGGAGGGCGAGGGGCCACGTCCAAACTGACAAGAACCCGGTCTCCTCAGGCCCTGCTGTGGAGACTTCGGGTGGACAAGGGCCCGTGTCCACACGGACAAGAACCAGTTTCGTCAGGACACCCTGTGGAGGATTCGAGAGGACGAGAGCCCATGTCCGCACCAACAAGAAACCGGTTTCATCAGGACCTGTTGTGGATGATTCAGCAGGACCTGGGCCTGCATCCACACAGACAAGGACCCGGTCTCCTCAGGACCCACTGTAGAGGATTCAGAGGGATGTGGCCCCTCGTCAAAACCAACAATAACCTGGACTCCTCAGGGCCCGCTGTGGAGACTTTGGGTGGATGAGGGCCCATGTCCACACTGACAAGAACCCGGTCTCCTCAGGACCCGCTGTGGAGGATTCAGGGGGATGTGGCCCCGCGTCCACACCGACAAGAACCCGGTCCTCTCAGGACCCGCTGTGGAGGATTCAGAGGCACGTGGCCCGGCCTCCACACTGACAAGAACCCGGTCTCCTCAGGTCCCGCCAAGGGAGGAGCAGGTGAGGAGAAAGCCAGGCCCCGGGAGGAGGAGCTTCCGGAACCTGGAGGCTGAGGGCGGCGGTGTTCCCCAGACCTTGGGGGGAAAGGACCCTGCGCGGCGTCGTGCGCGGTGACACCGTGTCCCCCGCGGGGCTTACCTCACCGGCGCCGGGCGGCGGGGCCGCGCGGCCGTGTTCCTGCTCCGCGCCCACTCGGTTCCCTCCGCTTCCTCATGCGGTTCGCGGTCCAGGAGCGGGGTCCCCTGGCGGAGCTTGCACTCCCGCCGCTCTGGCCTCGCGGGTCCCTTAAGCCTCCGTGCGGGGCGGGGTGTCTCTCCTGAGTCTGCGACGGCGCCTTGGGGAGTTCGGTGCGACACCCCGGAGCTGCAGGTCGCTCCGGGCAGGACAGACGTGCTCACGGGGTCGGTTCCTCCGCGGCCAGGAGCACAGAGCCGCTCTCTGCCCCCGTGCGTCTTCCTCCGTTTCTGTCCCCAGCGCCCTGTCCTGGGACAGCAGGCCTGCCACCTCCTTGCTCAGACTTCCTCTGGGGCACGTCGTTCCTTCTGCTGCGGTTGCAAATGGCACCGTCTCCTTTCTCTTTCCGACGGGTCGTCAGGAGCGTGCAGACGTGCACGTGGTGTGTGCGTGCTGATCTCCTATCCCGCGAGTGTCCTCGTTTATCCTTCCGTTGCCCTTGGAAACAACCCCGCCAGTTACGTTACCAGCAAAAGTGGGTTTATTCAGGAGTAGCGGAGAATTGCCATCCGGGCCCAGCAAGCTGTGGCAGAACCGCGGCCGGGTGGGGAGCACACGGAGAGGAACGCTGTTTCCGGAGAAGAGGAAGTTGGGAGGGTGGTTTTGAAGCGAGGTCCGCAGGAGGAAAGCAGGGCTGCAGGGCGAGCAGGCGCCTCCCGGGCCCAGCTGCAGGCGCGGTGGGTTTCCTGTAGGGGCCGCAGGGCACAGCTTCCCCCTGGCGGGGCCTGAGCCTGGGGCTTCTCTCCGCCGAGGGTTCTAATCTTGGGTCTGTAGCGGTGGGTTGTTCCCGAGCCTGACCCTGGGTGCTGGGCTCCGCCTTCCAGCCTCCCCTCCCCGCCTCCCGAGTCCACTTCGATGAGATGTCCCTTCATTGGTTTTCGCACTTCTAACAGCTTATTCGTGGCGTCTTGTGGACAACCGGAATTCCAAATCCCACTGCTTCCGCTGCACCCAAGACACGTGGCCACCAATTGAACCCTCCCACGTGCCTCTGGCTCACGTGCTGCCTCCTGCAGGGCCCGTGGCCTCTCCGCCTGGGTGAGCTGGGTCTGGGCGTGGGCCTACGTCACAGCGTTTGACCCCTCTCTTGCTTCTGTCATGCGGGGCTGACACTGTTGTTTCGAGGAGTACCTTACTCTGTGATTTCAGACGTGCAGTGAACGTGTCACGGCAGCGCAAATACACTTTACCTGGACGCTCGTTTCTTTGCGGCGTTTTCCACTTCACATGAGATACTTTGGTGCGTTTTAACCCAAACGGGGACGCCCTCCCGAGAAACCACCACAGAACCCCAAATGAGGAAATCCCTGCGTTTCCACCTTAGAACCCAGACCACAGGCCCACTTCAAGTGTCCCCACCTGCCCCACTGTGAAATGTCTTTTCCCATTCTGATCTGGTTTCTTTTGGGGAAGTGCTCCTGAGACTTTCCCCTATCTGTGTAACCTGGGGGGATTTAAAGAGCAAGGTGGTTCCTGGGGCGCCTGGGGTCTCAGTCTGCTAAAGGCCGAGTTCACTTCAGGTCATGATCTCCAAGTTGATGGGTTCCAGCGCCTGCTTTGTGCTCTGTGCTAACAGCTCAGAGCCTGCAGATTGCTTCAGATTGTGTGTCTCCCTCTTGCTCTGCCCCTGCCGCTATCATGACCTGTCTCTGTCTCTCTTTTTCAACAATAAATAATAAATGTTAAAAAAAAAAAAGAGCAAGATGGTTCCTGAGTGGCCTTTTCTGGATGGCTTCTGTCACTGAGGATGTTTTCTGCATTCACCCATGTTGTGACCAGTATCAGTCCTTCATTTTTAAATTCTGATTAAATGTACGTAACATAACATTTACCACATAAGTCACTTTAAGCATACAGTTGTCTGGCATTAACTGCATTCACACTGTTGTACATCCATCTCCAGAACGTTGTCATGTTCCCTGAGGGAAACTCTGTATCTGTTAAACCCTAAATCCCAATTCCCCTTTCCCCTCGGCCCCTACAGCCACATTCTACTTGGTGTCTCTGAGTATGACTTTTCTGGACACCTCACTTAAGTGGAACCATAGTGTATTTTCCTTCTGTCACTGGCTCATTTCACTCAGCATAATGACTGCCAAGTTCAGTCAGTGTGCTAGTGTGTGTCAGAACTCTCTTCCTTTTTAAGGCTGAATCATATTCCATTGTGTATATACTACATTTTGTTTATTTACTCATCTGTGAATAGTTACTTGGGTTGCTTCCATCTTTTGGCTGTTGTGAAGAAGCTGCTATGAATACAGGACCATGAATACCTGCTCAAGGCTTTGCTTTAAATTTCCAGATGTAAGTGCAGATGTGGAGTTCTGTGATAGCTTTCTGAGAAACCAATATTCTGTACAGCCACAACATTTTACTTTATTTCTTTGTATGACAGAATAATATTCCTGTTTAAGGGTCTGCCCCAGGTTGTTTATCCATTCACACACCGATAGGCATTTGCACAGTTTCTACAATTTGGCTATTGTGAACAGTGCTGCTATGTATGTGCACATGCACTTTGTTTAAATAGCTGTTTTCAATTCTTCGAGATATGCATCTAGGAGTAGTATTGTTGGGCCATATGGTAATTCTATGTTTTTATCCTTTTTTTGGCGGGGGGGAATTGCCAAACTATTTTACACATAGTCTCCACCATTTTACATTTCCACAAGCAAGGTTGAAGGGTTCCAATTTCTCAACATCTTTACCAACATTTGTTATTTTGTAGTTTTATTGATTAGAGCATTTTTAGTGCGTGTAAAAGGGTATCTCACTGTGGTTTAAATCTTCATTTCCATAAGGACTATTGATGTTTAATATCTTTTCAAGTGGTATTCACCATTTGTATGATTGCACTGGGGAAATATATAGCCAAATACTTTGTCCATATTAAAAACTGGGTTGTCTTTTTGTTGGTGAGTTGTAAAATCTCTTTATACATTCTGCATAACAGGCTCTTACCAGACAAATACTGTGCAAATATTGTCTTCCATTAGGCTTTGTCTTTTCACTTTGGGTATAGCATCTTCTGGTGTACAAAGGTTTCTAATGTTGAGAAAACTAAATTTATCTACTTTTTCTTTCCTTGCTTGTGCTTTGGTGTCATCTCTAACAGCATTGCTAAACCCAATGGTCATGAAGATTTATCTCGATATATTGCTTCCAGAGGTCATAATTTTACATTTAAACTGTTGATCCATTTTGATTTGATGTTTGTATATGGTGTGAGGTCTGGACGCAATTTCATTCCTCTGCACATGGATAGCCAGCTGTCTAGCACCCTTTATTAAAAAGACCATTGTTTCCCCAATGTCATGTCGTCTGCCCTTGTCAAAATTAAGTTGACCAAAGATGAAGGGGATTATTTCTGGGTTCTCCATTAAATCTCACTGACCTGTATGTATCTTTATTTTTGTAATGTTTATTTATTTATTTTTGAGACAGAGAACACGCGAGGCCCAGAGAGAAAGGGAGAGATAGGAAACTGATTGGTGTGGAAAGGAAAGGGTTTGGATAGACCTGAGAATGATACATTTCTTTGACCTGTGGTTACTCAGTTGTCCTGTAACTTGATTATGTTCATCTAAACTCATAGAATCTTATAATAAACATGGTCATTTGCCATATTTAAGTTACTTCTGTAAATATATCATTACTTTCATTATTAGATAAAATTTTATAAAATTATTTCTATAAATACTTATGTCTTCACACTCTGTATTGTGTTCCTTCTTAGCTTGGTGGTTGTCTGATGACCATATAGAGTAGATAGATAGGATGGACCAGTTTTGTAGGGGGGACAGATTTAGTTCCGTTCATGAAAGTGACAGTTTCTAATGCAAGACTGTGGGGTCAAGGGGCTGAGATGGGGTGCAAAATAATAACATCATGGGAATGAACTCAAGGCTATTGTGGAGAGAGTCTGTCATGTTTTACCTATACAGTTCTTTCCTCAATGCGAATTATTATTAGGAGACCTGCCAACCTAACAAACTGTTGTTAAATCCACAGGAAATGAATGGAAGAGTCCAGAAGGAGACTGGCAGGTGGTGGATGCAGGGATGGAGCCTGGTGGGCAGAAGCCTGGTGGTTGAGCAAGGGCCTGGAAGGAGCTGTAAATGTTAGGCCAGAGGGACGATGGTCCAGATCCAGGACAGAGCTCTTGTCCCTGCACATCCCAGAGCTCAGGACATCCTGGGAAGGGAGACCCTGGGAACAAATGGGAATGGAAGCCAAAGCCCCAGAGGGAGGAGGAATCTACAAGCAGGCATGTGCTACCCCATGTGGAAGCTGTATTCAGAAAATATTGAAGTCATAATTATTTCTTTTGTATATCTAAAGTTGGTGTCAAATATTCTTTTCCGTATGAAATTATGGTCTTTTAACAAATATTGCCAATAGTGGGTAATTTCATTATAATACATTCATAATGATGTGACTCCTCTATAATGACTTTAATATAACATAAAAGTATCTATTATCTATCATCTATCTACCCTCTATCATCCATCACCTATCCACTTATCATCTATCTACTATCTAGCATTCTGATCTCTATTTGAAGTCTATTCAGCTAACTCAGCATTTATCCTCTTGGCACATGCCTTCAGGACTATGAACACATTTTCTACAATTTCTTTAGGCTCCAGATTTTTAGATTCCAATGTTGTCCAGGTCAGCCAATCCACTTTCATTAATGTGGTTGTTTTAGTGCCATTAACTTTTTACCTCAGATACTGATGGTCTCTGTGCCATATCAGTGAACAGTCCCCAACTTTTCTGTGACATCTGTGCCTCCTCCCTCAGTTAACAGCCCCTTGTGTTGGATGGGGATTTCTCAGGAGATGAAGACACCAGCCATGCATGGGAATCATATCTGCAGGTGACAGAAAGGTGTCCATGTCTTGGTGTCTGTGCACTTAAAGATGTCGGCACTGCTTCCAAGCTTTGCAGATGACTGAGGAAGCAAACCCCATCAGCAGAGAACCATCAATATCAGAAGTCTCCAGGTGTGCTCAAGCTCTGCAGGTAGTTGTCAGGTGAGGTTAATACATCAGTGTGGAAACTGATTTTTCCTATGCAGTTATGTGAGGAATGACTGTTAAAATTGAATGTATTTAAAGACTTGATTTGGAAAGGTTTCTGGAGAAAATATGGATCCCTTCAAATATCTTTTGGACAGATAGAGTATAGTGAATTGTGATCCACTCATTTGTTCACTATCTGATCAGAAAGGTGAGGCCATCACTTGACCTGCCTCCAACACAATTCATAGACCAAGGGTTGCCTTGACCGAGGACCAACAAGCCTGTGGATCCACAAAGAGATGCCCACAGGTGGACCTGGAAGGACCAGCGGAGCCTGACTCAATTTTTGTCCACTTGTAAGGACATGCTCCCTCCCACACAGGCAAACTTCTCAAGATCTAGAGATAACTCCAATCTCAGGGTGTGGGAGCCCACAGCTCTCTCCTCAGACAGGGCTGAAGTCCCTAAGGAAGGCAGAACTGTATTCAAGAAACAGAAGAGACTGTAGGGCCTTCCTTGTGCCTGGTGAGAGGTCCCAAAGGTGAGGGTTTCAGATGTCAGATGTGGGATGATGGGAATGGTTGTGACTGCTGGTGACTGCCCCAGGCTGAGTCTCCTTGTCCCCAGGGGTCCTGTCCCAGGTGCAGCTGCAGGGGTTGTGCCCAACTGGTGAGTGTCCTTGCACAATCTGCACCTCACTAGCAGCATCTTGGGTTCTCCATCTCAACCAGTAATTTCTGGTGGAATTGGATCCACCAACCCCAGCAGAGTGGATGCAGTGGATGGTTCACATACTATCATATATTCTATATCACATACTAGGGTCCAGACCACAAGAGCCACATGTCCATCAGTTAGGCAGTTTGTTAGGCAAGAGGGAAGAGGGATAAAGCAGGTGCTGGCCACACCCTTGGAGGTTCCCCCAGGATTAACAGCCACACAATCAGAACCACCTCTATGGGTGAACAGGACAGGATAGGCCTAGTCACAGAGCTCTCTCTCAAACACCACAAAGGACTTCTGAGAGCTGAGCATGGGCCCAAAAATTGCAATTTGCCCTTAGGTTACCTAAAAGTCATGAGGGGGCATTGAGGACAACAGGGGTAACTGAGATCTCCTGGGGTGCTCAGGTTACCAGGGGGAGCTGAGGACACCAGGGTCGCTTAGTTCTGCATGGAGCACTCAGACCTCCAGGGGGATGCTCAGGTCTCCATGGGGCATTGAGGTCACTAGTTGCCACTCAGTTCACCTGGGGGCACTCAGGTCATCAGGAACACACAGGACACCAGGAGCCACGTAGGGAACCTGGGGGTTCACAGGTCTCCAGGGGGCACCCAAGATCTCAGAATTCATATCCGGAACCAGTGTTTCAGGGTCAGGTTTCCTGTGAAGCATCATTCTCATCATGCCCTGCAACCTTCATCCTGACCAGTAAACAGCACACACTGTTTCCTAAACCATTTACAAACACAGATGTCTTCTAACATTTAAATTTTTTTTTAACGTTTATTTATTTTTGGGACAGAGAGAGACAGAGCATGAATGGGGGAGGGGCAGAGAGAGAGGGAGACACAGAATTGGAAACAGGCTCCAGGCTCTGAGCCATCAGCCCAGAGCCTGACGCGGGGCTCAAACTCCCGGACCGCGAGATCGTGACCTGGCTGAAGTCGGACGCTTAACCGACTGCGCCACCCAGGCGCCCCTTCTAACATTTAGAGTGAACAGTCATATAGTAGTGCTGACCTTGACAGAGACCAAGCTCGGGGATAAATCAACTCATATACAGACCTGTGCCTCACAAGTACACGGGCCACCATTTAAGATACATGTAAGTGATTTTCAAACACAGGAGACTGACTCATTCAAGTGATCTAAATTTAATATATTTGAGAAGCTCCTCTCTCCTTTTACTTTCCTTAAGGTTTTCCTTTGATGCCCATGAAGAGAGACCATGAGTAAAGACCCTTGTGGTTGTCGAAACCCCACAGCATCTTCATCAACTCCGCGACTTTCTCTCAAGGATTCTCAGTATATACACGTTCCTGTGAGAGAAAAGGGTAGTTTCTACCCTTCACTCCTTTTGTTCTCCATCCAGTTCAGGAAGCCAGAGACAACCAGTGGGGAGGCACACTGAGTCAAGTCTTACAAAACGGTCAGCCAGGGTCCATCCTACTTAAGTAGTTAAGGAATCATCCACTGGATCCACCTGTCTCTGCACCTTGTCTCCACAGAACATGAGGCCCAGACCTTCCTCACACTCAGCTGGACATGAAGTCAACTGTATGGGAGCAGATTAGGAACTCAGTTTAGTGGGTTATTTCACCGCAGTTTTCCATAGTAGCTACACGATGTTGCACTCCCATCAAGTGAATTCTACGATTGCCTGTTCTCCACATCCTCAGCAACACTTGAGATGTTCTCGTTGTGTTTACCTTATTTTATAGTAGCCTTGCTATCAGTTGTGAGGTGATATCTCAGTATATCGGTGGGGGGGGAATTCTCTGATGATTAGTGATGATGAACACCATTCATATGCTGGATGGACATTTTTTCAGAGAGAGAGAGGAAGACACAGAATCGGAAACAGGCTCCCGGCTCTGAGCCATCAGCCCAGAGCCTAACGCGGGGCTCGAACTCTCGGACCGCGAGATCGTGACCTGGCTGAAGTCAGACGCTTAACCGAATGCGCCACCCAGGCGCCCCTCAATATTTTTAATGTAATGTCTCCCATTTCATAGACTGCCTTCTCACCATGCTACTGTTTGATTTGCCCCCTTTCTAGTTTGATGCAGTCCCCCTTGTCTGCCATGGTTCCCTGTGATTTTGCTTTTGTATCAAATAAATCATTGTCAAGAGAATGTCATGATGTTTATCCTGTGTGTTTTCTTCGAAGGCATTTTGGGTCAGGTGTTCTGCTTAATCTTTAACCCATTTTGAGATTTGTTTGTGTTGACGTATATATATGATGCAAGATTACGGCCAAATGTCATTATTTTGCATGTGTATATCAACACCATTTTTTAATGTTTCTTTTATTTTTGAGGGAGAGAGACAGATCATGATCAGGGGAGGCACAGGGATAGAGGCAGACACAGAATCCAGGCTCTGAGCTGTCAGCACAGAGCCTGATGTGGGGCTCAAACCCACAAATCATGACAACAATACATGACTGGAAGTTGGATGCTTAGCTGACTGAGCCACCCAGGCGCCCCTAGTCAACACCATGTTTAAGGGACACAATCCTTTCCCCACTGTGCATTGTTGGAAATCTCATGGAGGATTTGCTGACTGCATCTGCACAATTCTACATCTTGGCTCCGTAATGAGCTCCACTGGTCTATATGACTCATTTCATGCCAGCAGTACACTGTGGGAGTTAATGTATCGCTGCAATATATTTAGAAGGAAGAAGTGTTCTCCTTCTTCCAGGTTGTCTCCTCTTCATGATTTTGTTTTTTACTTCCATGTGTTTTGTGGTTACATATGAATTAGTATATTTTTCAGATTCCTTTAAAAAAAAGGCATTGGTATTTTCATTGAGATAAAAAGATAAATATAGAATTAACATAAAAAGATACAGCAGAGAAAAAAGACTGTCACAAATACAGAAAAGAAATAAACTTCATTAAAATTTGAATTTGGAAAGATAAGTGAAATTTAAAAAATTTAGGTAGCCTAGGGAAATCGGTAAGATTCAAAAAATGCGATCAGAACTGAAAAAGGAGATGTAAATGAACTAAACACGTGAAAAGGATAATAAAGGAAAAACTTAGATATTTATAGGTCAAAAATTAGATCACCAAGAACAAATTACACATTTTCTAGCATTATATAATCCACCAATACTCTTTCATGCAAAATACAAGAGGAACAAAACACAAATTAGTAAGAAGACATCCTTAATGTAAAACCTTCACCCTCCAAAAAAAAAAAAAAAACAAGGCTTTATTAAAATTCTACAATATTTAAAGAATAATTAATGCCAATACTTCTGAAACTATTATAAATTGCTGATGAAAAAGACCACTCCCAGATGCACTTTATGAGGACACCTTCACTCTCACAACAAAGCCAGAGAAACACACCACAAGAAGGGAAACTACAGGCCAGTGTCTCAGATACACATACATGCAAAATTCCTTGATTAAATCCTAGCCTACTGAATTCAACAGCACACTGAAAGGATCATACATGATAATCCAGTGTGATGCATCCCTGAGATGCAAGTTTCCCTCAACATACACAAATACAAAACTGTGATGTCCTCCATTAGCAGAGGGAATGATTGAATCAAAGCCATCCTTAATTTATTCATAAAATCATTAGACACAGTTTTTTCATGAACAAAAAACACATCTTCATCATTTAAAAATAACTCAATTAAAAAGGAGAAGGAAATTACCTCCACATGATCATGGCCACTATGAGAGCCCACTACTAAAACCATTCCTGCCACATCAGGAGCCAGGCAATGATGGTCATCCCCAATAGAAGTATTCCACATGATAACGTGAAGAATAACTATGCCGCCTCAAACCATGTCATCGTGTCACAGTCCTTATTTGGATGAAAGTCACGGGAGAAACAGCCAGTCCAAGGACACTCAGACCCTCCTGTGTCCCTTGAAAGCAGATATAAATCTCCCTTGCGAAACTCCCCTTCCCTGTACCAGGAGGGGAGAACCATCCTTAGCACCAGAATAAGGAACACAGGGACAAGAAGGATGTGCAAACAAACCTAGTTACTTGACTAATTAAATACCCGAAAACCCACCTTTGCCTTGACTCTTGCGAAATCCAATGTTTTGTTGTCTGAAAGTCACAAGTGCCACCTGCTTTGTTCATTCTCTGGGTGCCCTATTATTAGGAAGCCCAGGCACTTGCAAAAGGAAATTTATTCTCCCCTTTAGATCAGTCTTATGTCAACTGAATGCTTACACCGGGTGAAAACCCAGAAGAAAAGAAGGGAAAGGCATTCTTCTCCTACAACTGGAAGAAGTACCCACAAACTTTGGCAATAAAAAGAAATAAAAGGCATTTAAATCAGTAAGGAGGAAGGAAAATTACTTGTTTGTAGATGACATGATCTTAAACATAACAAAACCCTAGAGATACCACAAAAAATATTAGAACCAGTTTTTGAAAATGAGGAAAAGTGCAGGATGCACAATGAGCACAATGAACAAAGAAAATAAATAAAAATAAACCACCTATGATTCTACACACCAGCATGGAAATATATGCAAAACAAATAACAAGATTATACAACTGAAAATGGCACAGAATAAAGTACTTGGGATTAAACTTCATAAAGTATGTAAAATAATTGTAGAACGAAAATGACCTTTGTTGATGAAAGACATGTAAAAATGCACAAGTTCCGCAAATATACCTGTGCTCACTGATAAGAATTATTCATATTGTCGCAGCACCATCCACACAAACTAATGTAGAAGTGCATCGCTAAACCTGCCATTCACTTTTAAAGAATCAAATCTAAGTCTGCAGTGTGATATATATGTAAGAGGACATGCAAATAGGGCCCTCTCTGTGCTGACAAAACCAGCCCAGGCCTACCGTGCAGCTGGGAGAGGAGCCCCAGCTCCAGGGGTCCCAGGTGTTCCCATTCTGTGATCAGGACAGAACAGAGACACCTCACCATGGAGTATGTGGTTGGCTTGGTTTTCCTTGTTGCTTTTTTAAAAGGTAATTCACGGTGAATGAGAGACACTGAGTATGTGAGTGGATATGAGTGAGAACCAGTGGATGTGTGACAGTTTCCTGACCAAGATGTCTTGCATCTGCAGGTGTCCAGTGTGACATGCAGCTGGTGGAGTCTGGGGGAGACCTGGTGAAGCCTGGGGGGTCCCTGAGACTCACCGGTGTAGCCTCTGGATTCACCTTCAGTAGTTCCAGCATGAACTGGGTCCGCCAGGCTCCAGCGAAGGGGCTGCAGTGGGTCTGACGGATTAATACTGATGGAAGTGGCACATACTACGCAGATTCCGTGAAGGGCCGATTCACCATCTCCAGAGACAATGCCAAGAACACGCTGTATCTGCAGATGAACCTGAGGGCGGAAGACAGGGCCACAAATTACTGTGCAAGAGACAGGGTGGGGGACCTCGCTGGGAGCCCACACACAAATCCGCCTGCAGGAGGGGATCAGCACCACCAGGTGGCGCACACTATGCACAACTCTCTTTGTGTTGCCAGGAGCAGGTGCAGATGGAGGTTACAGGCAGGTTTCCTGTCAGGGTCTGGGGCTTCCTGTCCACACAGCAGTTTCCCCAGGGTGCCTCTCTGGACACAGGATTCTGTGCTTACCTATTAACTCTCTGAATTAGATACCTGTTGTCATAGGAAAACTGCACTAACATGCACAAAAGACACAGTTGTTTGCATTGCTTTCTCCTGTCCCTCAACATGAGTGAATTACAGATTTCCTGAGGCACAACATCTGAGCCATTAGAGGAGTCCCAGATGCATTCCCTGTGCAGCCAGGACCACAGGATCCCACAGCTCCCCATTAACTTCACCCAGCGCTTGTCCCAATCAAATAACATGACACTCCCTCCTGGCACTTGCTACGCAGGACGTTAAATGAGCTACAGCTTTATTCAATTCCTCTAAACAAGAGATAAATCATCTCCATGTATTAGTCTGGATTCTCCTGAGGAACAGAACCCAAAGCACATTGGTTTCCATGACTAAAGAGGTTGGGAAGTCCCATGATCTACTGTCACAAGCTGGAGACCCAGGAAAACCAGTGGTGTAATATGTCTGATTCTGAACTAGGGTCTAGTCTCAGAACGTAGAGATCTGATGTTATAACTCTCATAACAAGGGCCAGAGGGGACCACTGTTCCAGTTCAAACAAGCACATGGGAAGTAAAAATGAGGGAATTCTTCCTCCCTCTGCATCAGATTCTATTCAGAAACTTAATGGAATGGGTGATGCCCAGACAGGAACCATGGAAGGAAATGCCAGTCTCTTTTGGAAACACATCACAGACATCCACAGAAACAGTGGTGAATCTGGGCACCCATGACTCAGTCAAGATAACCCATAAAGTTAATCATGACAAGTCAACTTCCTGTAAACGTGGAGCTCAAATACTGAAGACTTGAAATTAAATTAAAAATAAAAGAAGAAAATTAAATACATACATATAGGAACTATTGGGACTACCTCAAAATAGCACGCTTCTGCACAGTGAGGGAAACAATCAACAAAACTAAAAGGCAACCTATGGAATGGAAGAAGATATTTGTAAATGACATATCCTCAGGGTTACTATTCAAACTATGCAAATGTTTTTAAATTATTTTCACATTATCAGTAGAGAGTGTGTCCATGCCGTTCAGCATACTGTCATGTGAGAAGCAAAATTCATGTCTTCCACTTTTGTTTTGTGTTAGGATCTCACTGAACATGACACCAACACTCTTCACAAAACTTGAGCCATACAGTACAGTACTGTTAATTACAGGGGTAATGTTGTGGAGACCCCTCTAGAACTTAATCATCTTGCATAACAGAAAATCATAGCCCTTGAGATCTACTCCTCATTGCCCCTCCCGCCAGCCCCTGGCAACTGCCATTCCCCTCTCCATTTTATTGTTATCAAATCCTAAATTCAGCTGAGTATTTCTGGAAAGGTTCAATGTTCAAAGTATTAGTTTTGGTGGGAAAAGAAGTTCATATTTATTTAGGAGGCTAGCCACCTGGAGAAAAGGCAGACTCTTCTCCAAAAGCCAACTCTGAGGGTTTCTGCCCAACCTAGGGGATTTTAAAGGACTAGACGGTACTTAAACAAGGGAGTTCCATGGTCGATACCATTTTTGATCATGTGCAGCCTCCATCGTGCAAGCTGCCAATGTAACCTCAACTCCCCTGCATCTATCTCCACCTGAGGAGAGAACCTCACAGGCATGGGAGAAGACTGCCAGAGGCCAGGAAAAACCACAATAAGGGATTAGAGGGGAAATCCCCTGGGGCTCACACATGTTCAGCAGTACTTTCTGTTCTCACCAGATGGCATAAGAAAAAACTAAAATACAACCTTGTACTTCACCAATCATGACACAGAATGCTGGGAAATGTTTCCTCAGTAAACTCAGAGGCAGCTTCAAAGCAACAACCAAAAGGATCAAATGGCTTGCAAATAAAAGCCAACCAGAGTAAGACATGTAAAATTACAAAGCGATGTTTTTCAATACGTACAAAGGTAAAATTGACAGTCTACCTCCATATCCCATGGAAGTAGGAAGCATTGGTTTCCATAATGAGGAAAAGCAGTCATCCAGAGAAAGTGACCCAGCAGCACCACAGGACGTGGAATTGGTAGAGAAGTTCAGTGTGTTATAATTGCATATCCCGTATCCGAGTAGAAGGAGAAAAGATGGAATGTGTTGAATAGGGCCGTGTTTCTGGGTCCAAGACCCTACCCATGTCCATGTGAGCACTGTTGACCATGGCCCACCTGACTCTCCCACATCCACCCCAGCTGAACGGATGAGCAGGGTCACCCAATGCCACACCCTGTGACTGTTACCTAACCCCACAGGGGGCCCCGAGGTGTAGGGTGCTGGCCACCCGGTCCAGCCCTCTGTTCTGTCTGATGGTCTAGACCTGGCTTTGCTGAGGATCCTCCATTTATCCATTCTCACTGGCAGATGTCCCTGAGCAGGGGCATGAGGCTGGCAGAGGGCCAGGTCACCCTGAGGGCACCCCTCTTGCTGTTTGCACTCTGGGCATTGCTGGCTCCTGTCCAAGGTTCTCAAGGTCGTCCCTCATGGCGCTACATCTCTTCTGAGGTGGTAATTCCCAAGAAGGAGTGGCACCACGGCAAGGGCGTTCAGATGCCTGGCTGGCTGTCCTATAGCCTGCATTTTGGGGGCAAGAGCCATGTTATCCACATGAGGCACAAGAAACTCTTTTGGTCCAGACATTTGCTGATGATGACTCAGGATGATCAGGGAGCCTTGCAGATGGACTACCCCTTCATCCCTCCAGACTGTTACTACCTCGGCTACCTGGAGGAGATTCCTCTTTCCATGGTCACCATGGACACGTGCTATGGGGCCTTGAAGGCATCATGAAGTTGGATGACCTTGCCTATGAAATCAGACCCCTCAGTGATTCCCAACGGTTTGAACACGTTGTTTCTCAGATAGTGGCAGACACCAATGCAACGGGACCTACTTATAACCTGGGATATAAGGGGGATAGGAACCCCCTGTTCTCTCAAGCAAATATCAGTGCAGCCCCCAGGATCTCTAGTAAGTTGTATTCATCCCATCATGGAATTTTGAAAGGACTTGTTCTCGGTTCCAAAACAATGTATAGTGTGTTCAACAACGTGTCAAAATGTGCCCGATTCCTCGTAAGGCTTGTTAGCTTGACTGACTCAATGCTTCAAGGTATTGATGTAAGGCATTATATTTCCTCCATGATCATTTATAATCTGGAAGATCCAGTTGTCTTGAACAATTTTCAGGTGCCAGGGAGTCCGATTCATATCTACTTTCAAAGACACTTGTTTGTTGCTTTTAAACCACATACAGCTTTACTTATGAACAAAGATGCACCACATGAACTTCAGTTTCAGCCAGCCACGTATGCGGTATGCAGATCAAAATCCATCATCTCGCTTGCTTCTCTAGGCAGACATTTTTTATTGTTGTCTGTGTTAGTAGCCCAAACAATTGCAAAATCTATTGGTATTTTTTATGACAATAAGTTTTGTGCATGCCAGAGGAGGTCTACCTGCATTAGGAATCAATACCCTATTATGACAGATTCTTTCAGTAACTGTTCCTTCGTTCATATGCAGCATGTAGTGGTGAATAATTTTTGTGAGTGCATATTTGACTCAGGACTTTCCTATTTCAATAAAAGCCTGACTCACGATCATTGTGGAAACTATGTAGTGGAGCCAGGTGAGCAGTGTGACTGTGGCTCCTTCAAGCAGTGCTACAACAATCCCTGCTGTACAAGTGATTGTATTCTAACCCCTGGCAGCAAATGTAATACAGGCAGATGCTGTACAAACTGCACCTATTCCGATGCTGGGACACTCTGCAGGCCAATCCAAAATATATGTGATCTTCCAGAATACTGCCGTGGGGTGTCCGTGGAGTGCCCTGATGACTTCTATATGCAAGATGGAACCCCATGCACTGAAGAGGGCTACTGCTATCATGGAAACTGCACTGACCGCACTATGCACTGCCAAGAAATCTTTGGCAGAAATGCTGTGAAGGCTGAAAATGTCTGCTATACCATAAATCAAAAAGGCAGCCGATATGGACACTGCAGAAGAGACCCAGGGGTATTCAAATCTAAACCCTGTTCCCCCACAGACATGCAGTGTGGAAGGCTGCAGTGTAGTAACGTCACCCATCTCCCTCAGCTGCAAGAGAATGTTGGATTTCATCAGTCTGAGATCTCAGGGTTCTGGTGTTTTGGGCTGGATTCGCATCATAGCACAGGAACAACTGATATTGGTCATGTGAGAACCGGTACCCCCTGTGCTCCTGGAAAGTTCTGTCAGGATACCTACTGCAATGGCAGTGTGGCTCAGCTGAACTATGACTGTATCCCGGAGAAATGCAGTCACAGAGGGATATGCAACAATAACAGGAACTGCCATTGCCACGTAGGCTGGGATCCTCCACGGTGCACTGAACGAGGCACTGGTGGGAGCACAGACAGTGGACCCCCTCCAAGAAGAATGCGGTCAGTCAGGCAAAGTCGTGAATCCGTGGTATATCTCAGAGTGATCTTTGCTAGAATCTATGCCTTAATTGCTGCATTCCTCTTTGGTGTTGCCAGAAATGTCAGAACTATCAACAGACAGAAAGTTACGGAAGACACTGTTGATCAAGACAATGCATAATTCAGCCTCCAGACCCCCTAAACAACTATAGACAATCCACGTGGCTCATTTGTGAAAATACAGTAATGAGGCAGCACAGCTAACATCCACGTTTCCAGGGGTCTGCGGGAGACACAGGGGTCCACAGGCACATCATGGACCTGACACCAGGTCTCTGATGCGTCACTGAGCAGAACTCTGAAATAAAACTTGAAAACTGCATGCTTGTGGCCTCTATGTATTTTTGTAAGCCTGTAAGATCCCAAACGGTGCCTAAGACTCTGTGCAGAAGACCTGAGTCAGCAGCTGTGTCTTGGGCTGAGGTTTCTGGTTCCAGAAATGAGAGAAGTTGCCACAAGCTCCTTTAGGGACAAATTCATGAATTTTCCCCAAAACTGTGCTCTTGCACACTGAGCTTTGTCTCATTCTTCAGGTGACCTCTCATTTCCTGGTCCCAATATGGGTTCAGGGTGATGGAGGGCTACCACCCACCCATACTGCCTGTCCCACACTGGGGTGTCTGTGGGCTGGAAGGGAAAGGGACATGGATTCGATCCCAGCCAGTGCAAGCTGTGCCTCCCTGGAGAGCAAATTTCCGAATGTGGGAGACTGAGACTATGAGGCTGAAAGTAGCCCCCAGTGAAATCAATCAGAAAGGTAGGCACAAGTGCCTATGGATGTCTCTGGCATTCCGAGGGAGCCCGATGAGTATGAACCCCTTTTCTCCTTCTTTTCTCTATTTTTCAGTGAGTTCATCCTTAGATGAGTGTCTGCCTAGGATTTCCACTTTGGTTCTCCCAAGAACCTTCTAGAAGTCCTGCAGAGTTGAGCCTGTGGAAAGTTAGGGACCCTTTTTCTAAATATTTTTTACTATTTTCACAGTTGTCTAGAATATATTTTAAATCATAATAGTGATATTAAAGTCTGTTTATTTTCTTCTGAATTAAAAATATACAACTTTTTAATAGTAATTGATTAGGAAATTTTCAGAACTAAATAGTAACTGTTTCAGAAATTACTTTGGAATAAGAATTTATCCCATAATTCACCAATAGATGTAAAACACATGAAGCACATAACAGGATTTTCACGTCAGTTCATACCTAGAATCCTTTTGTTGGTGCAGATAGTCTTGTAAGTCGTACCAATGTGTCCCCATGCATGCACTTTGTCTCAAAGACACATGGTTACTTACACAAAGTATTAGACTGCCATGTGTACACATATTCTCCATGTTCCAGGGCAAACAGGTAATCATACTTTCCCAGCACCTCCTGAAATTCCCGTGCAGCCACACTGCATGTTCCCAGCAAGAATGCGTCCAGGAATGTTTGGGAAGGAGGGCCAAACAGGTGCCCCGGCCACCTGCTCAGTAAACTACAGAAGGATGCTAAGTGAACTGTGCAGTAACATCAGCCCTTCTGTCTGTTTGGACACACGTGTTACAGATGCAGACCTATTCAGTTAACACCATACATGTGCTGGAAACGTGAGTTTACCTTCAGGATGAAGTAAGAATGGGTCCCGTGGAGGATCTAGCACCCACAGGCCACACCCACTAATTGATGGGAGTCTACACACCAGCACACAGCGATGTGGGCTTCAAGTAGAGTGCTGGGTCTGAGCTGACAAGCAGAATGTGGCTGAACCTAGAGCCTAGAAAGGTGAAGGGGAGGAAGAAATTCTCCACCAAATGTTCTTGTGGACCAAGAACTAAGTTCACATGACCTGGATTAACAGGGGAAAGAAACCAAAGTTCATTGTGTGTGCACAGAGGTCCCCTAGATACACATTAACTAGATCAGAGAAGTGAGGGCCCCCTAAACTGACATTAATGAGCTAAGCAAAGTGAGTGCCCCCTAGAGTAATGTTAACTAGATAAGTGAACTGTAGTGTGCCCCCTAGATTTACTAACTAGATAAAGTGAGTGCCCCATCAGATATACACAAATCAGATAAGCTAAGCAGGTGCCCATTAGATTTATATTGACTAAATAAGTAAAGGGTAGCGTGCCCCCTAGATTTACATTAACTACATAAGCTAAGTGAGTGTCCCCTAAATTTACATTAACTGGATAAGCAAGGTGAGTGCCCCTTAGATTTATATTACTTAGGTAAGTGAAGTGTAGCTTGCCCCCTACATATACGTTAACTCCATAAACTAAGTGAGTGCCCCCTAGATATACATTAACCAAATAAGCAAAGTGGAGTACCCCCTAGATACCCATTAACTAGACTGGCAAAGTGACTGCCCTCTAGATTTATGTTAACAAGAGAAGCAAAGTGAGTGCCCCCTAGATGAATAACTAGATAAGTGAAGTTAGTGACCCCTAGATTTACATAACTAGATAAGCAAAGTTTAACCTGCCCCCTAGATTTATATTAAGTACAAAAGTGAAGTGAGTGCCACCTACATATACATTAACTCCATAAGCGAAGTGAGTGCATTAACTAGATAATCACAGTGACTTCCCCTAAATGTATTTCAACTAAATCAGCACAGTGCCCCCTAGATTTATATTAACTAGTTGCACTAGATCAGTATTAACTAAATAAGTGAACTTTAGTGTTCCCACTAGACTTAGGTTAACTACATAAGGGAACTGAGTGTCCCCTAGATTTACATTAAATCGATAAGCAAAGCGAGTGCCCCCTAGGTCTATATTAACTAGATAAGGGTGATGAGTGCTCCTTAGATATACGTTAACGAGATAAGGGAAGTTAGTAACTCCTAGATACACATTAACCACACAAGCAACGCATTGCCTGCTGTTTTCAGCAAAGCCAGAAAGCAGTGTTCCCTGTAATGTGCTACACCAGGACATACCTATTTGATTTCCCACATGTCTGACTTACTTCACTTATCCTGATGCCCTCAGGATCCACCCATGTTGTCGCAAAGGGCAAGTTTTCTTTCTTTCTTATGGACGAATCATAGAATTCCACTGTACATACAGGCCACACTTCTTTTTACCCATTCTTCTGTCTGTGGACACATAGGGTGTTTTGGTTCTTGTAAATAATGCTACAATGCACAAGGATGGGGGGAATGAAGATATCATTTAAAGTTAGAGTTTTCACTTTCTTTGGAAAGTTGGACTTCCACAAAGACTCCAGTCCATGTGTGATCATCTAAGACCCTTTCCCAGAACCTCGGAGACCACAGACAAGAAAGGTGGAGCAGGTTCAGGGGTCACTGTAGAGTCCATAGCCA
The DNA here is from genome assembly GCF_016509475.1 of Prionailurus bengalensis. Taxonomy (NCBI): domain Eukaryota; kingdom Metazoa; phylum Chordata; class Mammalia; order Carnivora; family Felidae; genus Prionailurus; species Prionailurus bengalensis. The sequence goes on along the minus strand of NC_057355.1, from coordinate 148,117,337 downwards.
CACTCAGGTATGTTCACCTATGCATGTGTAGGGAAGACTCTTCAGGGGTCCATTGGCATATGGAGCTGGATCCCACAGGGCCCAAAAATGCACATTTGTTTGTGGATGGGTGCCAAGTTTTGGATGGGTGTGAGAGACAACACAGGGACATCTTAGGCTGCTAGGAGGCTGACATTACCCCTCTACTACACTTCCAATTCTTTTGTGAGAGTCAAAAGACAAAAGCATCAAGTGTGACTATAAATCAATGCTCATGGGTACACAATACATACAGATGTGACCTGTGACATCAGTAGAGTGGGGAGTGATGTGGAGCCGTTAAAGTGTACTTGTCAATGGGATTGAATTTAAGTAGTTATCAGTTGACAATAGACTGTTACGGCTTTAGAGTGTTTTGTGTAAGGGCATGGTAAGCCCAAAGGATCTATCTAAAGAATGTGCTCAAAAGGAACAAAGAAGAAAATGAAAATGTGTCACTGCAAAATATCAACTAAGCACAAAGAAAGCCATTCATATGGGAAATGGAGTACAAAAGCTGTGAGATGTAGAAGGAAAACACAGATCTTATGTTATGTTCCAATCACAATGAGGAAAAGTGTTCACGCTCTTGTTTTGTTTTGTTTTGTTTTGTTTTGTTTTGTTTTGTTTTGTTTTGTTCTGTTCTACATCCCAAATTGCTCATGATCTATCCCCTGGCCATAATGCCTTTAATTTTCTTCAAAAATGCCATGTTCTCTACTTAGCACCAGTGTCCTAACACCTGATGTTATGGCTGTTGTTTCTATGAGTGTACAGAATCACATGAAATTATTCCCACCAACACAGACACATACACACTTATATGACATCTTCTCTGTGCATAAACATCTTTAGGGTTAATATCACATATTGTATGATTTGCAGTCATGTCCATGCATAGTTAAATTATTACTAGCCAAATGTGTATAGGAATGTCTTCTAGGAATACCTTTTTTTTGGCCCCAGATTTATTGAGATATAATCGACATATAACATTATGTAAGTTTAAGGTGTACAATGTGATGCCTTGATACACGTATATAATGCGAAATGTTTACCAAGTTGAAGTTAGTCAATACATTCTTCAGCTAATTATGGTAAGAACATAAAGCAACTTTCAATATACAATATGTATATTAATTATTGTCATCTTACTATACATTAGACCCATGGAAGCTTTTTGTCTATCTTCTAACTAGAAGTTTGGACACACTGAGCAATGCCCCCCCCCCATTTTCTCAGCCCCTCAGTCCCTGGAACCCACCATTGCACACTCTGTTTCTGTGAATTTGATGTTTCTAGACTCCACATGTAAGTGTGATCATACAGAATGTGTCTTTCTCTGTCTGACTAATTTAACTTAGCATAATGTCTTCAAGCTTCATCCATGTAGTCACAAATGGCACGATTAACTTTTATATGGATGAAATCTATCATCTATCTATCTATCTATCTATCTATCTATCTATCTCTGTATCTATCCATCTATCTATATAATCTCACATCTTCTTTATCTATTAATCCTTTGATGAGCAGTTAGGTCTTTTCAGGGTCTCAGCTATGGAGAATACTACTGCAATAAACATGGGGTGCACATATCTCTGATGTAGTGACTTCATCCCCTGTATATATCACTCAGAAATGGGATCGCTGGGCACAACCATACTTTTGTTTTTAATTTTTTGAGAATTGTCCATACTGCTTTCAGTAGTAACCTCACCAGTTTACATTCCTAGGGACAGTGTACCAGGTTTGCTTATTTCCACATGCTCACAAGCATTTGTTATCTCTTGTCTGATGGTAACAGCCATAATAACAGGTGTGATGTGTTATGGGATTGTGGCTTTGATTTGCATGTCTCTGGTGATGAGTGATGTTGAGCACCTTTTAATGCACTTGCCGGGCGTTTGTACATGGACTTTGGAAACATGCCCTTTCAAGTCCTCTACTCCCCCATTTTTTTTAAAATTGGGTTGCTTGTTATAATATTCAGCAAAGTGAGCTTTTTTTTAATTTTGGATATGAACCTCATATCACAAGTTTTACAATTTTTTTCCATCCCTGTAAAATGTCTTTTCCTTTGGTGCATGTTTCTTTTCCTAAGCAGAAGATTTTTAGTTTGATGTGTTCTCACTCACTGATTTTTGTCTTTATTGACTGTGCATTTAGAGTCATATCCAAAACATCATTTCCAAGGCCAAGGTCAAGGAGATTTTTGCCCATGTAGTTTTTAGGTGTGTTATGGTATCCCTATCTGGTTTTTGTGTAAAAGGAAGGCGGGCATTTTAAAACTAGTGGGGACATTCACTCTTCCTCTCAACTTGGGCACCAGCAGACAGCCCCTTTGTGTCTCCAGCTGAGGAGGGAAACCCACATGCATAGGAGGAGACTGCCAGAAGCCAGGAAAGAATCACAATAAAGGATTAGAGGGAAAAAATCCTGGAGCTCACACAGGGTCACCAGTACTTTGTGTTCTCCCCAGCTGGCATAAGAAAATACTAAAATACAACCTTGTACTTCACCAATAATGACACAGAATACTGGGAAATGTTTCCTCAGGAAACTCAGAGGAAGATTCAAAGTAACAACCAAAAGGATCAAATGGCTTGCAAACTAATAGCCAACCAGAATAAGACATGTAAAATTACAAAGCAATGTTTTTCAACACGTACACAGGTAAAATTGATGTCTACCTCCATATCCCAAGGAAGTAGGAGGCAGTGGTCTCCATAATGAGGAAAAGTAGTCATCCATAGAAAGTGAACTGGCAGTACCACAGAACACAGAAGTGGTAGAGAAGTTCAGGGTGTTAAAATCGTATAATCTGTATTCAAGTAGCTACAGGAAAGATGGAATGTGTTGAAGAGCCATGTCTCTGGGTCCAAGTCCCTACTATGTCCATGTGAGCATGCTTGGACAGGGCCCGCCTGCTTCTGCCACACGTGCCCCAGCTAAACTGATGTGCAGGGTCACCCAATGCCACACCCTGTGACTGTTACCTAACCCCACAGGTGGCCTCCAGGTGTAAGGTGCTGACTGCCCAGCACAGCCCTCTGTTCTGTTAGATGGTCTAGATCTGGCTTTGCTGAGGATCCTCCATTTATCCATTCTCACTGGCAGATGTCCCTGAGCAAAGGCATGAGGCTGGCAGAGGGCCAGGTCACCCTAAGTGCGTCCCTCTTGCTGTTTGCATTCTGGGCAGTGCTGGCTCCTGTCCAAGGTTCTCAAGATCATCCCTCATGGTGCTACATCTCCTCTGAGGTGGTATTTCCCAAGAAGGAGCTGAATCACAGCAAGGGCGTTCAGATGCCTCGCTGGCTGTACGATAGCCTGCGTTTGGTGGGCAAGAGACAAAACTTCATTTTTACTTTCAATATCTATTAAAAATATTCCTATTTGGGGAGAGAGGGGAAGATGGTGGCTTAGGAGAACACCTTATCATGCTGATCGCTTAGATTCCACCCACATCTGCCTAAATAACCCAGAAAACTTCCAGAAGACTAGCACAACAGAGTCTCCAGAGCCAGCACACACAAGAAGCCTACGGAAAACGGTAGGAAGGGCAGAGAGGTGGTGCATGCTATACGGACGGGAGGGAGGGAGCCAGGGCGGTGGAGGGGGAGACAGCCCGGGAAGGCACAGCCTCCAAAGTCTGGCTTGCAAAAGCAGAGGGGCCAGACTCTGTGAGTTCTGACAGCCAGCGGGGCTTAACATCTGGGATGCTAACAGTCAACAGCTCTGCTCTCAGAGAGCGGGGAGAGTAAGAGGACACCTGGAGGCAGAGTTGATGAGTCCCGGAAGACAGAGCTCAGCTCGGCAGGAACAAAGGCAGTGGCCAGCGCCATCTCCCTCTCCCATCCCCCAGCCGAAATCCCAAAGGGAACCAGTTCCTGTCACCAAACTTGCTTGCATCACGCAAACATCCAACACTGTGCTTCTGTGGATCCATCCCTCCGACGGGTCTGCCTCCCTCCTGGTGCTTCAGGGCCCCTACCACAGAGGACCACTGATGGCAAAGTGAGCTAAGCCTACCCCTCCCACCACTGTGCACCTTGCAGATCCACCCTGGTTAATATGCCAGATCCTATCGAAGCAGCACCCCAAGCCTGGAAGTGTGCAAGCAGCACAGACAGGGGCCACACCACTCCACCAAAAATGGTGAAATGGAAGAACTCGCCTCAAAAGAAACTCCAGGAAGTAGCGACACCAACGAATTAATCAAAAACGATTTAAGCAATATAACACAACAAGAATTTAGAATAATAGTCATAAAAGTAATCACTGGGCTGGAAAAAAGCACAGAAGAAAGCAGAGAATCTACTACTACAGAGATCAAGGGACTAAGAAATACTCATGTGGAGCTAAAAAATACTATAAATGAGGTGCAAAATAAAATGGAGGTGGCCATAGCATGGACTAAAGAGGCAGGGGAGAGAATAGGTGAAATAGAGGATAAAAGTGTGGAAAAAGAGGAAGCTGAGAAAAAGAGATAAAAAAAATCCAGGAGTATGAGGGGAGAATTAGAGAACTAAGTGATGCAATCAAATGGAACAATATCTGTATCATAGGAATTCCAGAAGAGGAAGAGAGAGAGAAAGGGGCTTAAGGTGTACTTGAACAAATCATAGGTGAGAACTTCCCTGATCTGGGGAAGGAAAAAGGCATTGAAATCCAAGAGGCACAGGGGCGCCTGGGTGGCTCAGTCTGTTGAGCGTCCGACTTCAGCTCAGGTCACGATCTCACGGACCGTGAGTTTGAGCCCCGCGTCGGGCTCTGGGATGATGGCTCAGAGCCTGGAGCCTGCTTCCAGTTCTGTGTCTCCCTCTCTCTCTGCCCCTCCCCCATTCATTCTCTGTCTCTCTCTGTCTCAAAAATAAATAAATGTAAAAAAAAAGAAAAGAAATCCAAGAGGCACAGAGAACTCCTTTCAGATGTAACTTGAATTGATCTCCTGCATGATATATCATAATGAAACTGGCAAAATACAAGGATAAAGAGAAAATTCTGAGCAGCTAGAAATAAACATGCTCTAACTTACAAAGTGAGATCCATAAGAGTAATGGCAGACCTATCTACTGAAACCTGGCATGCCAGAGAGGAATGGCAGGAAATCTTCCATGTGAGGAACAGAAATGCAGCCAAGAATCCTTTATCCAGCAAGTCCGTCATTCAGGATAGGAAAGATAAACGTCTTCCCAAACAAACAAAAATGGAAGGAATTCATCACCACTAAACCAGCCCTACAAGAGATCCTAAGGGGGATTCTGTAAGTGAAATGTTGCAAGGACCACAAAATACCAGAGACATCACTACAAGCATAAAACATACAGACATCACAAAGACGCTAAACCCATAACTTTCGATAAGACTGAATGTAAATGGACTAAGTGCTCCAACCAAAAGACATAGGGTATCAGAATGGATAAAAAAACAAGACCCATCTATTTGCTGTCTACAAGAGACTCATTCTGGCCCTGAGGACACCTTCAGATTGAAATTGAGGGGATGGATAGCTATCATGCTACTGGAAGTCAAAAGAAAGCTGGAGTAGCCATACATATATCAGACAAACTAGACGTTAAATTAAAGGCTGTAACAAGAGGTGAACAAGGGCATTATATAATAATTACAGGGTCTATCCATCAGGAAGAGCTAACAATTATAAATGTCTATGCACCGAATATGGAGGCACCCAAATATATAAAATAATTACAAACATAAGCAACCTTACTGATAAGAATGTGATCACTGCAGGGGACTTTAACACCCCACATACAACAATGGATAGATCATCTATACACAGGATCAATAAAGAAACAAGGGCCCTGAATGATACATTGGATCAGATGGACTTAACAGATGTATTTAGAACTCTGCATCCCAAAGCAACAGAATATACTTTCTTCTTGGGGCACCTGGGTGGCGCAGTCGGTTAAGCGTCCGACATCAGCCAGGTCACGATCTCGCGGTCCGTGAGTTCGAGCCCCGCGTCAGGCTCTGGGCTGATGGCTCAGAGCCTGGAGCCTGTTTCTGATTCTGTGTCTCCCTCTCTCTCTGCCCCTCCCCCATTCATGCTCTGTCTCTCTCTGTCCCAAAAATAAATAAACGTTGAAAAAAAAAGAATATACTTTCTCCTCGAGTGAACATGGAACATTCTCCAGATAGATCACATACTGGGTCAGAAAACAGCCCTTCATAACTACAAAAGAACTCAGATCATACCATGCACTGTTTCAGACCAAAATGCTATGAAACTTGAAATCAACCACAGGAAAAAGTCTGGAACAGTTCCAAAAGTATGGAGGTTAAAGAACACCCTACTAAAGAATGAATGGGTCACCCAAGCAACTAGAGAAGAAAGTTGAAAATATGTGGAAACAAATGAAAATGAAAATGAAAATACAACACTCCAGGGGGGCCTAGGTGGCTCAGTCGGTTGAAATTCCAACTTCAGCTCAGGTCACAATTTCCCAGCTTGTGAGTCCGAGCCCCACGTCCGGGTCTGTGCTGACAGCTCAGAGTCTGGAGCCTGCTTTAGACTCTGTGCCTCCCTCTCTCTCTGCCCCTAACGTATTTGCATTCTGCCTCTGTCTCTCTCAAAAATAAATAAACATTAAAAAAAAAAAAAGAAAATACAAGAATCCAAATGCTTTGGGATGCAGCAAAGGCAGTCCTGAGAGGAAAATACATTGTAATCCAATCCTATCCCAAGAAACAAGAAAAATCCCAAATACAAAATCTAACAGCACACATAAAGGAAATAGAAGCAGAACAGCAAAGACACCCTAAACCCAGCAGAAGAAGAGAAATAATAAAGATCAGAGCATAAATAAACAATATAGAATCTAAAAAACTGAAGAGCAGATCAATGAAACCAAGAGTTGTTTTTTGAAAAAATAAACAAAATTGATAAACCTCTAGCCAGCCTTCTCAAAAAGAAAAGGGAGATGACCCTAATAGATAAAATCATGAATGAAAATGGAATTGTTACAACCAAACCCTTAGAAATACAAGCAATTATCAGGGAATACTATGAAAAATTACATGCCAACAAACTGGACAACTTGGAAGAAACGGACAAATTCCTAAGCACCCATGCACTTCCAAAACTCAAACAGGAAGAAATAGAAAATTTGAACAGACCCGTAACCAGTGAAGAAATTGAATCAGTCATTAAAAATCTCCCAACAAACAAGAGTCCAGGACCAGATGGCTTCCCTGGGGAATTCTACCAGACATTTAAAGCAGAGATAATACCTCTAGTTCTCAAGCTGTTCCAAAAAAATAGAAAGGGAAGGAAAACTTACAGACTCATTCTATGAAGCCAGCATACTTCGATTCCTAAACCAGAGACCCAGCAACAAACACAACTACAGCCCAATATCCCTGATGAATATGGATGCAAATATTCTATATAAGATACTAACAAATCGAATTCAACAGCATATAAAAAGAATTATTCACAATGATCAACGGGATTCATTCCTGGGCTGCAGGCCTGGTTCAACATTCGCAAATCAATCAGTGTGATACATCACATTAATAAAAGAAAAGATAAGAACCATATGATCTTGTCAATCGATGCAGAGAAAGCATTTGACAAAATTCAGCATCCTTTCTCAGTAAAAACCATCAAGACACTCGGGATAGAAGGAACACACCTGAACATCAGAAAAGCCGTTTATGAAAAGCCCACAGCTAATATGTTCCACTGGTCTACACCACCTGACACCACCCATGTATTCCAGTACTTGCTTCTGAAGGGAATTTCCAAACAGATGACAATTTCACTAGTGATTTACACCAAAAAATAATTGTATCCAAGTGAGGGCACAATATTGGATTTTAGCTGCATGTTAAGGGGAACTTTGCTTTGATCTTAGAAGACAGAGAAGAGGTTTATACTAGAGACAAGGTCACAAGGATGGTTCCTCTGAGAACCAGCAGTGGACCATCACCTTACTGAGAGAGGGTACATTTCACATACAATAGAGGCTGTGAATGTATAACAACTGGAGGGAGTGACCTCAGAGGGTGGAGGGGCCACAGGGTGGCCAGAACATCTCCTTACCCTCAGGTGAGGGACCTCCCGAGTCATGTCACTTGTCCACAATACAGTCAGCTTTGAGGGTGGCTATGGTTCTGTTCTTACATCCCAGAGTCCAGTTTGCAGGGCTGCCCCCGACCTCCACTGGCTAGAGTCCAACATCGTACGATCAAGGCTGCAGTAAACAGGATGCATGTCAGCCCCAGAAGTCCTCTCTCAATGGCAATGACTCCTTTATGTGTCTTTTCTTGCTGTTATCTGTCTTCATGTTTCTTTCCTTACTGTTTCTCTTCACCTCAGAGCATTTTGGGGACATCCATGCATATCCACCTGGGTTCCGTTAGACACTCAGACCCAGAGGGAGACATGGACTTCATGCAAGAAAGTGTCTGTGCCTGGTGATGAGGGGTTTCATCCCACAATTCTCAAAGTATTCCCTCCCACAGATGTGCTGTCTTCAGGACCCACTCATCTTCAGTTCCAAGATGGACATTTGGTGACTGCCCATCTGTGTCCTGAACTCCATCCCCAGACTCATACACATGGCAGTAATATCAATGTCGCAAAATTAATCTCATGTGACAAGTCCCTTTGGCCACATAAGTTATTCTACACAGGTTCAAGAATGACATAGATGACCACAGTCCACACTGATGTCAGGGAAAGTTCACCTCCATCCCACATGACACTCACATTACCACACCCCCAAATCCTCCAACATGTCAAATCATTAAATATTAAGTCAAGTCCAAAATGTACCTAATTTCACTACCTCTAAAACCCCAAATGTAACCATGTAGCTTGGGTAGGGTGAGACTGTGGTACCTTCCATCCGGGGGTGAAAGGCTCTCCATCAGCCGACCTGCATTTATAGAAAACCATTCATGTTCTTCTGAATGCTTCTGCATGGTAGCCATAACATAACAGGTACTGTCATTCCTATGCCAGAAGAAATACAGTGTAATTTAGAAGTGCATCACCAACAAGAAACAGTTTGATAATCAATCTGGGGAAACCCGTTAGGTTCAAAGACAGAATGCTCTGAATCTCAGACTCCAACTTGTCTCTGGGATTGACACTTCCTTTTTTCTTAAAGGTGGTACATGTCTGAAGCTGAGCACATTTATCCCAGTGTCATGAAAGTGGTATTTCTGAGCCCAAAAATCTTTCTTTTCGTTCTCTCGATTATCAAATGAAAAGTTCCTCTGACACTTGCCAGCTGATAAGGATAACTATTCAAGATTGTTGCTCACCAATGATTAAAGGAAATATAACTATATTTATAGGCAAGAAGCAGAGTGAAGGGTTCAAAGATGGAAAATATGTAGGAGGAGACATCCTGTGAACAGAAGGGTCTGCAGTGCTCATGATGGAAGGGTCTCACCCTTGCATGTTGCATAAATGGGGAGGGGACTAAAGGAGTCACTGTATCTCTGCAGGGGTCTGTGAAACAACAGGAGCACGGGGACCACCGGGGGCAATCACAACCACCAGGGGGAACTCAGAGACCAGGGAGCTCATGATCCAGGACGAGAGATTGGTTGAGGACTTGTCTCCTCTCAAGGGCTTTCAGATCCAGGCTCTGCACACTTATTCTGACATGAACACAGCAAAGAGTTTGTAAAAGCTGTGGAAACACACAAGTGTCCTCCCTGTTTAAATAAACCATGATAATGGGGGTACACAAATTTTCCCAGGGTCAGACACTGGGATAAATACATCTTTGATCATTCTCACATTAACAAGAGTTTAGAAGAATAATGATCTCCATTCCATAGATGAAGAAATATTTTTAATTAACATCATCCTTCCTGATCTCAGGTGTTTTGCCTTCAACATATTTTAATAAAATCCAACCATTTGAACGTTATTGAGGCTTTATTTTTTAATGTTTATTTATTTTTATGAGAGAGAGAGACAGACTACGAGTGGGCAAGGGGAAGAGAGAGAGAGGAGACACAGTATCAGAATATGAAGCAGTCTCCAGGCTCTGAGCTGTCAGCACAGAGCACGACATAAGGCTCAGACTCATAAACTGTGAGACCATGACCTGAGTCAAGATCGGACACTTAACCAACTGAGCCACCCAGAGGATCCATATGGAGGGTTTCCATTGATGTCCACATAGAGTTCATGTGTAAATGACCCCTTGTGTTTGTAGAAAACCCCTGGCATCTCCATCAGCTCTGAGTCTCTGTAGAGGCTTCTCACTCTCTCCAATTTGTGACACAATAGACCTGGCTTCCACCCATCACTCTCCTGGGACTTCTAGAAGGTCAGGAACCTGCAAACCTCACTGGGATGTCCAGCCTTGTCTTGCATGTGGTTCAGGAGGCCGGTGGGTCCCCTGATGGGGAGCACACGTTCAGATACTGGGACTACTCTCACCTCATACGTGATCTTGGACACTCACACACTCTGTCTCTGCTGCAGTGTATCTGTTAACCTGTACAATGGTGGTATACTGATTCTTACCTCAAGTGTTTGGGTGCATATGTGAAAATAAGGATTATCATGGGTACTTATAATCACTGCAGCAAAATCACAAATTAATAAATCACAATGTCCTGAAGATATTGTGACACCGACACTGCCCCATCCCTTACACCTGCCAAGGGCCACTGGCTTCTTGAGGATTCTACTGCAAAATCTGCTATATTGTCAAAGGACATCTGTATGCTGATTAAACCCTCCCATCCCTGAAACTGTAGCTGGGTGAAGAGCCCCAGCCCCTAAGTGTTCACATTCAGTGATCAGAACAGAACACAGACATCTCACCATGGAGTTTGGGCTCACTTTGGTTTTCCTTGGTTCTATTTTAAACAGTAATTCATGATGAACAAGAAACACTGACTATGTTAGTGGATATGAGTGAGAGAAACAGTGGATGTGTGACATTTTCCTGACTTGTATCTGTAGATGTCTTGTGTGACGTAAAGCTGGTAGAGTCTGGGGGAGACCTGAGAAGCCTGGCAGGGGAGGGGGTCCTGAGAATCTCCTGTGCAGTCTCTAGATTCACCTTCAGTAGCTAATTGAGGAGGTGGGTCTGCCAGATTCCAGGGAAGGGGCTGAATGGGGGTCTACATATCTGTATGGTATAAGATAAGCACCAAATGTCATTATTTTACTCACTGGAATTCAAAACCATTTGTGAAAGAGGCCATTTTTTCCCTAATTTTAATTCTATGAAATCTCATGGAGGATTTGCTGACTGCATCTAGACACATTTCACTCTGGTCTCTGTAATCTGCTCCACTGGTCTGTGTGTCTGACTCTGTGCCAGCAGCACAGTGTTATAGACAATGTACCTCTGCAATATATTTAGAAAGGAGGATGTGTGCTGTCTCCAGGTTTGTTCTTCTTTGTCAGGATTGTTTTCTCACTTCTATGTGCTTTGTGGTACCATATAAAAAGAATTTCCCAGATACATTCATTGGCACTTTTATTAACTCAACTAATATTAAAAATTATTAGAACAGATAAAAGGAATAAAAAGTGTAATATTACAAAAAATTAACAAATTGAAATGGATATCTGGAAAGCTAAATGCAATTGAAAAAGCATCTCTACTAGGAAAATAGGTAAAACTCAAACAGATACAATCAGAATTAAGGAGGGGACATAACTGATAACAAAGAAGTGAAAAACAATAACAGAAAATGCCTAGATAATTATAGACCCATTATTAGATAACAAAGGGCAACTAGGAAATTTCCAGAGACAAACAATACACAAGACTGTACATGAAGAAATAGAAAATTAACAGAATGAAAACAAATAAAATTCAATCTATAATCTAATCATACACCGCCCCAAAAGAAAAAAGTCAGCTTAGTAACACAGGGCTTTATCTATGAATTATATCAAAATATAATAGAGACTTAATTACAATACCTCCCAGACTCTTACCAAAAACTGAAAAGAAAGGAATATGCCCCAATTCATCTACAAGACCAACCTTACTATGCTGCAAAATCGAAAGACACCGTAAGAAGAGAAACTAAAGGCTAATATCTCAGATGGACATACATGCAAAACTCCTAGCGTAGTGAATGCAACAGCACAATGAAAGGGTCATATGTGACAAGGCAGTCACATCTGTTGATCATCTATATCACCATCTATTGATGCATATAAAACTAGACAAAATTCAACAAATTGTCATTATTAAAAAATCTCAGCAACTGAGGGAAAGAAAGAAATAACCTCCACAAAATCATGGCCATAGATGAAAAGCCCACACCTGACAGCATATTTAACAGTGAAACACTGAAGCTTTTCCTGTCACGTTAGGAGCCGGGCAAGGATGCTCATTCCCTACATAGGTATTCCACATGGTAACATGAAGACCAGTAAAATATGGCACCCAATGTATGTCATCTTGTCACATTGCTTATTTGGAGGAAAGTCACTTGAGTAACAGCTAGTCTAAGGAAACTGTGACCCTTCTTTGTCCCCCTGAGAGCAGGAAATAAATCTCTCCTGGGAAACTTCTTCCCCTCTACCAGAATGGAAGAACCATCCTTAGCACCAGAAATGGGAACGTAGCACCAAGAAGGCTGTGCAAACAAGCCTGGTTAGTTCCTCACTAATTGACTTGCCCAAACCCAAATCTCTGTCTTGTTAACTCTTCACAAATCCATTGTTTTTTATTCTAAAAGGCACAAGGGCCACCTGCTTTCTTCATTCTCTGGGTGTCATATTATTAGGAAGCTTGTGCACATGCAAAATGAAATTTATTCTCTTCTGTAGATCTGTCTTATGTCAATTGAATCCTTAGACCAGACAAAGAACACAGAAGCAAAGAAGGAAAAAGCTTGCTGCTCCTACAAGTTGCAGATGTACCCATAAAAATTAGGTAAGAAAATGAAATAAAGACATGTAAATCAGTAAGAAGAAAATTATTTGTTTGAGAATCACATGAACTTACATACAGTGAAACCTTAGAAACTCCAGAAAAAAAGTATCAGAACTAATAAACTCAGGAAAACTTCAGGGTACAAATCAACATACAAAAATATGTTGTATTTCCATACACCAAAAACATAGTATATGAAAAAACTAACAAAATCACACAATTGAAAATGGCACAAAATGGAGCACCTGTGTGGCTCAATCCGTTAAGTGCCTACTGTTGATTGTGGCTCAGGTCATGATCTCATGGTTCCTGAGTTTAATTCTGAGGCAGGGTCTGCAATGATTGTGCAGAGCCTGCTTGGGATTCTCTGTCCCCTTCTCTCTCTCTGATCTCCCTCTCCTTCTCTCTGTCACACAAAACTAAACACACATTAAAATTATATGGCACAAAATAAAGTATTTAGGATTAAATTTCATTAAAAAGTAAAATAGCATACCAAACATGATGGGCTTGGAGAAAGACGTGTAAAGTGACAAACACAGATGAAAAGATAACTGTGTTCACAGATTAGAGTTATTTATACTGTCACAGTCCCTTCTGCAAGAAGTGATCTAGAAGTGCCTCTCAAACACTGGTTTTAAATTTGAAACAAATCTAAGCCTGGAGGCTGATATATAGTCAGAGAATATGCAAATAGGGCCCTCCCTGTGCTGATTAAACCAGTCCAGCTCCAACCCTGCAGCTGGGAGAGGAGCCCCAGCCCCGGGAGTCCCAGGTGTTCCCATTCTGTGATCAGCACAGAACATAGACACCTCACAATGGAGTTTGTGCTTGGCTGGGTGTTCCTTGTTGCTCTTTTAAAAGTTAATTCATGGTGAATGAGAGACACTGAGTATGTGAGTGGACATGACTGAGAAAGAGTGGATATGTGACAGATTCCTGACCAAGATGTCTTGTGTCTGCAGGTGTCCAGTGTGACGTGCAGCTGGTGGAGTCTGGGGGAGACCTGGTGAAGCCTGGGGGGTCCCTGAGACTCACCTGTGTGGCCTCTGGATTCACCTTCAGTAGCTACGACATGAGCTGGGTCCGCCAGGCTCCAGGAAAGGGGCTGCAGTGGGTTGCATACATTTATGATGATGGAAGTGGCACAAACTATGCAGACTCCGTGAAGGGCCGATTCACCATCTCCAGAGACAAATCCAAGAACACGCTATATCTGCAGATGAGCAGCCTGAAGACCGAGGACACAGCCACATATTACTGTGCAACAGACAAGGTGAGGGGACCTCACTGGGAGCCCACACACAAACCTCCCTGCAGGAGGGGATCAGCACCACCAGGGGGCGCACACTATGCACACTTCTGCATGTGCAGATGGAGGTTACAGGCAGGATTCCTGTCAGGGTCTGGGGCTTCCTCTCCACACAGCAGTTTCTCTAGGGAGCCTCTCTGGTCACAGGATTCTGTGTTTATCTATTAACTCTCTGAATTAGCAACTGTGTTGTCATAGGAAAAGTACCCTAACATGCACAAAGACACAGTTGTTTGCATTCCTCACTCCTGTCACTCAGTATGAGTGAATTGCAGATTTCCTGACGCACAACAGCTGAACCTTTTTTTTATAAAGTATTTTTTTAACGTTTATTTATTTTTGAGACAGAGAGAAACAGAGCATGAACAGGGGAGGGTCAGATAGAGGGAGACACAGAATCTGAAACAGGCTCCAGGCTCTGAGCTGTCAGCACAGAGCCAGATGCGGGGCTCGAACTCACGGACCGCGAGATCATGACCTGAGCCGAAGTAGGCTACTTAACCTACTGAGCCACCCAGGCGTCCCAAAAGAAGTCCCAGATGCACTCACTGTGCAGCCAGGACTACAGGATCCCCAGCCCCACATTATCTTCACCCACCACTTGTCCCAACAAGTGACACTTCCCTCCTGGCATTTGCTACTCAGGAATTTAAACGAGCTACAGCTTTATCCAAATCCTCCAAAGAAGAGATAATTCATCTCCATGTATTAGTCAGGATTCTCCCGAGCAACAGAAACCAAAGCACATTGTTTTCCATGACTAAATACATTGATAAGCGCCACATTCCACTCTCACATGCTGGAGACCCTGGAAAACCAGTGGTGTAATTCTCATCTGATTCTGAACTACTTTCTAGTCTCAGAATGTGAAGAGCTGATGATGTAACTCTCAGAACAAGGGCCAGAGCAGACCAATGTTCCAATTCAAACACACACATGGGAAGTAAAACTGAGGGAATTCCTCCTCCCTCTGCATCAGTTTCTATTCAGAACCTTAATGGAATGGGTGATGCCCAGGCAGACAGAAAACATGGATAGAAATGCCAGTCTCTTCTGGAACACTTCACAGACATCCACAGAAACAGTGGGGCTTCTGGGCATCCATGATGCAGTCAAGATGACACATAAAGGTAATCATGACAAGTCAACCTCCTGTAAATGTGCAGTTCAAAGACTGAAGATTTAGAAGTCCATGCCATGACTGGCATGGAGCCTGGTGGGCATAGCAGTGCTTCTGTGGAGAAGGAGGGCAGAGTCGCATAGGGGGCATTGTGGTCTGATAATCCCTTGGGAGACTTGGGGAGAGACAGTTCCCTTCTCAGGGTGCATTTCGTAAAGGGTGCATTGCCTCTCGTGGGGCAGGAGAGCTGACAGGCACCATTGCACTGCCCTGGTCATTAGCATAGGAGCCTCTGTTGAGAGCAGCTAACTGAATGCTGTCTTCATGTTCTTCCTCACCATGAACTCCAAGGCCCCAGTGTTCATGCAACTGCCCTCCTGGGATAACTAGCTCCAGGCACAGCACAGCAAGACACTCTCCTAGAGGATCAGTGGGGTCCTGGTCATATTGAGTTCATATAATTTGGAGTTTCAAACCAAGCTAGAGCTCCTGAGATAAAACATAAGAGCCCTGTGCCACCAGGTGGGCCAATGGTTTGGACACAGACAGGGTGAAGGCAGGGTTCTGATGGAAGCCTGGGACCCACAGGTACAGATTGTTCTCTCTGTGGGAGGGCTTCCTGAACAGGGGAGGCTGGGAACTCCAACTCAAGGGACTAGACAGGGAGCTGATGCCAGTATTTCCTCCCACCAATCAGCATAGACAGAATTCATTGAGCAGCACAGAACCTCCCAGTAGAAGCTGAGCCTGACACCAAGCTATACTCCACCCCCCTTGCCTTCCTCAGGTGCTTCCTTACTAGAGAAAGAGGGCCTGGAAACCAGATCAGAACCGCGCCCCTCCCTCAAAGACAACAATACCCCCAAAGGCACCAAGTCTACTGACCATATAGTGAGGCATAGCCTCACCTCTAGGGGAAATAGGAATTAGCCTCTTTTACAGGCAGAACAAACTCACCTAGTTAAAACTCACAACACTGTGGACAATGTCTAAACACTCATCAATGGAGACAAGGAGAAACTCTGCAGAGGACTTAGCTGAGGGACAGAGCAGCCAATACACAACAGCACAGTGCACACAGAATATGCAACAAATGCTTCCTAAAGTGTCAAGCCCTCAACAGCAATTGAACACTTCTCAATAAAGACACTAATCCAGAAGCAGAAAACAAAACAGGATTTTCTAAAACACTTAAGACAGCAGAGACATAGACATACACCATGATGGAGGAATTCATCCCAAAAGAAAAAACAATAAAAGGTCATTGCCGGGGATATTATTAAAGTACATATAACTAATGTGCCTCAAATAGAATTTCTAAATCTCTCACAAAGAAATAGAATTTTTCTTTTTTTTTTTTTAAATTTTTTTTTCAACGTTTATTTATTTTTCGGACAGA
Source organism: Prionailurus bengalensis (assembly GCF_016509475.1). Lineage (NCBI taxonomy): Eukaryota > Metazoa > Chordata > Mammalia > Carnivora > Felidae > Prionailurus > Prionailurus bengalensis. The sequence goes on along the minus strand of NC_057355.1, from coordinate 148,100,583 downwards.
GAGAGACAGAGCATGAACGGGGGAGGGGCAGAGAGAGAGGGAGACACAGAATCTGAAACAGGCTCCAGGCTCCGAGCCATCAGCCCAGAGCCTGACGCGGGGCTCGAACTCACGGACCGCGAGATCGTGACCTGGCTGAAGTTGGACGCTTAACCGACTGCGCCACCCAGGCGCTCCAAATTTTTCAAAACTATCATAAGGATACTTGCTGTGCTTGAGGAAAACATAGGAGACATGAAGGATACCCTTACTGCAGATAGAAATGACCTAAAACCCAGTCATGTTGAAATTTAAAATTTTTTTTCAACGTTTATTTATTTTTGGGACAGAGAGAGACAGAGCATGAACGGGGGAGGGGCAGAGAGAGAGGGAGACACAGAATCGGAAACAGGCTCCAGGCTCTGAGCCATCAGCCCAGAGCCCGATGCGGGGCTCCAACTCACGGACCCCGTGAGATCGTGACCTGGCTGAAGTCGGACGCTTAACCGACTGCACCACCCTGGCGCCCCGAAATTTTAAATGTTGTAATCGACACTTCTCTAAAGAAGACATCCAGATGGCCAATAGGCACATGAAAAGATGTTCAACGTCGCTCCTTATCAGGGAAATACAAATCAAAACCACACTCAGGTATCACCTCACGCCAGTCAGAGTGACCAAAATGAAAAAATCAGGAGACTATAGATGCTGGAGAGGATGTGGAGAAATGGGAACCCTCTTGCACTGCTGGTGGGAATGCAAATTGGTGCAGCCACTCTGGAAAGCAGTGTGGAGGTTCCTCAGAAAATTAAAAATAGACCTACCCTATGACCCAGCAATAGCACTGCTAGGAATTTATCCAAGGGATACAGGAGTACTGATGCATAGGGCCACTTGTACCCCAATGTTCATAGCAGCACTCTCAACAATAGCCAAATTATGGAAAGAGCCTAAATGACCATCAACTGATGAATGGATAAAGAAATTGTGGTTTATATACACAATGGAATACTATGTAGCAATGGGAAAGAATGAAATGTGGCCTTTTGTAGCACGTGGATGGAACTGGAGAGTGTGATGCTAAGTGAAATAAGCGATACAGAGAAAGACGGATACCATATGGTTTCACTCTTATGTAGATCCTAAGAAACTTAACAGAAACCCATGGGGGAGGGGAAGGAAAAAAAAAAGAGGTTAGAGTGGGAGAGAGCCAAAACATAAGAGACTGTTAAAAACTGAGAACAAACTGAAGGTTGATGGCGGGAGGGAGGGAGGGGAGGGTGGGTGATGGGTATTGAGGAGGGCACCTTTTGGGATGAGCACTGGGTGTTGTATGGAAACCAATTTGACAATAAATTTCATATATTAAAAAAATAATAATACAAGAAAAAATATAATATAAAAATTTTAAAAATAAAATAAATAAATAAATAAATAAATGTTGTAACCAAGATGTTTCAACTCTCCACAGACTAAACCCCACAACCTCAGACCCCTCTGAATGGAGAGTTGTTGAGGCCATAATCTCACATGTGTTCTGACAGGAGCTGTTCCCTCAACTGTCCCTGGCTCTGGCTCTCTCCTGCAGGTGAGGAGGAGTAGGTTAGGAATACTCCACTGAAACCATCTGTCTCCTGCTCCTGACACTCCCACAACATGAGGCCCAGAACTTCCTCACCCTCATCTGTAAATGAAGTCAGTTGTACCAGAACCGATTTGGACCTTGGTTTAGTGGATTGCTCCAGCTCCCCCCTGTCCTGGGCATAACTCTGCAGCTGCAGGTGGGGACAAAATAAGGGCCCAGTTTAGGGGTGAGTGGCAGCTGCACTTCTTTGAGGCTTGCTTGTCCTGGTGGCATGAGACCCCTGCCGTACAAGTCAGGTCTGGGGCGACCAGGCTCCCAGCATCCCTAGTGGACTGTGCCCAGGGCAGAGTTTCCATCCTGGGAGTGGGGCTGCAAACAATGAGTGAGTCCCACATCTCAGTGGCACCTGCTGGGGCTTGGCCTCAACAGCAAACAGCTTAGGGTCACTGACATCCTGTCCCTCTGGGAAAGAGTCCTCTGAACAGGAGCTGGTCACCAGGAACCCTGGTATTGGTTGCAACAGTCTGGAGGGGAGGTTGCAGCCAGGCTCAGTGGCACATGCCTATAGTCCCAGCTCCTTGCACTGGAGTTTCCATTTGCTGAGCTGGGATGGGGAAGGAAAGGCACATACCTTAGCTCAAAATTCTAGCTTTTCCATCTGTCAGTATATTTTCTGGAATAAATGTTTCTTCATGGGCTGTATGCCAACAAGGCCATTTGCAGACACTGTAAATACATCATTTGAGATTTTATTCATATTCCACATAGTAAACATTCAATGTAGTATTACTTTCAGGTGTAAAATATAGTGATTCAACATTTCCATACAACACCCAGTGCTCATTATGACTGCGGCCCTGCAACCCCATCACCTACTTCCCCAAACCTCCTCCCACCTTCCCTCTGGTAACCATAAGTTTGTTTTGTATAGGTAAGAATCTGTTTTGTTGGGTTTATATGTTCCATGGGTTAAGCCTAAGACTCTTGATTTGGGTTCATGTCTTGATTTCATGGATCCTGAGATCAAGCCCCATTTTGGTTTCTGCACTGACAGCAAAGAGACTGCTTGAGATTCTCCTTCCCGCTTCCTCTGCTCCTCCCCCCATTCTATCTCAACATAAATTTAAAAACATTGAAAAAAGTTTATTTCTTGGTATAGCTCTTCTCTCTTCTTTGTCCCCTTTCCCATTTGAAGTTTCTTAAATTCTACATATGAATGAAATCATATATTTGTCTCTCGCTCACTTGTTTCAGTTAGCATAATACTCTCTAACTCCATCCATATCATTACAAATAGCAAATGTCATTCCTTTCAGGGCTGAGAAACATTCCAGTGTATGAGTATGAGTGTATGTGTGTGTATGTGTGTGTGTGTGTGTGTGTGTGTGTGTGTGTGTAGATATACCACATATACTTTATCCATTTATGAGTCAAAGCTTACTTGGACTGTTTCCAGAGCTGGGCTGTTTTTGATAGGGCTGCTATAAACATAGAGTTGCAATTCCCTTTAAATTAGTATTTTTGTATCCTTTGGGTAAATACCTAGTAGTTCAATTGATCAATCATAAGGTAGTTATATTTTTAGCATTTTGAGGAACGCCCATGCTGTTTTCCAGACAAGCTGCACCAGTTTCCATTCCCACAAGCAGTGCAAAAGTGTTCCTCTTTCTCTGTATCCTCACAAACACCTGTTGTTCCTAGTGTAGTTGAGTTTAGTCATTCTGACAGGAGTGAGTTGATATTTCATTGTAGTTTTGATTTATATTTCCCTGATGATGAGTGATGTTGAGCATCTTTTCATGTGTTTATTGGTCATCTGTATGTTGCATTTTGGAAAGTCTATTCATGCCTTCTGCTCATTTTTTTAATAGGATTATTCAGTTTTGGAGTTGAATTTTATACTACATACAGAAAACCTGAAAAACTCCACCAAAAAAAAACCCCTCTAGAACTGATACAATAAACCAGTAAAGCTGCAGCATACAAAATCAACATACAGAAATTTGTGCATTTCGATACAACAATAATGAAGCAGGAGAAAGAGAAATCAAGGAATTTATCCCATTTACAATTACACCAAAAACCATAAGATACCTAGAAGTAACCCTCACTAAAGAGTTACAAGAGCTTTACTCTGAAAAACCTGGGACATTTATGGTACAAATTGAAGAAGACACAAAGAAATGGAAAAATATTCCATGCACATGGATTTAAAAAAAAAAACACTGTTAAAATGTTGATACTACCCAAAGCAATCTAGACATTCAATGCAAATAATTCAATGCAAATATCCCTGTCAAATAATACAAGCATTCCTCACAGAGCTAAAACAAATAATTCTAAAATTATCATGGAACCACAAAAGACCTTGAACACCCAAAGCGATCCTAAAAAAGAAAAAAAATGGAGGCATCACAATTCTGGATTTCAAGCTATATTACAATGCTGTAGTCATCAAGACAGTATGCTCCTGGCACAAAAAGAGACACATAGATTAATGGAACAGAGTAGAAAACCCATAAATGGTCAACTAATCTTCAACAAAACAGGAAACAGTATCAAATGGAAAAATGACAGTCCTGTCAACAAATGGTGTTGGGAAAACTGGACACCATCATGAACTTGTAATGAACCTGGACCACTTTCTTACAGTACACACAAAAATAAATACAAAATGAATGAAAGACCTAAATGTGAGACAGGAAACCATCAAAATCCTAGAGGAAAACACAGGCACCAAACTCTTTGAGCACGGTCAGAACAACTTCTTACTGGACATGTCCCAGATGCAAGGGAAACAAAAGCAAAAATGAACTATTGGGACCTCAAGATAAACAGCTTCTGTACAGCAAAGACACAATCAACAAAACTAAAAGGCAACTGACAAAATAGGAGAAGATATTTGCAAATGGCATATCAGATAAAGGCTTAGTATCCAAAATCTATAAAGAACTTCTCAAACTCAGCACTGAAAAAAAAACCAAATAATCTGGTGAAGAAATGGCCAGAAGACATGAATAGACATTTTTCAAAGAAGACTTCCAGATGGCGAAAAGATACGTGTAATGAGGCTCATTGTCACTCCTCGTCAGGGAACATAAATCAAAACCACAATGAGATAACACCTCACACCTGTCAGGAGGGCTAAAATTAACATGGTGGGAATGCAAACTGGTGCAGCCATTCTGGAAAATAGTGTGGAGATTCCTGAAAAAAATTAAAAATAGAACTATCCTGTGATCGAGCAATTGTTTTACTAGGTATTTATCCAAAGGATACCAAAATGCTGATTCGGAGGGGCACATGGACCCCAATGTTTACAGCAGCCCTATCAACAATAAGCAAATTGTGGGAGAGCCCAAATATCCATCAGGAGATGAATGCATAAAGAAGAGGTGGTAAATATATACAATGGAATATTACTCAGCCATCAAAAAGAATGAAATCTTGCCATTTACAACAATGTGGGTGGAACAACAACATATTAACCTAAGTGAAATAAGTCAGTAAGAAAAAGTCAAATATGGTATGATTTCATTCATATGTGGAATATAAGAAACACAACATAGGGGAAGGCAAAATAAAATAAGAGAAAAACAGAGAATAGGAAACCGGAAGAGACTCTTAAATACAGAGAACAAACCAAGGGGAGGGGGGTTAGGTGGCTAAAAGGGAGATGGGCATTAAGGAGGGCACTTGTTGAAATGAGAACTGTGTGTTATATGTAGGTGATGAATCACAAAATTCTACACCTGAAATCAATACTGAACTGTAGGTTAACACACTTGTATTGAAATTTAAATATTATAAGAAAATTAGGTACATACACATATGAACTCTTGGGAGTACCTCAAAATAGCAAGCTTCTGCACAGTGAAGGAAAACAATAAACAAAACTAAAAGGCAACCTATGGAATGGAAGAAGATATTTGTAAATGGCATATCCCCAGGGTTAGGATCCAAAGTATGTACATTTTTTTAAATTATTTTCACTTATCAGTACAGAGTGTGTGTCCATGCATACTTTGTGTGAGAAGCAAAACTCGTGTATTGTGGTAAGATCTCACTGAAACTGAGATCCACCCTCGTCACTAAATTTAACCATACAATACAGTATTGTTAACTACACGTGTAATGTTGTGGAGAAGACCTCTTGCATAACAGAAAATCACACCCCTTGATATCTAACCCTCATTGCGCCTCTCTGCCAGCCCTGGCAACTGCCACTCCACTCTGTTTTATTGTTATCAAAACCCGAATTCAGCTACCTGTTGCTGGAAAGGTCAACGTTCAAAGTTTTCGTTTTGGTAGGAAAGGAATTTGAGCTTTATGCACAAGGCCAGCCACTGGTGAGAATGCAGACTCCTGTCCAAAAGCCAACTCTGAGGTTTCTCCCTGACGCAGGGGGTGTTACAGGAGTAGAGCATATTTAATCAAACAAAGGAGTTCCATGGTTGATAACGTCTTTTGATCATGTGCAGATTCCACAGTGCAAGCTGCCAAAGTTACCTCAACTCCCTGGCATCTCCAGCTGAGGAGGGAACCACACATGCATGGGAGGAGACTGCCAGAGGCCAGGAAAGAACCCCAATAAGGGATTAGAGTGGAAAACCCCTGGGGCTCACACATGGTCAGCAGTACTTTCTGTTCTCCCCAGCTGGCATAAAAAAAAAAAAAACACTAAAATACAACCTTGTACTTCACCAATCATGACAGAATACTGGGAAATGTTTCCTCAGTAAACTCAGAGGAAGCTTCAAACCAAAAACCAAAAGGATCAAATGGCTTGAAAACCAATGTCTAACCAGAATGAGACATGAAAAACGACAAAGCTATTCTTTTAGTCACCTATAAAGGTAAAATTGACAATGTCCATCTCCACATCCCAAGGAAGTAGGAAGCATTGGTCTCCATAATGAGGAAAAGCAGTCATCCATAGAAAGTGACCCAGCAGTACCACAGGACATGGAATTGGTAGAGAAGTTCAGGGTGTTAAAATTTCATATCCCATATTCACTAGCTGGAGGAAAGATGGAATGTGTTGAATAGAGCCATGTCTCTGGGTCCAAGTCCTTACTATGTCCATGTGAGCACGCTTGAACTGGCTCACCTGCTTCTCCCACATCCACCCCAGCTGAACTGTTGTGCAGGGTCACACAATGCCACACCCTGGGACTGTTACCTAACCCCACAAGTGGATCCCAGGTGCAGGGTGCTGGCCACCCGGTACAGCCCTCTGTTCTGTCAGATGGCCTAGACCTCACTTTGCTGAGGATCCTCCATTTATCCATTCTCACTGGCAGATGTCCCTGAGCAGGGGCATGAGGCTGGCAGAGGGCCAGGTCACCTTGAGGGCGTCCCTCTTGCAGTTTGCACTCTGGGCAGTGCTGGCTCCTGTCCAGGGTTCTCAAGGTCGTCCCTCATGGCTCTACATCTCCTTGAGGTGGTAATTACAAAGAAGGAGCTGCACAACAGCAAGGGCATTCAGATGACTGGCTTGCTGTCCTGTAGCCTGTGTTTTGGGGCCAAGAGACACATTATCCACATGTGGCACAAGACACCCTTTTGGCCCATACATCTGCTGATGATGACTCAAGATGATCAGGTGCCTTTCAGATGGACTACCCCTCCATGCCTCCAGACTGTTACTACCTCGGCTACCTGGAGGAGATTCCTCTTTCCATGGTCTCCATGGACATGTGCTATCAGGGCCTTGAAGGTATCATGAAGTTGGATGACCTTGCCTATGAAATCAGACGCATCAGCGATTCCCAACATTTGAACACATTGCTTCTCAGAGAGTGGCAGACACCAATGCAATGGGACCTACTTATAACCTGGGATATAAGGAGGATAGGGACCCCTGTTCCTCAAGCAAATGCCAGTGCAGTGCCCAGGATCTCTAGTAATGTGTAGTCATCCCATCACGGAATTTTGCTCTCAGACCGTAAACAATATACAGTGTGTTCAACCACGTGTCAGCCACGTGTCAAAATGTGCCCAATTCTTAATAAGGCTAGTTAGCTTAATTGACTCATTGTTTCATGGGATTCGTGTAAGTTACTATATTGGTTTCATGATAATTTATGAGAGAGATCCAGCTAACATGGGCAAATATGTGTTGCATCAGAGTCCTTTTTTTTGATACTATGAGTCCAAGGGTTTTCGAATTCTTAAACCACATTCATCCTTAGTTGCGATTTGAAATGGATCCCATGAAGTTAATTTCATCCCAGTTGTATGTAGTATATGCCATCCACAAAGCCCTATCATGATGGGTTATTTAGGCAGATATTATTTACTCTTGTCTGTCATAGCAACACATCAGATTGCAAAATATATTGGTTTGTGGGTTGACACTGATGAATATGCTTGCCAGAAAAGGTCCAACTGCATTAGGACCCAATTCCCTTGTATACCTGAAGCTTTCAGTAAGTGTTCCTTCATTCATACACAGTACATAATCAGTGGCAGATTAGGCAAGTGCCTCTTCAACATCTAAATGGTGCATTGAAATAAAAGCCTGACCCACAATCATTTTGGAAACTACTTAGCTGACCCAGGCAAGCATTGTGACTGCAGCTCCTTAGAGCAGTGCTATAGCAATCTATGCTGTATGAGTGATTGTATTTTAACCCCTGGGGACAAATGTAATACAGGCAGATGCTATACAAACTGCACCGATTTCGATGCTGGGACACTTGGCAGGCCAATCCAAAATATATGTGATCTTCCAGAGTCCTGCCATAGGGTGTCTGTGGAGTGCCCTGATGACTTCCATATGCAAGATGGAACCCGGTGCACTGAAGAGGGCTGCTGCTATCATGGGAACTGCACTGACCGCACTATGCACTGCCAAGAAATCTTTGCAAAAATTCTGGAAAGGTGAAGATGTGTGCTATACCATAAATTAAAAAAGCAGCCGATATGGACACTGCAGAAGACCCCAGGGAATTCAACACTGAACCCTTTTCCCACACAGAAGTGCCGTGTGGAAGGCTGCAGTGTAGGAATGTCACACATCTCCCTCAGCTGCAAGAGCATGTTGGATTCCATCCATCTGAGATCCAGGGTTCTATTGTGTGGGGCTGGATTCACGTCGTAGCACAGGAACAACCGAGATTGGTCATGTGAATACTGGTACCCCCTATGCTTCTGGAAAGCTCTGTCAGACACCTACTGCACTGCCAGTGTGGCTCAGCTGAATTATCACTGTATCCCGGAGAAATGCAGTCACAGAGGGTCGTGCGACAATAACAGGAACTGCCATTGCCACATAAGCTGGGATCCTCCATGGTGCACTGGATGAGGCACTGGTGGGAGCACAGACAGTGGACCCCTCCAAGAAGAATGGGGCCAGTCAGGCAAACTCATGAATCCCTGTTATATCTCAGAGCAGTTTTTGGTCCCATTTAAGCCATAATAGCTGCATTCCTTGTGGTGTCGCCACAAATGTCAAATTATCAACCCCGAGAAAGTTAAGGGACTGATTGTTGCTGACGACAATCCATAATTAGCCTCCTAACTGCTGAACAACTATAGACAATCCAACTGGCACATGTGTGAAAATACAGTAATGAGGCTGAAGAGCTGACATCCACGTTTCGGGGGTCTGCAGGAGACACAGGGGTCCACAGGCACATCATGGCTCTGACACACATCTCTCATGGCTCACTGACCAGAACGCTGAAATAAAACTTAAAAACTGCATGCTTGTGGCCTCTACATATATATCTAAGCTTCCAAGAGCCCAAACTGAGCCCGAGATTATGTGCAGAGGACCTGAGTCAGCATCTGGGTCTTGAACTGAGGTATATGCTTCCAGAATTAAGAGACGTTCACACAAGCTCTTTCAGGGACAAATTCATGAGTTGTCTCCAAAACTGTGGTTGCACACTGAACATTTTCTCATTCTCCAGGTAATCTGTCTTCCCCCAGTCCCAATGTGGGTTCAGGATAATGGAGGGCTACCACCCACCCACACTGCCTGTTCCACACTGGGGTGTCTGTGGGCTGTGAGGGAAGGGGACTGGCATTAGGTTCCACCTAGCACAAGCTGTGCCTCCCTGGAGACAAAATTTCCAAATGTGGGAGACTGAGACCATGAGACTGAATGGAGCACCCAATGAAATGAATCAGAAAGGTAGGCACAAGTGCCTATGGACGACTCTGGCATCCAGTTGGAGCCCGATGAATGTGAATCCCTGCTCTCTTTCTCTTGCCTACCTTTCAGTGAGTTTAACCTTAGATAAGGATCTGCCTAGGATTCCCACTTTGGTTTTCTGAGAGCCTTCTCGAATAACCACACAGAGGTGAGCCTGTGAAAAGTTAGGGACTTCAGCCCCATCCATTCTCAAGTAATCAGGTACTTGCTACCCTGTTTTCTATGTCCTGATCACTGGGACTGTGGGAAGGAGGCCTGCCCTTCCCAAGGTCCTTGTGTACCCTTGCTTCTGGGCCCTGTGAGTCATAAATCCTGTGCCTCCATTTCCTTTGCTGGGGGAGCACTGAAACTGCACCTTGAGTCAGGAGGGCCCCATGCATCTCATGTATCCAAAGCCAGAGCTCAGATGCCTAGGGAGCCGCCTGTCCACCCCCTGAGCAATGGCTCTTGCCTATTCCTTCAGCAGGATACAGTCTACATGTTCTTAATTCTGTACAACAGCTGGGGTCCCCAACACATTTGTCCCCAGGGATGGGATTGGGGGCCTAGGTGGTGCCCTCCAACAATGTGTTAGCACTGAGAATGGCTCACTCATTCCTCACCCCCACATCTCAGCTGCTCTGGGAAGGAGCAGGAGCTTGCTGGTGGTCTGTAGCTTTGCTTTGGGCTGATGCCAGGTGTTCCCAGAAACCTTCATCATAAGTTATCAGTGCCATAAAAGGTCAGACTCCCTGCAGAGACCAACAATCAGGCACCATCCTGGGGTTCCAGAGGTGTGTATTTCCTACTCATCTCCAAGTGAGATATTGCTGGACACCGAAGACCATATCCCTAGATTAGTGTCGAAGAAGACGCCAGCTGCTGGGTCCACTGTGTTGCAACCAGTATCCTGGTGTTGTGTTTGCTTAGCCATGCCTACCTAGTGACAGAGGCAACTCGACCAGGAGCATCATGTCTCCCTGGGTGGAGGACACGACCAAGGCAACCTTCCCCTACTGGCTGTATTCCTCACTGCTGCTGACAATGGCTCCCTATTTAACAGGTGTTGTCGGGGACACCTCAGTGTGGGAGGCCTCAGCACACGTGTCTGGGAAGAGCTAACTTCTATCCCAGGTCCTCCCTGTCAAGACCACTACACCAACATATCCACGGACCAGTGTGAAAGAGAGAAATGGTGACAGGCACTACACCATCATGAAAATGCAAGGTTTCCTGGAATCATTTGTCCAAAGGGAGGGAGACAAGGACATTGATTGGCTCTAGTGGGTCTTCACAATTGGCTCCAAGCTGTTGCTTTAAGCACTTGACATACTACAGCTGTCTGGATTGGTCCAAGTGCCCCAGATTCATAAATCACTGAAAAGCTCAAGGTATCAATGGCCTGTTTACTTAGAGACAACCTACGGAGCCTCCAGTCTTTTCACTGTATCAAAAGGCTATGACAATCACCCCAAGGCACATGGCAAGAGACACACACCAAGGAAAAAGGGGAAAGCTCTGAGGAAGAGGCTCCCTAGAGCCCCAGAGCCCACAGAGGTAGGAAGAAAGAAGCTCTGATTCTCCGGACTTGGATTTTTATGGCACGACAGCACAGGCCCACTGGGAGAGGTCAAGCCCAGGTGATGCAATCCAACTCTAAGATAGAATGGGGACAATTCAATGGGTGTGGGTTTTGGGTTTGTTTTTTTTTTTTTTTTTTTTTTGCCTTATGTCATGCGCCCATGAGCCCTTGTCCATTTCCACCTGGAGGAGAGGCACTTGACAACAGAATCTAAGGAGTTCTTCTTGAAGGACCACTCTGATCTTAAGCCTTGTGCCAATACAATTCATGGAAATACCAGCTTTAGTGTAGCAGGCATTAGCATGCATGCCATAGTCAGATGTGAAAAGGAGAATTTTCAAGAAGCCCAAGACTTCTTTGCTGCAAATGCTGATGGGATCACCACCTCCATAGATAGGAGCCCACAGGAGGGTCCCAGCAGTGCCCCATTCAAGGGGTGGAACTTCAACCCAGATCTCTTGCTCTAGAGATGATTCCCACACTTCTCTTTATGCACAGCTCTGAGAAGAGGGGTCCCTAGTGACTTAATCTCAGGCAGCCTGAACACAAGTCAGAAACTTTGATCAGACTCTTTGGGATCTTCGAGAGAATGCTGTTCCTACCCTTCAGGTGGGTGCCATCACTTCTCTGGACATGACAGCCCTGGTAGTGGGGAGCTGGGATCCCAGTGGGTGGGGAGATGCCAAGGCCCCTGCCTAGGGACCCGGAGGTTTGTGGAGTATGTCCTTCCTCCTGGGACAACTGCCTGTATACTTCTGTAATTACACTGTAGGACACAGACACAGACAACACTTTATTTCTCTCATTGACCCTGAAGCCAAGGTACAGTGCTTCCCAGGAACCCCTCCAAATATAAGTGTGGTGCTCCTTTAGCTTACTAGGTATAAAGGGAGGGATAGTAGAAGGGTCTCAACATCCCTTTGATGTCACTAATGAAAGAATCTTTACTGAATCTCTTTTAGCAACGGTGGCCCCTTTGACCCTGCATTGTCTTCTTAATGATGTGGATGCCCTCACATGCCATCAAGGCCAGTGGGAACAAACCCAGTGGCTGGCTTTCCTGGGGGGAGCTACATATCAGGAGTCTGTAGGACTGCAAATTGCACCCCCCCAAACATCCAATTAAGACAGTATATGTACATCAATATTGTGTGCAATAGAGGACTGAGTAATTGCACCCCATAATTCAAGATTTACTGAAGGAGGGGGGACATTAAACACACCATTTCTCCTTTCAGTCTGCCCACTTGACGGGCATTAAAGCCCCCTCCTAACAGGTGGCACTTTACAGTTGACTACTGAAATGTAAATTCCCAGCTGTCCATAAGATGGCTCACATTCCCAAGACTGTCTAGGCAGTTGAGGGTATCTAAAGGGCCACAGGGGAGACTCTGTCATGACTGAGCTAGCCAGTATGTCCCATTCAGCATCGATGACCAAGGAGTCCCAGCCACAGTCTGCTCTCAACCTGTACATCTCTACCCTGCTGCCTTGGGAATTCCTAACAGTCCAAACAGTGCCAAGATGTTAGGCTGACCAGCTCATGTAGAGCCTGTCATGAGTTCCCACTGGTCTGGGCAATTGAGGGTCACTGTCACTGGTCAATTATCATGCATTCCTGAAAGTTTGTGAGACATGGGAGGCCTGCAGCCCTTCAGCAGCTATAAGGTGGGTTTTGTCACCTGACTGAGCTACTCCAGATTTTCGGTCTACTCTCATATGACTTGTGCATTTAGGCAGCCTTACCTGGAAGTGGCTGAGCTATGCCACTTGATGCACAGGTAGTCTGAGTGCCAATGAAACATTTTGGGATCTGAAAAGTGTTTGTGCCATGGGGGTTATGCTGGAGCACCTAGTGACCATCTGGCACCAGATTGCCTTGCTATGTCACCGAGAGAGAGAACCCATCACCATGACTGTCTTCATACAAAGGGAAATATTCTCTCCCAATACTTCACCTGAGCAAAGGACCATCCTGAAGCTTCCATCAAAGTTGTGGTCCCAATCAATGCAGTGGAAGGAAAGGCAGAGTGACATTGTCGTGCTGGTTGTGGATACCACACCCTTCCATTTGTCCATCCACATGGTGCATTCACCTGCTTGCATTGGCAGGAAATAACACTACTTTGGGGGCTTACTTGCTATCCTGATGTCAAAACAATTGACAATCAGACTGATTATTTACTGTAGACGGGACTTGGAAAACTGGTGTAAGGGTCTGTGTCTGACCTGCTGAGATAACTACACAGGTGAATGGGGCAGATGCAGTCTGAAGACAGACAGTTGTAGAGGTTCAGAGGGAGAGCAGGAAATGTAGTCAGTCTTTTAATAGTGGGGGAAAGGGTAGGCTCTATTTTAAAAAGTTTTTTTTTTTCCTGACAGGAAAGAGCCGGAAAATGAAACTAGGTAGAAATGCAGTTTTTTGATCCATGACCTACTATGTGATGCCATGTGCTTCCGGAGCCTGGGAATTGGCTCTGGGAATCCTTACCAATGGTCATCATGGGGATGGTCATCCACGGTCTTGACAATGGCGATCTGGAACTATTTTGTGCAGCTTGCGTGAATCCAGAAGAATCTTTCCCTAATTCTGATGGCAGTGTAGTCGGTTAGCAGTTCGTCATAAGGTCCTTCTCAGCGAGGTGGCACAGGGTGCTCTCTGAAGACCTGATGAGTGTCCCATATTCTGTAGAAAGGGTGGCAAGGCTAGTCAGTGGCAGAGGCCATGTTCTTATTGTCTGTGGATGATATGACCCAAGTGTACCTGTTAGTTCTTGGACATGGCTATGCATGGCATCAACTTGGTCATATAAGTTATCATGAAGTTCACTCAATCAGTAAAGAAAGGGTTAAGGATTCCTTTCTAAAATACTGTTGCAAAGGGGGTCAGTCCCTGCCTGCTATTTGGAGCATTCCAAATCTCATTAAGGGCCAAGGACAATGATTCTGGATGTTCCAGGCCAGTTTCCAGGCGGATTTTTCCTGAGGACTTTGTGTCTAGATTTTCATGTTCCATATCTGTTCCCCTAATCCACATATCCTCATCGTCCTCTTCTGTGATGATTAAGGATGATGTGGGGTATGAAATTCTAATTATCACCCCCAGTCTTTGCAAGTACGTAGTTTGTCTATGTGCTGAAGTGAGTTCCTTGGTCTGGCTAAATCCATAATGGAATGGCAAATCCAGGAACCATTTCAGGCATTACATTCTTTACCACAGTTGTGGCACTGGCATATCCAGTCAGACAGCATCAGTCCATCCACCAAACATGCAGCCATTAACCAAAGAGGAAGCCAATTTGTCAAATCCATCTGGAGAGCCCCAGTGGGTAGGGAGGGGCTAGAGGGACTCCCTGGGGCCTGCTGATATTATACAAAACTTGGAGAGATTTACAAGTAGTGCCCTGGGAAATAATTTAGTCAGAGGTTTAGTGGGTGCCTGGGAAGAACCCACTGTCTCTCAGTTTCTTAATTATCCCATCTGATGGGGTTGGTGCAAGACCAAAGGAGAGAAGAAAGGGGCCTCAGGAGGCCCACTCAACCCCAATGTACACCCCATCTGATCATTATCTGTCCACCTGTCTTTTCCCATTGTGAGGAACTTACATGATAAACAATAGTCCAAGTCAGGGAAAAAGGGAGGCTTCTAAAGTGAAGGAAAGGACAGGGGCCTCTGATCTTGGCTGTGTATTTGACAGCCTTGTGAGCTCTGTCAGTCGCTGGAGAGACAGTGACAGTCTCCTCACGGTTTGGGCTGGAGAGTGACTGTTAGCAATTTTAGCAGAAAGATCAGTTGCGTATAATGGGGCAGCAATTATAGGCCTGCTGGAAAAATGTCCTCTGTCCTCTGGTACTCATGGCGGTTAGGACCTGTGGGATTTCCAGAGGGTGCCAACAGCCCTGAAGACTCCAGGGCAGGTCTGGAATGCCTGTGAATAGTGGCAGTCTTTCCCTTTGCAGATGTGCAAGCTTGGGAAAACCTGGGAGCGCAGTGGCTTAGACTGATTTTATAGCAGGCAGAGAGGACGCCTGGAGTACCTCTAGTAGGGACACTGGCCTGAGTGGTTCCTATGTTTCCCCACATACAGAAGCTGTCACAAAATAGAAGTCAGGGTGGGGCACCTGAGTGGCTCAGTTGATTAAGCTATGGACCTCAGCTCAGGTCATGATCTCGCAGTTTGTGAGTTCAAGCCCCACATCGGGCTCTGGACTGACAGCTCAGAGCCTGGAGCCTACTTCAGATTCTATGTCTCCCCCTCTCTCTCTACCCCTCCCCTGCTCACGCTCTGTGTCTCTCTGTCTCTCAATAAGAAATAAATGTTAAAGAAATATTTAAAAAAAAATAGAACTCAGGGTTGACCACCAGATGTCCCAGAAACCATTCCTGTAGCTGAGGGCAATCGTGTGGAATGAAGTAGGGTCTCCCCTTTTAAAAGTTTTTAATGTTTATTTATTTTTGAGAGAAAGAGTGTGAGTTGGGAGGAGCACAGAGAGAGGGGGACACAGAATCTGAAGCAGGCTCCAGGCTCTGAGCTGACAGCACACAGCCCGATGCAGGGCTCAAACTCACAACCAGCAAAATCATGACCTGAGCTGAAGTAGGACGCCCACAAACTGAGCCACCCAGGTGACCTGGGTCTCCCTTTTTAGGGAGGGGAGTGGGATAACCCGATTTAAACTGTTAACATGACACAAGATGATGGAAGGGTTGGTCAGTGGCCAGCTGGTAGGTAGGTGGTGGGCCTGGAAATTACAAACTTGTCAGAGAGGAATACAGAGGTGAGTGAGGATCCTAATGTATCCAGACAGCAGCTGTGGGGGTGCAAGCATGCAGTGGGGCCTGATGGCCCAAGGTCTAATTTTCATGGGAAGAAAGTTATAGGACATATCCGAGAGGCACAGGTTGTCGCAGGATACCTGTAGCCACTCCATTTCCATGGAATGAGAGGTGAAACATGTTATTGATATTCAGACAGATGAGAGTTTGGGGTGTG
Organism: Prionailurus bengalensis; assembly: GCF_016509475.1. Classification (NCBI taxonomy): domain Eukaryota; kingdom Metazoa; phylum Chordata; class Mammalia; order Carnivora; family Felidae; genus Prionailurus; species Prionailurus bengalensis. The sequence continues at coordinate 148,084,300 of NC_057355.1, read as the reverse complement.
CACAGAGCTAATATTAACACTTTAAAGTAGGTTAATGACTCTGAAAGCCACGAAAAGAAATCTGTGGCAGCATCAGGTAGGGGTGAGGGGCTCACAGAGACAGAGCAAAGCATTGAAGTTAGGGGTCCTTGGGAAGCAGTAGCCAGGTTTCCTTAGAAGCTTATGCAACTGCATTTTTGTACTGGTGAGAGGGATGTGAAAAAATGACAAGACACTTTGTGGGGAGTTTTGAAGCACTGTGACATAGTCCTCGTTGGCAGTAGCTGTTTGCAACTGTGGACATTAAGAAGACAGGAGGGTGTATGGCCCTGTCTGGCTGGTGCTTTAGGAGGGTGGCGAGTCTGCAAGGGCTCCCTGAGTCCTTTGGTAATAGAGTGACAAGTCACGGACATACTAAACAAGAGTGCAGCCTTGGGTGAAGGCACAGAATGTAAGTTGGCTTCAAGAACTTGGAGTAATATTGAGCCCAACTTAGTTGCCTTCCCCAAGCATACATGAAAAGAGAACTTGTGAATCAGAGTGCAATGGCATTGACAAGAAAGTTGAGCAGATGTTCATTCCAGTAATGCATCTTCATCACCAGGAATTGAGGCATGAGCAGCAACCCAGTTAGGGACAAAAGATGGGGCGGGAGGGTAATAGATGACAAAAGACTTTATGGTTCCTACATTGTACAAATCAGTAGCTTTGCCTTCTGAATCAAATTCTGTTCTTTCTTTACTCACAAGATCGGGGTGTTACACGGTGAGGAGGTAAAGCAAGAACATCCTGCGGTAACAGAGTCTATCACAGGGTCAGGTCCTCCCTCTGCAGCAAGACAGGGCATCTGGCTACTGATGGGTGGGGGCAGTTCCTTTCTCAGGCCCCCTGAGCACAGGCTCTGCACTGGGGGCAATCCATCCTCTTGTGCATGTGAGGCCCAGACACTAGTGGGCACATCTTTAAGACTCATCCTCTGAGGAGCACTTTGAATGGAGGTGGGTCTCCATTAGGGAAAGGGGGAAGCTTGAGGTGTGGTCTGATGGCAGGGAAATGAGAACACCTTATTGTCCCTCCTGCATTTTGGATATTAACTCCTTTTCTTTTTTTTTTATTGACTTCTTTTCAATATTTTTTATTGTAATGTCTACCCTCCCATAGACTGCCTTCTAGCTCTGCAAATATTTGCTTGCCCCTTTTCTAGTATGGTGTAGTCCCCCTTGCCTGCTTTGTTCTCTGTGACTTTGCTTTTATATCAAATCAATCATTCTCAAGTGAATGTCATCACGTTTATCTTTCATGTTTTCTTTGAAGGCATTTAGGTTCAAGTGTTCTTCTTAATCCTTCATCCATTTTGAGATTTTTTTGTGTGTCGACGTATATGTATGAAGCAAGATTATGGCCAAATGTTATTATTTTGCATGTATATATCAATACTATTTTTTAATTTTTACTTTGTTTTTGAGGGAGAGACACAGATCATGAGTAGGGAGGCACAGAGATAGAGGCAGAAACAGAATCCAGGCCCTGAGCTGTCAGCAGGAGCCTGATGTGAGGCTCGAACCCACAAACCATGAGATCATGACCTGAGTGGAAGTGGGATGCTTAACTTAACGAGCCACACAGGTGCCCCTAGTCAACACCATGTTTAAGAGACACTATCCTACCCCCACTGTGCATTGTTGGAAATCTCGTGGAGGATTTGCTGACTGCATCTGCAAACTTCTACTTCTGGGCTCCGTAATGAGCTCCACTGGTCTAAATGTCTCATTTGATGCCAGCAGCACACTGTTGTGGTTAATGTACCTCTGCAATATCTTTAGAAAGAGAGAAGTGTGATGTCTCCAGGTTCTCTCGACGTCATGATTGTTTTGTTGCTTCCATGTGTTGTGTGCTTTCATATGAATTGTATATTTTTCAGATTCCTTAAAAAACTCATTGGCATTTTTATTGACATAACAAGATAAACATAAAAATAACATAAAAAGATAAAGCAGACAGAAAATAGAGACTATCACAAATACAGAAAACAAATCAATTACATAAAAATTTGTATTTGGAAAAGTATGTAAAATTTGAAACAAATAGGTAGCCTGGGGAAATAGGGAAGACTCAAACAAATGCAATCAGAATTGAAAGAGGAGACATAACTGAACTAAAGACATGAAAAGGATCATTAAAGAAAAACTTAGGTATTTATAGGCCAACAATTAGATCACCAAGAACAAATTACACATTTTATGCCATAATGTAGTCCACCAAGACTGTTTCATGGAAAAATACAAAATGAACAAAAGAAAAATTAATAAGATTTCTCTATCTAAAACCTCACCCTCCAAGAAATCTGCATAGGAGTCCATGGCTTTATTAAAACTTCTACTAAGTATTTAAAGAGGAATTAATGCCAATATTTCTCAAACTATTACAAAACACTGATAAAAAACAGCACTCCCAAATGAAATTTGTGAGGACAGCATTGCTCTCACACCAAACCAAAGAAAGACACCACAAGAAGGGAAATTACAGGTCACTATCTCAAATGAACATACATGCAAAATTCCTTCTCAAAATCTGAGCATACTGAATTCAACAGAACATTGAGAGGATCATACAACATAATCCCGGGTGATTCACTCCAGGGATGATGCAAGGATCCTTCAACATACACAGATGCATAAATGTGATGTCCTCCATTAACAGAGGGAATGATTGAATCAAAACATTAGACAAAATTCAACACATGTTCATCATTTAAAAAGAACCCAGGGGCGCCTGGGTGGCTTGGTCGGTTAAGCGTCTGACTTCAGTTCAGGTCATGATCTCACGGTCCGTGAGTTTGAGCCCCGTGTCGGGCTCTGTGCTGACAGCTCAGAGCCTGGAGCCTGTTTCGGATTCTGTGTCTCCTTCTCTCTTTGCCCCTCCCCTGCTCATGTTCTGTCTCTCTCTGTCTCAAAAATAAATAAATGTTAAACAATAATAATAATAAAAAATAAAAAATAATAAAAATAAAAAGAACCCAATTAAAAAGGAACTGAAGGAAATTACCTCCACATGATCATGGCCACTATGAAAAGCCCACACCTGACAGCATATTGAACGGTAAAATGCTGAAGGCTTTCCTGTCAAATCAGGAGCCAGGCAATGATGGTCACCCCTAACATAAGCATTCCCCATGGTAATGTGAAGAATACATATGCCACCTCAAACTATGTCATCTTGTCACACTGCTTATTTGGGTTAAAGTCACTTGAGAAATAGTCCAAGTACACTCAGACTCGCCATCGTCCCTTGACAAAAGGATATAAATCTCCCTCCCGTGTACCAAGAGGGAAGAACCATCGTTAGCACCAGAATAAGGAACACAGGGACAAGAAGGCTATGCAAACAAACCTACTTACTTGGTGACTAACATAATACCCCAAACTTAACTCTTGCCAAATCCAATGTTTTGTTGTCTGAAAATCACAAGTGCCACCTGCTTTGTCCTTTCTCTGGGTGTCATATCATTAGGAAGGCCATGCACTTACAAAATGAAATTTATTCTCTCCTGTAGATATGTCTTATGTCAATTGAATCCTTACACTGGCTAAATCCCAGAAGAAAAGAAGGGAAAAGCTTTCTTCTCCTACAACTGGAAGACGTAACCAGAAAAAAATAGGGAATAAAAAAAATAAAAGACATTTAAATCAGTAAGGAGGAAGGAAAATTACTTGTTTGCAGGTGACATTGATCTTAAACATAACAAAACCCTAGAGATACCACAAAAAATATTAGAACCAGTTTTTTTTAATGAGGAAAAGAGCAGGATGCAAAATGAACAAAGAAAATAAATAAAAATAAACCACCTGTGATTCTACACACCAGCATGAAAATACATGCAAAATAAATAACAAAATTATACAAGTGAAAATGGCACAGAATAAAGTATTTTGGGTTAAACTTCAAAAAGTATGTAAAATACTTGTAGAGTGAAAATGATCTATGTTGATGAAAGACCTGTAAAAATGCACACAGGACTGCAAATATACCTGTACTCACTGAATACAATTATTCATATTGTCACAGCACCATCTACACAAACTAAACTACAAGTGCGTCCCTAACCCTGTCGTTCATTTTTAAAGAATCAAATCTAAGACTGGAGCTTGATATATATGTCAGAGCACATGCAAATGGGGTCCTCTCTATGGTGATAAAACCAGCCCATCCCAGACTCTGCAGCTGGGAGAGGAGCCCCAGCCCCGGGAGTCCCAGGTGTTCCCATTCTCTGATCAGGACAGAACAGACACCTCACCATGGAGTTTGTGCTTGGCTGGGTGTTCCTGGTTGCTCTTTTAAAAGGTAATTCATGGTGAACGAGAGACACTGAGTATGTGAGTGGATATGAGTGAGACCAGTGGATGTGTGACAGATTCCTGACCAAGATGTCTTGTGTCTGCAGGTGTCCAGTGGGACGTGCAGCTGGTGGAATCTGGAGGAGACCTGGTGCAGCCTGGGGGGTCCCTGAGACTCACCTGTGTAGCCTCTGGATTCACCTTCAGTAGCTATGGAATGAGCTGGGTCCGCCAGGCTCCAGGAAAGGGGCTGCAGTGGCTCGCATATATTTATGATGATGGAAGTAGCACATACTACGCAGACTCCATGAAGGGCCGATTCCCCATCTCCAGAGACAACTCCAAGAACACGCTGTATCTGCAGATGAACAACCTACGGGCCGAGGACAAGGCCACATATTACTGTACAAGAGACAGGGTGAGGGGACCTCGCTGGGAGCCCAGACACAAACCTCCCTGCAGGAGGGGATCAGCACCACCAGGGGGCGCACACTATGCACAATTCTGCTTTGTGTTGCCAGGAGCAGGTGCAGATGGAGGTTACAGGCAGGTTTCCTGTCAGGGTCTGGGGCTTCCTGTCCACACAGCAGTTTCTCCAGGGAGCCTCTCTGGACACAGGATTCTGTGTTTACCTATTAACTCTCTGAATTAGATACCTGTTGTCATAGGAAAACTACCCTACCATGCACAAAAGACACAGTTGTTTGCATTGCTTTCTCCTGTCCCTCAACATGAGTGAATTACAGATTTCCTGAGGCACAATAGCTGAACATTTACATGAGTCCCAGATGCACTCCCTGTGCAGCCAGGACCACAAGCTCCCACAGCTCCCCATTATCTTCACCCAGCCCTTGTCCCAATCAAACAACGTGACACTTCCTTCATGGCACTTTGCTACTCAGGACTTTAAATGAGCTACAGCTTTATTCAATTCCTCTAAACAAGAGATAAATCATCTCCATGTATTAGTCAGGATTCCCTCCAGCAACAGAACCCAAAGCACATTGGTTTCCATGACAAAATATGTTGAGAAGTCCCATGATCTACTGTCACAAGTTGGGGAGCCAGGAAAACCAGTGGTATAATTCTCGCCTGATTCTGAACTAGTGTCTAGTCTCAGAACCTGCAGAGCCTATGATGTAACTCTAAGAACAAGGGCAGGAGGAGACCAATGTTCCAGTTCAAACAAGCACATGGGAAGTAAAAATGAGGGAATTCTTCCTCCCTCTGCATCGGATTCTACTCAGAACTATGATGGAATGGGTGATGCCCAGGCAGAAAGAAACCATGGATGGAAATGCCAATCTCTTCTGGAAACTCATCACAGACATACACAGAAACAGTCGTGAATCTGGACACCCATGATGCAGTCAAGATGACACATAAAGGTAATCATGACAAGTCAACCTGCTGTAAATGTCGAGTTCAAAAACTGAAGATTTAGAAGTCCATGCCATCACTGGGGTGGACCCTGGTGGGCATAGCAGTGCTCCTGTGGAGAAGGAGCCCCGAGGCCCATAGGGACTGCTGCGGTTTGAGGATCCCCTGGGTCATATCGGGTGAGACAGTTACCTTCTTGGAGTGCATTTGGGAGACAGGGCATTGCCTCTCATGGGGCAGGAGAGCTGACAGGCACCATTGCACTGCCCTGGTCATTAGCATAGGAGCCTCTGCTGAGAGCAGCTAACTGAACGCTCCCTTCTTGTTCTTCCTCACCATGAACTCCAAGCTCCTAGTGTTCATGCAACTGCCCTTCTGGGATAACCAGCTCCAACCACATCACAGCAAGACACTGTCCCAGAGGATCAGTGGGGTCCCTGTCGCATTGAGTTCATACAATTTGGTGTACTCACACCCAGCTAGAGCTCCTGAGATAAAACATAAGAGCCCTGAGCTGCCAGGTGTGCCAATGGATTGCACAAAGGCAGGGTGAAGGCCGGGTTCTGAAGGAAGCCTGGGACCCATGAGTACAGATTGTTCTCTCTTTGTGAGGGCTTCCTGAACAGGGGTGGCTGGAAACTCCAACTGCAGGGACAAGAGAAGGAGCTGATGCCAATATTTCCTCCCACCAATTATCATGGACAGAATTCAGTGAGCAGCACAACACCCCCCAGTAGATACTGAGCCACTGACACCAAGCCATACCCACCTTTCCTTCCTCAGGTGCTTCCTTAAGAGAAAGAGTGCCTAGAACCCAGACCACCATTGCACCCCTCCCTCCAAAGACCACCATATACCCCCACAGGCACCAAGTCTACTGACCATATAGTGAGGCATACCTTCACCTCTAGGGGAAATAGGAATTAGCCTCTTTTAATAAGGAGACCAAACTCACCTAGTTAAAACTCACAACACTATGGACAAAGTTGAAAAACTCTCCCCTGGAGTCCTGCAAGGAGACCTGCAAGGAGAACTCTGCAGAGGACTGACCTGAGGGACAGAGCAGCCAATACATGACAGCACAGTGCACACAGCACATGCAAGAAATGCTTCCAGAATGTCAGGTTGTCAACAGTATGTAAACATTTCTCAAAAAAGACACTACTCTAGAAGCAGAAAACATAACAGGATTTTCCTAAAACACTTAAGAAAGTGGAGACATGGACATACAGAGTGATGGAGGAATTCATTCCAAAAGAAAAAACCATAAAAGGACATTGCCAGGGATATAATTAAAACACATATAAATAATAAGCCTCAAACAGAATTTAATACCTATCATAAGGAAACTGAACTTTTAAAAACTATCATAAGGATACTAGCTGTGCTTGAGAAAGTCTACAAGACATGAGGATACCCTGACTACAGATGGAAAAGACCTAAAACCCAGTCAGGCTGAAATTTTTAAAATGCTGTGACCGAGATGTGAACCTGATTGGATATAATGAACTCAAGGCAGAAAGAAGCAGATGAATGAGTAAGTGACATGGAAGATAAAATTTTGTGAGAAATGAAGCAGGAAAGAAGAGGAAAATTAAAATATTGCATCACAAACGTATACTTAGGGAATCAGCAACTCCATAAAGTGTAATAAAATTCTTTTCAAAGGAGTCCCAGAAGAAGAAGACAGGGAGAAAAAATGGGAGAAGTTTGTCTGAGTGCATTAGAGTGGAAAATTTCCACTAAATGGTGAAGGAAACAGACGTCCACATCTATGAGTCACAGAGAACTCCCACTAAAATTAAAAAAAAAAAAAAGCAGGCCGACTCTGAGACATAACATAGTAAAATTCACAAAATACACACATTAAAAAACCCTATAAGCATGAAGACAGAAGAGTTTGCTAACGAATACGGGAAGATAAAAAAAGATTATGGCAGAAGTGTCCACAGAAACCTGCAGGAAAGAAGGGAGTGGCATAATATCCTCAAATGTTCAATTGAAAATTAGGCAGTCAATGGGGGAGGAGACAAGATGGCAGAACAACGTGGAAGATTTTTGTGTGTTTCGTGTCCATGAAATACAGCTAGACCAACACTAAACCATCCTACACACCTAGAAAACTGATTGAGGATTAACACAACAATCTGCACAACCTGAACCACAGAATTCAACAAGTACGTGGCAAGGAGAGGGGACCTTGGGGAGCAAGAAGCTGCAGGAAGGGAGGTGCTTTTGCAGCCAGAGAGAGGTCGGAGACTGGGGAGTGGGGGAGAAAACAGGAAAAGCACCCCTCCCCAAAAGCAGCTGGAGAGAACGTGGAAAATTGGAAACAGCCACAGGGACTAAACTAAAAAGGGAGAAAGGAGAAAGGAGAGTAGGTAAATTCCACTAAGACTGTAAACAAGGGGAGAGCAAAGGCTGCAACTCCACAGCTCGATACCTGGAGGTGCTCTGGTGGGAAGGGAGAATCCCAGGAACAGAGTGGGGTCCGGGATGTTCTCAGGCCACACGGGGAGAGGCAGTTGCACTGCTGGAAGGACATTTGGAGGAGACTGCCAAAGCCATCTGGTCCCAGCAGACCCCTGAAAACGGCCACATTCGCTGGTGCTGGAACAAGGTCGTTTAGGGTGAAGCCTGGTGCCAGACGTGTGTTGTGATTTTCCATAATCCACGAAACGCTGCTGCTACACTCTCTCACGAACTTTTTCTGGGACGGGCTGACACCTGGCCACAGTCTCGGGCAACCAACAACAACAGGGTCCAGCAAGCGTTCCTAGGTGCAGCCGATATTCCCCTCATTCGGACATTGGTCATTCGGACATTGCTTGGTGAGACCCTCCCACAGAGGGGCAGAACAGGTCAGAGCTCCAGTCCTTTGGACGTAAGGGACCAGGGAAAACAGTTGCGTCTGTGTACAAAACTTGGGAGAGAGGTGCGGCCTGGGGCCTGGCCACAGAGAGTGAAGGAGCAGGGAGTGGACAAGGGCTGAAGACAGAGGATGGGTGCGTGATTGCTGATCCAGGAGAACAGACTGGGTCCCTGGGTGGCGCCATTTTCACCTCTCACGCGCATGTGCATTGGCACCTACAAGCACCACAACAATCCACCCCAGGAGCCTAAAAGCGCCATCTAGTGGAGAGCAGAGCCATTACACTGAGCCCCGCCCAACTGGGCCAACTGGGCTCTTCAGGAACACAAGTCTCACTGCACTTACTTTATGGACTATAAAGAGCTACATAGACAGACATCTAGGGGATAACGAAGTAATTTCAGTCCTACTTCAATCTGTTAGCCAGTTCATCGAGTCAATTTTCTTTCTTTTTTTTCTTTTTCTCTTTTACACTTCTTTTCTTTTTCTTGAATGCAGAAACAAAAAAATTATTTTTATTATCAATTATTATTAAAAATATTTTTCTTTAATTTTTATTACTATGTTTTTTACTATAAATTTTACTATAAATATTTCTGTAATTTTTTTTCAAATTCTATTTTACTTCCATCATTTTATTTTACTCTACTTCAGTGTATTCCCATTTTCAAATTTCCAGTTTCCTTTTTATTTTTTCTTTCTTTTTCTTTTTTTCTCTTCTTCGTTTCTGTAGTTTTTCTGGAATGCAGAATGAGAAAAACTTCATTTTACTTTCAATTTCTATTAAAAATATTTTTCTTTAATTTTTTTACTATATTGATTGCTTTTATGTAAATTTTTTCAAATTCTATTTTACTTCCATCATTTTATTTTAGTCTACTACGGTGTATTCACTTTTTGAATTTTCAAATGATTTCCTTTTTTTTCCTTTTTGTATCTTTTTTCCTCTTTTTTGTTTCCTCTCTTTTTTCTAGAATACAGAAAAAGAAAAAAATCACATTTATTTTTAATTTTTATTAAAAATATTTTTCTTGGGGCGCCTGGGTGGCGCAGTCGGTTAGGCGTCCGACTTCAGCCAGGTCACGATCTCACGGTCCGGGAGTTCGAGCCCCGCGTCTGGCTCTGGGCTGATGGCTCAGAGCCTGGAGCCTGTTTCCGATTCTGTGTCTCCCTCTCTCTCTCCCCCTCCCCTGTTCATGCTCTGTCTCTCTCTGTCCCAAAAATAAATAAAACGTTGGAAAAAAAATTTTTTTTTAATATTTTTCTTTATTTTTTCTACTATATTCTTTACTTTTATGTATATTTTTTCAAACTCTATTTTACTCCCATCATCTCATTTTAGTCTACTTCAGTGTATTCATTTTTTCAAATTCTCAAATTATTTCCTTTTTTTCTCCCCCTCCCATTTTTTTCTCTAATCTGTCAAACCACTTTCAACACCCAGAACAAAACACACCTAGGATCTAGCATATTCCATTCAATTTGTGTGTGTGTGTGTGTTTAATTTTTAATTTTAATATTTTTGTAATTTTATCTTTTAATTTCAATTTTGCGACCTCATTAATTCCTTTTCTCCCTTCAAAATGACAAAACGAAGGAATTCACCCCAAAAGAAAGACCACGAAGAAATGACAGCCAGGGATTTAACCAACACAGATACAAGCAAGATTTCTGAACCCGAATAAGAATCACAATAATAAGAATACTAGGTGCAGTCAAAAATAGATTAGAATCCCTTTCTGCAGAGATAAAAGAAGTAAAAAATAGCCAGAATGAAATTTAAAATGCTATAACTGAGCTGCAATCACAGATGGATGCAGCGGTGGCATGGATGGATGAGGCAGAACAGAGAATCAGCGTTAGAGAGGACAACCTTATAGAGAATAATGAAGCAGAAAAAAAGACGGAGATTAAGGCAAAAGAGCAAGATTTAAGAATTACAGAAATCAGTTAAAAAAAAAGAATTACAGAAATCAGTGACTCATTAAAAAGGAAAAACATGAGAATCATAGGGGTCCCAGAAGTGGAAGAGAGAAATAGGGGTGGAAGGGTTATGTGAGCAAATCATAGTGGAAATCTTTCCTAACCTGGGCAAAGACACAGACATCAAAATCCAGGAAGCACGGAGGACTCCCATTAGATTCAACCAAAACCAACCATCAACAAGGCACATCATAGTCAAATTGACAAAGTACTCAGGCAAGGAGAGAATCATAAAACCAACAGGGAAACAAAGTCCATGACTTACAAGGGAAGACAGATCAGGTTTAGCAGACCTATCCACAGAAAGGTGGCAGGCCACAAAGGAGTGGCGAGATGTATTCAGTGTGCTAAATCAGAAAAATATGCATCCAAGAATTCTGTATCCAGCAAGGATGTCATTCAAAATAGAAGGCGAGATAAAAAGATTCCCATACAAACAAAAATTAAATGAGTTTGTGACCACTAAACCAGCCCTGCAAGAAATTTTAAGGGGGAATCTCTGAGGGGAGAAAAGATGAAAATATATCTGTATAAATAAATACATAAATACCAAAATCAACAAAGATTAGAAAGACCAAAGAACACCACCATAAACTCCAACTCTACAAGCATCATAATAGCAATAAACTCCTATCTTTCAGTACTCACTCTAAACGTCAATGGACTCAATGCCCCAATCAAAAGACATAGGGTAACAGAATGGAGAAGAAAACAAGATCCATCTATATGCTTTTTACAAGAGACCCACTTTAGACCTAAAGACGCCTCCAGATTGAAAATAAGGGGATGGAGAACCATCTATCATGCTAATGTTCAACAAAAGAAAGCCGGAGTAGCCATATTGATATCAGACAATCTAGACTTTAAAATAAAGACTGCATCAAGAGATGCAGAATGGCATTATATCCTTCATAATCAAAGGGTCTATCCACCAAGAAGACCTAACGATTGTAAACATTTATGCGCCAATTGTGAGAGCACCCAAATATAGAAATCAATTAATCACAAACATAAAGAAACTCATCGATAAGAATACCATAATAGTAGGAGACTTCAACATTCCATTCACAACAATGAACAGATCACCTGATCAAAAAATCAACAAGAAAACAATGGCTTTGAATGACACACTGGACCAGAAGGACTTAACAAATATATTCACAACATTTCATCCTAAAGCAACAGAATATGCACTCTTCTCCAGTGCGCATGGAACTTTCTCCAGAATAGACCATATATGGGACACAAATCAGCCCTAAGTAACTACAAAAAGATCGAGATCATACCATGCATATTTTCAGACCACAATGCCATGAACTCAAAATCAACCACAAGAAAAAATTTGGAAAGGTAGCAAATAATTAGAGACTGAAGAACCTACTAAAGAATGAACCGGGCTAACCAAGCAGTTAAAGAAGAAATTAAAAAGTATATGGAAGTTAATGAAAATGATAACCCCACAACGCAAACCTCTAGGATGCAGCAAAGGTGGTCATAAGAGGAAAGTATATAGCAATCCAGGCCTTCCTAAAGAAGGAAGAAAGATCTCAGATACACAACCTAACCTTATGACTAAAGAGCTGGAAAAGGAACAGCAAATAAAACCCAAAACCAGCAGAAGGCAGGAAATACTAAAGATTAGAGTAGAAATTTGTGCTATCGAAACCAAAACACAGAACAAATCAATGAAACTAAAAGCTGGTGCTTTGAAAGAATTAACAAAATTGATAAACCACTATCCAGTTTGATCAAAAAGAAAAAGGAAAGGACCCAACTAAATAAAATCAAGAATGACAGAGGAGAGATCACAACCAACACAACAGAAATAAAAACAGTAATAAGAGAATGTTATGAGCAATTATATGCCAATAAAATGGGCAATCTGGAAGAAATGGACAAATTCCTAGAAACATATACACTACCAAAACTGAAACAGGAAGAAATAGAAAATTTGAACAGACCCATAACCAGTAAGGAAATCGAATTAGTAATCAAAAATCTGCCAAAAGACAACAGTCCAGGACCAGATGGCTTTCCAGGGGAATTCTACCAAACATTTAAGGAAGAGTTAACACCTATTCTCTTGAAACTGTTCCAAAAAAATAGAAATGGAAGGAAAACTTCCAAACCCTTTCTATGAAGCCAGCATTACCTCGATTCCAAAAACAGACACAGACAACACTTAAAAAGAGAACTATACACCAATTTCCCTGATGAACATGGATGCAAAAATCCTCAACAAGATATTATCCAACCAGAAACAATAATACATTAAAAAATTATTCACCACGACCAAGTGGGATTTATACCTGGGATGCAGGGCTGGCTCAATATCTGTAAAACAATTAACGTGATTCATCACATCAATAAAAGAAAGGACAGGAACCATATGATCCTCTCCATAGATGCAGAGAAAGCATTTGACAAAATACAACATCCTTTCTTGATAAAAACCCTCAAGAAAGTAGGGATAGAAGGACCATACCTCGAGATCATAAAAGCCAGGGGTGACTGGGTGGCGCAGTCGGTTAAGCGTCCGACTTCAGCCAGGTCACGATCTCGCGGTCCGTGAGACCGAGCCCCGCGTCAGGCTCTGGGCTGATGGCTCAGAACCTGGAGCCTGTTTCCGATTCTGTGTCTCCCTCTCTCTCTGCCCCTCCCCCATTCATGCTCTCTCTCTGTGTCCCCAAAAAAATAAATAAATGTTGAGATCATAAAAGCCATCTATGAAAGACCCAATGCTAATATCATCCTCAATGGGGAAAAACTGAGAGCTTTCTCCCTAAGGTCAGGAACAAGACAGGGATGTCCACTCTCGCCACTGTTATTCAACATAGTATTGGAAGTCTTAGCCTCTGCACTCAGACAACACAAAGAAATAAAAGGCATCCAAATTGGCCAGGAGACGGTCAAACTTTCACTCTTCACAGATGACATGATACTCTATATGGAAAACCCAAAAGACCCCACCAAAAAACTGCTAGAATTGATTCATGAATTCAGCCAAGTGGCAGGATATAAAATCAACGCAGAGAAATCAGTTGCATTCCTATACACCAACAATGAAGCAACAGAAAGAGAAATCAAGGAATCTATCCCATTTACAGTAGCACCAAAAACCATAAAATACCCAGGAATAAATCTAACCAAAGAGGTGAAAAATCTTTACACTGAAAACTATAGAAAGCTTATGAAAGAAATGGAAGAAGACAAAATATGGAAAAACATTCCATGCTCCTGAATAGGAAGAACAAATATTGTTAAAATGCTGATAGTACCAAAAGCAATCTACATATTCAATGCAATCCCGATCAAAGTGACACCAGCATTCTTCACAGAGCTAGAAAAAATAATCCTAAAATTTGTATGGAACCAGAAAAGCCGCCGAATAGCCAAAGAAATCTTGAAAAAGAAAACCAATGCAGGAGGCATGACAATCCCAGACTTCAAGCTATACTTCAAAGCTGTAATCATCAAGACACTATGGTACTGGCACAAGAACAGACACTCAGGGGCATCTGAGTGGATCAGTCTGTTAAACATCCGACTTTGACTCAGGTCACGATCTGGCAGTTCGTGAGTTAGAGTCCCACATCAGGCTGTGTGCTGACAGCTCAGAGCCTGAAGCCTGCTTGGAATTCTGTGTCTTCCTCTCTCTCTGACACTCCCCCGCTCATGCTCTGTCTCTGTCTCTGAAAAGTAATAAATAAATGCCAAAAAAAAAAAAAAAAACAAGAACAGACACTCAGATCAATGGAACAGAATAAAAAATCCAGAAATGGACCCACAAATGTATGGCCAACTAATCTTTGACAAAGCAGGAAAGACTATCCAATGGAATAAAGACAGTGTCTTCAGCAAGTGGTGCTGGGAAAACTGGACAGCGACATGCAGAAGAATGAACCAGGACCACTTTCTTACACCATACACAAAAATAAACTCAAAATGGATGAAAGACCTCAATGTAAGTCAGGAAGCCATCAAAATCCTCGAGCAGAAAGCAGGCAAAAACATCTTTGGTCTTGGCCGCACCAACTTCCTACTCAACATGTCCCCAGAGGCAAGGAAAACAAAAGCAAAAATGAACTACTGGGACCTCATCAAAATAAAAATCTTCTGCATAGTGAAGGCAACAATCAGCAAAGCTAAAATTCAACTGACAGAATGGGAGAAGATATTTGCAAATGACATGTCACATAAAGAGTTAGTATCCAAAATCTATAAAGAATTTATCGAACTCAACACCCAAGACACAATCCAGTGATGAAATGGGCAAAAGACATGAATAGACACTTCTCCAAAGAAGACATCCAGATGGCCAACCGACACATGAAAAAATGCTCCACATCACTCATCATCACGGAAATGCCAATCAAAACCCTAATGAGATACCACCTGACACCTGTCAGAATGGCTAACATTAACAACTCAGGCAACAACAGATTTTGGCGAGGATGCAGAGAGAGGATCTCTTTTGCATTTTGGGGGGCAATGCAAGCTGGTGCAGCCACTCTGGAAAACTGTATGGAGATTCCTCAAAAAACTGAACATAGAACTCCCCTATGACCCAGCAATTGCACTATTAGGCATTTATCCACGGGACACAGGTGTTCTGTTTCAAAGGGACACATGCACCCCCATGTTTATAGCAGCACTATCAACAATAGCCAAAGTATGGAAAGAGCCAAATGTCCATCGATGGATGAATGGATAAAGAAGAAGTGGTAAATATATACAATGGAGTATTACTCGGCAATCAAAAAGAGTGAAATCTTGCCATTTGCAACTATGTGGATGGAACTGGAGGGTATTATGCTAAGTGAAATGAGTCAGTCAGAGAAAGACAAAAATCATATGAGTTCACTCATATGAGGACTTTAAGAGACAAAACAGATGAACATAAGGGAAGGGAAACAAAAATAATATGAAAACATGGAGGGGACAGAGCATAAGAGACTCATAAATATGGAGAACAAACAGAGGGCTACTGGAGGAGTTGTGGGAGGGGGGATGGGCTAAACTGGTAAGGGGCACTAAGGAATCTACTCCTGAAATCATTGTTGCACTATATGCTAACGAATTTGGATGTTAATTTTTAAAACTAAAAATAAATACTAATTAAAAATTAAAAAATTAAAATATTGTAAGAGAAAATAATGCGCGATCATGCTGTTGAGGTAAATATTTCTTAAAGATTATGCCAAAGCCTCCATTAATAAAGGTAAAAATCCAAAACTGAAAAAAAAAGAATTCTTCATATTGTCACACACCATTCCACACAAACTAATATTGAAGTGCGTCCCTACCCTGTCATTCACTTTTACACAATCAAATCTAAGTCTGGAGCTTGATATATATGTCAGAGGACATGCAAATGAAGCCCTCTCTGTGCTGATAAAACCAACCCAGCCCGACCGTGCAGCTGGGAGACGAGCCCCAGCCCCAGGAGTCCCAGGTGTTCCCATTCTGTGATCAGCACAGAACACACACACCTCACCATGGAGTTTGTGCTGGGCTGGGTTTTCCTGGTTGCTCTTTTAAAAGGTAATTCATGATGAACGAGGGACACTGAGTCTGTGAATGGATATGAGTGAAACAGTGGATGTGTGACAGTTTCCTGACCAACATGTCTTGTGTCTGCAGGTGTCCAGTGTGACGAGCAGCTGGTGGAGTCTGGGGGAGACCTGGTGAAGCCTGGGGGGTCCCTGAGACTCACCTGTGTGGCCTCTGGATTCACCTTCAGTAGCTATGAAATGAGCTGGGTCCGCCAGGCTCCAGGGAAGGGGCTGCAGTGGGTCGCGTATATTAGTAGTAGTGGAGGTAGCACATACTACGCAGACTCCGTGAAGGGCCGATTCACCATCTCCAGAGACAACGCCAAGAACACGCTGTATCTGCAGATGAACAGCCTCAAGACCGAGGACACGGCCACATATTACTGTACAGAGACACAGTGAGGGGACATCACTGGGAACCCAGACACAAACCTCCCTGCTGGAGGGGATCAGCACCACCAGGGGGCGCACACTATGCACTATGCACAATTCTCCTTTGTGTTCCCAGGCGCAGGTGCAGATGGAGGTTACAGGCAGGTTTCCTGTCAGGGTCTGGGGCTTCCTCTCCACACAGCAGTTTCCCCAGGGAGCCTCCCTGGTTATATGCTTCTGTGTTTACCTATTAACTCTCTGGATTAGCAACTGGGTTGTCATAGGGAAACTAGACTAACATGCACAAAGACACAGTTGTTTGCACTTGCTTACTCCGGTCCCTCAACATGAGTGAATTACAGATTTCCTGAGGCACAACAGCTGCACCTTTACAGGATTCCCAGATGCGCTCCCTGTGCAGCCAGGACCACAGGATCCCACAGCTCCTCCTTATCCTAACCCAGCCCTTGTCCCAGTCAAACAATGTGACACTTTCTTCATAGCCCTTTGCTACTCAGGACTTTAAATGAGCTACAGCTTTATTCAATTACTCTAAATGAGAGACAAACAATCTCCATGTATTAGTCAAGATTCCCCTGAGGAACATAACCCAAAGGTCATTGGTTTCCATAACTAAATATGTTGAGAAGTCCATGATATACTGTCACAAGCTGAAGACCCAGGAAAACCAGTGATGTAATTCTTGTCTGATTCTGAACTAGTGTCTAGTCTCAGAACGTGGAGAGCTGATGATGTAACTCTCAGAAAAAGGGCCAGAGGAGACCAATATTCCAGTTTAAACAAGCACATGGGAAGTAAAAATGAGGGAATTCGTCCCCCATCTGCATCAGATTCTAGTCACAACCTTAATGGAATGGGTGGTGCCCAGGCAGAAAGAAACCATGGATGGAAATGCCAATCTCTTCTGGAACACATCACAGACATCCACAGAAACCGTGGTGAATCTGGGCACCCAGGATGCAGTCAAGATAACCCATGAAGTTAATCATGACAAGTCAATCTCCTATAAACGTGGAGCTCAAAGACTGAAGATTTAAAAGTCGATCCCATCATTGGGGTGGAGCCTGGTGGGCACAGCAGTGCTCCTGTGGAGGAGGGCAGAGGCCCATAAGGGGAACTGTGGTCTGAGTATCCCCTGGGTCACATGGGGAGAGACAATTCCCTTCCTGGAGTGCATTTGGGAGACGGGGCATTGCCTCTCATAGGACAGGAGAGCTGACAGGCACCATTAAAATTCCCTGATCATTAGCACAGGAGCCTCTTCTGAGAGCAGCTAGCTGGATGCTGCCTTCTGGTTGTTCTTCACCATGTACTCCAAGCCCCTAGTGTTCATGCAACTGCCCATCTGGGGTAAACCAGCTCCAGGCACAGCACATCAAGACCCTCTCCCAGAGGATCAGTGGGGTCCCTGTATATTGAGTTCATACAATTTGGAGTTTTCAAACCCAGCTAGAGCTCCTGAGATAAAACATAAGAGCCCTGTGCCACCAGATGGGCCAATGGCTTGGACACAGACAGGGTGAAAGCAATTCTGACAGAAGCCTGGGACCCACAAGTGTTCTCTCTGTGTGAGGGCTTCCAGAACAGGGGAGGCTGGGAACTCCAACTCCTGGGACTAGAGAGGGAGCTGATGCCAGTATTTCCTCCCACCAATCAGGATGGACAGATTTCACTCAGCAGCACAGCATCCCCAGTGGAAGCTGAGCCACTAACACCAAGCTCCACCTACTCCAGCCCCCATCAAGTGCTTGCTTACTAGGAAAGAGTGCCTGGCAACCAGACCACCACTGCACCCCTTCCTCCAAAGACCACCGTAAACCCCCACATGAACCAAGTCAGCTGATCATACAGTGAGGCATATCCTCACCTCTAGGGGAGATAGGAATTAGCCTCTTTTAACAAGCAGACCAAACTCACCTAGTGAAAACTCACAACACTGGGCACAAGGTCCAACACTCCCCACTGGAGGCAAGGAGAAAATCTGCAGAGGACTGTCCTGAGGGACAGAGCAGCCAAAACACGACAGCACAGTGCCATGGAACATAAAACAAATGCTTCATGAAGTGTCAGGCCCTGGACAGTATGTGAACACTTCTCAATAAAGATACTACTCTAGAAGCAGAAAAGATAACAGGATTTTCTAAAACAATTAAGAAGGCAGAGACATAGACAACAACATGATGGAGGAATTCATCCTAAAAGAAAAAATGATAAAAGGTCATTGTGAGGGATGTAATTAAAACACATAAACTAATGTGCCTCAAACAGAATTTCTAAAACTCTCATATTGAAACAGGATTTTCAAAAAGTATCATAAGGATACTAGCTGTGCTTGAGGAAAATATATGAGACATGAGGGATTCCCTTATTGCAAACAGAAAAGACCTAAAAACTAGTCAGGATGAAATTTTAAATGTTGTAACCGAGATGTGAAACTGATTGGATATAATGACCTCAAGGCTGAAAGAAGCAGATGAATGAGGATGGGACATAGAAGATAAAATTATGGGGGAAATGAAGCTGGAAAGAAGAGGAAAATTAAAATATTGCATCACAAACATACACTTAGGGAAATCAGCAACTCCATAAACTGTAATAACATTCTTTTGGGAAGGAGTCCCAAAAGAATAAGAGGGAGAAAAAGTGGGATACATTTTAGCTGAGTGAATTATAGTGAAAATTTCCACAAGCTGCAGAAGGAAATAGACATCCACATCTAGGAGGCAGAGAGAACACCCATTAAAATAAAATTAAAAAAAAAGGCAGGTCGACACTGAGACATATCATAGGAAAATGGCAAAATATCCAGATAAAGAAAAACCATAAAAGCATCAACACAAAAGAAGTTGCTAACTAACAAGGGAAGATTAAAAAAAAAAAAAAACTATGGCAGATGTCTCTACAGAAACCTTCATGCAAGTAGGGAGTGGCATCATATCCTCAACATGCGCATTTGAAAATTATGCAGCTAAGAATACTTTCTCCATAAGGCAGTCATTCAGATACAAGGAGTGATAGAATTTCCCAGACAAATAAAACCAAAGGAGTTCAGGCCTCTAAATCAGCCCTGCGAGAAATTAAAGGGGACCCTTTGACTGGGAAAGGAAGACTAAAAGTAACAAAGACTAGAAATAAACAGAGAAAATCTCCAGAAACAATGACTTTGGAGGTAACACTATGGCACTAAGTTTATATCTATCAATAATTACTGTGAATGTAAATGGACAAAATGCTCCAATCAAAAGACATAGGATACCAGAATGGATAAAAACAAATACAAGATCCTTCTATACACTGCACACGATTGACTCATTTTCAACCTAAAACACCTGTAGATTGAAAGTGAGGGGAGGGTGAACAATTTATCATGCTAATGGACGTCAAAAGAAAGTTGTAGTACCACACTCATATCACACTAACTAGTTTTCAAACCAAAGTTTGTTACAAGAGATCAGGAAGGCAGTATATCATCATAAAGGGGTCTATCCAACAAGAAGATCTGAAGCTTTAAATATTTATACCCCAAAAATGTAAGCACTGAAATGTATAACTCAATTACTAAGAAAGATAAAGAAACTCATTGATAATAGACAATAGTAGTAATAGAGAACGTTAACACTCCACTTACAACAATGGAAAGACAATCTAAGCTGAAAATCAATAAGGAAACAATGGCTTTGAAAGACACATGGACTGAATGGACTTAACAGATATATTCACAACATTCCATCCTAAAGCACCAGAATACACATTCTTTTTGAGTGTGCATGGAACATTCTCCAGAACAGATCACATACTATGTCACAAATCAGCCCTCTACAAGTACAAAAAGACTGAGATCATTCCATGCGTATTTTCAAACCACAACACTATGAAACTTGAAGTCGACGACAAGAAAAATTTGAGCAACACCGCCAATACATTAGGTTAAAGAACATTGTAGTAAAAGCGGAATGAGATTTTCAGGAAATTACAGAAGCAATAAAAAATACATGGAAGCAAATGAAAATGAAAACATGCCAGTTCCAAACCATCTGGATGCAGCAAAGTTGATGGAAGAGTGAAATATATAGCAGTACAGGCCAAACTCAAGAAAGAAGAAAGGTCTCAAACACACAACCACTTTACAACTAAAGGAGCTAGAAAAAGAACAACAAATGAACCCTAAAGCCAGCAGGAACAGGTAAACAAAAAAGATTAGAGCAGAAATAAATGATACAGAAAGAAAGAACAACAGTAGAACAGATGAATGAAACTATAAGTTGGTTTTTGTAAGAATAAATAAAAATGATAAACCCATGGGCAGACTTGGCAAAAACAAAAGAGAAAGGACGAAAGTAAATATAATCAGAATTTGAGAGGAGACATCGCGACTGACACCACAGAAATACAACTATGAGAAAATAGTTTGGAGATTTATATGCCAACAAATTGGGCAATCTGGAAGAAATGGATAAATTCCCAGAATAATGTAAACTACCTAAACTGAAAAAGGAAGAAATAGAAAACAGGAACAGACTGATAATGAGCAAAGAAATTGAATCATTAATCAAAAATCTACTGACACACAAAAATCCAGGGCCAGATAGGTTCACAGGTGAATTCTACCAGATATTTAAGAAGAGTGTCAAATATTCTATTTAAGTAGAATAGAATATTCCTGTCTTCACAAACTGTTCCAAATAATAGAAATGGAAAGAAAACTTCCAAATTCATTCTATAAGATCAGTATGATCATGGTTCCAAACCAGATTAAACCCCACTAAAAATGAGACTTACAGGCCACTAGCCCTAATGAGCAAGAATGCAAAAATTGTCAAGAAAATACTTGCAGGGCGCCTGGGTGGCTCAGTCGTTTAAGCGTCCGACTTTGGCTCAGGTCGTAATCTTGTGGTCTGTGAGTTCGAGCCCCGTGTCGGGCTCTGTGCTGAGAGCTCAGAGCCTGGAGCCTGTTTCAGATTCTGTGTCTCCCTCTCTCTGACCCTCCCCCATTCATGCTCTGTCTCTCTCTGTCTCAAAAATAAATAAACGTTAAAAAAAAAGAAAGAGAATACTTGCAAATTGAATCCACCAATACATTAAAAGGATCCTTTAACGTGACCAGGTGGGATTTATTCCTTGGCTGTAAGGGTGGTTCAATAGTCACAAATAAATCAATGTAATACATACCATCAATCAGAGAAAGGATACGAATGATATGACCCTCTCAATAGATGCAAAAAAAAATTGACATAGTACACCATCATTTCTTGATAAAACCCTCAAGAAGGGGTAGAGGAAACACACCTCAACATCATAAAGTCCGTACATGAAAACCCCACAGCTAATATCCTCAGTGGGGAAAAGAAACCTTTTCCTCTACTGTCAGGAACACAAGAGGGATGTCCACTCCCATCATTCTACTTAACACAGCAGTGGAAGTCTTATCCTCAAAAACATACAACAACAAAAAATAAACGCATTCCAGTTGGAAAAGAAGAAGTCAAACATTCCCTCTTCACAGATAACATGACACTCTATATAAAAAACTCAAGACTCCACCAAAATATTGCAAGAACTGATTCACAAATTCAGCAAAGTCACAAGATACAGTATCAACATACTGAAATCTGCTGCATTTCTACACAGCAATAATGAAGAAACAGAAAGAAAAATTAAAAAAACTATCCATCCCATTTACAATTGCACCAAATATAATAGGATACCTAAAGAGTTAAAATATCTATACTCTGAAGACGCTAAAAACAGTGAAAGAAACTGAGGATGACACAAAGAAATGGAAACACCTTCAATGTTCATGGATTTAAGGAGCAAGGAGTGTTGAAATGTCTATGCTACACAAAGAAATGGGAGACTTCATGATTATGGATTTCATGCTATATTACAAAGCTGTACTTATCAAGACAGTAAGCTACAAGCACAAAAGAGACACATAGATCAAGAGAACAGAAGAGTAAACCCAGATATGGACTCACAAATGTATGGCCACCTCATCTTGGATGAAGTAGGAAAGACTATGTAATGGGAAAAAAGACAGCCTTGTCAACAAAGGGTGTTGGGAAAACTGGACCAGAACATGCAGAAGAATGAAACTGAACCACTTTCTTACTCCATACACAAAAATAAATCCAAATGGGTGAAAGACCTAAATGTGAGACAGGAGACCATCAAATCCTAGAGGAGAACAGGCAGCAACCTCCTGGACATCGGACATAGCAACTTCTTACTAGACGTGTCTTGAGAGGCAAGGGAAACAACAGCAAACTTGAACTACTGGGACCTCATCAAAATAAAAACCTTCTGCACAGCTAAAGAAACAATCAACTAATCTAAAAGGCATTCTACAGAAATTAAAAAGGTATTTGCAAACCACATATCTGATAAAGGCTTACTATCCAAAATCTATAAAAAAAAAACTTCTCAAACTCAACACCCAAAATACAAAGAATCCAGTGAAGTAATGGTCAGAAGACATGAGGAGGTACTTTTCCAAACAAAGCATTCAGATGGCTAACTGACACACAAACATATGCTCAACATCACTCATCATCAGGGAATTACAAATCAAAACTACAATGAGAGATGCCCGCACACCTGTCAGAATGGCTACAATTAACAACTCAGGAAACAACAGATATTGATGAGGATGAGGAGAGAAGGGAACCCTTTTATACTCTTGGTGGGAATGCAAAGTGCCTGGACCATTCCAGAAAACAGTTTAAAAACTAAAAATTAAACAACCTTACACTCCAGCAATTGCTCTACTAGGAATTCATCCAAAGCATACAAAACTTCTGATTTGAGGAAGCACATGCACCCCAATGTTTACAGCAGCATTAACTATGACAGCCAAACTGAGGAAAGAGACCAAAAGTCCACCATGTGATTAATCTGCTATATGTATAGAATGGTATATTACTCAGTCACAAAAAAGAATGAAATCTTGCCATTTGCAAAGATGTTGATGCAGCTAGAGGGTATCATGCTAAGCAAAGTAAGTCAGTCAAAGATGACAAACACCATATGATTTCCTCATATGGGGAATTTAGATCTAGGGGAAGGGGAAAAAGAGCAAGAAATCATAAAAATAAACTCTAAGGTTAGAGACCAAACTGAGGGTTGCTGGAGGGCAGGTGTGTGGGGGATGGGATAATGGGTGTTGGGGATTAAGGAGGCCACGTGTTGTGATGAGTACTGGGTATTGTTAACGTAAGTGATGAACCAATAAATTCTACTACTGAAATTAATATTACACAATATGTTAACTAACAAATATTTAAACACAAACTTAAAAAATTTAAAAAGTGGAAAAAAGGAAGGGAGAATTGTTGTCACAAATTGTCATGAACATGGAATCTAAGGTAGTGAGTCTAACGTCTTGCATTTACTCATTATATCCCTAACTGATGGTGGACATAAATTAACATACTCATGAATTTTCACAGCAGTGCCAGGTGGGCTGGAATTCAAACCACAGCTGCCCTTCCCAACTCCATTGTCCCCACACATCATGGGCAGCTTGTCCAGACACCTGCACAAGAACCCAGGTTGGACCTCAGCAGGGACCCACATCTGCAGAACTGGAAAGTGTGGACAGTTGACGCTTCCTGAGAAGCTCTGGGTTTCCTTCCCCGAATTGCTGTCTCAGCTCCCTTGTCTTCCTTTCCTGTCTCTTGAAGAGAACCATGTCCCCTGTTAGTGGTTCATGAAAGTGAGGGGCTAGATGTTCTATAAACATTCAACATGACAGATAACATACAAGGGGACAAAAAAAAAAAAAAAAAACCCATATGATGCAGCCTGTCTCGCGGCTCCTATCACCCAATGTGGTAGAGTACAAATAAACCTAAGTATTCATTTGGTCAAAAACTGCACAGCACGTTGGAAAAGTATTAAGAGATGAGAAGCCTGGAAGAATTCCACAAATGCAGATATGAGCTCCCCTTGGAAGGAAGAAGAAAAATTACAGTCCCAAACACGCAAGAGTAAAATAATTTTAGGAAATGATACAAGAGCTTCAATGCGTTCTATTCATGATATGTCTAAATTTGGCAATGCAAAAAATGGATTTTGAGGGTTTCACATAGAATTGCCAAGGAAAAATTGTGTCAAGAACTCGGTTGTGTGCACAGAGCTCAAGGGCTCCTGAGACATATAGAAAGCCCGCTACCTGAAAAGGTAAACGTGTTTTTTGACCCCAGGAGCATATCTATCAAACCTGATGAGCAGTCTGGCCAAAGAGACACAGAATGGCAACTCTTGTGAAATTTGAACTTCAATTTCAGCATGAGAACCTAATTTCCATATATTAGGAAAAACCATGCCACGAAAATGATTTGCCAGAGTCTATAAATTTAAAAACAAACGACAAAACTCTAAGTCACCAGAGACCAAATAGGGAACAAGTCAACATTGAGAGAAACCAGAAAAAAACAAGACTTTTAGTTACATTGTAAGTCAAGAAATCAGTGGGGTGCCTGGGTGGTTCAGTCGGTTAAGTGTCTCACTTCAGCTCAGGTCTCGATGTCACGATTTGAGGGTTTGAGCCCCGTTGTCAGGCCCTATGCTGACAGCTCAGAACCTGGAGCCTGCTTCAGATTCTGTGTCTCCCTCTCTCTATGCTTTTCCGTTCTCACTTTCTGTCTCTCTCTCTCTCTCTATCAAGAATAAACACTTTAAAAAAATATTAGTCATAAGCAATCAATCATCAAGAAAATGAAAACTATAGCTAAGAACACAAGACCCATAAAAAGAAATGGTATAAATAGACTTTGTGAAAATCAAATACGCTTATCTGCCCACATGAATACCAATAGTAAGATAAGTTACAGAGTAAGAGACAACATTCACAAATTGCATAACCACCAAGGGACCTGCATCTTGAATATGCTAAGAGCCCTCAACAGTCAATAGGAAGAAAGGAAACAAACCTCCATAAAACAAGCACAGCCTTGTGTAGTAGACATCCTATCCTTGAGGTTATAGACACATTAGGTACGGACTGGAGAAGACTCTTCACACCATCGACTGTCAGGGAAATTCAAAACAAGAATGCAACAGATGCCCTATACACACATCCCAATGGCTCCGGAATGAAAACAACACTGACAACAACATCCAGGTGAGCATCCAGCATACGTGGGGCCTCAAACAATGCAGGAAGGATTGGCAAATAAACACCAGCTCTGGAAAACCGTTGGCTGTCGCTTATGAAATTATACATGGATGGCATAAAAAGGAACCTGGAAATACCACTCCCGAGTATTTGTCCCTGAAAAATGAAATCCCATGCTCAGAAAATATATGGTGTGTAAATATTTATAGCATCTTTCTTAGTGTTAAAAGGTCAGAATAAGGCAAAACTCTTTCTAAATATAAAGGAATAAACCAACTACGAAACTTCCATCAATGGGATGCTTTGCCACAGAAATGTGACACTACTGATGCACACCTGAAACCAGGTGAAACTCAAAGACATGAAGTGGAGAGTAGGGCGGTAGTCCCATAATTACAGAGGTGCTGTGACCTGGGACATTCACACAGCCAGACCATGGTGACAGTGGTTTGGTTGGGCATTCCTTATCTCTTTCTTTCCCAAACCACATGATGAGATACTCTGCTTCATTTGAGAGCACTCCTATGTTCAACCACCCTCTGATGTATGGAGTCTCCACAGACTGAACCCTACAACCTCGGACTCCTCTGAATGGAGAGTTGTTGAGACCATAGTCTGATATGTGTTCTGACAGGAGCTGTTCCCTCCACTGTCCCTGGCTCTGGCTCTCTCCTGCAGGTGAGGGGGAGTAGGTTAGGAATCCTCCACTGAAACCATCTGTCTCCTGCACCTGACTCTCCCACAACATGAGGCCCAGACCTTCTTCCTCACACTTAGCTGGAAATGAAGTCAGTTCTATAGGAACAGATTTGCTCCTTGATTTAGAGGATTGCTCCATCTCCCCCTTACCCTGGGCAATACTCTGGGCAAAGGTCTGCAGCTGCAGGGCATGTCGGGGACAAACAGGATTCCAAACAGTTTGGAAACTGAGGGCTCTGTTTAGGGGTGGCTGGCAGCTTCACTGCCTTGTGGCTTGCTTGTCCTGGTGGCATGAGACTCCTGCCATACAAGTCAGGTCTGGGGTGATCAGGTTCCCAGCATCCCTAGTGGACTGTGCCCAGGGCAGAGCTTCCTTCCTGGGAGTGGGGCTGCCAACAATGAGTGAGTCGCACATCTCAGTGGCACCTGCTGGGGCTTGGCCTCAACAGCAAACAGCTTAGGGTCACTGACATCCTGTCCCTCTGGGAAAGAGTCCTCTGAACAGGAGCTGGTCACCGGGAACCCTGTGTATTGGCTACAACAGTCTGGAGGGGAGGTTGCAGCCAGGCTCAGTGGCACATGCCTATAGTCCCAGTTACTTGCACTGGAGTTTCTACTTGCTGATCTGGGGTGGGAAAGGAAAAGAACATACCTTAGTTCAAATATTCTAGGTATTCTTTCTGGTAGTATATTTTCTGCAATAAATGCTTCTTCATGGGCTGTATGCCAACTTGGCCATTTGCAGGCACTATAAATACATTATTTGAGTTTTTCTTCAAATTCCAGTCAGTTAACATGCAATGTAATACTAGTTTCAGGTGTAAAATATAGTGATTCAACATTGCAATACAGCACCCACTGTTCATTATGAGCGCTCCCCTTAATCCCCATCAACGACCTCCCCATCCCTCCACCCACCCTCCCCAGGGTAACCATCAGGTTTTCCCCTATAGTTAAGTATCTGTTTCGTGGTGCTTACGTGCTTCCATGGGTTAGGCCCATGACTCTTGATCTGGGCTCTTGTCTTGATCTCATCATTCCTGAGATCGAGCCCCACTTTGGTTTCTGCACTGACAGCACGACGTTTCCTTGGGATTCTCTTCCCATCTGCCTCTGCCCCACCTCCCATTCTCTCTCTAAATAAATAAGTGAACATTGAAAAAATCGCCTATTTCTTGGTTTGCCTCTTCTCTCTTATTTGTCCCTTTGCCCATTTGTTGTTTCTTAAATTCTACATATGGATGAAATCATATATTTGTCTTTCTCTGACTTATTTCAGTAAATATAATACTCTCTAGGCCCATCCCTGTCCTTACAAATAGCTAATGTCATTGCTTTTACGGCTGAGAAATATTCCAGTGTGCATGGACGGGGTTATGTAGATATACCATGTATTCTATACCCATTCATCAATCAATGCATACTTGGGCTGGGTTGTTTCCATAGCTGGGCTGTTTGTGACATAGCTGCTAGAAACATAGAGGTACAATTCCCTTCAATTAGTATTTTTGTATCCTTTGGGTAAATACCTAGTAGTGCATTTGTTCTATCGTAACGTAGTTGTATTTTTAGCTTTCTAAGGAACCTCCATGCGGTTTTCCATAGTGGCTGTGCCAGTGTGCATTCCCACCAGCACCTCGAAAAGGATCCTCTTTCTCTGCATCCTCACCAACACCTGTTGTTTCTTGTGCTGTTGAGTTCAGCCTTTCTGACCAGTGTGAGTTGATATTTCATTGTAGTTTGGATTTATATTTCCCTGATGAGGAGTGATGTTGACCATCTTTTCATGTGTTTATTGACAATCTGTAGGTCACATTTGGGAAAATGCTTATTCATATCTCCTGGCCATTTTTTAATAGCATTATACAGTTCTGGAGTTGAATTTTATACCATATATAGAAAACCTAAAAGACTCCACCAAAAAAAAAAAAAAAAAAACCCCAAGCTAGAACTGGTACAATAAACCTGTAAATTTGCAGCATACAAAATCAACATATACAAATTTGTTACATTTCTATACACCAATAATGAAGCAGGAGAAAGAGAAATCAAGGAATCAATCCCATTTAAAATTACACCAAAACCATAATATACTAGAAATAAACCTAAGTAAAGAGGTAAAAGATCTGTACTCTGAAAAGTCTGGGACATTTATGGAAGAAATTGAAGAAAACACAAAGAAATGGAAAAATATTCCATGCACATGGATTAAAAGAAAAATCATTGTTAAATGACAATACTATCCAAAGCAATCTAGACATTCAATGCAAATAATTCAATTTCCTGTCAAATAATACCAGCATTTTTCACAGAGCTAGAACAAATAACTCTAAAATTATCATGGAACCACAAAAGACCCCAAATAACCAAAGATCTTGAAAAAGAAAAACACCTGGAGGCATCACAATTCTGGATATCAAGCTATATTACAATGCTGTAGTCATCAAGACAGGATGATACTGGCAAAAAAAAACACATAGATTAATGGAAAAGATTAGAAAATCCTGAAATGGACACATCACTATATGATCAACTAATCTTTGACAGAGCAGGAAAGACTATCAAATGGAAAAAGTCCCTTCAACCACTGGTGTTGGGAAAACTGGACAGCATCGTGAACTTGTAATGAACCTGGACCACTTTCTTACAGTACACACAAAATAAATACAAAATGAATGAAAGACCTAAATGTGAGACAGGAAACCATCAAAATCCTAGAGGAGAACACAGGCACCAACCTCTTTGACCTTGGCCAGAACAAGTTCTTACTAGACATGTCCCCAGAGGCAAGGGAAACAATAGCAAAAATAAACTATTGGGATCTCATCAAGATAAAAAGCTTCTGCACAGCAAAGAACAAATCAACAAAACTAAAAGGCAACTGACAAAATGGGGGGGAGATATTTGTATGACATCTCAGATAAAGGGTTAGTATCCAAAATCTATAAAGAACTTACCAAACTCAACACTCAAAAAACAAATAATCCAGTGAAGAAATGGGCAGAAGACATGAATACATATTTTTCCAAAGAAGACATCCAGATGGCAAAAAGACACGAATAAAGATGCTCAACAACACTCTTCATCAGTGAAATATAAATCAAAACCACAATGAGATACCAACTCACACCTGTCACAATGACGAAAATTAACAATTCAGAAAACAAAAAATGTCAGAAAGGATGCAGAGAAAGTGAAACCCTTTCACACTGTTGATGGTAATGCAAAATTGGCGCAGCCACTCTGGAAAACAGTGTGGAGATTCCTCAAAAAATTAAAAATGGAACTATCCTGTGATCAAGCAATTGCATTTATCCCAAAGGATACCAAAATGCTGATTCGAAGGGGCACATGCATCCCAATCTTTATGGCAGCCTTATCAACAAAAAACAAATTGTGGAACAGCCCAAATATTCATCAACACATGAATGCATAAAGAAGAGGTGGTAAACATATACAATGCAATATTACTTAGCCATCAAAAAGAATGACATCTTGCCAATTACAATAATGTGGATGGAACTACAGTGTATTATGCTAAGTGGAACAAGTCAGTCAGAAAAAGTCAAAATCCTATGATTTCACACATTAGTGGAATAGAAGAAACACAACATACGGAAAGGAAAACTAAAATAAATCAAAACAGAGAGGGAGGAAACCAGAAGACACTCTTAAATACAGAGAACAAACTGAGGGGAAGTGGGGGAGGTGGGCTAAATGGCATGTGGCCATTAAGGAGGGCACTGGTTGAAATGAGAACTGGGTGTTATATGTATGCGATGGTTCCCTAAATTCTACCCCTAAAATCAGTACTACACTGTATGGTAGCACTCTTGAGTTTACATTAATGTAATACAAGAAAATTATATATAGAGAGAGACTACCTCAAAATAGCAAGCTTCTGCACAGTGAAGGAAACAATCAACAAAACAAAAAAGCAACCTATGGAATGGAAGAAGATATCTGTAAATGACATATCCTCAGGGTTAGTTTCCAAAACGTATAAGTTTTTTTAAATTGTTTTCAAATTATCAGTAGAGAGTGTGTCCATGCAGTTCAGCACACTGTTGTGTGAGAAGCAAAACTCGTGTCTTCCACTTTTATATTGTGGTAAGATCTCACTGATCATGAGACCCACACTCTTCACAAAATTTTAACCATACCTTACCGTATTGTTAATTACAGAGGTAATGAAGTGGAGACCCCTCTAGAACTTAATCATCTTGCATAACACAAAAATCATAGCCCTTGAGATCTACTCCTCATTGACCCTCCCTGCCAGGCCCTGGAAACTGCCATTTCACTCTCCATTTCATTGTTATCAAAACCCAAATTCAGCTGCCTGTTGCTGGAAAGGTCAATGTTCAAAGTTTTAGTTTTGGTGGGAAAGTAATTTGAGCTATATTCAGAAGGCCAGCCACTGGAGGAAAAGGCAAACTCTTGTCCAAATGCCAACTCTGAGGTTTTTCCCTGACCCAGGGCGTTTTAAAGCAGTAGAGGGTACTTAATCAAGCAAGGGAGTGCCAAGGTCAATACCATCTTTTGATCATGGGCAGACTCCATGGTACAAGCTGCCAAAGTAACCTCAACTTCCCTGCATCTCCAGCTGAAGAGGGAACCAAACTACATGGGAGGAGACTGCCAGAGGCCAGGAAACAACCACCATAAGGGATTAGAGGAGAAAACCCCTGGGGCTCACACATGGTCAGCAGTACTTTCTGTTCTCCCCAGCTGGCATAAGAAAATACTAAAATACAACCTTGTAGTTCACCAATCATCACTCAGAATACTGAGAAATGTTTTCCTCAGTGAACTCAGAGGAACCTTCAAAGCAACAACCAAAAGGATCAAATGGCTTGCAAACTAATAGCCAAGGAGAATAAGACACATAAAACTACAAAGCGATTTTTTGCATCACCCATAAAGGTAAAATTGACAATGTTTACCTCCACATCACAAGGAAGCAAAAGCAGTGGTCTCTGTAATGAGGAAAAGGAGTCATCCAAAGAAAGTGACCCAGCAGTACCACAGGACATGGAATTGGTAGAGAAGTTCAGGGTGTTATAACTGCATAGCCCATATGCAAGTAGCTGGAGGAAAGATTGAAGGTGTTGACTAGAGCCATGCCTCTGGGTCCAAATCCCTACCCATGTCCATGTGACCATTCTTGACCATGGCCCACCTGCCCCTCCCACATCCACCCCAGCTGAACTGATGTGCAGGGTCACCCAATGCCACACCCTGGGACTGTTGCCGAACCCCACAGGTGGCCCCCAGGTGCAGGGTGCTGGCCACCTGGCACAGCCCTCTGTTCTGTCTGATGGTCTAGACCTGGCTTTGCTGAGGATCCTCCATTTATCCATTCTCACTGGCAGATGTCCCTGAGCAGGGGCATGAGGCTGGCAGAGGGCCAGGTCACCCTGAGGGCACCCCTCTTGCTGTTTGCACTCTGGGCAGTGCTGGCTCCTGTGCAGGGTTCTCAAGGGCATCCCTCATGGTGCTACACCTCCTCTGAGGTGGTAATTCCCAAGAAGGAGCCGCACCACAGCAAAGGCATTCAGATGCCAGGCTGTCTGTCCTATAGCCTGCATTTTGGGGGCAAGAGACATGTTATGCACATGCGGCACAAGAAACTCTTTTGCTCCAGACTCTGCTGATGATGACTCAGGATGCTCAGGGAGCCTTGCAGGTGGACTACCCCTTCATGCCTCCAGACTGTTACTACCTCGGCAACCTGGAGGAGATTCCTCTTTCCATGGTCACAATTGACACAGGCTATGGCAGCCTTGAAGATATCATGAAGTTGGATTAACTTGCCTATGAAATGAGACCCCTCGGTGATTTCCAATGGTTTGAACACTTTGTTTCTCAGATAGTCGCAGACATCTGTGCAATGGGACCTACTTATAACCTGGGATATAAGGAGGACAGGGGACCCCCTGTTCCTCAAGGAAATGCCAGTGCAGCCCCAAGGATCTCTAGTAAGTTCTGTTCATACCATCACAGAATTTTCAAAGGACTTGCTCTCAGTTTCAAAACAATGTATAGTGTGTTCACCATGTGGAAAAGAGTGCCCAATTCCTAATAAGGCTAGTTAGCTTAATTGAGTCAATATTTCATGGTATTGATGTAAGTTATTGGTTTCATGGTCATTTATAGTGAGAGACATCAAGCTCACACAGGCAATTATGTGTTGCATCAGAGTCCTTTTTTCTCTTCAATAGTATGAGTCAAAGTATTTTCGATTTCTTAAAACACATTCACCCTTAATGTGATTTGAGATGGGCCCCATGAGGTTCATTGCACTCCAGTTGTATATTTTATATGCCATCCACCAATGGGTTATATGCCATCATTCTGAGTTATTTAGGCAGACATTATTTACTCTTGTCTGTCATAGCAACACATCAGATTGCAAGAAATTGTGGCTTGTGCATTGACACTGATGAATGTGCTTGCCAAAAACGGTCCAGCTGCCTTAGGACCCAATTAACTGATATAATGGAAGCTTTCAGTAACTGTTCCTTCATTCATACGCAGTACATAATGAATTGTGGAACAGGCTAGTGCATGTTCAACACTGAAATGGTGCATTTATTTTTTTTTTTTTTAATTTTTTTTCAATGTTTTTATTTATTTTTGGGACAGAGAGAGACAGAGCATGAACGGGGGAGGGGCAGAGAGAGAGGGAGACACAGAATCGGAAACAGGCTCCAGGCTCTGAGCCATCAGCCCAGAGCCTGACGCGGGGCTCGAACTCCCGGACCGCGAGATCGTGACCTGGCTGAAGTCGGCCGCTTAACCGACTGCGCCACCCAGGCGCCCCTGAAATGGTGCATTTAAATAAAAGCCCGACCCACTATCATTATGGAAACTACACAGTGGATCCAGGCAAGCAGTGTGACTGCGGTTCATTCAACCAGTGCTACAGCAATCTAGGCTGTATGCGTGATTGTATCTGAACCCCTGGGGGCAAATGTAATACAGGAAGACGCTATACAGACTGAGCCAACTCCGCTGCTTGGACACCCTGCAGACAAATCCAAAATATACGTGATCTTCCAGAGTCCTGCCAAGGGGTGACCTTGGCGTACCCTGATGACTTCCATATGCAAGATGGAACCGCGTGCACTGAAGAGGGCTGCTGCTATCATGGAAACTGCACTGACCGCACTATTCACTGCCAAGAAAGCTTTGGCAGAAATTCTGGGAAAGGTGAAGATGTCTGCTATACCATAAATCACAAAGGCAGTCGACATGGACACTGCAGAAGACCCCGGGGAATTCAACGCTGAACCTGTTCCCATACAGGCGTGCCGTGTGGAAGGCTGCAGTGTAGGAATGTCACACATCTCCCTCAGCCGCAAGAGCATGTTGGATTCCATCTGTCTGAGATACAGGGTTCTGATGTTTGGGGCTGGATTCACATCGTAGCACAGGAACAACCCAGATTGGTCATGAGAGAACTGGTACTTCCTGTGCTTCTGGAAAGTTCTGTCAGGATACCTACTGCACTGGCAGTGTGGCTCAGCTGAATTATGACTGTATCCCAGAGAAATGCAGTCACAGAGGGATGTGCAACCATAACAGGAACTGCCACTGCCACATAGGCTGGGATCCTCCATGGTGCACGGACAAGGCACTGGTGGGAGCAAAGACTGTGGACCCCTCCAAGAAGAATTCAGTGAGCAAAATGAATCCATGGTATATCTCAGAGTGGTTTTTGGTCACATTGATGTCATAAGCGCTGCATTCCTCTTTGGTGTTGCCATAAATATCAGAACTATAAACACAGAGAAAGGTAAGGAAGAGATTTTTGGAGAAGACAATCCATAATTCACCCTCCAGACCCCTGAACAACTATAGACAATGCACCTGGTGCATCTGTAAAAATACAGTAATGAGGCGGCACAACTGACATTCACGTTTCCAAGGGTCCCTGGGAGACACAGGGGTCCTCAGGCACATCACAGCTCTGACACCAGGTCTCTCATGGGTCACCGACCAGCACTCTGAAATAAAACTTGAAAACTGCATGCTTGTAGCCTTTATGTAGTTTTTGAGCCAGTAAGAGCCCAAACTGAGCCTTAGTTTCTGGGAAGAGAACCTGAGGGTGCAGCTGTGTCATGAGCAGAAGTGTCTGGTTCCAGAATTAAGAGAAGTCGACACAAGGTCTTTTATGGGCAACTTCATGAGTTTTCTCCAAAACCGTGTTCTTGTGCACTGAACATTTTCTCATTCTCCAGGTAATCTGTCTTCCCCCAGTCCCAACATGTGTTCTGGATAATAGAGGGCTACCACCACCCATACTGCCTGTCCCAAACTGGGGTGTCTTTGGGCTGTGAGGTAAAGGGACTGGCATTAGGTTCCACCTAGCGCAAGCTGTGCCTCCCTGGAGACAAAATTTCCAAATGTGGGAGACTGAGACCATGAGGCTGAAAGGAGCACCCAATGAAATCAATCAGAAAGGTAGGCACAAGTGCCTATGGATGACTCTGGCATCTAGAGGGAGCTCGGTGAACGTGAATCCCTGCTCTCTTTCTCTTGCCTACTTTTCAGTGAGTTTAACTGTAGATAAGAATCTGCCTAGGATACCCACTTTGGTTTTCCAAGCACCTTCTAGAATAACACAGAGGTGAGCCTCTGAAACTTAGCGAATTCAGCCCCATCCGCTCCCACGAAATCCTGTACTTCCTACCCTGTTTTCTATGTCCTGATCATTGGGAATGTCGGATGGAGGCCTGCCCTTCCCTGGGTCCTTGTGCCCTCTTGTTCTTGGCTCTGTAAGTCATAAATCCTGTGCTTCCATTTCCTTTGTTGGGGATGTACTGAAACCCCACCTTCAGTCACAAGGGGCCCACACATCTCATGTACCCCAAGCGAGAGCTCAGATGCCTAGAGAGCTGCCTGTCACCCCCTGTGACTTGCTGTTGCCACTTCCTTCAGCAGGTCACAGTCTACATGTTCTTAATTCAGTACAGAAGCTGAGGTCCCACAATACATTTATCCCCAAGGATGGGATTGGGAGCCTAGCTGATGCCCCCCTACAATGCCTTGGACCTAAGAATGGCTCACTCATTCCTCACCCTCATGTCTCAGCTGCTGTGGGAAGGAGCTGGTGCTTGCTGGTGGTCTGTAGCTTTGATGTGGGCTTATGCCAGGTGTTGCCAGAAACCCTCACCCTAAATTATCAGTGCTATAAAAGGTCAGACTCCCTGCAGAGACCAACAAGCAGGCACCAGTCTGGGGGTGCAGGGGTGTGTATTTCCTATTTATCTCCAAAGGAGGTGGGCACCGAGAACAGTGTTCCTAGATTAGTGTCGAAGAAGACGCCAGCTGCTTGGTCCACTGTGTTGCAGCCAGCACCATGGTGTTGTGCTTGATTAACCAGCCCTAGATAGGGATGGAGGCAAATCTACAAGGAGCATCAAGGCACCCAGGGTGGAGGACTTGGCCAAGGCAAGCTCCTCTTAGTGGCTGCAAACCTCACTGCTGTCGCCAATGGCTCCCCACCTGTCAGGCATTGGGTGGGACACCTCAGGGTGGGAGGCCACAGAACACGACTCTGGGAAGAAATAACTTCTATCCCAGATTTTCCCTGTCACGATCCACTACACCTACATGTCCAAGGACCAGCGTGAGAGACAGAAATGGTGACAGGCACTATATCATAATGGAAATGCAAGGCTTCCTAGAATCATTTGTCCAAAGGGAGGGAGACAAGGACATCGATTGGCTTTTGTGGGTCTTCGTCATTGGCTCCGAGCTGTTGCTTACAGCACTTGACATGCTGCAGCTGACTGGATTGGTCCAAGACCGCCCAAGTCAAAATTCACTGAAAAACTCAAGGTATCCACAGCCTGTTTACAGAGACACTGTAGAGGAGCCTCCAGGCTTATCATTCTATCAAAAGACCGTGACAAGCATGCCAAGGCACAGGGCAGGAGACACAGACAAAAAAAAGGGGGAAGGCTCTGAGGAAGATGCTCCCCAAGCCCCCAGAGCCCACAGAGGTAGGAAGAAAGAAGCTCTGATTCCTGGGACTTGGATTTTTATGGCATGGCAGCACAGGCCCACTGGGAGAGGTCAAGCCCAGGTGACGCCATCCAACTCTAAGATAGACTGGGGACAATTCAAAGAGTGTGGGGGTTTTGTTTTTTGTTTTTGCCTTGTGTCATGAGCCCAAGATCCCTTGACCATTTCCAACCTGGAGGACAGGCCCTTGACAACACAATCTAAGGAGCTCTTCATGAAGGACCAGTCTGACCTTAAGGCTGTGCCATTACATTCACAGTGGGGGAACAGGACGACATGGGTTCCTGTCCACGTGGCAAGAACCTGGTCTCCTCAGGACCCACTGTGGAGACTTTGGGCAGAGGAGGGCATATATCCATGCTGATAAGAACCTGTTTCATCAGGATCCCCTGTGGAGGATTCAGGAGGGCGAGGGCCCACGTCCAAACTAACAAGAACCCGGTCTCCTCAGGCCCTGCTGTGGAGACTTCGGGTGGACAAGAGCCCGTGTCCACACGGACAAGAACCAGTTTCGTCAGGACACCCTGTGGAGGATTCAAGAGGACGAGAGCCCATGTCCGCACCAACAAGAACCCGGTTTCATCAGGACCTGTTGTGGAGGATTCAGGAGGACCTGGGCCTGCGTCCACACAGACAAAGACCCGGTCTCCTCAGGACCCACTGTAGAGGATTCAGGGGGAGGTGGCCTTGCGTCCAAACCGACAATAACCCAGTCTCCTCAGGCCCCACTGTGGAGACTTCGGATGGACGAGGGCCCATGTCCACGCTGACAAGAACCGGTTTCATCAGGACCCCCTGTGGAGGATTTGAGAGGAGGAGGGCCCACATCCAAACCGAGAAGAATCCAGTCTCCACAGGGCCCGCTGAGGAGGATTTGGGAAGACGAGGGCCCACGTCCAAACCGACAAGAACCTGGTCTCCTCAGGACCCGCTGTGGAAACTTCGGGGGGACAAGGACCCGGGTCCACACCAACAAGAACCCGGTTTCATCAGGACCCGCTGTGGAGGATTTGGGAGGACCTGGGCCTGCGTCCACACTGACAATAACCCAGTCCCCTCAGGACCCACTGTGGAGACTTCGGGGGGACGAGGACCCGTGTCCACACTGAGAAGAACCCGGTCTCCTCAGGACCTGCTGTGGAGGATTTGGGAGAACCTGAGCCTGCGTCCACACTGACAAAAACCCGGTCTCCTCAGGACCCGCTGTGGAGGCTTCGGGTGGACGAGTGCGCACGTCCAAACTGAGAAGTTTCCGGTCTCCACAGGGCCGGTGAGGAGGATTCGGGAGGACCTGGGCCCCGCATCCACACCGACAAGAACCCGGTCTCGTCAGGACCAGCTATGGAGGATTCAGGGGGACATGGCCCCGCGTCCACACTGACAAGAACCTGGTCTTCTCAGGACCCACTTTAGAGAATTCAGGGGGACGTGGCCCCGCGTCCACACTGACAAGAACCCGGTCTCCTCAGGACCCGCTGTGGAGGATTCAGGGGGACGTGGCCCCGCGTCCACACGGACAAAAACCCGGCTCCTCAGGACCTGCTGTAGAGGATTCAGGGGGACGTGGCCCTGCGTCCACACGGTCAAGAACCCGGTCCTCTCAGGACCCGCTGTGGAGGATTCAGGGGCACGTGGCCCCGCGTCCACACGGACAAGAACCCGGTCTCCTCAGGTCCCGCCAAGGGAGGAGCAGGTGAGGAGAAAGCCAGGCCCCGGGAAGAGGAGCTTCCGGAACCTGGAGGCTGAGGGCGGCGGTGTTCCACAGACCCTGGGGGGAAAGGACCCTGCGCGGCGTCGTGCGCGGTGACACCGTGTCCCCCGCGGGGCTTACCTCACCGGCGCCGGGCGGCGGGGCCGCGCGGCCGTGTTCCTGCTCCGCGCCCACTCGGTTCCCGCCGCTTCCTCATGCGGTTCGCGGTCCAGGAGCGGGGTCCCCTGGCGGAGCTTGCACTCCCGCCGCTATGGCCTCGCGGGTCCCTTCAGCCTCCGCGCGGGGCGGGGTGTCCCTCCCGAGTCTGCGACGGCGCCGTGGGGAGTTCGGTGCGACACCCCGGAGCTGCAGGTCGCTCCGGGCGGGACAGACGTGCTCACGGGGTCGGTTCCTCCGCAGCCAGGAGCACAGAGCCGCTCTCCGCCCCCGTGCGTCTTCCTCCGTTTCTGTCCCCAGTGCCCTGTCCTGGGACAGCAGGCCTGCCACCTCCTTGCTCAGATTTCCTCGGGGGCACGTCGTTCCTTCTGCGGCGGTTGTAAATGGCACCGTCTCCTCCTTTCTCTTTCCGACGGGTCGTCAGGAGCGTGCAGACGTGCACGTGGTGTGTGCGTGCTGATCTCCTATCCTGCGAGTGTCCTCGTTTATCCTTCCGTTGCCCTTGGAAACAACGCCGCCAGTTAAGTTACCAGCAAAAGGGGGTTTATTCAGGAGTAGCGGAGAATTGCCATCCGGGCCCAGCAAGCTGTGGCAGAACCGCGGCCGGGTGGGGAGCACACGGAGAGGAACGCTGTTTCCGGAGAAGAGGAAGTTGGGAGGGTGGTTTTGAAGCGAGGTCCGCAGGAGGAAAGCAGGGCTGCAGGGCGAGCAGGCGCCTCCCGGGCCGGCTGCAGGCGCGGTGGGTTTCCTGTAGGGGCCGCAGGGCACAGCTCCCCCTGGCGGGGCCTAAGCCTGGGGCTTCTCTCCGCGGAGGGTTCTAATCTTGGGTCTGTAGCCATGGGTTGTTCCCGAGCCTGACCCTGGGTGCTGGGCTCCGCCTTCCAGCCTCCCCTCCCCGCCTCCCGAGTCCACTTCGATGAGATGTCCCTTCATTGGTTTTCGCACTTCTAACAGCTTATTCGTGGCGTCTTGTGGACAACCGGAATTCCAAATCCCACTGCTTCCGCTGCACCCAAGACACGTGGCCACCAATTGAACCCTCCCACCTGCCTCTGGCTCACGTGCTGCCTCCTGCAGGGCCCGTGGCCTCTCAGCCTGGGTGAGCTGGGTCTGGGCGTGGGCCTACGTCACAGCGTTTGACCCCTCTCTTGCTGCTGTCATGCGGGGCTGACACTGTTGTTTCGAGGAGTACCTTACTCTGTGATTTCAGACGTGCAGTGAACGTGTCACAGCAGCGCAAATACGCTTTACCTGGACGCTCGTTTCTTTGCGGCGTTTTCCACTTCACATGAGATACTTTGGTGCGTTTTAACCCAAACCGGGACGCCCTCCCGAGAAACCACCACAGAACCCCAAATGAGGAAATCCCTGCGTTTCCACCTTAGAACCCAGACCACAGACCCACTTCAAGTGTCCCCACCTGCCCCACTGTGAAATGTCTTTTCCCATTCTGGTCTGGTTTATTTTGGGGAAATGCTCCTAAGATTTTCCCCTATCTGTGTAACCTGGGGGGATTTAAAGAGCAAGGTGGTTCCTGGCGCGCCTGGGGTCTCAGTCTGCTAAAGGCCCAGTTCACTTCAGGTCATGATCTCCAATTGATGGGTTCCAGCGCCTGCTTTGTGCTCTGTGCTAACAGCTCAGAGCCTGCAGATTGCTTCAGATTGTGTGTCTCCCTCTTGCTCTGCCCCTCCCGCTATCATGACCTGTCTCTGTCTCTCTTTTTCAGCAATAAATAATAAATGTTAAAAAAAAAAAAGAGCAAGATGGTTCCTGAGTGGCCTTTTCTGGATGGCTTCTGTCACTGAGGGTGTTTTCTGCATTCACCCATGTTGTGACGTGTATCAGTCCTTCCTTTTTAAATTCTGATTAAATGTACGTAACATAACATTTACCACGTAAGTCACTTTAGGCATACTCTGTCGTGACTGAGGTAGCCAGTATGTCCCATTCAGCATCAATGAACAAGGAGTCCCAGCCACAGTCTGCTCTCAACCTGTACATCTCTACCCTGCTGCCTTGGGAATTCCTAACAGTCCAAAGAGTGCCAAGATGTTAGCATGACCAGCTCATGTGGAGCCTGTCATGAGTTCCCACTGGTCTGGGCAATTGAGGGTCACTGTCACTGGTCAATTATCATGCATTCCTGGTAGTCTGAGTGCCAATGAAACATTTTGGGATCTGGAAAGTGTTTGTGCCATGGGGGTTATGCTGGAGCACCTAGTGACCATCTGGCACCAGGTTGCCTTGCTATGTCACCGAGAGAGAGAACCCAGCACCATGAACGTCTTCATACAAAGGGAAATATTCTCTCCTAATACTTGACCTGAGCAAAGGACCATCCTGAAGCTTCCATCAAAGTTGTGGTCCCAATCAATGCAGTGGAAGGAAAGGCAGAGTGACATTGTCGTGCTGGTTGTGGACACCACACCCTTCCATTTGTCCATCCACATGGTGCATTCACCTGCTTGCATTGGCAGGAAATAACACTGCTTTGGGGGCTTACTTGCTATCCTGATGTCAAAAAAATTGACAATCAGACTGATTATTTACTGTAGACAGGACTTGGAAAACCTGTGTAGGGGTCTGTGTCTGACCTGCTGAGATAACTACACAGGTGAATGGGGCAGATGCAGTCTGAAGACAGACAGTCATAGAGGTTCAGAGGGAGAGCAGGAAATATAGTCAGTCTTTTAATAGTGGGGGAAAGGGTGGGCTCCATTTTAAAAAGTTGTTTGTTTTTCCTGACAGAAAAGAGCCGGAAAATGAAACTAGGTGGAAATGCAGTTTTTTTTATCCATGACCTACTGTGTGATGCCATGTGCTTCCGGAGCCTGGGAATTGGCCCGGGGAATCCTTACCAATGGTCATCATGGGGATGGTCATCCACGGTCTTGACAATGGCGATCCGGAACTATTTTGTGCAGCTTGCGTGAATCCAGAGGAATCTTTCCCTAATTCTGATGGCAGTGTAGTCGGTTAGCAGTTCGTCATAAGGTCCTTCTCAGCGAGGTGGCACTGGGTGCTCTCTGAAGACCTGATGAGCATCCCATATTCTGTAGAAAGGGTGGCAAGGCTAGTCAGTGGCAGAGGCCATGTCCTTATTTTCTGTGGATAATATGACCCAAGTGTACCTGTTAGTTCTTGGACATGGCTATGCATGGCATCAACTTGGTCATATGAGTTATCATGAAGTTCACTCAATCAGTAAAGAAAGGGTTAAGGATTCCTTTCAAAAATACTGTTGCAAAGGGGGTCAGTCCCTGCCTGCTATTTGGAGCATTCCAAATCTCTTTAAGGGCCAAGGACAATGATTCTGGATGTTCCAGGCCACTTTCCAGGCAGATTTTTCCTGAAGGAATTTTGTGTCTAGTTTTTCATGTTCCATATCTGTTCCCCTAATCCACATATCCTCATCGTCCTCTTCTGTGATGATTAAGGATGATGTGGGGTATGAAATTCTAATTATCACCCCCAGTCTTTGCAAGTACATAGTTTGTCTATGTGCTGAAGTGAGTTCCTTGGTCTGGTTAAATCCATAATGGAATGGCAAATCCAGGAACCATTTCAGGCATTACATTTTTTACCACAGTTGTGGCACTGGCATATCCAGTCAGACAGCATCAGTCCATCCACCAAACATGCAGCCATTAACCAAAGAGGAACCCAATTTGTCAAATCCATCTGGAGAGCCCCAGTGGGTAGGGAGGGGCGAGAGGGACTCCCTGGGGCCTGCTGATATTATACAAAACTTGGAGAGATTTACAAGTAGTGCCCTGGGAAATAATTTAGTCAGAGGTTTAGTGGATGCCTGGGAAGAACCCACTCTCTCTCAGTTTCCTAATTATCCCATCTCATGGGGTTGGTGCAAGACCAAAGGAGAGAAGAAAGGGGCCTCAGCAAGCCCATTCAACCCCAATGTACACCCCATCTGATCATTATCTGTCCACCTGTCTTTTCCCATTGTGAGGATCTTACATGATAAACAATAGTCCAAGTCAGGGAAAAAGGCAGGCTGCTAAAGTGAAGGAAAGGACAGGGGCCTCTGAACTTGGCTGTGTATTTGACATCCTTGTGAGCTCTGTCAGTCGCTGGAGAGACAGTGGCAGTCTCCTCACGGTTTGGGCTGGAGAGTGACTGTTAGCAATTTTAGCAGAAAGATCAGTTGCGTATAATAGGGCAGCAATTATAGGCCTGCTGGCAAAATGTCCTCTGTCCTCTGGTACTCATGGCGGTTAGGACCTGTGGGATTTCCAGAGGGTGCCACCAGCTCTGGAGACTCCAGCGTATGTCTGGAATGCCTGTGAACAGTGGCAGTCTTTCCCTTTGCAGATGTGCAAGCTTGGGAAAACCTGGGAGCCCAGTGGCTTAGACTGATTTTACAGCAGGCAGAGAGGACGCCTGGAGTACCTCTAGTAGGGACCCTGCCCTGAGTGGTTCCTATGTTTCCCCACATACAGAAACTGTCACAAAATACAAGTCAGGGTGGGGCACCTGGGTGGCTCAGGTGGTTAAGCTATGGACCTCAGCTCAGGTCATGATCTCGCAGTTTGTGAGTTCAAGCCCCACATCGGGCTCTGGACTGACAGCTCAGAACCTGGAGCCTACTTCAGATTCTATGTCTCCCCCTCTCTCTACCCATCCCCTGCTCACACCCTGTGTCTCTCTGCCTTTCAATAAGAAATACATGTAAAAGAAAAAAAATTTTTTTTAAATAGAACTCAGTGTTGACCACCATATGTCCCAGAAACCATTCCTGTAGCTGAGGGCAATCGTGTGGAATGAAGTAGGGTCTCCCCTTTTAAATTTTTTTAATGTTTATTTATTTTTGAGAGAAAGAGTGTGAGTTGGGAGGAGCACAGAGAGAGAGAGAGGGACAGAGAATCTGAAGCAGGCTCCAGGCTCTGAGCTGAAAGCACAGAGCCCGTTGCAGGGCTCAAATTCACAAACCACAAAATCATGACCTGAGCTGAAGTAGGATGCCCACCAACTGAGCCACCCAGGTACCCCAGGTCTCCCTTTTTAGGGAGGGGAGTGAGATAGCCTCATTTAAACTGTTAACATGACACAAGATGATGGAGGGGTTGGTCAGTGGCCTGCTGGTAGGTAGGTGGTGGGCCTGGAAATTACAAACTTGTCAGAGAGGAATACAGAGGTGAGTGGGGATCCTAATGTATCCAGACAGCAGTTGTGGGGGTGCAAGCATGCAGTGGGGCCTGATGGCCCAAGGTCTAATTTTCATTGGAAGAAAGTTATAGGACATATCCTAGAGGCACAGGCTGTCGCAGGATACCTGTAGCCACTCCATTTCCATGGAATGAGAGGTGAAACATGTTATTGATATTCAGACAGCTGAAAGTTTGGGGTGTGCACAGAGCTAATATTAACACTTTAAAGTAGGTTAATGACTCTGAAATCCACTAAAAGAAATCTGTGGCAGCATCAGGTAGGGGTGAGGGGCTCACAGAGACAGAGCAAAGCATTGAAGTTAGGGGTCCTTGGGAAGCAGTAGCCATGTTTCCTTAAAAGGTTATGCAATTGCATTTTTGTACTGGTGAGAGGGATGAGAAAATCTGACAAGACACTTTGTGGGGAGTTTTGAAGCACTGTGACATAGTCCTCGTTGGCAGTAGCTGTTTGCAACTGTGGACATTAAGAAGACAGGAGGGTGTATGGCCCTGTCCGGCTGGTGCTTTAGGAGGGTGGTGGAGTCTGCAAGGGCTCTATGACTCCTTTGGTAGTAGAGTGACACGTCACGGACATACGAAACAAGAGTGCAGCCTTGGGTGAAGGCACAGAATGTAAGTTGGCTTCAAGAACTTGGAGTAATATTGAGCCCAACTTAGTTGACTTCCCCAGGCATACATGAAAAGAGAACTAGTGAATCAGAGTGCAATGGCATTGACAAGAAAATCAAGATGTTCATTCCAGTAATGCATCTTCATCACCAGGAATTTAGGCATGAGCAGCAGCCCGGTTAGGGACAAAAGATTGGGGGGGGGTAATAGATGACAAAAGACTTTATGGTTCCGACATTGTACAAATCAGTAGCTTTGCCTTCTGAATCAAATTCTGTTCTTTCTTTACTCACAAGATCGGGGTCTTACACGGTGAGGAGGTAAAGCAAGAACATCCTGCGGTAATAGAGTCTATCACAGGGTCAGGTCCTCCCTCTGCAGCAAGACAGGGCATCTGGCTACTGATGGGTGGGGGCAGTTCCTTTCTCAGGCCCCCTGAGCACAGGCTCTGCACTGGGGGCAATCCATTCTCTTGTGCATGTGAGGCCCAGACACTAGTGGGCACATCTTTAAGACTTATCCTCTGAGGAGCACTTTGAATGGAGGTGGGTCTCCATTAGGGAAAGGGGAAAGCTTGAGGTGTGGTCTGATGGCAGGGAAATGAGAACATCTTAATGTCCCTCCTGCATTGTGGATACTAACTCCTTTTCAATATTTTTTATTGTAATGTCTACCCTCCCATAGACTGCCTTCCAGCTCTGCAAATATTTGCTTGCCCCTTTTCTAGTGTGGTGTAGTCCCCCTTGCCTGCTTTGTTCTCTGTGACTTTGCTTTTATATCAAATCAGTCATTCTCAAGTGAATGTCATCATTTTTATCTTTCATGTTTTCTTTGAAGGCATTTAGGTTCAAGTGTTCTTTATCCTTCATCCATTTTGAGATTT
Source organism: Prionailurus bengalensis (assembly GCF_016509475.1). Taxonomy (NCBI): domain Eukaryota; kingdom Metazoa; phylum Chordata; class Mammalia; order Carnivora; family Felidae; genus Prionailurus; species Prionailurus bengalensis. The sequence goes on along the minus strand of NC_057355.1, from coordinate 148,039,410 downwards.
TTTTCTGTCGACGTATATGTATGAAGCAAGGTTATGGTCAAATGTTATTATTTTGCATGTATATATCAATACTATTTTTTAATTTTTACTTTGTTTTTGAGGGAGAGACACAGATCATGAGTAGGGAGGCACAGAGATAGAGGCAGAAACAGAATCCAGGCCCTGAGGTGTCAGCAGGAGCCTGATGTGAGGCTCAAACCCACAAACCGTGAGATCATGACCTGAGTGGAAGTGGGATGCTTAACTTAACGAGCCACACAGGTGCCCCTAGTCAACACCATGTTTAAGAGACACTATCCTACCCCCACTGTGCATTGTTGGAAATCTCCTGGAAGATTTGCTCACTGCATCTGCAAACTTCTACTTCTGGGCTCTGTAATGAGCTCCACTGGTCTAAATGTCTCATTTGATGCCAGCAGCACACTGTTGTGGTTAATGTACCTCTGCAATATCTTTAGAAAGAGAGAAGTGTGATGTCTCCAGGTTCTCTCGACGTCATGATTGTTTTGTTGTTTCCATGTGTTGTGTGCTTTCATATGAATTGTATATTTTTCAGATTCCTTAAAAACTCATTGGCATAATGAGTTGACATAACAAGATAAACATAAAAATAACAAAAAAAGATAAAGCAGACAGAACATAGAGACTATCACAAATACAGAAAACAAATAAATTACATAAAAATTTGTATTTGGAAAAGTATGTAAAATTTGAAACAAATAGGTAGCCTGGGGAAATAGGGAAGCCTCAAACAAATGCAATCAGAATTGAAAGAGGAGACATAACTGAACTAAAGACATGAAAAGGATCATTAAAGAAACTCTTAGGTTTTTATATATAAGCCAACAATTGGATCACCAAGAACAAATTACACATTTTATGCCATAACGAAGTCCACCAAGACTGTTTCATGGAAAAATACAAAATGAGCAAAAGAAAAATTAATAAGATTTCTCTATCTAAAACCTCACCCTCCAAAAAATCTGCATAGGAGTCCATGGCTTTATTAAAACTTCTAAGTATTTAAAGAGGAATTAATGCCAATATTTCTCAAACTATTACAAACCACTGATAAAAACAGCACTCCCAAATGAAATTTGTGAGGACAGCATTGTTTTCACACCAAAACCATAAAAGACACCACAAGAAGGGAAACTACAGGTCACTATCTCAATGAACATACATGCAAAATTCCTTCACAAAATCTGAGCTTACTGAATTCAACAGAATATTGAGAGGATCATACAACATAATCCAGTGTGATTCACTCCAAGGAAGCAAGGACCCTTCAACATACACAGATGCATAAATGTGATGTCCTCCATTACCAGAGGGAATGATTGAATCAAAACATTAGACAAAATTCAACATATGTTCATCATTTAAGAAGAACCCAATTAATAAGGAACTGAAGGAAATTACCTCCACATGATCATGGCCACTATGAAAAGCCCACACCTGACAGCATATTGAACGGTAAAATGCTGAAGGCTTTCCTGTAAAATCAGGAGCCAGGCAATGATGGTCACCCCTAACATAAGCATTCCCCATGGTAATGTGAAGAATATATATGCCACCTCAAACTATGTCATCTTGTCACACTGCTTATTTGGGTGAAAGTCACTTGAGAAATAGTCCAAGTACAGTCAGACTCGCCATCATCCCTTGACAGCAGGATATAAATCTCCCTCCCATGTACCAAGAGGGAAGAACCATCGTTAGCACCAGAATAAGGAACACAGGGACAAGAAGGCTATGCAAACAAACCTACTTAATTGGTGCCTAACATAATAACTCAAACTTAACTCTTGCCAAATCCAATGATTTGTTTCTGAAAGACACAAGTGCCACCTGCTTTGCCCTTTCTCTGGGTGTCATATCATTAGGAAGGCCATGAACTTATAAAATGAAATTTATTCTCTCCTGTAGATATGTCTTATGTCAATTGAATCCTTACACTGGCTAAATCCCAGAAGAAAAGAAGGGAAAAGCTTTCTTCTCCTACAACTGGAAGAGACGTAACCAGAAAAAAAAGGGAATAAAAAAAGTAAAAGACACTTAAATCAGTAAGGAGGAAGGAAAATTAGTTGTTTGCAGGTGACATTGACCTTAAACATAACAAAACCCTCGAGATACCACAAAAAATATTAGAATCAGTTTTTTTTAATGAGGAAAAGAGCAGACACTAAATGAACAAAGAAAATAAATAAAAATAAACCACCTGTGATTCTACACACCAGCATGAAAATACATGCAAAATAAATAACAAAATTATACAAGTGAAAATACAGAATAAAGTATTTTGGGTAAACTTCAAAAAGAATGTAAAATACTTGTAGAGTGAAAATGATCTATGTTGATGAAAAAACTGTAAAAATGCACACAGGACTGAAAATATACCTGTATTCACTGAATACAATTATTCATATTGTCACAGCACCTAACACACCCTAACCCTGTCGTTCATTTTTAAAGAATCAAAGCTAACACTGGAACTTGATATATATGTCAGAGAACATGCAAATGGGGTCCTCTCTTTGCTGATAAAACCAGCCCATCCCAGACTCTGCAGCTGGGAGAGCAGCCCCAGTCCCGGGAGTCCCAGGTGTTCCCATTCTAGATCAGGACATAACAGACACCTCACCATGGAGTTTGTGTTTGGCTGGGTGTTTCTGGTTAATCTTTTTTTTTTAACGTTTATTTATTTTTGAGACAGAGAGAGACAGAGCATGAATGCGGGAGGGTCCGAGAGAGAGGGAGACACAGAATCTGAAACAGGCTCCAGGCTCTGAGCTGTCAGCACAGAGCCCGACGCGGGGCTCGAACTCACAGACGTGAGATCATGACCTGGGCCGAATTCGGACGCTCAACCGACTGAGCCACCCAGGCGCCCCTCTGGTTAATCTTTTAAGAGGTAATTCATGGTGAACGAGAGACACTGAGTATGTGAGTGGATATGAGTGAGACCAATAGATGTGTGACAGTTTCCTGACCAAGATGTCTTGTGTCTGCAGGTGTCCAGTGTGATGTGCAGCTGGTGGAGGCTGGAGGAGACCTGGTGCAGCCTGGGGGGTCCCTGAGACTCACCTGTGTAGCCTCTGGATTCACCTTCAGTAGCTATGGAATGAGCTGGGTTCTCCAGGCTCCAGGAAAGGGGCTGCACTGGCTCGCATATATTTATGATGATGGAAGTAGCACAAGCTACGCAGACTCCATGAAGGGCCGATTCCCCATCTCCAGAGAACTCCAAGAACACGCTGTATCTGCAGATGAACAACCTGCGGGCGAGGACAAGGCCACATATTACTGTGCAAGAGACAAGGTGAGGGGACCTTGCTGGGAGCCCAGACACAAACCTCTCTGCAGGAGGGGATCAGCACCACCAGGGGGCACACACTATGCACAATTCTGCTTTGTGTTGCCAGGAGCAGGTGTAGATGGAGGTTACAGGCAGGTTTCCTGTCAGGGTCTGGGGCTTCCTGTCCACACAGCAGTTTCTCCAGGGAGTCTCTCTGGACACAGGATTTTGTGTTTACCTATTAGCTGTGTGAATTAGATCATTGTTTTCATAGGAAAACTACCCTAACATGGACAGAGACACAGTTGTTTGCATTGCTTACTCCTGTCCCTCAACAGGAGTGAATTACAGATTTCCTGAGGCACAATAGCTGAACATTTACATGAGTCCCAGATGCACTCCCTGTGCAGCCAGGACCACAAGCTCCCACAGCTCCCCATTATCTTCACCCAGCTCTTGTCCCAATCAAACAACATGACACTTCCTTCATGGAACGTTGCTACTCAGGACTTTAAATGAGCTACAGCTTTATTCAATTCCCTCTAAACAAGAGATAAATCATCTCCATATATTAGTCAGGATTCCCTCGAGCAACAGAACCCAAAGCACATTGGTTTCCATGACAAAATATGTTGAGAAGTCCCATGATCTACTGTCACAAGTTGGGGAGCCAGGAAAACCAGTGGTATAATTCTCGCCTGATTCTGAACTAGTGTCTAGTCTCAGAACCTGCAGAACCGATGATGTAACTCTAAGAACAAGGGAAGGAGGAGACCAATGTTCCAGTTCAAACAAGCACATGGGAAGTAAAAATGAGGGAATTCTTCCTCCCTCTGCATCGGATTCTACTCAGAACTATGATGGAATGGGTGATGCCCAGGCATAAAGAAACCATGGATGGAAATGCCAATCTCTTCTGGAAACTCATCACAGACATACACAGAAACAGTCGTGAATCTGGACACCCATGATGCAGTCACAATGACACATAAAGGTAATCATGACAAGTCAACCTGCGGTAAATGTCAAGTTCAAAAACTGAAGATTTTGAAGTCCATGCCATCACTGGGGTGGACCCTGGTGGGCATAGTAGTGTTTCTGTAAAGAAGGAGCCCTGAGGCCCATAGGGACTGCTGCGGTTTGAGGATCCCCTGGGTCATATCGGGTGAGACAGTTACCTTCTTGGAGTGCATTTGGGAGACAGGACATTGCCTCTCATGGGGCAGGAGAGCTGACAGGCACCATTGCACTGCCCTGGTCATTAGCATAGGAGCCTCTGCTGAGAGCAACTAACTGAACGCTCCCTTCTTGTTCCTTCCTCACCATGAACTCCAAGCTCCTAGTGTTCATGCAACTGCCCTTCTGGGATAACCAGCTCTAACCACATCACAGCAAGACACTGTCCCAGAGGATCAGTGGGGTCCCTGTCGCATTGAGTTCATACAATTTGGTGTACTCACACCCAGCTAGAGCTCCTGAGATAAAACATAAGAGCTTTGAGCTGCCAGGTGTGAAAATGGATTGGACAAAGGCAGGGTGAAGGCTGGGTTCTGAAGGAAGCCTGGGACCCATGAGTACAGATTACTCTCTTTTTGTGAGGGCTTCCTGAACAGGGGTGGCTGGAAACTCCAACTGCAGGGACGAGAGAAGGAGTTGATGCCAATATTTCCTCCCACCAATTATCATGGACAGAATTCAGTGAGCAGCAAAACACCCCAGTAGATACTGAGCCACTGTCACCAAGCTATACCCACCTTTCCTTCCTCAGGTGCTTCCTTACTAGGGAAAGAGTGACTAGACCCAGACCACCATTGCACCCCTCATTCCAAAGACCACCATATACCCTCACAGGCACCAAGTCTACTGACCATATAGTGAGGCATACCTTCACCTCTAGGGGAAATAGGAATTAGCCTCTTTTAATAAGGAGACCAAACTCACCTAGTTAAAACTCACAACACTATGGACAAAGTTGAAAAAATCTCCCCTGGAGGCAAGGAGAACTCTGCAGAGGAATGATCTGGGGGACAGAGCAGCCAATACATGACAGCACAGTGCACACAGCACATGCAAGAAATGCTTCCAGAATGTCAGGTTATCAACAGTATGTAAACATTTCTCAAAAAAGACACTACTCTAGAAGCAGAAAACATAACAGGATTTTCCTAAAACACTTAAGAAAGCAGAGACATGGACATACAGAGTGATGGAGGAATTCATTCCAAAAAAAAAAAAACAACCATAAATGACATTGCCAGGGATATAATTAAAACACATATAAATAATAAGCCTCAAACAGAATTTAATACCTATCATAAGGAAACTGAACTTTTAAAAACTATCATACGGATACTAGCTATGCTTGAGAAAGCCTAGAAGACATGAGAATACCCTGACTACAGATGAAAAGACCTAAAACCCAGTCAGGCTGAAATTTTTAAAATGCTGTAACCGAGATGTGAACCTGATTGGATATAATGAACTCAAGGCAGAAAGAAGCAGATGAATGAGTAAGTGACATGGAAGATAAAATTTTGTGAGAAATGAAGCAGGAAAGAAGAGGAAAATTAAAACATTGCATCACAAACGTATACTTAGGGAATCAGCAACTCCATAAAGTGTAATAAAATTCTTTTCAAAGGAGTCCCAGAAGAAGAAGAGAGGGAGAAAAAAGGAGAGAAGTTTTGTCTGAGTGCATTAGAGTGGAAAATTTCCACTAAATGGTGAAGGAAACAGACGTCCGCACCTATGAGTCACAGAGAACTCCCATTAAAATTAAGAAAAAAAAAAGCAGGCTGACTCTGAGACATAACATAGTAAAATTCACAAAATACACAGATTACAAAAACCTATAAACATGAGGACAAAAGAGTTTGCTAATGAATATGGGGAGATAAAAGATTATGGCAGCAGTGTCCACAGAAACCTGCAGGAAAGAAGGGAGTGGCATGATATCCTCAAATGTTCAAATGAAAATCAGGCAGTCTTGGGGGAGGAGACAAGATGGCAGAACAACATGGAAGATTTTTGTGTGTCTCGCGTCCATGAAATACAGCCAGACCAACACTAAACCATCCTACACACCTAGAAAACTGATTGAGGATTAACACAACAATCTGCACAACCTGAACCACAGAATTCAACAAGAACGTGGCACGGAGAGGTGACCTTTGGGAGTGAGAAGTTGCGGGAAGGGATGTGCATTTGCGGGTGGAGAGAGGACAGAGCCTGGGGAGTGGGTGAGAATACAGGAAAAGCACCCCTCCCCAAAAGCAGCTGGACAGAACGTGGAAAATTGGAAACAGCCACAGAGACTAAACTAAAAAGGGAGAAAGGAGAAAGGAGAGTATGTAAATTCCACTAAGACTATAAACAAGGGGAGAGCAAAGGCTGCAACTCCACAGCTCGATACCTGGAGGTGCTCTGGTGGGAAGGGAGAATCCCAGGAACAGAGTGGGGTCCGGGATGTTCTAAGACCACACAGGGAAAGGCAGTTCCACTGCTGGAAGGACATTTGGAGGAGACTGCCAAAGCCATCTGGTCCCAGCAGACCCCAGGAACGGCCACATTTGCTGGTGCTGGAATAAAGTCGTTTAGGGTGAAGCCTGGTGCCAGACGTGTGTTGTGATTTTCCATAATCCATGAAACGCTGCTGCTACACTCTCTCGCGAACTTTTTCTGGGGTGGGCTGGCACCTGGCCAAAGTCTCGGGGCACCGACAACAACAGGATCCAGCAAGCGTTCCTAGGTGCAGCCAATATTCGGCCATTGCTCGGCCATTGCTAGGTGAGACCCTACCAAAGAGGGGCAGATCAGGTCAAAGCTGCGGTCCTTTGGACATAAGGGACCAGGGAAAACAGCCGCATCTGTGACAAAACTTGGGAGAGAGGTGCGGCCTGGGGCCTGGTCACAGAGAGTGAAAGAGCGGGGAGTGGACAAGGGCTGAAGACAGAGGATGGGTGCGTGATTGCTGATCCAGGAGAACAGACTGGGTACCTGGGTGGCGCCATTTTCACCTCTCCCGCGCATGTGCATTCGCAACTACAAGCACGGCAACAATCCACCCCAGGATCCTAAAATCACCATCTAGTGGACAGCAGGGCCATTACACTGAGCCCCACCCAACTGGGCCAACAGTGCTCTTCAGGCACACAAGTCTCACTGCCACTTACCTTATGGACTATAAAGAGCTACATAGACTGACATCTAGGGGATAAGGAAGTAATTTCAGTCCTACTTCAATCTGTTAGCCGATTCATCTAGTCAATTTTCTTTCTTTTTCTCTTTTACACTTTTCTTTTTCTTGAATGTAGAAACAGAAAAAATTATTTTTATTATCAATTGTTATTAAAAATATTTTCTTTAATTTTTATTACTATATTTTTTACATTTCTGTATTTTTTTTCAAATTCTATTTTACTTCCATCATTTTATTTTACTCTACTCAGTGTATTCCCGTTTTCAAATTTCCAAACAATTTCCTTTTAATTTTTTCTTTCTTTTTCTTTTTTCTCTTCTTCGTTTCTGTAGTTTTTCTGGAATGCAAAATGAGAAAAACTTCATTTTACTTTCAATTTCTATTAAAAATATTTTCCCTTAATTTTTTTACTATATTGATTGCTTTTATGTAAATTTTCTCAAATTCTATTTTACTTCCATCATTTTATGGTAGTCTACTATGGTGTATTCACTTTTTGAATTTTCAAATGATTTAATTTTTTTAATTTTTTTATCTTTTTTCTCTTTTTCGTTTCCTCTCTTTTTTCTAGAATACAGAAAAAGAAAAAATCATTTATTTTTAATTTTTATTAAAAATATTTTTCTTTATTTTCTCTATTATGTTCTTTACTTTTCTTTATATTTTTCCAAACTATATTTTACTCCCACCGTCTCATTTCGGTCTACTTCTGTGTATTCATTTTTTCAAATTCTCAAATTATTTCCTTTATTTTCTCCCCCTCCCAATTTTTCTCTGTCAAACCAATTTCAACATCCAGAACAAAACACACCTAGGATCTAGCATATTCCATTCAATTTGCTTGTGTGTGTTTAATTTTTAATTTTAATATTTTTGTAATTTTATCTTTTTATTTCAATTTTGCGACCTCATTAATTCCTTTTCTCCCTTCAAAATGACAAAATGAAGGAATTCACCCCAAAAGAAAGACCACGAAGAAATGACAGCCAGGGATTTAACCAACACAGATATAAGCAAGATATCTGAACCAGAATTTAGAATCACAATAATAAGAATACTAGCTGCAGTCAAAAATAGATTAGAATCTCTTTCTGCAGGATAAAATAAGTAAAAAATAGCCAAAATGAAATTTAAAATGCTATAACTGAGCTGCAATCATGGATGGATGCAGCGGTGGCATGGATGTATGAGGCAGAACAGAGAATCAGCGTTATAGAGGACAACCTTATAGAGAATAATGAAGCAGAAAAAAGAGAGAGATTAAGGCAAAAGAGCAAGATTTAAGAATTAGAGAAATCAGTGACTCATTAAAAAGGAAAAACATGAAAATCATAGGGGTCCCAGAAGTGGAAGAGAGAAATAGGGGTGGAAGGGTTATGTGAGCAAATCAGAGCAGAAATCTTTTCTAACCTGGGCAAAGACAGAGACATCAAAATCCAGGAAACACGGAGGACTCCCATTAGATTCCACTAAAACCGACCATCAACAAGGCACATCATAGTCAAATTGACAAAGTACTCAGGCAAGGAGAGAATCATAAAACCAACAGGGAAACAAAGTCCATAACTTACAAGGGAAGACAGATCAGGTTTAGCAGACCTATCCACAGAAACTTGGCAGACCAGAAAGGAGTGGCGGGACGTATTCAGTGTGCTAAATCAGAAAAATATGCAACCAAGAATTCTGTACCCAGCAAGGCTATCATTCAAAATAGAAGGCGAGATAAAAAGATTCCCATACAAACAAAAATTAAACGAGTTTGTGACCACTAAACCAGCCCTGCAAGAAATTTTAAGCGGGAATCTCTGAGGGGAGAAAAGATGAAAATATATCTGTATAAATAAATAAATACCAAAATCAACAAAGATTAGAAAGACCAAAGAATACCACCATAAACTCCAACTCTACAAGCATCATAATAGCAATAAACTCATATCTTTCAGTACTCACTCCAAACGTCAATGGACTCAATGCCCCAATCAAAAGACAGGGTAACAGAAAGGAGAAGAAAACAAGATCCATCTACATGCTTTTTACAAGAGACCCACTTTAGACCTAAAGACGCCTAAGATTGAAAATAAGGGGATGGAGAACCATCTATCATGCTAATGTTCAACAAAAGAAAGCCAGAGTAGCCATATTGATATCAGACAATCTAGACTTTAAAATAAAGACTGCATCCAGAGATGCATAATGGCATTACATCATTCATAATCAAAGGGTCTATCCACCAAGAAGACCTAACGATTGTAAACATTTATGCACCAAATGTGAGAGCACCCAAATATAGAAATCAATTAATCACAAACATAAACTCATCGATAAGAATACCATAATAGTAGGAGACTTCAACACCCCACTCACAATAATGAACAGATCACCTGATCAAAAAATCAACAAGAAAACAATGGCTTTGAATGACACACTGGACCAGAAGGACTTAACAAATATATTCAGAACATTTCATCCTAAAGCTACAGAATATGCACTCTTCTCCAGTGCGCATGGAACTTTCTCCAGAATAGACCATATACAGGGACACAAATCAGCCCTAAGTAAGTACAAAAAGATCGAGATCATACCATGCATATTTTCAGACCACAATGCCATGAACTCAAAATCAACCACAAGAAAAAATTTGGAAAGGTAACAAATAATTAGAGACTGAAGAACCTACTAAAGAATGAATGGGCTAACCAAGCAGTTAACAAAGAAATTAAAAAGTATATGGAAGTCAATGAAAATGATAACACCACAATGCAAACCTCTAGGATGCAGCAAAGGCAGTCATAAGAGGAAAGTATATAGCAATCCAGGCCTTCCTAAAGAAGGAAGAAAGATCTCAGATACACAACCTAACCTTATGACTAAAGAGCTGGAAAAGGAACAGCAAATAAAACCCAAAACCAGCAGAAGGCAGGAAATACTAAATATTAGAGCAGAAATTAGTGCTATCGAAACCAAAACACAGTAGAACAGATCAATGAAACTAAAAGCTGGTGCTTTGAAAGAATTAACAAAATTGATAAACCACTATCCAGTTTGATGAAAAAGAAAAAGGAAAGGACCCAAATGAATAAAATCAAAATTGACAGAGGAGAGATCACAACCAACACAACAGAAAAAAAAGACAGTAATAATATAAAGTTATGCGCAATTATATACCAATAAAATGGGCAATCTGGAAGAAATGGACAAATTCCAAGAAACATATACACTACCAAAACTGAAACAGGAAGAAATAGAAAATTTGAACAGACCCATAACCAGTAAGGAAATCGAATTAGTAATCAAAAATCTGCCAAAAGACAACAGTCCAGGACCAGATGGCTTTCCAGGGGAATTCTACCAAACATTTAAGAAGAGTTAACACCTATTCTCTTGAAACTGTTCCAAAAAATAGAAACGGAAGGAAAACTTCCAAACTCTTTCTATGAAGCCAGCATTACCTCGATTCCAAAAACAGACACAGACAACACTTAAAAAGAGAACTATACACCAATTTCCCTGATGAACATGGATGCAAAAATCCTCAACAAGAAATTATCCAACCAGAAACAATAATACATTAAAAAAATTCTTCACCACGGCCAAGTGGGATTTATACCTGGGATGCAGGGCTGGCTCAATATCTGTAAAACAAATAACGTGATTCATCACATTGATAAAATAAAGGACAGGAACCATATGATCCTCTCCATAGATGCAGAGAAAGCATTTGACAAAATACAACATCCTTTCTTGATAAAATCCCTCCAGAAAGCAGGGATAGAAGGACCATACCTCGAGATCATAAAAGCCATCTATGAACGACCCAATGCTAATATCATACCCAATGGGGAAAAACTGAGAGCTTTCTCCCTAAGGTCAGGAACAAGACAGGGATGTCCACTCTCGCCACTGTTACTCAACAGTATTGGAAGTCTTAGCCTCTGCAATCAGACAACACAAAGAAATAAAAGGCATCCAAATCGGCCAGGAGGCGGTCAAACTTTCACTCTTCACAGATGACATGATAGTCTATATGGAAAACCCAAAAGACCCCACCAAAAAACTGCTAGAATTGATTCATGAATTCAGCCAAGTGGCAGGATATAAAATCAATGCAGAGAAATTGGTTGCATTCCTATACACCAACAATGAAGCAACAGAAAGAGAAATCAAGGAATCTATCCCATTTACAGTAGCACCAAAAACCATAAAATACCCAGGAATAAATCTAACCAAAGAGGTGAAAAATCTTTACACTGAAAACTAGAGAAATCTTATAAAAGAAATTGAAGAAGACAAAATATGGAAAAAGATTCCATGCTCCTGAATAGGAAGAACAAATATTGTTAAAATGCCAATAGTACCGAAAGCAATCTACATATTCAATGCAATCCCGATCAAAGTGACACCAGCATTCTTCACAGAGCTAGAAAAAATAATCCTAAAATTTGTATGGAACCAGAAAAGCCACCGAAGCCAAAGAAATCTTGAAAAAGAAATCCAAAGCAGGAGGCATCACAATCCCAGACTTCAAGCTTTACTTCAAAGCTGTAATCATCAAGACAGTATGGTACTGGCACAAGAACAGACACTCAGGGGCATCTGAGTGGATCAGTCTGTTAAGGATCCGACTTTGACTCAGGTCACAATCTGGCAGTTCGTGAGTTAGAGTCCCACATCAGGCTGTGTGCTGACAGCTCAGAGCCTGAAGCCTGCTTGGAATTCTGTGTCTTCCTCTCTCCCTGACTCTCCCCTGCTCATGCTCTGTCTCTGTCTCTGAAAAGTAATAAATAAATGCCAAAAAAAATTTAAAAAAAAAAAACAAGAACAGACACTCAGATCAATGGAACAGAATACGAAATCCAGAAATGGACCCACAAATGTATGGCCAACTAATCTTTGACAAAGCAGGAAAGACTATTCAATGGAATAAAGACAGTGTCTTCAGCAAGTGGTCCTGGGAAAACTGGACAGCGACATGCAGAAGAATGAACCTGGACCACTTTCTTACACCATACACAAAAATAAACACAAAATGGATGAAAGACCTCAATGTAAGTCAGGAAGCCATCAAAATCCTTGAGGAGAGGGGCGCCTGGGTGGCGCAGTTGGTTAAGCGTCCGACTTTAGCCAGGTCATGATCTCGTGGTCCGGGAGTTCGAGCCCCGCGTCAGGCTCTGGGCTGATTGCTCAGAGCCTGGAGCTGTTTCCGTTTTTGCGTCTCCCTCTCTCTCTGCCCCTCCCCCGTTCATGCTCTGTCTCTCTCTGTCCCAAAAATAAATAAACGTTGAAAAAAATTAAAAAAACAATCCTCGAGGAGAAAGCAGGCAAAAACATCTTTGGTCTTGGCCGCACCAACTTCCTACTCAACACGTCCCCAGAGGCAAGGAAAACAAAAGCAAAAATGAACTACTGGGACCTCATCAAAATAAAAATCTTCTGCATAGTGAAGGCAACAATCAGCAAAGCTAAAATTCAACTGACAGAATGGGAGAAGATATTTGCAAATGACATCTCACATAAAGTTAGTATCCAAAATCTATAAAGAATTTATCGAACTCAACACCCAAACACAATCCAGTGAAGAAATGGGAAAAAGACATGAATAGACACTTCTCCAAAGAAGACATCCAGATGGCCAACCGACACATGAAAAAATGCTCCACATCACTCATCATCATGAAAATACCAATCAAAACCCTAATGAGATACCACCTGACACCTGTCAGAATGGCTACCTTAACAACTCAGGCAACAACAGATGTTGGCAAGGATGCAGAGAGAAGATCTCTTTTGCATTCTGGGAGGCAATGCAAGTTGGTGTAGCCACTCTGGAAAACTGTATGGAGATTCCTCAAAAAACTAAAAATAGAACTACCCTATGACCCAGAAGTTGCACTACTATGCATTTATCCACGGGACACAGGTGTTCTGTTTCAAAGGGACACATGCACCCCCATGTTTATAGCAGCACTATAAACAATAGCCAAAGTATGGAAAGAGCCAAATGTCCATCGATGGATGAATGGATAAAGAAGAAGGGGTAAATATATACAATGGAGTATTACTCGGCAAACAAAAAGAGTGAAATCTTGCCATTTGCAACTATGTGGATGGAACTACAGGGTATTATGCTAAGTGAAATGAGTCAGGAAATTCAAAAATCGTATGAGTTCACTCACATGAGGACTTTAAGAGACAAAACAGATGAACATAAGGGAAGGGAAACAAAAATAATATGAAAACATGGAGGGGACAGAGCATAAGAGACTCATAAATATGGAGAACAAACAGAGGGCTACTGGAGGAGTTGTGGGAGGGGGGATGGGCTAAACTGGTAAGGGGCACTAAGGAATCTACTCCTGAAATCATTGTTGCACTATATGCTAACTCATTTGGATGTTAATTTTTAAAACTAAAAATAAATACTAATTAATAATAAAAAATTAAAATATTTTAAGAGAAAATAATGCGTGATCATGCTGAGGTAAATGTTTCTTAAAGATTATGCCGAAGCCTCCATTAATAAAGGTAAAAATCCAAAACTGAAAAAAAGAAGAATTCTTCATATTGTCACACCACCATCCACACAAACTAATGTAGAAGTGCGTCCCTAACCCTGTCATTCACTTTTACAGAATCAAATCTAAGTCTGGAGCTTGATATATATGTCAGAGGACATGCAAATGGGGCCCTTTCTCTGCTGATAAAACCAACCCAGCCCGACCTTGCAGCTGGGAGAGGAGCCCCAGCCCCAGGAGTCCCAGGTGTTCCCATTCTGTGATCAGCACAGAACACACACACCTCACCATGGAGTTTGTGCTGGGCTGGGTTTTCCTGGTTGCTCTTTTAAAAGGTAATTCATGGTGAACGAGGGACACTGAGTCTGTGAATGGGTATGAGTGAAACAGTGGATGTGTGACAGTTTCCTGACCAACATGTCTTGTGTCTGCAGGTGTCCAGTGTGACGTGCAGCTGGTGGAGTCTGGGGGGGACCTGGTGAAGCCTGGGGGGTCCCTGAGACTCACCTGTGTGGCCTCTGGATTCACCTTCAGTAGCTACTACATGAACTGGGTCCGCCAGGCTCCAGGAAAGGGACTGCAGTGGGTCGCATATATTAATACTGATGGAAGTAGCACATACTACGCAGACTCCGTGAAGGGCCGATTCACCATCTCCAGAGACAACGCCAAGAACACGCTGTATCTGCAGATGAACAGCCTCAAGACCGAGGACACGGCCACATATTACTGTACGAAAGACACAGTGAGGGGACCTCACTGGGAGCCCAGACAAAAACCTCCCTCCTGGAGGGGATCAGCACCACCAGGGGGCACACATTATGCACAATTCTCCTTTGTGTTCCCAGGCGCAGGTGCAGATGGAGGTTACAGGCAGGTTTCCTCTCAGGGTCTGGGGCTTTCATGCACAAAGACACAGTTTGCACTTGCTTACTCCGGTCCCTCAACATGAGTGAATTACAGATTTCCTGAGGCACAACAGCTGCACCTTTACAGGATTCCCAGATGCGCTCCCTGTGCAGCCAGGACCACAGGATCCCACAGCTACTCCTTATCCTCACCCAGCCCTTGTCCCAGTCAAACAATGTGACACTTTCTTCATAGCCCTTTGCTACTCAGGACTTAAAATGAGCTACACCTTTATTCAATTACTCTAAAGGAGAGACAAACAATCTCCATGTATTAGTCAAGATTCCCCTGAGGAACACAACCCAAAGGTCATTGGTTTCCATAACTAAATACGTTGAGAAGTCCCATGATCTACTGTCACAAGCTGAAGACCCAGGAAAACCAGTGATGTAATTCTTGTCTGATTCTGACTAGTGTCTAGTCTCAGAACGTGGAGAGCTGATGATGTGACTCTCAGAAAAAGGGCCAGAGGAGACCAATATTCCAGTTTAAACGAGCACATGGGAAGTAAAAATGAGGGAATTCGTCCCCCATCTGCATCAGATTCTATTCACAAACTTAATGGAATGGGTGGTGCCCAGGCAGAAAGAAACCATGGATGGAAATGCCAATCTCTTCTGGAACACATCACAGACATCCACAGAAACCGTGGTGAATCTGGGCACCCATGACGCAGTCAAGATAACCCATGAAGTTAATCATGACAAGTCAACCTCCTGTAAACGTGGAGCTCAAAGACTGAAGATTTAAAAGTCGATCCCATCATTGGGGTGGAGTCTGGTGGGCACAGCAGTGCTCCTGTGGAGGAGGGCAGAGGCCCATAAGGGGAACTGTGGTCTGAGTATCCCCTGGGTCTCATGGGGAGAGACAATTCCCTTCGTGAAGTGCATTTGCGGGATGGGGCATTGCCTCTCATAGGACAGGAGAGCTGACAGGCACCATTAAAATTCCCTGATCATTAGCACAGGAGCCTCTTCTGAGAGCAGCTATCTGGACACTGCATTCTGGTTGTTCTTCACCATGAACTCCAAGCCCCTAGTATTCATGCAACTACCCATCTGGGCTAAACCAGCTCCAGGCACAGCACATCAAGACCCTCTCCCAGAGGATCAGTGGGGTCCCAGTCATATTGAGTTCACACAATTTGGAGTTTTCAAACCCAGCTAGAGCTCCTGAGATAAAACATAAGAGCCCTGTGCCACCAGATGCGCCAATGGCTTGGACACAGACAGGGTGAAAGCAATTCTGACGGAAGCCTGGGACCCACAAGTGTTCTCTCTGTGTGAGGGCTTCTTGAACAGGGGAGGCTGGGAACTCCAACACCAGGGACTAGAAAGGGATCTGATGCCAGTATTTCCCCCCACCAATCAGGATGGACAGATGTCACTCAACCTCACAGCATCCCCAGTGGAAGCTGAGCCACTAACACCAAGCTCCACCTACTCCAGCCACCATCAAGTGCTTGCTTACTAGGAAAGAGTGCCTGACAACCAGACCACCATTGCACCCCTTCGTCCAAAGACCACCGTAAACCCCCACACGCACCAAGTCAGCTGATCATACAGTGAGGCATATCCTCACCTCTAGGGGAGATAGGAATTAGCCTGTTTTAACAAGCAGACCAAACTCACCTAGTGAAAACTCAAAACACTGGGGACAAGGTCCAACACTCCCCACTGGAGGCAAGGAGAAAATCTGCAGAGGACTGTCCTGAGGGACAGAGCAGCCAAAACACGACAGCACAGTGCCACGGAACATAAATGCTTCATGAAGTGTCAGGCCCTGGACAGTATGTGAACACTCCTCAATGAAGATACTACCCAGGAAGCAGAAAAGATAACAGGATTTTCCTAAAACATTTAAGAAGGCAGAGACATAGACAACAACATTATGGAGGAATTCATCCTAAAAGAAAAAATGATAAAAGGTCATTGTGAGGGATATAATAAAAACGCATAAACTAATGTGCCTCAAACAGAATTTCTAAAAACTCTCATAATGAAACAGGATTTTCAAAAAGTATCATAAGGATACTAGCTGTGCTTGAGGAAAATATATGAGACATGAGGGATACCCTTACTGCAAACAGAAAAGACCTAAAAACTAGTCAGCATGAAATTTTAAATGTTGTAACCGAGATGTGAAACTGATTGGATATAATGACCTCAAGGCTGAAAGAAGCAGATGAATGAGGATGGGACATAGAAGAGAAAATTATGGGGAAATGAAGCTGGAAAGAAGAGGAAAATTAAAATATTGCATCACAAACATACACTTAGGGAAATCAGCAACTCCATAAACTGTAATAACATTCTTTTGAAAGGAGTCCCAAAAGAATAAGAGGGAGAAAAAGGGGGATACATTTTAGCTGAGTGAATTACAGTGAAAATTTCCACAAGCTGGGGAAGGAAACAGATGTCCATATCTAGGAGGCAGAGAGAACACCCATTAAAATAAAAAAAAAAAAAAGGCCAACACTGAGACATATCAAGGAAAATGACAAAATATTCAGATAAAGAAAAACCATAAAAGCAACAACACAAAAGAAGTTGCTTACTAACAAGGGAAGATTAAAAAACTATGGCAGATGTCACTACAGAAACCCTCATGCAAGTAGGGAGTGGCATCATATCCTCAACATGCGCAATTGAAAATTATGCAGCTAAGAATACTTTGTCCAGTAAGGCAGTCATTCAGATACAAGGAATGATAGAATTTCCCAGAAAAACAAAAACCATAGGAGTTCATGGCCTCTAAATCAGCCATGCGAGAAATTAAAGGGGACCCTTTGAGTGGGAAAGGAAGACTAAAAGTAACAAAGACTAGAAATAAACAGAGAAAATCTCCAGAAACAATGACTTTGGAAGTTAACACTATGGCACTAAGTTTATATCTATCAATAATTACTGTGAATTTAAATGGGCAAAATATCCAATCAAAAGACATAGGAGTTTCAACCTAAAACACCTGTAGTTTGAAAGTGAGGGTAGGGTGAACAATTTATCATGCTAATGGACGTCAAAGAAAGTTGTAGTACCACACTCATATCACACTAACTAGTTTTCAAACCAAAGTTTGTTACAAGAGATCAGGAAGGCAGTATATCATCATAAAGGGGTCTATCCAACAAGAAGATCTGAAGCTTTAAATATTTATACCCCAAAAATGTAAGCACTGAAATATATAACTCAATTAATAAGAAACATAAAGAACTCATTGATAACAGACAATAGTAGTAATAGAGAAATTTAACACTCCACTTACAACAATGGAAAGACAATCTAAGCTGAAAATCAATAAGGAAACAATGGCTTTGAAAGACACATGGACTGAATGGACTTAACAGATATATTCACAACATTCCATCCCAAAGCACCAGAACACACATTCTTTTTGAGTGTGCATGGAACATTCTCCAGAACAGATCACATACTATGTCACAAATCAGCCCTCTACAAGTACAAAAAGACTGAGATCATTCCATGTGTATTTTCAAACCACAACACTATGAAACTTGAAGTCGACCACAAGAAAAATTTGAGCAACACCGCCAATACATTGTAGTAAAAGAGGAATGAGATTTTCAGGAAATTACAGAAGCAATAAAAAATACATGGAAGCAAATGAAAATGAAAACATGCCAGTTTCAAACCATCTGGATGCAGCAAAGTTGATGGAAGAGTGAAATATATAGCAGTACAGGCCAAACTCAAGAAAGAAGAAAGGTCTCTTTACAACTAAAGGAGCTAGAAAAAGAACAAATGAACCCTAAAGCCAGCAGGAACAGGTAAACAAAAAAGATTAGAGCAGAAATAAATGATATAGAAACAAAGAAAAACAGTAGAACAGATGAATGAAACTATAAGTTGGTTTTTGTAAGAATAAATAAAAATGATAAACCCATGGGCAGACTTGGCAAAAACAAAAGAGAAAGGACGAAAGTAAATATAATCAGAATTTGACAGGAGGCATTGCGACTGACACCACAGATTTAAAATATGAGAAAATAGTTTGGAGATTTATATGCCAACAAATTGGGCAATCTGGAAGAAATGGATAAATTCCCAGAATAATGTAAACTACCTAAACTGAAAAAGGAAGAAATAGAAAATGGGAACAAACTGATAATGAGCAAAGAAATTGAATCATTAATCAAAAATCTACTGACACACAAAAATCCAGGGCCAGATAGGTTCACAGGTGAATTCTACCAGATATTTAAGAAGAGTGTAAAATATTCTATTTAAGTAGAATAGAATATTCCTTCTTCTTCACAAACTGTTCCAAATAATAGAAATGGAAAGAAAACTTCCTAATTCATTCTATAAGATCAGTATGATCATGGTTCCAAACCAGATTAAACCCCACTAAAAATGAGACTTACAGGCCACTAGGCCTAATGAGCAAGAATGCAACAATAGTCAAGAAAATACTTGCAGGGGCGCGTGGGTGGCTCAGTCTGTTAAGCGTCCGACTTTGACTCAGGTCATAATCTTGTGGTCCGTGAGCTCGAGCCCCATGTCGGGCTCTGTGCTGACAGCTCAGAGCCTGGAGCCTGTTTCAGATTCTGTGTCTCCCTCTCTCTGACCCTCCCCCATTCATGCTCTGTCTCTCTCTGTCTCAAAAATAAATAAACGTTAAAAAAAAGAAAGAAAATACTTGCAAATTGAACCCAACAAGATATTAAAAGGATCCTTTAACGTGACCAGGTGGGATTTATTCTTTGGCTGTAAGGGTGGTTCAAAAATTCACAAATAAACCAATGTAATACATAGCATTAATCAGAGAAAGGTTACGAATGATATGACCCTCTCAATAGGTGCAAAAAAAAATTGACATAGTACAGCATCCTTTCTTGATAAAACCCTTAAGAAGGGGTAGAGGAAACACACCTCAAAATCATAAAGTCCGTACATGAAAACCCCACAGCCAATATCCTCAGTGGGGAAAAAAAAACTTTTCCTCTACTGTCAGGAACAGAAGAGGGATGTCCATTCCCCCCATTCTACTTAACACAACACTGGAAGTCTTATCCTCAAAAACAGACAACAACAAAAAATAAACGCATTCCAGTTGGAAAAGAAGAAGTCAAACATTCCCTCTTCACAGATAACATGACACTCTATACAAAAAACTCAAGACTCCACCAAAATATTGCAAGAACTGATTCACAAATTCAGCAAAGTCACAAGATACATTATCAACATACTGAAATCTGCTGCATTTCTATACAGCAATACTGAAGAAACAGAAACAAAAATGAAAAAACTATCCATCCCGTTTACAACTGCACCAAATATTATAGGATACTTAAAGAGTTAAAATATCTATGCTCTGAAGTCTCTAAAAACGGTGAAAGAAACTGAGGATGACACAAAGAAATGGAAACACCTTCAATGTTCATGGATTTAAGGAGCAAGGAGTGTTGAAATGTCTATGCTACACAAAGAAACGGGAGACTTCATGATTCTGGATTTCATGCTATATTACAAAGCTGTACTTATCAAGACAGTAAGCTACAAGCACAAAAGAGACACACAGATCAAGAGAACAGAAGAGTAAACCCAGATATGGACTCACAAATGTATGGCCACCTCATCTTGGATGAAGTAGGAAAGACTATGTAATGGGAAAAAAGACAGCCTTGTCAACAAAGGGTGTTGGGAAAACTGGACCAGAACATGCAGCAGAATGAAACTGAACCACTTTCTTACTCCATACACAAAAATAAATCCAAATGGGTGAAAGACCTAAATGTGAGACAGGAGACCATCAAATCCTAGAGGAGAACAGGCAGCAACCTCCTGGACTTCGGACATAGCAACTTCTTACTAGACGTGTCTCGAGAGGCAAGGGAAACAACAGCAAACTTGAACTACTGGGACCTCATCAAAATAAAAACCTTCTGCACAGCTAAAGAAACAATCAACTAATCTAAAAGGCATTCTACAGAAATTAAAAAGGTATTTGCAAGCCACATATCTGATAAAGGCTTACTATCCAAAATCTATAAAAAAAAAAAAAAAAACTTCTCAAACTCAACACCCAAAATACAAAGAATCCAGTGGAGAAATGGGGCAGAAGACATGAGGAGATACTTTTCCAAACAAAGCATTCAGATGGCTAACCGACACATGAACATATGCTCAACATCACTCATCATCAGGGAATTACAAATCAAAACTCAATGAGAGATGACTGCACACCTGTCAGAATGGCTACAATTAACAACTCAGGAAACAACAGATATTGATGAGGATGAGGAGAGAAGGGAACCCTTTTATACTCTTGGTGGGAATGCAAAGTGCCCAGACCATTCCAGAAAACAGTTTAAAAACTAAAAATTAAACAACCTTACACTCCAGCAATTGCTCTACTAGGAATTCATCCAAAGCATACAAAACTTCTGATTTGAGGAAGTACATGCACCCCAATGTTTACAGCAGCATTAACTATGACAGGCAAACTGAGGAAAGAGACCAAAAGTCCACCATGTGATTAATCTGCTGTATGTATAGAATAGTATATTACTAAGTCATAAAAAAGAATGAAATCTTGCCAATTGCAAAGATGTTGATGCAGATAGAGGTTATCATGCTAAGCAAAGTAAGTCAGTCAAAGATGACAAACACCATATGATTTCCTCCTATGGGGAATTTAGATCTAGGGGAAGGGGAAAAAGAGCAAGAAATCATAAAAAAAAAAAACCTCTAAGGTTAGAGACCAAACTGAGGGTTGCTGGAGGGCAGGTGTGTGGGGGGTGGGATAATGGGTGTTGGGGATTAAGGAGGCCACGTGTTGTGATGAGTACTGGGTGTTAATGTATGTGATGAACCAATAAATTCTACTACTGAAATTAGTACTACACAATATGTTAACTAACAAATATTTAAACACAAACTTAAAAAATTTAAAAAGTGGGAAAAAGGAAGGAGAATTGTTGTCATAAATTGTCATGAACATGGAATCGAAGGTAGTGAGTCTAACGTCTTGCATTTACTCATTATATCCCTAAATGATGGTGGACATAAATTAACATACTCATGAATTTTCACAGCAGTGCCAGGTGGACTGGAATTCAAACCACAGCTGCCCTTCCCAACTCCACTGTGCCCACACATCATGGGCAGCTTGTCCAGACACCTGCACAAGAACCCAGGTTGGACCTCAGCAGGGACCCACATCTGCAGAACTGGAAAGTGTGGACAGTTGACGCTTCCTGAGAAGCTCTGGGGTTCCTTCCCCGATTTGCTGTCTTAGCTCCCTTGTCTTCCTTTCCTGTCTCTTGAAGAGAAACATGTCCCCTGTTAGTGGTTCATGAAAGTGAGGGGCTATATGTTCTATAAACATTCAATATGACAGATAACATACAAGGGGACAAAAAAAAAAACCCATATGATGCAGCCTGTCTCGCGGCTCCTATCACCCAATGTGGTAGAGTACAAATAAACCTAAGTATTCATTTGGTCAAAAACCGCACAGCACGTTGGAAAAGTATTAAGAGATGAGAGGCCTGGAAGAATTCCACAAATGCAGATATGAGCTCCCCTTGGAAGGAAGAAGAAAAATTACAGTCCCAAACACGCAAGAGTAAAATAATTTTAGGAAATGATACAAGAGCTTCAATGCATTCTATTCATGAAGTGTCTAAAATTGCCAATGCAAAAAATGGATTTTGAGGGTTTCACATAGAATTGCGAAGGAAAAATTGTGTCAAGAACTCTGTTGTGTGCACAGAGCTCAACGGCTCCTGAGACATATAGAAAGCCCACCACCTGAAAAGGTAAACGTGTTGTTTGACCCCAGGAGCATATCTATCAAATCTGATGAGCAGTCTGGCCAAAGAGACACAGAATGGCAACTCTTGTGAAATTTGAACTTCAATTTCATATATTTCCACTTAATTTCCATATATTAGGAAAAACCATGCCACGAAAATGATATGCTAGAGTCTATAAATTTAAAAACAAACGACAAAACTCTAAGTCACCAGAGACCGAATAGGGAACACGTCAACATTGAGAGAAACCAGAAAAAGACAAGACATTTAGTTACATTGTAAGCCAAGAAATCAGTGGGGTGCCTGGCTGGTTCAGTCGGTTAAGTGTCTCAATTCAGCTCAGGTCTCGATGTCACGATTTGTGGGTTTGAGCCCCGTTGTCAGGCCCTATCCTGACAGCTCAGAACCTGGAGCCTGCTTCAGATTCTGTATTTCCCTCTCTCTCTGCTTTTCCCCGCTCACGTTCTGTCCTCTCTCTCTATCAAGAATAAACATTAAAAAATATTAGTCACAAGCAATCATCAAGAAAATGAAAACTATAGCTAACAACACAACACCCATAAAAAGAAACGGTATCAATAGACTGTGAAAATCAAATACACTTATCTGCCCACATGAATACCAATAGTAAGATAAGTTACAGAGTAAGAGACATATTCACAAAATGCATAACCACCAAGAGACCTGCATTTTGAATATGCTAAGAACCCTCAACAGTCAATAGGAAGAAAGGAAACAAACCTCCATAAAACAAGCACAGCCTTGTGTAGTAGACATCCTATCCTAGAGGTTACAGACACATTAGTTACGGACTGGAGAAGACTCTTCACACCATCGACTGTCAGGGAAATTGAAATCAAGAACGCAATAGATGCCCTATACACACATTCCAATGGCTCCGGAATGAAAACAACACTGACAGCAACATCCAGGTGAGCATCCAGCATACGTGGGGCCTCAAACAATGCAGGAAGGATTGACAAATAAACACCAGCTCTGGAAAACCGTTGGCTGTCGCTTATGAAATTATACATGGATGACATAAAAAGGAACCTGGAAATACCACTCCCAAGTATTTGTCCCTGAAAAATGAAATCCCATGTTCAGAAAATAAATGGTGTGTAAATATTTATAGCATCTTTCTTAGTGTTAGAAGCTCAGAATAAGGCAAAAGTCTTTCTAAATATAAAGGAATAAACCAACTACGAAACTTCCATCAATGGGATGCTTTGCCACAGAAATGTGACACTACTGATGCACACCTCAAACCAGGTAAAACTGAAAGACATGACGTGGAGGGAAGGGCGGTAGTCCCAAAATTACAGAGGACATTCACACACCCAGACCATGGTGACAGTGGTTTGGTTGGGCATTCCTTATCTCTTTCTTTCCCAAACCACATGATGAGATACTCTGCTTCATTTGAGAGCACTCCTATGTTCAACCACCATCTGATGTATGGAGTCTCCACAGACTGAACTCTACAACCTCGGACTCCTCTGAATGGAGAGTTGTTGAGACCATAGTCTGATATGTGTTCTGACAGGAGCTGTTCCCTCCACTGTCCCTGCCTCTGGCTCTCTCCTTCAGGTGAGGGGGAGTAGGTTAGGAATCCTCCACTGAAACCATCTGTCTCCTGCACCTGACTCTCCCACAACATGAGGCCCAGACCTTCTTCCTCACACTTAGCTGGAAATGAAGTCAGTTCTATAGGAACAGATTTGCTCCTTGATTTAGAGGATTGCTCCATCTCCCCCTGACCCTGAGCAATACTCTGGGCAAAGGTCTGCAGCTGCAGGGGGCGTCTGGGACAAACAGGATTCCAAACAGTTTGGAAACTGAGGTCTCTGTTTAGGGGTGGCTGGCAGCTTCACTGCCTTGTGGCTTGCTTGTCCTGGTGGCATGAGACTC
This sequence comes from Prionailurus bengalensis, assembly GCF_016509475.1. Taxonomy (NCBI): domain Eukaryota; kingdom Metazoa; phylum Chordata; class Mammalia; order Carnivora; family Felidae; genus Prionailurus; species Prionailurus bengalensis. The sequence continues at coordinate 148,014,802 of NC_057355.1, read as the reverse complement.
CTGCCATACAAGTCAGGTCTGGGGTGATCAGGTTCCCAGCATACCAGGTGGACTGTGCCCAGGGCAGAGCTTCCTTCCTGGGAGTGGGGCTGCCAACAATGAGTGAGTCGCACATCTCAGTGGCACCTGCTGGGGCTTGGCCTCAAGAGCAAACAGCTTAGGGTCACTAACATCCTGTCCCTCTGGGAAAGAGTCCTCTGAACAGGAGCTGGTCACCGGGAACCCTGTGTATTGGCTACAACAGTCTGGAGGGGAGGTTGCATCAAGGCTCAGTGGCACATGCCTATAGTCCCAGTTACTTGCACTGGAGTTTCTACTTGCTGATCTGGGGTGGGAAAGGAAAAGAACATACCTTAGTTCAAATATTCTAGGTATTCTTTCTGGTAGTATATTTTCTGCAATAAAAGCTTCTTCATGGGCTGTATGCCAACATGGCCATTTGCAGGCACTATAAATACATTATTTGAGTTTTTCTTCAAATTCCAGTTAGTTAACATGCAATGTAATATTACTTTCAGGTGTAAAATATAGTGATTCAACATTGCAATACAGCACCCAGTGTTCGTTATGAGCACTCCCCTTAATCCCCATCAACTACCTCCCCACCCCTCCACCCACCCTCCCCAGGGTAACCATCACTTTTTCCCCTATAGTTAAGTATCTGTTTTGTGGTGCTTACATGGTTCCATGGGTTAGGCCCATGACTCTTGATCTGGGCTCTTGTCTTGATCTCATCATTCCTGAGATCTAGCCCCACTTTGGTTTCTGCACTGACAGCACAACGTTTCTTTGGGATTTTCTTCCCATCTGCCTCTGCCCCACCTCCCATTCTCTCTCTAAATAAATATGTGAACAGTGAAAAATCGCCTATTTCTTGGTTTGCCTCTTCTCTCTTATTTGTCCCTTTGTCCATTTGTTGTTTCTTAAATTCTACATATGGATGAAATCATATATTTGTCTTTCTCTGACTTATTTCAGTAAATATAATACTCTCTAGGCCCATCCCTGTCTTTACAAATGGCAAATGTCATTCTTTTTATGGCTGAGAAATATTCCAGTGTGCGTGGACGGGGTTATGTAGATATACCACGTATTCTATACCCATTCATCAATCAATGCATACATGGGCTGGGTTGTTTCCATATCTGGGCTGTTTGTGACATAGCTGCTAGAAACATAGAGGTACAATTCCCTTCAATTAGTATTTTTGTATCCTTTGGGTAAATACCTAGTAGTGCCTTTGTTCTATCGTAACGTAGTTGTATTTTTAGCTTTCTAAGGAACCTCCATGCTGTTTTCCATAGTGGCTGTGCCAGTGTGCATTCCCACCAGCACCTCGAAAAGGATCCTCTTTCTCTGCATCCTCACCAACTCCTGTTGTTTCTTGTGCTGTAGAGTTCAGCCTTTCTGACCAGTGTGAGTTGATATTTCATTGTAGTTTGGATTTATATTTCCCTGATGAGGAGTGATGTTGACCATCTTTTCATGTGTTTATTGACAATCTGTAGGTCACATTTGGAAAAATGCTTATTCATGTCTTCTGGCCATTTTTTAATAGGATTATTCAGTTCTGGAGTTGAATTTTATACCATATATAGAAAACCTGAAAGACTCCAGCAAAAAAAAAAAAAACCCGCTAGAACTGGTACAATAATCCTGTAAATTTGTAGCATACAAAATCAACATATAGAAATTTGTTACATTTCTATACACCAATAATGAAGCAGGAGAAAGAGAAATCAAGGAATCAGTCCCATTTAAAATTACACCAAAAACCATATTATACTAGAAATAAACTTAAGTAAAGAGGTAAAAGATCTGTACTCTGAAAAGTCTGGGACATTTATGGAAGAAATTGAAGAAAACACAAAGAAATGGAAAAATATTCCATGCACATGGATTAAAAGAAAAATCATTGTTAAATGACAATACTATCCAAAGCAATCTAGACATTCAATGCAAATAATTCAATTTCCTGTCAAATAATACCAGCATTTTTCACAGAGCTAGAACAAATAACTCTAAAATTATCATGGAACCACAAAAGACCCCAAATAACCAAAGATCTTGAAAAAGAAAAAAAACCTGGAGGCATCACAATTCTGGATATCAAGCTATATTACAATGCTGTAGTCATCAAGACAGGATGATACTGGCAAAAAAAAAATAGATTAATGGAAAAGATTAGAAAACCCTGAAATGGACACATCACTATATGATCAACTAATCTTTGACAGAGCAGGAAAGACTATCAAATGGAAAAAGTCCCTTCACAACTGGTGTTGGGAAAACTGGACAGCATCGTGACCTTGTAATGAACCTGGACCACTTTCTATAGTACACACAAAAATGAATACAAATTGAATGAAAGACCTAAATGTGAGACAGGAAACCATCAAAATCCTAGAGGAGAACACAGGCACCAACCTCTTTGACCTTGGCCAGAGCAATTTCTTACTAGACATGTCCCCAGAGGCTTGGGAAACAATAGCAAAAATAAACTATTGGGATCTCATCAAGATAAAAAGCTTCTGCACAGCAAAGAACAAATCAACAAAACTAAAAGGCAACTGACAAAATGGGGGGAGATATTTGCAAATGGCATCTCAGATAAAGGGTTAGTATCCAAAATCTATAAAGAACTTGCCAAACTCAACACTCAAAAAACAAATAATCCAGTGAAGAAATGGGCAGAAGACATGAATACATATTTTTCCAAAGAAGACATCCAGATGGCAAAAAGACACGAATAAAGATGCTCAACAACACTCTTCATCAGTGAAATATAAATCAAAACCACAATGAGATACCAACTCACACCTGTCACAATGACGAAAATTAACAATTCAGAAAACAAAAAATGTCAGAAAGGATGCAGAGAAAGTGAAACCCTTTCGCACTGTTGATGGTAATGAAAATTGGCGCAGCCACTCTGGAAAACAGTGTGGAGATTCCTCAAAAAATGAAAAACGGAACTATTCTGTGATCAAGCAATTGCATTTATCCAAGGATACCAAAGGTATCCAAAGGATACCAAAATGCTGATTCGAAGGGGCACATGCATCCCAATCTTTATGGCGGCCTTATCAACAAAAAACAAATTGTGGAACAGCCCAAATATTCATCAACACATGAATGCATAAAGAAGAGGTGGTAAATATATACAATGGACTATTACTTAGCCATCAAAAAGAATGAAATCTTGCCAATTACAATAATATGGATGGAAATACAGTGTATTATGCTAAGTGGAACAAGTCAGTCAGAAAAAGTCAAAATCCTATGGTTTCACACATTAGTGGAATAGAAGAAACACAACATACGGAAAGGAAAACTAAAATAAATCAAAACAGAGAGGGAGGAAACCAGAAGACACTCTTAAATACAGAGAACAAACTGAGGGGAAGTGGGGGAGGTGGGCTAAATAGCATGTGGCCATTAAGGAGTGCACTGGTTGAAATTAGAACTGGGTGTAACTGCCTTAAGATGGCGGCTTAGGAGGACGCTGGGCTCACCGCATGTCCTGCTGATCACTTAGATTCCATCTACACCTGCCTAAATAACCCAGAAAACCGCCAGAGGATTAGCAGAATGGAGTCGCCGGAGCCAAACGCAGACGAGAGGCCCACGGAAGAGGGTAGGAAGGGCGGCGAGGCGGTGCGCGCTCCACGGACTGGCGGGAGGGAGCCGGGGTGGAGGGGCGGCTCGCCGGCCAAGCAGAGCCCCGAGTCGGGCTTGCAAAAGGGGAGGGGACTGACGGACTGTGTTCCCACAACAAGCGCATCTTAGCGTCTGGGAGGTCATAAGTTAACAGCTCTGCTTGGAAAGCGGGAAGGCTGGAGGACAAAGGGAGGGAGAGCTGCTGAGCCCCCTGACAACAGAGCTCAGTTTGGTGGGGAACAAGGGCGCTCACCAGTGCCATCTCTCCCGCCCATCCCCCAGCCAAAATCCCAAAGGGAACTGGTTCCTGCCAGGGAACTTGCTCGCTCCCGCGCAAACACCCAACTCTGCGCTTCGGCGGAGCCAAACCTCCAGCAGCGGATCTGACTCCCTCCCGCTGCCATAGGGCCCCTCCTGAAGTGGATCACCTAAGGAGAAGCGATCTAAGCCTGCCCCTCCTGCCCCCGAGCACCTTGCCTACCCACCCCAGCTAATACGCCAGATCCCCAGCATCACAAGCCTGGTAGGGTGCAAGTAGCCCAGACCAGCCACACCACCCCACAGTGAATCCCGCCCCTAGGAGAGGGGAAGAGAAGGCACACACCAGTCTGACTGTGGCCCCAGTGGTGGGCTGGGGGCAGACTTCAGGACTGACTGCGGCCCCGCCCACCAACTCCCGTTATACACCACAGCACAGGGGAAGTGCCCTGCAGGTCCTCACCACGCCAGGGACTATCCAAAATGACCAAGCGGAAGAATTCCCCTCAGAAGAATCTCCAGGAAATAACAACAGCTAATGAGTTGATCAAAAAGGACTTAAATAACATAACAGAAAGTGAATTTAGAATAATAGTCATAAAATTAATTGCTGGGCTTGAAAACAGTATACAGGACAGCAGAGAATCTCTTGCTACAGAGATCAAGGGACTAAGGAAAAGTCACGAGGAGCTGACAAACGCTTTAAACGAAATGCATAACAAAATGGAAACCACCACAGCTCGGCTTGAAGAGGCAGAGGAGAGAATAGGTGAACTAGAAGATAAAGTTATGGAAAAAGAGGAAGCTGAGAAAAAGAGAGATAAAAAAATCCAGGAGTATGAGGGGAAAATTAGAGAATTAAGTGATACACTAAAAAGAAATAATATACGCATAATTGGTATCCCAGAGGAGGAAGAGAGAGGGAAAGGTGCTGAAGGGGACCTTGAAGAAATAATAGCTGAGAACTTCCCTGAACTGGGGAAGGAAAAAGGCATTGAAATCCAAGAGGCACAGAGAACTCCCTTCAGACGTAACTTGAATCGACCTTGTGCACGACATATCATAGTGAAACTGGCAAAATACAAGGATAAAGAGAAAATTCTGAAAGCAGCAAGGGGTAAACGTGCCCTCACATATAAAGGGAGACCTATAAGACTCGTGACTGATCTCTCTTTTGAAACTTGGCAGGCCAGAAAGAATTGGCACGAGATTTTCAGGGTGCTAGACAGAAAAAATATGCAGCCAAGAATCCTTTATCCAGCAAGTCTGTCATTTAGAATAGAAGGAGAGATAAAGGTCTTCCCAAACAAACAAAAACTGAAGGAATTTGTCACCACTAAACCAGCCCTACAAGAGATCCTAAGGGGGACCCTGTGAGACAGAGTCCCAGAGACATCACTATAAGCATAAAACATACAGACATCACAATGACTCTAAACCCGTATCTTTCTATAATAACACTGAATGTAAATGGATTAAATGCGCCAACCAAAAGACAGAGGGTATCAGAATGGATAAAAAAACAAGAGCCATCTATTTGCTGTCTACAAGAGACTCATTTTAGACCTGAGGACACCTTTAGATTGAGAGTGAGGGGATGGAGAACTATTTATCATGTGACTGGAAGCCAAAAGAAAGCTGGAGTAGCCATACTTATATCAGACAAACTAGACTTTAAATTAAAGGCTGTAACAAGAGATGAAGAAGGACATTATATAATAATTACAGGGTCTATCCATCAGGAAGAGCTAACAATTATAAATGTCTATGCACCGAATACAGGAGCCCCCAAATATATAAAACAATTACTCATAAACATAAGCAACCTTATTGATAAGAATGTGGTAATTGCAGGGGACTTTAATACACCACTTACAGAAATGGATAGATCATCTAGACACACGGTCAATAAAGAAACAAGGGCCCTGAATGAGACATTGGATCAGATGGACTTGACAGATATATTTAGAACTCTGCATCCCAAAGCAACAGAATATACTTTCTTCTCGAGTGCACATGGAACATTCTCCAAGATAGATCATATACTGGGTCACAAAACAGCCCTTCATAAGTTTACAAGAATTGAAATTATACCATGCTTACTTTCAGACCACAATGCTATGAAGCTTGAAATCAACCACAGAAAAAAGTCTGGAAAACCTCCAAAAGCATTGAGGTTAAAGAACACCCTACTAACGAATGAGTGGGTCAACCAGACAATTAGAGAAGAAATTAAAAAATATATGGAAACAAACGAAAATGAAAATACAACAATCCAATCGCTTTGGGACGCAGCAAAGGCAGTCCTGAGAGGAAAATACATTGCAATGCAGGCCTATCTCAAGAAACAAGAAAAATCCCAAATACAAAATCTAACAGCACACCTAAAGGAACTAGAAGCAGAACAGCAAAGGCAGCCTAAGCCCAGCAGAAGAAGAGAAATAATAAAGATCAGAGCAGAAATAAACAATATAGAAACTAAAAAAACTGTAGAGCAGATCAACGAAACCAAGAGTTGGTTTTTTGAAAAAATAAATAAAATTGACAAACCTCTAGCCAGGCTTCTCAAAAAGAAAAGGGAGATGACCCAAATAGATAAAATCATGAATGAAAATGGAATGATTACAACCAATCCCTCAGAGATACAAACAATTATCAGGGAATACTATGAAAAATTATATGCCAACAAATTGGACAACCTGGAAGAAATGGACAAATTCCTGATCACCCACACTCTTCCAAAACTCAATCAGGAGGAAATAGAAAGCTTGAACAGACCCATAACCAGTGAAGAAATTGAATCGGTTATCAAAAATCTCCCAAAAAATAAGAGTCCAGGACCAGATGGCTTCCCAGGGGAGTTCTACCAGACGTTTAAAGCAGAGATCATACCTATCCTTCTCAAGCTATTCCAAGAAATAGAAAGGGAAGGAAAACTTCCAGACTCATTCTATGAAGCCAGTATTACTTTGATTCCTAAACCAGACAGAGACCCAGTAAAAAAAGAGAACTACAGGCCAATATCCCTGATGAATATGGATGCAAAAATTCTCAATAAGGTACTAGCAAATCGAATTCAACGGCATATAAAAAGAATTATTCACCATGATCAAGTGGGATTCATTCCTGGGATGCAGGGCTGGTTCAACATTCGCAAATCAATCAACGTGATACATCACATTAACAAAAAAAAAAAAGAGAAGAACCATATGATCCTGTCAATCGATGCAGAAAAGGCCTTCGAAAAAATCCAGCACCCTTTCTTAATAAAAGCCCTTGAAAAAGTCGGGTTAGAAGGAACATACTTAAACATCATAAAAGCCATTTATGAAAAGCCCACAGCTAACATCATCCTCAACGGGGAAAAACTGAGAGCTTTTTCCCTGAGATCAGGAACACGACAAGGATGCCCACTCTCACCGCTGCTGTTTAACATAGTGCTGGAAGTTCTAGCATCAGCAATCAGACAACAAAAGGAAATCAAAGGCATCAAAATTGGCAAAGATGAAGTCAAGCTTTCACTTTTTGCAGATGACATGATATTATACATGGAAAATCCGATAGACTCCACCAAAAGTCTGCTAGAACTGATACAGGAATTCAGCAAAGTTGCAGGATACAAAATCAATGTACAGAAATCAGTTGCATTCTTATACACTAACAATGAAGCAACAGAAAGACAAATAAAGAAACTGATCCCATTCACAATTGCACCAAGAAGCATAAAATACCTAGGAATAAATCTAACCAAAGATGTAAAGGATCTGTATGCTGAAAACTATAGAAAGCTTATGAAGGAAATTGAAGAAGATTTAAAGAAATGGAAAGACATTCCCTGCTCATGGATTGGAAAAATAAATATTGTCAAAATGTCAATACTACCCAAAGCTATCTACACATTCAATGCAATCCCAATCAAAATTGCACCAGCATTCTTCTCGAAACTAGAACAAGCCATCCTAAAATTCATATGGAACCACAAAAGGCCCCGAATAGCCAAAGGAATTTTGAAGAAGAAGACCAAAGCAGGAGGCATCACAATCCCCGACTTTAGCCTCTACTACAAAGCTGTCATCATCAAGACAGCATGGTATTGGCACCAAAACAGACACATAGACCAATGGAATAGAATAGAAACCCCAGAACTAGACCCACAAACGTATGGCCAACTCATCTTTGACAAAGCAGGAAAGAACATCCAATGGAAAAAAGACAGCCTCTTTAACAAATGGTGCTGGGAGAACTGGACAGCAACATGCAGAAGGTTGAAACTAGACCACTTTCTCACACCATTCACAAAAATAAACTCAAAATGGATAAAGGACCTAAATGTGAGACAGGAAACCATCAAACCTTAGAGGAGAAAGCAGGAAAAGACCTCTCTGACGTCAGCCGTAGCAATCTCTTACTCGACACATCCCCAAAGGCAAGGGAATTAAAAGCAAAAGTGAATTACTGGGACCTTATGAAGATAAAAAGCTTCTGCACAGCAAAGGAAACAACCAACAAAACCAAAAGGCAACCAACGGAATGGGAAAAGATATTTGCAAATGACATATCGGACAAAGGGCTAGTATCCAAAATCTATAAAGAGCTCACCAAACTCCACACCCAAAAAACAAATAACCCAGTGAAGAAATGGGCAGAAAACATGAATAGACACTTCTCTAAAGAAGACATCCGGATGGCCAACAGGCACATGAAAAGATGTTCAGCGTCGCTCCTTATCAGGGAAATACAAATCAAAACCACACTCAGGTATCACCTCACGCCAGTCAGAGTGGCCAAAATGAACAAATCAGGAGACTATAGATGCTGGAGAGGATGTGGAGAAACGGGAACCCTCTTGCACTGTTGGTGGGAATGCAAATTGGTGCAGCCGCTCTGGAAAGCAGTGTGGAGGTTCCTCAGAAAATTAAAAATAGACCTACCCTATGACCCAGCAATAGCACTGCTAGGAATTTATCCAAGGGATACAGGAGCACTGATGCATAGGGCCACTTGTACCCCAATGTTCATAGCAGCACTCTCAACAATAGCCAAATTATGGAAAGAGCCTAAATGTCCATCAACTGATGAATGGATAAAGAAATTGTGGTTTATATACACAATGGAATATTACATGGCAATGAGAAAAAATGAAATATGGCCTTTTGTAGCAACGTGGATGGAACTGGAGAGTGTGATGCTAAGTGAAATAAGCCATACAGAGAAAGACAGATACCATATGGTTTCACTCTTATGTGGATCCTGAGAAACTGAACAGGAACCCATGGGGGAGGGGAAGGAAAAAAAAAAAAAAAGAGGTTAGAATGGGAGAGAGCCAAAGCATAAGAGACTGTTAAAAACTGAGAACAAACTGAGGGTTGATGGGGGGTGGGAGGGAGGAGAGGGTGGGTGATGGGTATTGAGGAGGACACCTTTTGGGATGAGCACTGGGTGATGTATGGAAACCAATTTGTCAATAAATTTCAGAAAAAAAAATAAAAATAAAAGAAAACCCTCAGTAAAAAAAAAAAAAAAAAAAAAAAGAAATTGTGGTTTATATACACAATGGAATATTACGTGGCAATGAGAAAAAAATGAAATATGGCCTTTTGTAGCAACGTGGATGGAACTTTTCAATATTTTTAATGTAATGTCTCCCATTTCATAGACTGCCTTCTCACCCTGCTACTGTTTGATTTGCCCCCTTTCTAGTTTGATGCAGTCCCCCTTGTCTGCCATGGTTCTCTGTGATTTTGCTTTTGGATCAAATAAATCATTGTCAAGAGAATGGCATGATGTTTATCCTGTGTGTTTTCTTCGAAGGCATTTTGGGTCAGGGTTCTGCTTAATCTTTAATCCATTTTGAGATTTGTTTGTGTTGACATATATGTATGATGCAAGATTACGGCCAAATGTCATTATTTTGCATGTGTATATCAACACCATTTTTTAATGTTTCTTTTATTTTTGAGGGAGAGAGACAGATCATGAGCCGGGGAGTCACAGAGATAGAGGCAGAAACAGAAACCAGGCTCTGAACTGTCACCAGAGAGCCTGATGTGGGGCTCAAATCCACAAACCTTGACATCAGCATGTGACTGGAAGTTGTATGCTTAACCGACTGAGCCACCCAGGCTCCCCTTGTCAACACCATGTTTAAGAGACACTATCGTTTCCCCACTATGCATTGTTGTAAATCTCATGGAGGATTTGCTGAGTGCATCTGCACAATTCTACTTCTGGGCTCCGTAATGAGCTCCACTGGTCTATATGTCTCATTTCATACCAGCAGTACACTGTTGTAGTTAATGTACCTCTGCAATATATTTAAAAGGAAGAAGTGTGATGTCTCCAGGTTCTCTTGTCTTCGTGATTGGTTTTGTTACCTCCATGCATTATGTGGTTCCCTATCTATTAGTATATTTTTCAGATTCCTTTAAAAAAAGTCATTGGTATTTTCATTGAGATAAAAACATAAACATAAAATTAACATAAAAAGATAAAGCAAAGAAAAGATACAGACTATCACAAATACAGGAAAAAAATCAACTTCATTAAAATTTGAATTTGGAAAGACAAGTGAAATTTAAAAAACGAAGGTAGCCTAGGGAAATAGGTAAGACTCAAACAAATGTAATCAGAATTGAAAAAGGAGACATAACTAAAAACGTGAAAAGGATCATAAATGAAAAACTTAGATGTTTATAGGTCAACAATTAGATCACCAAGAACAAATTACACATTTTCTAGCATTATATAATCCACCAATACTCTTTCATGCAAAATACAAGAGGAACAAAACAAAAATTAGTAAGAAGATATCCTAAATATAAAACTTTCACCCTCCAAAACTAACAAGGCGTTATTAAAATTCTACAATATTTAAAGAATAATTAATGCCAATACTTCTCAAACTATTATAAATCACTGATGAAAAATACCACTCCCAAATGTACTTTATGAGGACACCTTTACTCTCACAACAAAGCCAGAGAAACACACCACAAGAAGGGAAACTACAGGCCAGTGTCTCAGATAAACATACATGCAAAAGTCCTTGATGAAATCCGAGACTACTGAATTCAACAGCACACTGAAAGGATCATACCTGATAATCCAGTGTGATGCATCCCTGGGATGCAAGTATCCTTCAACATACACAAATGCAAAAATATGATGTCCTCCATTAACAGAGGGAATGATTGAATCAAAGCCATCCTTAATTTATTCATAAAATCATTAGACACAGTTTTTTCATAAACAAAAAAACACATCTTCATCACTTTAAAATAACTCAAAGAAATTGTGGTTTATATACACAATGGAATATTACGTGGCAATGAGAAAAAAAATGAAATATGGCCTTTTGTAGCAACGTGGATGGAACTGGAGAGTGTGATGCTAAGTGAAATAAGCCATACAGAGAAAGACAGATACCATATGGTTTCACTCTTATGTGGATCCTGAGAAACTTAACAGGAACCCATGGGGGAGGGGAAGGAGAAAAAAAAAAAGAGGTTAGAATGGGAGAGAGCCAAAGCATAAGAGACTGTTAAAAACTGAGAACAAACTGAGGGTTGATGGGGGGTGGGAGGGAGGAGAGGGTGGGTGATGGGTATTGAGGAGGGCACCTTTTGGGATGAGCACTGGGTGTTGTATGGAAACCAATTTGTCAATAAATTTCATAAAAAAAAAATGAAAGACAAAAATAAATAAATAAATAAATAAATAAATAAATAACTCAATTAAAAAGAAGGAAATTACCTCCACATGATCATGGCAACTATGAAAGGCCACATCTGACAACATATTGAACAGTAAGATACTAAAACCATTCCTGCCACATCAGGAGCTGGGCAATGATGGTCATCCCCAACAGAAGTATTCCACATGATAACGTAAAGAATAACTATGCTGCCTCACACCATATCATCGTGTCACAGTCCTTATTTGGATGAAAGTCATGGGAGAAACAGCCAGTCCAAGGACACTCAGACCCTCCTTTGTCCCTTGACAGCAGGATATAAATCTCCCTTGGGAAACTCCCTTCCCTGTACCAGGAGGGGAGAACCATCCTTAGCACCAGAATAAGGAACACAGGGACAAGAAGGATGTGCAAAGAAACCTAGTTATTTGTTGACTAATTAAATACCCGAAAACCACACCTTTGCCTTGACTCTTGCCAAATCCAAAGTTTTGTTGTCTGAAAGTCATAAGTGCCACCTGCTTTGTTCATTGCCTGGGTGTCATATTATTAGGAAGCCCAGGCACTTGCAAAATGAAATTTATTCCCCCATTTAGATCAGTCTTATGTCAATTGAATCCTTAGACAGGATGAAAGCCCAGAAGAAAAGAAGGGAAAAGCATTCTTATCCTACAACTGGAAGAAGTACCTACAAACTTTGGCAATAAAAAGAAATAAAGTACATTTAAATCAGTAAGGAGGAAGGAAAATTACTTCTTTGCAGATGGAATGATCTTAAAGATAACAACCCCTAGAGATATCACAAAAAATATTAGAACCAGTTTTTAAAAATGAGGAAAAGTGCAGGATGCAAAATGAACAAAAATAAATAAATAAAAAATAAACCACCTGTGATTCTACACACCAGCATGGAAATACATGCAACACAAATAACAAAATTATACAAGTGAAAATGGCACACAATAAAGTATTTGGAATTAAACATCAAAAAGGATGTAAAATAATGCATTCTGAAAATGACCTATGTTGATTAAAGACCTGTAAAACTGCACAAGGGCCTGCAAATATAACTGTGCTCACATATTAGAATTCTTCATATTGCCACAGCGCCATCCACACAAACTAATATAAAAGTGTATCCCTAATGGTCGTTCACTTTTAAAGAATCAAATCTAAGTGTGGAGTTTGATATATATGTCAGAGGACATGCAAATAGGGCCCTATCTGTGATGATAAAACCAGCCTAGCACCAACCCTGCAGCTGGGAGAGGAGCCCCAGCCCCAGGAGTCCCAGGTGTTCCCATTCTGTGATCAGCACAGAACACAGAAACCTCACCATGGAGTTTGTGCTGGGCTGGGTTTTCCTGGTTGCTCTTTTGAAAGGTAATGCATGGTGAACAGGAGACACTGAGTATGTGAGTGGATATGAGTGAGAACCAGTGGATGTGTGACAGTTTCCTGACCAAGATGTCTTGTGTCTGTAGGTGTCCAGTGTGACGTGCAGCTGGTGGAGTCTGGGGGAGACCTGGTGAAGCCTGGGGGGTTCCTGAGACTCACCTGTGTAGCCTCTGGATTCACCTTCAGTGGCTATTGGATGAGCTGGGTCCGCCAGGCTCCAGGAAAGGGACTGCAGTGGGTCTCAGCAATTGGTAGTGGAGGTAGCACAGACTACACAGACTCCGTGAAGGGCCGATTCACCATCTCCAGAGACACCGCCAAGAACACGCTGTATCTTCAGATGAACAACCTGAAGACGGAGGACATGGCCACGTATTACTGTGCAAGAGACACGGTGAGGGGACTCACTGGGAGCCCAGACACAAACCTCCCTTCAGGAGGGGATCATCACCACCATGGGGCACACACTATGCACAACTCTGGTTTGTGTTCCCAGGAGCAGGTGCATATGGAGGTTACAGGCAGGTTTCCTGTCAGGGTCTGGGGCTTCCTCTCCACATAGCAGTTTCTTCAGGGGGCCTCTCTGGACACAGGATTCTGTACTTTCCTGTTCATTCCTTGACTTAGAAACTTTGTTCTAATAGGAAAACTACACTAGCATGCACAAAGACACAGTTGTTTGCACTTGGTTACTCATCCCTCAATATGAATGAATTACGAATTTCCTGAGGCACAAGAGCTGAACCGTTACAGGAGTCCCAGATGCACTCCCTGTGCAGCCAGGTCACAGGATCCCACAGCTCCTCCTTATCCTCACCCAGCCCTTTTCCCAATCAAACAACGTGACACTTCCCTCCTGGCTCTTGCTTCTCAGAACTTTAAATGAGCTACAGCTTTATTCAATTCCTCTTAAGAAGAGATAATTCATCTCCGTGTATTAGTCAGGATACTCCCGAGGCACAGAGCCCAAAGCACATTTGTTTACATGACTAAATATATTGATAAGCCCCACATCCCACTCTCACATGCTGGAGACATAAGAAAACCAGCGGTGTAATTCTGAACTACTGTCTAGTCTCAGAACGTGGAGAGCTGATGATGTAACTCTCAGAACAAGGGTCGGAGGAGACCACTGTTCCAGTTCAAACAAGCACATGGGAAGTAAAAATGGAATTCTTCCTCCCTCTCCATCGGATTCTACTCAGAACCTTAATGGAATGGGTGATGCCCAGGCAGACAGAAACCATGGATAGAAATTACAGTCTCTTCTGGAACACATCACAGATATCCACAGAAACAGTGGGGAGACTGGGCACCTATGATGCAGTCAAGATGACACATAAAGTTAATCGTGAGAAGTCAACCTCCTGTAAATGCGGAACTCAAAGACTGAAGATTTAGAAGTCCATGCCATCACTGGGGTGGGGCCTGGTGGGCATAGAAGTGCTCCTGGGGAGAAGCAGCTCTGAGGCCCATAGGGAGTGCTGCAGTTTGAGGATCCCTGGGTAACATCGGCAGTGACAGTTACCTTCTTGGAGTGCATTTGGGAGACGGGGCATTACCTCTCATGGGGCAGGAGAGCTGACAGGCACCATTGCACTCTCCTGGTTATTAACATAGGAGCCTCTGCTGAGAGCAGCTAAATGGTTGCTGCCTTCTTGTTGTTCTTCACCATGAACTCCAAGCGCTAGTGTTCATGCAACTGCCCTTCTGGGACAATCAGCTCCAGCCACAGCATAGTGAGACTCTCTCCCAGAGGATCAGTGAGGTCTCTGTCATATTGAGTTCATAAAAATTGGTGTATTCAAACCCAGCTAGAGCTCCTGATATAAAACATAAGAGGCCTGAGCTGCCAGGTGGGGCAATGCTTTGGATACAGACAAGGTGAAGGCAGGGTTCTGAAGGAAGCCTGGGACCCACAAGTACAGATTGTTCTCTTTGTGTGAAGGCTTCCTGAACAGGGGAGGCTGGGAACTACAACTCCAGGAACTAGAGAGGGAGCTAATGCCAATATTTCCTCCCACCAATCAGCATGGACAGAATTCAGTGAGCAGCTCAGCACCTCCCAGTAGAAACTGAGCCACTGACACCAAGCTATACCCCCCCTTGCCTTCCTTAGGTGCTTCCTTACTAGGGAAAGAGTGCCTGGAACCCAGACCAGCATTGGGCCCCTCCTTCCAAACACCACCATATACCCGCACAGGCACCAAGTCTACTGAGCATATAGTGAGGCATAGCTTCACCTATAGGGGAGATAGGAATTAGCCTCTTTTATTAAGCACACCAAAATCACCTAGTTAAAACTCAACACTATGGACAAAATTAGAAAACTCCCCACTGGAGGCAAGGAGAAACTCTGCAGAGGACTGACCTGAGGGGCAGAGCAGACAATACATGACAGCAAAGTGCACATGGCACATGCAAGAAACGCTCCCAGAAATGTCAGGTCCTCAACAGTATGTAACACTTCTCAATAAAGACACCAGTATAGAAGCAGAAATAATAACAGGATTTTCCTAAAACACTTAAGAAAGTGGAGTCATAGAAATACACCATGATGGAGGAATTCATTCTAAAAGAGAAAATGATAAAAGGACATTGCCACGGATAAAATTAAAACACATATAAATAATATGCCTCAAACAGAATTTAAAACCTATCATAAGGAAACAGAACTTTTAAAAACTATCATAAGGATACTAGCTGTACTTGTGGAAAGCCTAGAAGACATAAGGATACCCTGACTACAGATAGAAAAGACCTAAAACACAGTCAGGCTGATATTTTTAAAATGTTGTACCTGATTTGTGAAAATGATTGGATATAGTGAACTCAAGGCAGAAAGAATCAGATGAATGAGTAAGTGACATAGAAGATAAAATTATGTGAGAAATGAAGCAGGAAAGAAGAGGAAAATGAACATATTGCATCACAAACTTATACTTAGGGAACACAGCAACTCCATAAAGTGTAATAAAATTGTTTTCAATGGAGTCCCAGAAGAAAAGAGGGAGAAAAAAAGGGAGAAGTTTTATCTGAGTGCATTATAATGCAAAATTTCTACTAAATGGTGAAGGAATCAGACGTCCACATCTATGAGTCACAGAGAACTCCCATTAAAATAAAAAAAAAAATCAGGCCAACTCTGAGACATAAGATAGTAAAGTTCACAAAATACACAAATAAAAAAAATCCTGTAAGCATGAAGACAGAAGAGTTCGCTAAAGAATATGGGAAGATAAAAAAAGATTATGGCAGAACTGTCCACAGAAAACTGCAGGCAAGAAGGGAGTGGCATGATATCCTCAAATGCTCAAATGAAAATTAGATAGTCACTGGGGGACGAGACAAGATGGCGGAACAGCATGGAAGATTTTGTGTGTCTCGCGTCCATGAAATACAGCCAGACCAACACTAAACCATCCTACACACCTAGAAAACTGATTGAGGATTAACACAACAATCTGCACAACCTCAACCACAGAATTCCGCAAATGCATGGCGTGAAGAGGTGGCCTTGGGGAGCGGGAAGCCATGGCAAGGGAGGTGCTTTTGCAGGCGGAGAGAGGATGGAGATGGGGAGTGGGTGAGAATACAGGAAAAGCACCCCTCCCCAAAAGCAGCTGGAGAGAAAGTGGAAAATTGGAAACAGCCACAGGGACTAAACTAAAAAGGGAGAAAGGAGAAAGGAGAGGATTTAAATTCCATTAAGACTGTAAACAAGGGGAGTGCAAAGGCTGCAACTCTGCAGCTCCATACCTGGCGGTGTTCTGCTGGGAAAGGTGAATTCCCAGGAACAGAGTGGGGTTCACGAGGTTCTTGAGCCACACAGGGAAAAGTGGTTCCACTGTTGGTAGGACATTCTGTAGACACTGTGAAAGCCACCTGGTCCCAGAAGACCCCAGAAAATGGCCACATTTGCTGGTGCTGGAACAAGGTCGTTTAGGGTGAAGCCTGGTGCCAGACGTGTGTTGTGATTTTCCATATTCCCTGAAACGCTGCTGCTACACTCTCTCACGAACTTTTTCTTGGGGAGGTTGGCACCTGGCCACAGTCTCGGGGCACTGGCAGCAGAAGGGTTCAGCAAACATTCCTGCATGCAGCCGTTATTTGGCCATTGTTCATTTGGCCATTGCTCCATGAGACCCTCCCACAGAGGGGCAGAACAGATCAATCCACAGTCCTTTGGAAGTAAGGGGCCGGGGAAACCGCCACATCTGAGACAAAACTTGGGAGAGAGGGACGGCCTGGGACCTGGACACAGAATGTGAAGGAGCGGGGAGTGGAAGACAGCTGAAGACAGAGGAACGGTGTGCGATTACTGATCGGGGAGAACACACTGGGTAGCTGGGTGGCGCTCTTTTCACCTCTCCCATGCAGGCGCATACGCACCTACAAGCACAGCAACAATCCAACCCAGGAGGCTAGAAGCGCCATCTAGTGGAGAGTGGAGCCATTACACTGAGCCCCTCCCAACTGGGCCAACTGGGCTCTTCAGGAACACAAGCCTCACTGCCAGCTTAGTTTATGGCCTATAAAGCGCTACATCTAGGGTATAACAAAGTAATTTCAGTCCTACTCCAATCTTTTAGCAGGTTCATCTAGTCAATTTTCTTTATTTTTCTTTTTCTTGAATGCAGAAAGAGAAACAATTCATTAACAATTTTTATTAAAAATATTTTTCTTTTATTTAATTACTATATATTTTACCTTTGTGTAATTTTTTCAAAGTGTATTTTACTTCCGTGATTTTATTTTAGTCTACTTCAGTGTAGTCCCCTTTTCAAATTTCAAAACAGTTTCCTTTTTATTTTTTTATTTTTTTCTCTTCTTCGTTTCTGTCGTTTTTCTTGAATGCAGAAAGGGAAAAACTTCATTTTACTTTCAATTTCTATTAAAAACATTTTTTATTCAAATTTACTACTATATTGTATGCTTTTTGTAATTTTTTTCAAGTTCTATTTTACTATCATCATTTTGTTTTAGTCTACTACAATATATTCACTTTTTTGAATTTTCAAACGATTTCCTTTTTCTCCATTTTTTATCTTTTTTCTCTTTTTCATTTCTTTTTTCTTGAATACAGAAAAAGAAAAAAATCACATTTATTTTTAATTTTTATTAAAACTATTTTCTTTCCTTTTTTCTACTATATTTTTTAATTTTGTGTAAATTTTTTCAAACTCTATTTTACTCCCATCATCTCATTTTAGTCTACTTCAGTGTATTCATTTTTTCATATTATCAAATGACGTCCTTTTTTTTTCTCCCCTCCCTTTTTTTCTCATATCTGTCAAAACACTTTCAACACCCAAACCAAAACACACCTAGGATCTAGCATCATCTATTTGGTGTGTGTGTGTGTGTGTGTGTGTGTGTGTGTGTGTGTTTAATTTTTAATTTTAATATTTCTGTAATTTTATCTTTTTTTTCAATTTTGCGACCTCAATAATTCCTTTTCTCCCTTCAAAATGACAAAACGAAGGAATTCAACCCAAAAGAAAGATCACAAACAAACAACGGCCAGGGATTTAACCAACACAGATACAAGAAAGATGTCAGAACCATAATTTAGAATCAAAATAATAAGAATACTAGCTGGAGTAAAAAATAGATTAGAATCCCTTTCTACAGAGATATAAGAAGTAAAAAATAGTGAGAATGAAATTTAAAATGCTATAACTGAGCTGCAATCACAGATGGATGGATGGCACGGATGGATGAGGCAGAACAGACAATCAGCGATATAGAGGACAAACTTATAGAGAATAATGAAGCAGAAAAAAAGAGGGAGATTAAGGCAAAAGAGCACGATTTAAGAATTAGAGAAATCAGTGACTCCTTAAAAAGGAAAAACATGAGAATCATAGGGGTCCCAGAAGTGGAATAGAGAAATACGGGTGGAAGGGTTAGGTGAGCAAATCATAGCGGAAAAATTTCCTAACTTGGGCAAAGACACAGACATCAAAATCCATGAAGCACAGAGGACTCCATTAGATTCAACAAAAACTGACCATCAACAAGGCACATCATAGTCAAATTGACAAATTACTCAGGCAAAGAGAATCATAAAACCAACAGGGAAACAAAGTCCCTAATTGGCAAGGGAAGACAGATCAGGTTTGCAGCAGACCTATCCACAGAAAGTTGCAGGCCAGAAAGGACTGGCGGGATATATTCAATGTGCTGAATCAGAAAAATATGCAGCCAAGAATTCTGTATCCAGCACGGCTGTCATTCAAAATAGAAGGAGAGATAAAAAGATCCCCATACAAACAAAAATTAAAGGAGATTGTGAGCACTAAACCACCTCTTCAGGAAATTTTAAGGGCGACTCTCTGAGAGGAGATAAGATGAAAATATATCTATATAAATAAATAAATAAATACCAAAAGTAACAAAGATTAGAAAGACCAGAGAACACCACCAGAAAGTCCAACTCTACAAGCATCATAATGGCAATAGACGCATATCTTTCAGTATTCACTCTAAGTGTCATTGGACTCAATTCTCTAATCAAAATACATAGGGTAATGGAATGGATAAGAAAACAAGATCCATCTATATGCTTTTCATAAGAGACGCATTTTAGACCTAAAGAAACCTCCAGAGTTAAATAAGGGGATGGAGAACCATCTATCATGCTAATGGTCAATAAAAGAAAGCCGGAGTAGCCATACTAATATCAGACAATCTAGACTTTAAAATAAAGACTGTTTCAAAAAATGCAGGAGGGCATTATATCATTCATAATCAAGGGGTCTATCCACCAAGAAGACCTAACAATTGTAAATATTTATGTGCCAAATGTGAGAGCACCCAAATATATAAATCAATTAATCACAAACATAAAGAAACTCATTGATAAGAATACCATAATAGTAGGAGACTTCAACACCCCACTCGCAGCAATGGACAGATGATCTAATCAAAAAATCAACAACAAAACAATAGCATTGAATGACACACTGGACCAGATGGACTTAACAGATATATTCAGAACATTTCATCCTAAAGCAACAGAATATGCATTCTTCTCCAGTGCACATGGAACGTTCTCCAAAATAGACCATATACTGGGGCACAAATCAGCCCTAAGTATGCACAAAAAGATTGAGATCATACCATGCATAATTTCAGACTACAATTGCCATGAACTCGAAATCAACCACAAGAAAAAATTTGGAAAGGTAACAAAGACTTGGAGACTGAATAACATCCTACTAAAGAATGAATGGGCTAACGAAGCAGTTAAAGAGGAAATTGGAAAGTATATGGAAGTCAATGAAAATGATAACACCACAACGCAAACCTCTAGGATGCAGCAAAGGCGGCTATAAGAAGAAAGTATATAGCAATCCGGGCCTTCCTAAAGAAAGAAGAAAGATCTCAGATACACAGCCTAACCTTATGCCTTAAGAAGCTGGAAAAGAAGAGCAAATAAAACCCAAAACCAGCAGAAGACAGGGAATAATAAAGATTAGAGCAGAAATCAATGTTATCGAAACCAAAGAAAAAAACAGTACAACAGATCAATGAAACTAAAAGCTGGTTCTTTGAAAGAATTAGCAAAATTGATAAACCACTATCCAGATTGATCAAAAAGAAAAAGGAAAGGACCCAAATAAATAAAATCAAGAATGACAGAGGAGACATCACAACGAACACACCAGAAATAAAAACAGTAATAAGAGAATATTATGAACACTTATATGGGAATAAAATGGGCAATCTGGAAGAAATGGACAAATTCCTAGAAACATATACACTACCAAAACTGAAACAGGAATAAAAAGAAAATTTGAACCGACCCTTAACCAGTAAGGAAATCGAATTAGTAACCAAAAATCTGCCAAAAGACAACAGTCCAGGACCAGATGGCTTTCCAGGGGAATTCTACCAAACATTTAAGGAATAGTTAACACCTATTCTCTTGAAACTGTTCCAAAAAATAGAAATGGAAGGAAAACTTCCAAACTCTTTCTATGAAGCCAGCATTACCTCGATTCCTAAAGAAGACAGAGACCACACTAAAAAGGAGAATATAGACCAATTTCACTGATGAACATGGATGTAAAAATCCTCAACAAGATATTATCCAACCAGAAGCAATAATACATTAAAAAAATTATTCACCACAACCAAGTGGGATTTATACCTGGGATGCAGGGCTGGCTCAATATCTGTAAAACAACGTGATTCATCACATCGATAAAAGAAAGGACAGGAACCATATGATCCTCTCCACAGATGCAGAGAAAGCATCTGACAAAATACAACATCCTTTCTTGATAAAAACCCTCAAGTAAGTAGGGATAGAAGGACCTTACCTCGAGATCGTAAAAGCCATCTATGAAAGACCCGATGCTAATATCATCCTCCATGGGGAAAAACTGAGAGCTGTCTCCCTAAGGTCAGGAACAAGACAGGGATGTCCACTCTTGCCACTGTTATCCAACAGATTATTGGAAGTCTTAGCCTCTGCAATCAGACAACACAAAGAAATAAAAGGCATACAAATCAGCCAGGAAGGGGTCAAACTTTCACTCTTCACAGATGACATGATACTCTATATGGAAAACCCAAAAGACCCCACCAAAAAACCGCTAGAATTGATTCATGAAATCAGCAAAGTGGCAGGATACAAAATCAATGCAGAGAAATCAGTTGAATTCCTATATACCCACAATGAAGTGACAGAAAAGCAAACAAGGAATCTATCCCATTTACAGTAGCACCAAAAATCATAAAATACCTAGGAATAAATCTAACCAAAGAGACGAAACTCTATACACTAAAATGATAGAAACCTTATGAAAGAAATTAAAGATGGCAAAATATGGAAAAAGATTCCATGCTCCTGGATAGGAAGAACAAATATTGTTAAAACGCCGATATTACCCAAAACAATCTACATAATCAATGCAATCCCAATCAAAGTGACACCAGCATTCTTCACAGAGCTAGACAAATAATCCTAAAATTTGTATGGAACAGAAAAGACCCCGAATAGCCAAAGTGATCTTGAAAAACAAAACCAAAGCAGGAGACATCATAATCCCAGAGTTCAAGCTATACTACAAAGCTGTCATGATCAAGACAGTATGGTACTGGCACAAGAACAGACACTCAGGGGCGTCTGGGTGGATCAGTCAGTTAAGCGTATGACTTTGACTCAGGTCACGACCTCGTGGCCCATGAGTTTGAGTCCCGCAACGGGCTATGTGCTGACAGCTCAGAGCCTGGAGCCTACTTGGAATTCTCTGCCTCCCTCTCTCTCTCCCCTCCCCCGCTCATGCTCTGTCTTTGTCTCTCAAAAGTAATAAATAAACACCAAAAAACTTAAAAACAAAAACAAGAACACTCACTCAGATCAATGGAACAGAATAAAAAACCCAGAAGTGGACCCAAAAACGTATGGCCAACTAATCTTTGACAAAGCAGGAAAGAATACCAATGGAATAAAGAAAGTTTCTTCAGCAAGTGTTGCTGGAAAAACTAGGCAGCGACATGCAGAAGAATGAACCTGAACCACTTTCTTACACCATTCACAAAATACACTCAAAATGGATGAAGACCTCAATTAAGTCAGGAAACCATCAAAATCCTTGAGGAGAAAACAGGCAAAAACATCTTTGATATTGGCCATACCAACTTACTACTCAAAACGTCCCCAGAAGCAAGGGAAACAAAAGCAAAAATGAACTGCTGGGACCTCATTGAAATAAAAAGCTTCTGCACATTGAAGGCAAACAATCAGCAAAACTAAAATTCAACTGACAGAATGGGAGAATATTGTTTCAAATGACATCTCAGATAAAGGTTTAGTATCCAAAATCTATAAAATCCAAAGGGTTAGTATCCAACACGCAAAACACAAATAATCCAGTGAAGAAACGGGCAAAAGACATGAATAGACACATCTCCAAAGAAGACATCCAGATGGCCAACCAACACATGAAAAAATTCTCCACATCACTCATCATCACGGGAATGCAAATCAAAACCCTAATGAGATACCACCTGACACCTGTCAGAATGGCTAACATTAACAACTCAGGCAACAACAGATGTTGGCAAGGATGCAGAGAGAGGATCTCTTTTGCATTGTTGGTGGGAATGCAAGCTGGTGCAGCCACTCTGGAAAGCTGTATGGAGGTTTGTCAAAAAACTAAAATATAACTACCTTATGACCCAGCAATTGCACTACTAGGCATTTATACATGGGACACAGGTGATCTGTTTTAAGGGACACATGCACCCCCATGTTTATAGCAGCACTATCAACAATAGTCAAAATACGAAAAGAGCCCAAATGTCCATCGATGGATGAATGGATAAAGAAGATATGGTATATATATACATATAATGGAGTCTTACTAGGCAATCAAAAAGAATGAAATCTTGCCATTTGCAACTACGTGGATGGAACTGGAGGGTATTATGCTAAGTGAAATTAGTCAGTCAGAGAAAGACAAAAATCATATGACATCACTCATATGAGGACTTTAAGAGACAAAACAGGGGCACCTGGGTGGCGCAGTCGGTTAAGCGTCCGACTTCAGCCAGGTCACGATCTCGCGGTCCATGGGTTCGAAACCCGTGTTGGGCTCTGGGCTGATGGCTCAGAGCCTGGAGCCTGTTTCCGATTCTGTGTCTCCCTCTCTCTCTGCCCCTCCCCCGTTCATGCTCTGTCTCTCTCTGTCCCAAAAATAAATAAAAAACGTTGAAAAAAAAAAAGAGAGAAAACAGATAAACATAATGGATGGGAAACAAAAATAATATAAAAGCATGGAGGGGACAGAGCATAAGAGACTCATATATGGAGAACAAACAGAGGGTTGCTGCAAGGATTTTGGGAGGGGGATGGGCTAAACTGGTAAGGGGGAACTAAGGAATCTAATCCTGAAATCATTGTTGTACTATATGCTAATTTGGATATAAATTTTAATTAATAAAACTAAATAAATAAATAATAAAAAATAATATATATTAAAAAAGAAAATACTGAGTGATCATGACGTTGAGGTAAAAATTTCTTAAACATTATGCCAAAAACTCCATTAATAAAGGTAAAACTCCAAAACCGAAAAAAAGAAAAAGAATTCTTCATATTGTCACACCACCATTCACACAAATTAATGTAGAAGTGCGTCCCTAACCCTGTCGTTCACTTTTAAAGAATCAAGTCTAAGTGTGGAGTTTGATATATATGTCAGAGGACATGCAAACAGGGCCCTCTCCGTGATGATAAACCCAGCTCAGCCCCGACTCTGCAGCTGGGAGAGGAGCCCCAGTCCCGGGAGTCCCAGGTGTTCCCATTCTGTGATCGGGACAGAACACAGACACCTCATCATGGAGTTTGTTCTGGGCTGGGTTTTCCTGGTTGCTCTTTTAAAAGGTAATTTATGGTGAACGGGAGACACTGAGTATGTGAGTGGATATGAGTGAGAACCAGTGGATGTGTGACAGTTTCCTGACCAAGATGTCTTGTGTCTGTAGGTGTCCAGTGTGACGTGCAGCTGGTGGAGTCTGGGGGAGACCTGGTGAAGCCTGGGGGGTCCCTGAGACTCACCTGTGTAGCCTCTAGATTCACCTTCAATGGCTATTGGATGAGCTGGGTCCGCCAGGTCCAGGGAAGGGGCTGCAGTGGGTCACAGAAATTAGTGGTAGTGGAGGTAGCACAAACTATGCAGACTCCATGAAGGGCCAATTCACCATCTCCAGAGACAACGCCAAGAACACGCTGTATCTGCAGATGAACAACCTGAAGACCGAGGACACGGCCACGTATTACTGTGCAAGAGACACGGTGAGGGGACCTCACTAGGAGCCCAGACACAAACCTCCCTGCAGGAGGGGATCAGCACCACCGGGGGATGCACACTATGCACAATTCTGATTTGTGTTCCCAGGAGCAGGTGCATATGGAGGTTACAGGCAGGTTTCCTGTCAGGGTCTGGGGCTTCCTCTCCACACAGCAGTTTCCCCAGGGAGCCTCCCTGGTTTTATGATTCTGTGTTTACCTATTAACGTCTGAATTAGCAACTGTGTTGTCATAGGAAAACTACACTAGCATGCACAAAGACACAGTTGTTTGCCCTTGCTTACTCTGGTCCAACAACATGAGTGAATTACACATTTCCTGAGGCACAACAGCTGAACCATTACAGGAGTCCCAGATGCACTCCCTGTGCAGCCAGGACCACAGGATCCCACAGCTCCTCCTTATCCTCACCCAGCCCTGGACCCAGTCAAACAACGTCACACTTCCCTCCTGGCACTTGCAACTCAGGACTTAGAGTGAGCTACAGCTTTATTCAATTCCTCTAAACGAGAGATAAATCATCTCCATGTATTAGTCAGGATTCCCTTGAGCAAAGGAACTCAAAGCACATTAGTTTCCATGACAAAAGATGTTGAGAAGTCATGATCTACTGTCACAAGCTGAAGACCCTGGAAAACCAGTGATGTAATTCTTGTCTGATTCTGAACTAGTGTCTAATCTCAGAACGTGGAAAGCTGATGATGTAACTCTCAGAAAAAGGGCCAGAGGAGACCAATATTCCAGTTCAAACAAGCACATGGGAAGTAAAAATGAGGGAATTCTTCCTCCATCTGCATCAGATTCTATTGACAACCTTAATGGAATGGGTGGTGCCCAGGCAGACAGAAACCATGGATGGAAATCCCATTCTCTTCTGGAACACATCACAGACATCCACAGAAACAGTGGTGAATCTGGGCACCCATGACGCAGTCAAGATAACCTACAAAATTAATCATGAAAAGTCAACCTCCTGTAAACGTGGAGCTCAAAGACTGAAGATTTAAGTCGATTCCATCATTGGGGTGGAGCCTGGTGGGCATAGCAGTGCTCCTTTGGAGGAGGGAAGAGGCCCATAAGAGGAACTATAGTCTGAGTATCCCCTGGGTCGCATCGGGAGAGACAATTCCCCTCTTGGAGAGCGTTTGGGAGATTGGGCATTGCCTCTCATAGGACAGGAGAGTTGACAGGCACCATTAAAATTCCCTGATCATTATCATAGGAGCCTCTTCTGAGAGCAGCTAACTGGACACTGCCTTCTTGTTGTTCTTCACCATGAACTCCAAACCCCTAGTATTCATGCAACTGATCTTCTGGGGTAAACCAACTCTGGGGTAAACCAGGCAGAGCACATCAATACCCTCTCCCAGAGGATCAGTGGGGTCCCTGACATATTGAGTTCACATAATTTGGAGTTTTCAAACCCAGCTAGAGCTCCTGAGATAAAATGTAAGAGCCCTGTGCCATGAGGGCTGTGCCACCCTGTGCCA
Organism: Prionailurus bengalensis; assembly: GCF_016509475.1. Taxonomy (NCBI): domain Eukaryota; kingdom Metazoa; phylum Chordata; class Mammalia; order Carnivora; family Felidae; genus Prionailurus; species Prionailurus bengalensis. The sequence goes on along the minus strand of NC_057355.1, from coordinate 147,988,476 downwards.
TCCTGTGCCACCAGATGGGCCAATGGCTTTGACACAGACAGGGTGAAAGCAATTCTGACAGAAGCCTGGGACCCACAAGTGTTCTCTCTGTGTGAGGGCTTCCTGAACAGGGGAGACTGGGAACTCCAACTCCAGGGACTAGAGAGGGAGCTGACGCCAATATTTCCTCCCACCAATCAACATTGACAGATTTCACTCAGCAGCACAGCATCCCCAGTGGAAGCTGAGCCACTAACACCAAGCTTCACCTACTTCTGCTCCCATCAAGTCCTTGCTTACCAGGTAAGAGTGCCTGGCAACCAGACCACCACTGCACCCCTCCCTCCAAAGTCCACCGTATACACCCACAGGCACCAAGTAAACTGACTATATAGTGAGGCATAGCTTCACCTCTAGGGGAGATAGGAATTAGCCTCTTTTAACAAGCAGACCAAACTCACCTAGTTAAAACTCACAACACTGGGCACAGGGTCCAACATTCCCCACTGGAGGCAAGGAGAAACTCTGCAGAGGACTTTCATGAGGGACAGAGCAGCCAAAACACGACAGCACAGTGCCACGGAACATAAAACAAATGCTTCATGAAATGTCAGGCCCTGGACAGTATGTGAACACTTCTCAATAAAGATACTACCCTAGAAGCAGAAAAAATAACAGGATTTTCTAAAACTTTTAAGAAGGCAGAGACATAGACAACAACATGATTGAGGAATTCATCCTAAAAGAAAAAATGATGAAAGGTCATTGTGAGGGATGTAATTAAAACACATAAACTAATGTGCCTCAAACAGAATTTCTAAAACTCTCATATTGAAACAGGATTTTCAAAAAGTATCATAAAGATACGATCTGTGCTTGAGAAAAATATATGAGACATGAGGGATACCCTTATTGCAAACAGAAAAGACCTAAAAACTAGTCAGGATGAAATTTTAAATGTTGTAACCGAGATGTGAAACTGATTGGATATAATGACCTCAAGGCTGAAAGAAGCAGATGAATGAGGATGGGAAATAGAAGATAAAAGTATGGGGGAAATGAAGCTGGAAAGAAGAGGAAAATTAAAATATTGCATCACAAACATACACTTAGGGAAATCAGCAACTCCATAAACTGTAATAACATTCTTTTGGAAGGAGTCCCAAGAGAATAAGAGGGAGAAAAAGGGGGATACATTTTAGCTGAGTGAATTATAGTGAAAATTTCCACAAGCTGGGGAAGGAAATAGACATCCACATCTAGGAGGCAGAGAGAACACCCATTAAAATTAAAAAAAAAAAAAGGCCAACACTGAGACATATCATAGGAAAATGGCAAAATATCCAGATAAAGAAAAACCCTAAAAGCAGCAACACAAAAGAAGTCGCTACTAACAAGGGAAGATTAAAAACACAATGGCAGTTGTTTCCACAGACACCTTCATGCAAATAGGGAGTGGCATCATATCCTCAACATGTGCAATGAAAATTACACAGCCAAGAATAGTTTCTCCAGTAATGCAGTCATTCAGATACAAGGAGTGATAGAATTTCCCAGACAAACAAAAACCAAAGAAGTTCATGGTCTCTAAATCAGCCCTGAGAGAAATTAAAGGGGACTCTTTGAGTGGGAAGTAAGACTAAAAGTAACAAAGACTAGGGATAAACAGAGAAAATCTCCAGAAACAATCACTCTAGAGGTAATACAATGGCACTAAGTTTATGTCTATTAATAATCACTGTGAATGTAAAAGGGCAACATGCTCCAATCAAAAGACATAGGATATCAGAATGGATAAAAACAAATACAAGATCCTCCTATACACTGCATGCAATTGAGTCATGTTCAACTTAAAATACCTATAGATTGAAAATGAGGGGAGGTAGAACAATTTATCATGCTAATGGACGTCAAAAGAAAGTTCCAGTACCATACTCATATCACACTACCTAGATTTCAAACCAAAGTTCATTACAAGAGATCAGGAAGGCAGTATATCATCATAAAGGGGTCTATCCAACAAGAAGATGTAAAGCTTTAAATATTTATACTCAAAAAATCTAAGCACTGAAATATATAAATCAGTTAATAAGAAACATAAACTCATTGATAACAGACAATAGTAATAATAGAGAACATTAACACTCCACTTACAGCAATGGACAGACAATCTGAGCTGAAAATCAATAAGGAAACAATGGCTTTCAAAGACACACAGACTGAATGGACTTAACAGTTATATTCAGAACATTCCATCCTAAAGCACCAGAATACAGATTCTTTTTGAGTGTGCATGGAACATTCTCCAGAACAGATCACATAATCTGCCACAAATCAGCCCTCTACAAGTACAAAAAGATTGAGATCATTCCATGCGCATTTTCAAACCACAACACTATGAAACTTGAAGTCAACCACAAAAAAAATTTGGGCAACACCACCAATACATTAGGTTAAAGAACATTGTGTAAAAGCTGAATGAGATTTTCAGGAAATTACAGAAGCAATACAAAACACATAGAAGCAAATGAAAATGAAAACATTCCAGTTCCAAACCATCTGGATGCAGCAAACTTGATGGAAGGGTGAAATGTGTAGCAGTACAGGCCAAGCTCAAGAAAGAAGAAAAGTTCAAACACACAACCCCTTTACAACTAAAGGAGCTAGAAAAAGGCCAGCCAATGAACCCTAAAGCCAGCAGGAGCAGGTAAACAAAAAGATTAGAGCAGAAATAAATGGTATAGAAACAAAGAAAAACAGTAGAACAGATGAATGAAACTATAAGTTGGTTTCTGTAAGAATAAATAAAAATGATAAACCCAAGAGCAGACTTAGCAAAAACAAAAGAGAAAGGACAAAATAAATAGAATTTGAGAGGAGACATTGCAACTAACACCACAGAAATACAACTATGAGAAAATAGTTTGGAAATTTATATGCCAACAAATTGGGCAATCTGGAAGAAAAGGATAAATTCCCAGAATAATGTAAACTACCTAATCTGAAATAGGAAGAAATTGAAAACGTGAACAGACTGATAATGAGCAAAGAAATTGAATCATTAACCAAAAATCTACTGACACACAAAATTCCAGGACCAGATAAGTTCACAGGTGAATTCTACCAGATATTTAAGAAGAGTGTCAAATATTCTATTTAAGTAGAATAGAATACTCCCGTCTTCACAAACTGTTCCAAGTAATAGAAATGGAAAGAAGACTTCTAAATTGATTCTATAAGATCAGTATGACCATGGTTCCAAACCAGATTAAACTCCACTAAAAATGAGACAAACAGGCCACTAGCCCTACTGAGCATGGATGCAACAATTGTCAAGAAAATACTCGCAAATGAATCCAACAATACATTAAAAGGATCCTTTAATATGACCAGGTGGGATTTATTACTTGGCTGGAAGGGTGGTTCAATAGTCAGAAATAAGTCAACGTAATACATACCATCAATCAGAGAAAGAATATGAACAATATGAACCTCTCAATAGATGCAAAAAAAAAACATTTGACAAAGTACAGCATCCTTTCTTCATAACACCCTCAACAAGGGATACAGAAAACACACCTCGACATCATAAAGTCCATACATGAAAACCCCACAGCTAATATCCTCAGTGGGTAAAAAAAAAAAAAAAAAGAAAAGAAAAGAAAACTTTTCCACTACTGTCAGGAACATAAGAGGTATATCCACTCCCATCAGTCTACTTAACATAGCACTGGAAGTCTTATCCTCGAAAACAGTCAACAAAAAATAAAGGTATTCAAGTTGGAAAGGAAGAAGTCAAACTTGCCCTCTTCACAGGTGACATAACACTCTATATAGAAAACTCAAGACTCCACCAAAATATTGCAAGAACTCATATGCAAATTCAGCAAAGTCACAATATACAATATCAACACAGTGAAATCTACTGCATTTCTACACAGCAATAATGAAGAAACAGAAAGATAAATCAAAAAACAATCCATCCCGTTTACAATTGCACCAAAAATAATAGGATATCTAAATAGTTAAAATATATATACTATGAAAACTATAAAAACAGTGAAAGAAACTGATGATGACACAAAGACATGGAAACACCTTCAATGATCATGGATTTAAAGAGCAAGTAATGTTGAAATGTCTATGCTACACAAAGAAACGGGAGACTTCATGATTATGGATTTCATGCTATATTACAAAGCTCTACTTATCAAGACAGTAAGCTACAAGCACAAAAGAGACACATAGATCAAAAGAACAGACTAGTAAACACAGATATGGACTCACAAATGTATGGCCACCTCATCTTGGATGAAGTAGGAAAGACTATGTAATGGGAAAAAAGACAGCCTTGTCAACAAAGCGTGTTGGGAAAAATAAACCAGAACATGAAAAAGAATGAAACTGAACCACTTTGTTACTGTATACAAAAAATAAATCTAAATGGGTGAAAGACCTAAATGTGAGACAGGAGACCATCAAATCCTAGAGGAGAACACAGGCAGCAACCTCCTGGACATCAGACATAGCAACTTCTTATTAGACGTGTCTCGAGAGGCAAGGGAAATAAAAGCAAACTTGAACCACTGGGACCTCATCAAAATGAAAAGCTTCTGGACAGCTAAAGAAACAATTAATCTAAAAGGCATTCTACAGAATTTAAAATGGTAATTGCAAATCACATATCTGACAAATGCTTACTATCCAAACTCTATAAAAAAAAAAAACTTCTCATACTCAACACCCAAAATAAAAAAAATCCAGTGAAGAAATGGTCAGAAGACATGAGGAGACACATTTCCAAACAAAGCATTCAGATGGCTAACTGACACACGAACATATGCTCAACATCACTCATCATCAGGGACTTACAAATCAAAACTACAATGAGAGATGACCGCACACCTGTCAGAATGGCTACAATTAACAACTCAGGAAACAACAGGTATTGATGAGGAAGAGGAGAAACGGGAACCCTTTTATACTCTTGGTGGGAATGCAAAGTACCCGGATCATTCCAGAAACAGTTTAAAAACTAAAAATGAAACTACCTTCCACTCCAGCAATTGCTCTACTAGGAATTCACCCAAAGGATACAAAAATTCTGATTTGAGGACACACGTGCACCCCAATGTTTACAGCAGCATTAACCATGACAGCCAAACTCAGCAAAGAGACCAAAAGTCCCCCAAGTGATGAATCTGCTATATGTATAGAATGGAATATTACACAGAAAAAAAAATGAAATCTTGCCATTTGCAATGATGTTGATGCAGCTGGAGGGTATCATGCTAAGTGAAGTAAGTCAGTCAAAGAAATACAAACACCATATGATTTCCTCATGTGGGGAATTTAAGAAACACAACAGATGATCATAAGGGAAGGGAAAAAAGAGCAATAAATCATAAAGAACTCTAAGGTTGGAGAACAAAAAGGGTTGCTGAAGGGCAGGTGTGTGGGGGATGGGATAATGGGTGATGGGGATTAACTAGGCCATACGTTGTGATGAGTACTGGGTGTCAGTGTAAGTGATGAATCAATAAATTCTACTACTGAAATTAATATCACACAATGTTTTAACTAACAAAAATGTAAACACAAACTTAAAAATTAAAAATGTGGGAAAAAAATAAGGGAGAATTATTGTCACAAATTCTCATGAACATGGAATTTAAGGTAGTGAGTCTAACGTCTTGCATTTACCCATTTTATCCCTAAGGTAGTGGACATTAATAAAGTATGCATGAATTTTCACAGCAGTGCCGGGTGGGCTGGAATTCAAACCACAGCTGACCTTCTCAACTCCACTGTGCCCACACATCATGGGAAGCTTGTCAAGACACCTGCACAAGAACCCAGGTTGGGCCTCAGCAGGGACCCACATCTGCAGAACTGGAAAGAGTGGAGACTTAACACTTCCTGAGAAGCTCTGGGTTTCCTCCCCCGACTTGAAATCTCAGTTCCCTTGTCTTCCTTTCCTGTCTCTTGAAGAGAACCATGTCCCCTGTTAGTGGTTCATGAAAGTGAGGGGCTATATGTTCTATAAACATTCAATATGATAGATCACATACAAGGGAACAAAATAAAGTCCATATGGTGCAGCCTGTCTTGCAGCTCCTATCACCCAATGTGGCAGAGTACAAATAAACCTATGTATTCTTTGGTAACAAACTGCACAGCACGTTGGAAAAGCATTAAGAGATGAGAAGCCTGGAAGAATTCCACAAATGCAGATATGAGCTCCCCTTGGAAGGAAAAACAAAAACTATAGTCCCAAACATGCAACAGTAAAATAATTTTAGGAAATGATACAAGAGTTTCAATGTGTTCTATTCATGAAGTGTCTGAAAAGTGTCTGAAAGTGACAATGCAAAAAATGGATTTTCAGGGTTTCACATAGAATTTCAAAGGAAAAATCCTGTGTCAAGGACTTGGTTGTTTGCACAGAGCTCAATGGCTCCTGAGACATATAGAAAGCCCACCACCTGAAAAGGTAAACGTGTTTTTTTTGACCCAGGAGCACATCTATCAAATCTGAGAAAGAACGAAATATGGCCCTTTGTAGCAACGTGGATGGATGTGGAAAGTGTGATGCTAAGTGAAATAAGCCATACAGAGAAAGACAGATACAATATGGTTTCACTCTTATGTGGATCCTGAGAAACTTAACAGGAACCCATGGGGGAGGGGAAGGAAAAAAAAAGAGGTTAGAGTGGGAGACAGCCAAAGCATAAGAGACTGTTAAAAACTGAGAACAAACTGAGGGTTGATGGGGGGTGGGAGGGAGGTGAGGGTGGGTGATGGGTATTGAGGAGGGCACCTTTTGGGATGAGCACTGGGTGTTGTATGGAAACCAACTTGACAATAAATTTCATATATTGAAAAAAAAAATCTGATGAGCAGTCCGGCCAAAGAGACACAGCATAGCAACTCTTGTGAAATTTGAACTTCAATTTCAGCATGAGAACATAATTTCCATATATTATGAAAAAAAACATGCCATGAAAATTAGCTGCTAGAGTGTATAAATTGAAAAACAAACAACAAAACACTAAGTCACCAGAGACTAATTAGGGAACAAGTCAACATTGAGAGAAACCAGAAAAAAAACAAGACTTTTAGTTACATCCTAAGTTAAGAAATAAGTGGGGTGCCTGGGTGGTTCAGTCGGTTAAGTGTCTCACTTCAGCTCAGGTCTTGATGTCATGGTTTGTGGGTTTGAGCCCTGTTGTCAAGCTCTATGCTGACAGCTCAGAACCTGGAGCCTGCTTCAGATTCTGTGTCTCCTCTCTCTCTCTCTCTCTGCTTTTCTCCGCTCACATTCTGTGTCTCTCTATCAAGATTAAACATTCTAAAAAAATATTAGTCACAAGCAATCTATCATCAAGAAAATGAAAATTATAGCTAAGAACAAAAGACCCATAAAAAGAAAGGGTACAAATAGACTTTGTGAAAATCAAATATGTTTATCTGCCCACGTGAATATCAATAGTAAGATACGTTACAGAGTAAGAGACAATATTCACAAATTGCATAACCACCAAAGGACCTGCATCTTGAATATGCTAAGAACCATAAACAGTCAATAGGAAGAAAGGAAACAAACCTCCATAAAACAAGCACAGCCTTGTGTAGTAGACCTCCTATCCTTGAGGTTATAGACACATTAGGTACGGACTGGAGAAGACTCTTCACACCATCGACTGTCAGGGAAATTCAAATCAAGAATGCAACAGATGCCCTATACACACATCCCGATGGCTCAGGTATGAACAACTCTGACAACAACATCCAGGTGAGCATCCAGCATACGTGGGCCCTCAAACAATGCAGGTAGGGTTGAAGAATAAACACCAGCTCTGGAAAACCGTTGGCTGTTGCTTATGAAATTATACATGGATGACATAAAAAGGAACCTGAAATACCACTCCCGAGTATTTGGCCCTGAAGAATGAAATCCCATGCTCAGAAAATAAATGGTGTGTAAATATTTATAGCATCTTTATTAGTGTTAGCAGCTAATAATATGGCAAAAGTCTTTCTAAATATAAAGGAATAAACCAACTACGAAACTTCCATCAATGGGATGCTTTGCCAGAGAACTGTGACACTACTGATGCACACCTGAAACCAGGTGCAACTCAAAGACATGATGTGGAGAGAAGGGTGGTAGTCTCTTAATTACAGAGGTGGTGTTGCCTGGGACATTCACAAGCCAGACCATGGTGACAGTGATTTGGTTGGGCATTCTTTATCTCTTTCCCAAACCACATGATGAGATACTCTGCTTAATTTGAGTGCACTCATATGTTAACCATCCTCTGATGTATGGAGTCTCCACAAACTGAAGTCTACAACCTCGGACTCCTCTGAATTGAGACTTGTTGAGGCCATAATCTGATATGTGTTGTGACAGGAGCTGTTCCCTTCACTGTCCATGTCTCTGGCTCTCTCCTGAAGGTGAGCAGGAGTAGGTTAGGAATCCTCCACTGAAACCATCTGTCTCCTGCACCTGACTCTCCCACAACATGAGGCCCAGACCTTCCTCACACTCAGCTGCAAATGAAGTCAGTTGCACCGGAACAGATTTGCACCTTGCTTCAGTGGATTACTCCAGCTCCCCCTTTACCTGGGCAAAACTCTTGGCAAAGGACTGCAGCTGCGGGGGGGCCTGGGACAAACAGGATTCCAAAAAGTTTGGAAACTGAGGGCTCAGCTTATGGGTGGGTGACAACTTCAATTCTTTGAGGCTTGCTTGCCCTTTTGGCATGAGACCCCTGCCATACAAGTCAGGTCTGGGGTAACCAGGCTCCCAGCATCCCTAGTGGACTGTGCCCAGGGAAGAGTTTCCATCCTGGGAGTGGGGCTGCAAACAATGAGTGAGGTGCACATCTCAGTGGCACCTGCTGGGGCTTGGCCTCAAGAGCAAACAGCTTAGGGTCACTGACATCCTGTCCCTCTGGGAAAGAGTCCTCTGAACAGTAGCTGGTCACCGGGAACCCTGTGTATTGGTTGCAACAGTCTGGAGGGGAGGTTGCAGCCAGGCTCAGTGGCACATGCCTAGAGTCCCAGATACTTGTACTGGAGTTTCTACTTGCTGATCTGCGGTGGGAAAGGAAAAGAACATACCTTAGTTCAAATATTCTCAGTGTTCTTTCTGGTAGTATATTTTCTGGAATAAATGCTTCTTCGTGGGCTGTATGCCAACATGGCCACTTGCAGGCATTATAAATACGTTATTTGAGTTTTTATTCAAATTCCAGTTAGTTAGTATGCAATGTAATATTACTTTCAGTTGTAAAATATGTGATTCAACATTGCAATATAGCACCCAGTCCTCAGTATGAGTGCCCCCTTTAATCCCCATCAACTACTTCCCCATCCCTCCACCCACCTTCCCTCTAGTAACCATCAGTTTTTTTTACCTATAGTTAAGAGTCTGTTTTGTGGTGCTTACATGGTTACATGGGTTTGGCCCACAATTCTTGATTTGGGCTCTTGTCTTGATCTCATCATTCCTGAGATTGAGCCACACTTTGGTTTCTGCACTGACATCATGGAGTTTCCTTGGGATTCTCTTTCTATCTGCCTCTGCCCCACCTCCCATTCTCTCTCTAAATAAATAAGTGAACATTAAAAAAAATCGCCTATTTATTGGTTGCCTCTTCTCTCTTATTTGTCCCTTTGCCCATTTGTTGCTTCTTAAATTCTACATATGAATGAAATCATATATTTGTCTTTCTCTGACTTATTTCAGAAAACATAATACTCTCTCGCTCCAACCATGTCATTACAAATGGCAATGCCATTCCTTTTGGGGCTGAGAAATATTCCAGTGTGTGTGTGTGTGTGTGTGTGTGTGTGTGTCTGTAGATATACCACATATTCTATTCCCATTCATCAACCAATGCATGCTTGGGCTGGTCTGTTTCCATAGCTGGATTGTTTTTGATATAGCTGCTATAAACATAGAATTACAAATCCCTTAAATTAGTATTTTTGTATCCTCTGGTTAAATACCTAGAAGAGCAATTGTTCAATCATAAGGTAGATATATTTTTAGCTTTCTAAGGAACCTAATGCTGTGTTCCATAGTAGCTTTGCCGTTGTGCATTCCCATCAGCACTGTAAAAAGGATCCTCTTTCTCTGCATCCTCACCAACACCTGTTGTTTCTTGTGCTGTTGAGTTTAGCCTTTCTGACCAGTGTGAGTTGATATTTCATTGTCCTTTGGATTTATATTTCCCTGTGGAGGAGTGATGTGGACCATCTTTTCATGTGTTTATTGACAATCTGTAGGTCGCATTTGGAAAAAAATGTTTATTCATGTCTTCTGCCCATTTTTTAATAGGATTATTCAGTTCTGGAGTTGAATTTTATACTATATATAGAAATCCTGAAAAATTCTACCAAAAAAAAACCACTAGAACTGATACAATAAACCAGTAAATTTGCAGCATACAAAATCAACATACAGAAATTTGTTACATTTTGATACAACAATAATGAAGCAGGAGAAAGAGAAATCAAGGAATCGATCCCATGTACAATTACACCAAAACCACAAGATACCTTGAAATAAACCTAACTAAAGAGTTAAAAGATTTTCACTCTGAAAAATCTCGGACATTTATGGAAGAAATTGAAGAAGACACAAAGAAATGGAAAAATATTCAAAGCACATGGATTAAAAGCAAAAACATTGTTAAAAAGTTGGTACTACCCAAAGCAATCTAGACATTCAATGCAAGTAATTCAATGCAAATATCCGTGTCTAATAATGCCAGCATTCTTCACAGAGCTACAACCAGTAATTCTAAAATTATCATGGTATGGGAGCCTGGGTGGTTCAGTTGGTTAAGCATCTGACTTCAGCTCAGGTCATGATCTCACAGTCCATGAGTTCGAGCCCCGCATTGGACTCTGTGCTGACAGCTCAGAGCCTGAAGCCTGCTTCAGATTCTGTGTCTCCTTCTCTCTCTCTCTCTCTCTCTCTCTCTCTCTGCCCCTCCCCTGCTCATGTTCTCTCTGTCTCAAAAATAAATAAAAACATTTAAAAAATAAAATTATCATGGAACCACAAAAGACCCTGAATCCACAAAGCAATCCTGAAAAAGAAAAAAACTGGAGGCATCACAATTCTAGATTTCAGGCTATATTACAATGCTATAGTCATCAAGACAGTATAGTACCTGCATAAAAATACACACACAGATTAACATAACAGATTGGAAAACCCAGAAATCGACCCATAACTATATGGTTAACTAATCTTCGACAGAGCAGAAAATAGTATCAAATGGAAAAATGACAGTCTATTCAACAAATGGTGTTGAGAAAACTGGACAGCAACATGAAACTGTAATGAAACTGGACCACTTTCTCACAATATACACAAAAATAAATTCAAAATGGATGAAAGACCTGAATGTGAAAATGGAAACCATCAAAATCCTAGAGGAGAAGAAAGACACACACTTCTTTGACCTTGGCCAGAGCAATTTCTTACTAGACATGTCCCCAGAGGCACGGGAAACAATAGCAAAAATGAACTCTTGGGATCTCATCAAGATAAACAGGTTCTACCCAGCAACGAATCAATCAACAAAACTAAAAGGCAAATGACAAATGGGAGTAGATATTTGAAAATGACATATCAGATAAAGAGTTAGTATTCAAAATCTATAAAGAACTTATCAAACTCAATACTCAAAAAAACAAATAATCCATCATGGATAAAGAAAATGTGGTATATATACACAATGGAGTATGACTTGGCAATCAAAAAGAATGAAATCTTGCCATTTGCAACTCTGTGGATGGAATGGGAGGGTATTATGCTAAGTGAAATGAGTCAGTCAGAGAAAGACAAAAATCATATAACTTTACTCCTTTAAGGTCTTTAAGAGACAAAACAGATGAACATAAGGGAAGGAAAACAAAAATAATATAAAAACAGGGAGGGGGACAAAACAGAAGAGACTCATAAACATGGAGAAAAAATTGAGGGTTATTGGAGGGGTTGTGGGAGGAGAAATGGACTACATGGGAAAGGGGCACTAAGGAATCTACTCCTGAAATCCTTGTTGCACTATATTCTAACTAATTTGGGTATAAATTTTAAAAAATAAAAAACAAACGTGTTAATGACAAAAAAGGAGAAGAAAATTACCTCCATATGAATAGGGCCCCTATGAAAGCCCACCTCTGACAGCATATTGAACAGTAAAATACTAAAACCATTCCTGTCACATCAGGAGCCAGGCAATGATGATCACCCCCAACATAAGTATTCCACATGATAATGTGAAGAATAAACATGCTGCCCAAACCATATCATCGTGTCACATTGCTGATTTGGATGAAAGCCACGTGAGAAACAGCCAGTCCAAGGACACTCAAGACCATCCTTTGTCCCTTGACAGCAGGAAATAAATCTCCCTTGGGAAACTCCCTTCCCTGTACCAGGAGGGGAGAACCATCCTTAGCACCAGAATAAGGAACACAGGGACAAGAAGGATGTGCAAACAAACCTAGTTACTTGTTGACAAATTAAATACCCCAAACCCACACCTTTGCCTTAACTCTTGCCAAATCCAAAGTTTTGTTGTCTGAAAGTCACAAGTGCCACCTGCTTTGTTCATTCTCTGGGCATCATATCATTAGGAAGGCCATGCACTTGCAAAATGAAATTTAACATCCCCTTTAGATCAGTCTTATTTCAATTGAATCCTTACACAGGAGTCTAGGATAGACTTATCCTACAACTGGAAGAAGTACCCACAAACTTTGGCAATAAAAAGAAATAAAGACATTTAAATCAGTAAGGAGGAAGGAAAATTACTTGTTTGCAGATGACATGATCTTAAACATAACAAAAGCCTAGAGATACAACAAAAAGTATTAGAACCAGTTTTTTCAAATGAGGAAAAGGGCAGGATACAAAAAGAAAAAAATAAATGAATAAAAAATAAACCACCTGTGATTCGACACACCAGCATTGAAATATATGCAAAACAAATAACAAAATTATACAATTGAAGATGGCACAGAATAAAGTATTTTGGATTAAACTTCAAAAAGTATGTAAAATACTTGTAGAGTGAAAATGATCTATGTTGATGAAAGACCTATAAAAATGCACAAGGGTCTGCAAATATACCTGAGCTCACTGATTAGAATTCTTCATATTGTCACAGCACCATCTACACAAACTAAACTACAAGTGCATCCCTAACCCTGTAGTTCACTTTTAAGGAATCAAATTTAAGTCTGGAGTGTGATATATATGTCAGAGCACACGCAAATGGGGCCCTCTCTGTGCTGATTAAACCAGCCCAGCCCCAACACTGCAGCTGGGAGAGAAGCTCCAACCCTGGGTGTCCCAGGTTTTCCCATTCTGTGATCAGCACAGAACACAGACACCACACCATGGAGTTTGTGCTTGACTGGGTTTTCCTTGTTGCTCTTTTAAAAGGTAATTCATGGTGAACGAGAGACACAGAGTATGTGAGTGGATATGAGTGAGAACCAGTGGATGTGTGACAGTTTCCTGACCAACATGTCTTGTGTCTGCAGGTGTCCAGTGTGATGTGCAGCTGGTGGAATCTGAGGGAGACCTGGTGAAGCCTGGGGGGTCCATGAGACTCATCTGTGTAGCTCTGGATTCACCTTCAGTAGCAACAGCATGAACTGGGTCTGCCAGCCTCCAGGGAAGGGGCTACAGTGTGTCGCATATATTAGTAGTAGTGGAAGTAGCATATACTACGGCAGACTCCGTGAAAGGCTGATTCACCATCTCCAGAGACAACTCCAAGAACACGCTGTATCTGTAAATGAACAACCTGAGGGCCGAGGACACGGCCACATATTACTGTGCGAGAGACACGGTGAGGGGACTTCACTGGGAGCCCAGACACAAACCATCCTGCAGGAGGGGAACAGCACCACCAGGGGGCGAACACTATGCACAATTTTGCTTTGTGTTCCCAGGAGCAGGTGCAGTTGGAGGATACAGGCAGGTTGCCTGTCAGGGTCTTGGGGCTTCCTCTTCACAGAGCAGTTTCCCCAGGGAGCCTCATTGGACACAGGATTCTGTGATTACCTATTAACTCTGAATTAGCAACTGTGTTGTCATAGGAAAACTACCCTAACATGCACAAAAGACACAGTTCTTTGCATTGCTTACTCCTGTCTCTCAATATGAGTGAATTGCAGATTTCCTGACGCACAACAGCTGAACCTTTACAGGAGTCTCAGATGCACTCACTGTGCAGCCAGGACCACAGGATCCCACAGCTCTCCATCATATTCACCCAGCACTTTCCCCAATCAAACAACGTGACACTTCCCTCATGGCACTTGATACTCATGATTTTAAATGAGCTACAGCTTTATTCAATTCCTCTAAAGAAGAGATAATTCATCTCCATGTATTAGTCAGGATTCTCCCGAGGCACAGAAACCGAAGCAGATCGGTTTACATGACTAAATACATTGATAAGACCCACGTTCCACTCTCACATGCTGGGGACCCAGGAAAACCAGTGGTGTAATTCTCATCTGATTCTGAACTTGTTTCTAGTCTCAGAACGTGGAGAGCTGATGATGTAACTCTCAAAACAAGGGCCAGGGGAGACCAATGTTCCAATTCAACACTCACATGGGAAGTAAAAAAGGGAATTCTTCCTCCCTCTGCATCAGATTCTATTCAGAACCTTAGTGGAATGGGTGATGCCCAGGCAGACAGAAACCATGGATAGAAATGCCACTCTCTTCTGGAACACATCAGAGACATCCACAGAAACAGTGGGGACTCTGGGCACCCATGATGCAGTCAAAATGACACATAAAGGTAATCATGAGAAGTCAACCTCCTGTAAATGCGAAGTTCAAAGACTGAAGACTTAGAAGTCCATGCCATGACTGGCATGGAGCCTGGTGGGCATAGCTGTGCTTCTGTGGAGAAGGAGGTCTGGGTCCCAGAGGGCATTGTGGTCTGATAATCCCCTGGGCGACTTGGGAAGAGACATTTCCATTCTCGGGGTGCATTTCGTAAAGGGTGCATTTCCTCTCATGGGGCAGGATTGCTGACAGGCACCATTGCACTGCCCTGGTCATTAGCATAGGAGCCTCTGCTGAGCGCAGCTAACTGAACTTTGCCTTCTTGTTGTTATTCACCATGAACTCCAAGCCCCTAGTGTTCATGCAACTGCCCTTCTGGGATAACTAGCTCCAGGCACAGCAGTGAGACCCTCTCCCAGAGGATCAGTGAGGTCCCTGTCATATTGAGTTCATATAATCTGGAGTTTTCAAACCCAGCTAGAGCTGAGATAAAACATAAAGGCCCTGTGCCACCAGGTGGGCTAATGACTTGGACATGGACAGGGTGAATGCAGGGTTCTGATGGAAGCCTGGGACCCATGAGTACACATTGTTCTCTCTGTGTGAAGGCTTCCTGAACAGGGCAGCTGGGAACTCCAACTACAGGGAATAGAGAGGGAGCTGATGGCAATATTTCCTCCCACCATTCAGGATGGACAGAATTCAGTGAGCAGCACAGCACCTCCCAGTAGAAGCTGAGCCACTGACACCAACCTATACCCCACTTGCCTTCCTTAGATGCTTCCTTACTAGGGAAAGAGTGCCTGGAACCCAGGCCAGCAGTGCGCCCCTTCCTCAAAAGACGACATATACCCCCACAACACCAAGTCTACTGACCAGATAGTGAGGCATAACTTCACCTCTAGGGGAAATAGGAATTAGCCTCTTTTAACAGGCAGAACAAACTCACCTAGTTAAAATTCACAACACCGTGGACAATGTCTCAGCACTGGAGACAAGGAGAAATTCTGCAGAGGACTTAGCTTAAGGACAGGGCAGCCAATACACGACAGCACAGTGCACACAGAACATACAACAAATGCTTCCTAAAGTGTCAAGCCCTCAACAGTAATTGAACACTTCTCAATAAAGACACTACTCTAGAAGCAGAAAACATAACAGGATTTTCTAAAACACTTAAGAAAGCAGAGACATAGAAATACACGATGATGGAGGAATTCATCCCAAAATAAAAAATGATAAAAGGACATTGCCAGGGATATTATTAAAACACATATATCTAATATGCCTCAAACAGAATTTCTAAAAACTCTCACAAGGAAATAGAATTTTTAAAAACTATCAAAAGGATACTTGCTGTGCTTGAGGAAAGCATAGGAGACATTTGGGAAACCATTACTGGAGACAGAAAAGATCTAAAACCTAGTCATGCTGAAGTTTTAAATGTTGTAACTGAGATGTGAAACTGATTGTATATAATGACCTCAAGGTGGAAAGAAGCAGATGAATAAGTGACATAGAAGATAAAATTATGGAGGAAATGAAGCAGAAAGGAAGAGGAAAATTAAAATATTGCATCACAAACATATGCTTATGGATCTCAGCAACTCCATAATGTGTAATAAAATGCTTTTCAAAGGAGTCTCAGAAGAAGGAGAGGGAGAAAACAAGGGAAGAAGAGTTATCTGAGTGAATTACCATGGGAAATTCCCAACCTGGGGAAGGAAACAGACATACACATCTTAGAGGCACGTAGAACGCCATTCATTCAAAAATGCAGGCCAACCCTGAGACATGTAATAGTAAAATTGGCAAAATACACAGAAAAAGGAAAACCCTAAAAGCACCAAGACAAAAGAGGTCGCGAACTAAACAGGGAAGACAAAAGAAAATATTATGGCAGATGTATCCACAGAAACCTTCAGGCAAGAAGGGAGTGACATGATATCCACAACATGCTCAGTTGAAAACTATTCAGCCAAGAATACTTTATCAGAAAGGCTGTCATTCGGATACAAGAAGAGATAGAATTTCCCAGAAATGCAAAAATTAAAGGAGTTCATGGCCCCTAAACCAGCCCTGTCAGAAATATTAAAGGTGATTCTTTGAGTGGCAAAGGAAGACTAAAAGAAACAAAGACTAGAAATAAGCAGAGAAAATCTCTAGAAACAGTGACTTCAGAGGTAACACAATGGCACTAAGTTTATATCTATCAATAATCACTGTGAATGTAAAAGGGAAAAATGGTCCAATCAAAAGACAAAGGATATCAGAATGGATTAAAAAAATACAAGACCTTCTGTACACTGCATACAATAGGCTCATTTTCATCCTAAAGCAACTGTAGATGGAAAGTGAGGGGAGGGAGAACAATTTATCAGGCTAATGGATGTCAAAAGAAAGGTTTAGTATAATATTCATATCACACTAACTAGATTTTACCAAAGTGTGTTACAAGAGATGAGGAAGTCAGGACATTATCATGAAGGGGTCTACTCAGCAAGAAGATATAAAGCTTTAAATATTTATACACCAAAATTATAAACACTGATATATATAAATCAGTTAATAAGAAACATAAAAAACTTATT